>NC_050105.1:118343897-118968897 GCF_902167145.1 Zea mays
ATGGAATGACCGCTGCCCCATACACATGTTGGCCCGTGTTCGTTATCCCCATCAATCTCCCCCCGGCGTATGCTTTCAAAGACAGAACATATTCGTGTCGTTGATAATTCCTGGATACCCGGGGAATAAAATGGGCGTGTACATGGAGCCTTTGATTGATGCATTGGTCCGTGCTTGGGAGGAAGGGGTATGGACGTACGACCGAGCTACAAAGACAAACTTCAAAATGCATGTTTGGTACCAGTACTCCATGCATGACTTTCCGGCGTATGGGCTATTTTGCGCCTGGTGTGTTCACGGTAAGTTTCCATGCCCAGTTTGCAAGGAAGCTCTTAGGTTCATTTGGTTGAAGAAGGGTGGTAAATATTCGTCATTCGATAAACATCGACAATTTCTCCCTCCTGACCATGCATTCCGATCAAGAACTTTATGAAAGGTGTCGTGGTGACAGACCGCCCACCTGCAATGATGACTGGTGGCGAAGTTCGCGAACAGATAGATGGTCTCGTGACCAACCCAGAAGGTGGTTTTGTGGGATATGGTGAGCAACATATGTGGACACATAAGTCGGGCTTGACTCGGCTCCCCTATTATGATGACCTGCTCCTTCCACACAACATTGACGTGATGCACACTGAAAAGAATGTCGCCGAGGCACTTTGGGCAACAATTATGGATATTCCTGATAAGTCAAAGGATAACGTAAAGGCAAGAGTGGATCTGGCAGAGTTATGTGATAGACCAAACCAAGAGATGAAGTCGCCTAGTGGTGGTAAGACATGGAGAAGGCCTAAGGCCGATTTCGTCCTGAGCAGGGCCCAGAGGAAGGAAGTACTACAGTGGATCAAGATGTTAATGTTCCCTGATGGGTATGCAGCTAACCTTAGTAGGGGGTGAACTTATCTACTCTGCGAGTCTTAGGGATGAAGAGTCATGACTTCCACATATGGATTGAACGAATTCTTCCGGCGATGGTTCGAGGCTATGTCCCTGAGCATGTCTGGCTAGCGCTTGCAGAGTTGAGCAATTTCTTCCGCCAGCTTTGTGCAAAAGAGTTAGCTCGGACCATGATTGCAGACTTGGAAAGGATGGCACCTGTGTTATTGTGTAAGCTAGAGAAGATCTTTCCACCCGGCTTCTTCAATCCGATGCAGCATTTGATTCTTCATCTCCCGTATGAGGCACGAATGGGGGGGCCCGTGCAGGGACGTTGGTGCTATCCAATCGAGAGATGTCTAAAGACTATCCGAAAGAAATGTAGAAATAAATGCAAAATCGAGGCTTCCATTGCAGAGGCATACATACTGGAGGAGATGTCAAACTTCACAACAACTTACTATGGTGACAAACTGCCGAGCGTGCATAATCCACCCCCTCGTTACAATGATGGCGACAATGAATCGAACCTCAGCATTTTTCGAGGGCAACTCGGAAGCGCGAGTGGTTCGACCACCAAGACCCTGAGACATGAAGAGTGGCGCCATATCATGCTATATGTATTGACCAACCTTGAAGAGGTGACGCCATACATGGAGCAATTTCTTCATGAATTTTGGCGTCGATCAAGGGACCCAACTCCACAGGAATATGATACCCTTCTTGGAAAGGGTGCGGGAAATGGATTGCCCGATTTCATTTCCTGGTTTAAACGTAAGGTACGTGCTTAGTTTGTCATTTGAAGTTGCTCTTACGTGCGAATAATATAACAATCTAGCGTGTTTGAACTTGCAGGGCCAAAGAGAGCCGTCTATGAGTGCCGAGTTGAGACAAGTAGCCAATGACTTTGCCTATAGGGTCAGGAAATTTTCTGGGTATGACGTCAATGGATACCGTTTTCGCACAACAAGCTACGACCAAAGTCGGCCCAATCGAAAAACCACGTGTTCTGGAGTCTTTACGCCCGGGCTTGACGAGGTCGAGTATTATGGAAGAATTGAATAAATATATGAACTCAATTTTTATGGTTCCAAACCTCTTACTCCAGTGATATTCAAATGTCATTGGTTTGACCCTGAAGTTATGAGACGGACACATTCTAATCTTGGGCTAGTCGAAATTCGACAGGATTCCGTCTTACCAGGAGACGATGTCTATATTGTGGCCCAACAGGCCACACAAGTGTATTATCTTCCATATGTGTGCCAAACGAAACAACATCTTAAGGGTTGGGATGTTGTGTATAAGGTATCACCGCACGCTAAATTACCTGTTCCAAACGATGAAGATTATAACTTAGACCCGGACACATATGACGGAGAGTTCTTCCAAGAAGATGGGCTCGAAGGGCGATTTGAGATAGACTTAACCGAAGCGATCAGAATGGAAGTAGATATTGAAACGCCGGATGATGAAATGGTTGTTGATGAGGAGGATGAGGTGAAAAATGAGAATGACTTAGAAATGCTTGAAGGCAATGCCAATGACGAAATTGAGCCTTCAGATGGTGTTGACTATGAAATGGTTGATAGTGATGATGACACTTATGATCCGGCTAACCCGGACACATATGAAGATTATTTTTAATCGATGTAATGCTATATTTCATTTATTTTGCATATGTTTCTCAATACATATTCTTTTATCTGTGCTTAATTGCTTACTCTTAATTGCAGGTTGTTGGACAAAGATGGTGGGCGGTGGGACGAGGACGAGGAGGGGGAGGGGGAGGAGGAGCACCCGTAGGACGGAGGAGGAGGCGCAGCAGGACGACGCCGTACAGCAGCAGGTGGAGCAGCAAGCCGCTGTCGATGCGGCGCAGCAGGACGACGATGATGCGGCGCGGCAGGACGACGACGACGCCGCCGCTCAGCAGGACGTCTCAGGTTCTGGCTCCTCAGGTTCGAGGAGCATCTACCTGCGAGGTCCCGCGAGTCTCCCTCAGCGACCCAGACTTCGTGATAGACGTCCGCCGATACGACCCGATGGAGAGAGGTAGATAACTTTAGATGTTGTTGCTGCTTTTTCATATTATATGTTCAAATTAATAATAGAAACTAATACTTTATCTTAATCACTTGGACAGGTTTTGGATGGTTTTGGAGACTGCAGGGGGTCACGGCCGCAACCCCAATGGCATCCTCAGCCTTCTATGCAGGGAACACTTCCCTGGACTTGTCGAGTACGCCGGAGTGACGAGCCCAGCATACACCTTCGACCACTACGCCGTCGCCCCCGATGCAGTAGATCGGGACGGCAGACAATTCAACAACAAGGCGGAGCGGGTGAAGCAAGAGCTATGGGTAAGTCTTCCTCGCACTATATTGTTTAATAAGTCGCATTTGTTGCATATTCTTGAAATAATGTACGGATACATCGTCTTTGTATGTAGGATTTCTTCAGATGCGAGGCTGGATACGAGGTCAGGGCGGATGTGGTGGCTACCACGAGCTGTAAGAAGCTCGTCGTGGACATGCACTACGAGGCGCGCATCCAGGCCATCGTCACTTACCACGGCTCCGTCCTTGGGAAAAGGTGAGCAAGAAGGACGCCCGAACCATGTCGTTGACTCTGGACCAGTACTTGCAGGTAAATACAAAACTTTATTATTGGTACTAAATATGCTTAATTTTATCTTCTGATATGCCGTGTACTTGTATTTTTTTAGATGATTCCTCATTGGTGCGCCGCGCATCCTGAGTGCTGGTAGCAGATGGTGCAGAGGTGGTGCTCGACTGAGTGGGACGAGGCGCACAACGCTAGCTGGGAACGACGTTTGATGATGCAAGGTACCTCCCACCATCAAGGCAGCCGCAGCCTGGGCAAATACGCAGAAGCATGGGTACGCGCTCTTTTTTATTTAGGTATATAACTTTCGATTATACATGATTTCTAACCATCTCGTTGGTTTTCTCGCAGTCGGCGGCACATGGTGGCACGCCTTGCTCCATGTTCTCGGCATATGCTTGTAACACCCTGAATTTGGGGGTATAAAATTTCTTTGCTCATATTCACAAATTCAGGTGTTACTTCCTTTTCTCATCCTTCCTAATTCTTTTCTCTCTCATTTCTATAGGAGCTAAGTGCTTATTTTACTTGTAATTATAGTCTATTATGTTAAACCCTAGTGGAGTATGAATTGTTGCATCATGTTGAACCCTAGATTTCACTTTTGTTTGGTGCATAATTCTCAAAAGGTCTAATTTGAATTTGGGGCTCATTTGAATTTGAATCAAATAGAATAAATAAAAGAAAAGGGAGAAACAATTCAGAATAAAAGAAAAAGGTAAAACAGCCCAACCCAGCCGCCCCCTCGGCCTTTCGGCCCAGCCGGCCCATCTCTCGCGCGCGCGCCTCCCTCCCCTCTCTCTCTGCGCAGCGGGCCCCACCTGTCGGCGCTCCCGCCTTCCGCGCACCCTCCCCTTCTCTCTCTGCTCGCCCGGTCCCACCTGTCGGCGCCCGCTTTCCCCGCGCGCGCTCGCTCCCTCGCTCTCTCTCTGCTCGCGGGCCCGGGCTGTCAGCCCCGTCTTCCTCGCGTAACCGCCGCCCGAGCTGCTCGCGCCCGCGGTCTCCGCACCCACGTCGCGCGTGGGACTCGCCCCACCTCGCCCCTGGCCACTTGAGCCCCGAACCCCACTCGCCCTCACCCCCTCCCCCCATTTGCGCCCAGTAGACCCTCTCTCCCCCTCGCTGCGCGCACGCAGAGCACCGCCGCCATAACCCCCGCCGTCCCGAGCTCGGTTCCTCGTCGCCGGTGGAGCTCCGCCGCGCCCGTAGCCCCGGTGAGCTCCGCTCTGGCGTCCGCAACCCGGAACGCGCCCCAATTCCCTCTCCCCCTCCCTATTTCCCTCTGCCCGCGCTCACCCGTCGTCCGCCGTGCAGCCGCCACCGCCGACCCGAGTCTCCGTCGCGTCCCCGTCGCCGCCAAGGAGTCCCCGGAGCCCGCCTTGAGGTAACGGACCTCTCCCGCCCCTATTGCCCTTTGTCTTGCTCTCTGTTGCATGTGATTGCTCGCCGGAGTAGAGAAACCCCGCCGCCGAGCCGCCCCGCCGTGAATCGCCCCCCTCCGGTGCCTCTGCCCCGACCCAGACCCCACCAATGGAGTCCCCGTGCCCTTCCTGACCTCCCTGACCGCTCGGATTGCCCCAAAGCCCCGCCAGTCGCCCGCGCCCCTCGTCTCCGGCGAGCCCTCCGCCGCGGGGACGGGCGCCGCCGCCCCAGCTAGCCGTAGGGGAAGCCCAGGCCGGCCACCCGATCCCCACCGTCCATCCCAGATCGGGCGGCCTCGTTTTAATCAGGCCAAACCCAATCCTGGCCGTCCGCCGGAGATCCAGCGGCCTAGGCCCGCTTCCCCCTCACCCCGTCTCTCTGCCGTTAGGGCCCAGCCTGTCAGTCGCCCGCGCGCTCGCTCTGCCCGCTAGGCCCCACCTGTCAGCTCGCCCGCGCGCCCGCGCGCTGTCCGCCCGGCCCCGCCCGTCAGTCCGCCCGCGCGCTCTGTCCGCCCGGCCCCGCTTGCCAGTCGCCCGCGCGCCCGCGCTGTCCGCCCGGCCCCGCCTGTCAGCCGCTCCCGCCGCCGCGCGCCCGCGCGCCCGCCCGCAGGATCTAATCCTGGCCGTTCGTTTTAGATCTGACGGCTGTAAGCGCCCGATACCCCTTCGCCCGCGCTTTTCTTAAAGAGCCCCCCTGGTTTCTGGAAATTGCGCCCGTCGTCCCTGGTTTCTCGCAGTTAAGTCCCTGGCCCGTTTATTTAATTAAAAATAAGTCCTTAGGGTATAATTTTAACCCCTAAACTTGTAAAATTCATAACTTTGTCATATGAACCCCAAATTAGGTGCTTCAAATTGCAAAATGTTCATAATATTATTATCTATCTGTTTATGCAATGTTTCCCTGCTGTTTCCATGTATTAATTAATAGCTAATCACTAGGATAGGATTAAGACTATTGAAACCTCATTTAGGATAATTGGATATAAGTAGACTTTAATAAAAGTTGGATTACTTAAGTTTGTGGACTTAAACACTTAAGTTTAGAAACTCAAACCAGATAATTATTTAATCCCACCACCAACTTAGACCTGATTAGTAGATAGTTAATCACTTTGTGTAACCCTCTACCCCCAGACCTAGGGAACTTTAGAGTGCCTATCCCTTTTCTGTTATGAACTTGTGACCCCTCTCTGCTGCATATGTTTGGTATATTGTTTTTGTCTGTTATTCTCCCAAGTGCATAGTGTGAATGATTGCTTTGCGTAGACAACGAGCAGTCTGTGTTTCCCGAGGCAGTTGCAGAGGAAGTCCCTGATCAGCAGTTTGGTGAAGGCAAGTGTCCTCTGACCCATTATGTCCTATTCATTTATAACTTACTACCCCGCATTACTTACTTGAAACCTAAGGATTGACTAGCTTTGCACTTTACTTTATCCTTGATGACCTTATGGGCTATTATGGTTAGCACTTTGCTACGGCTTTAACATAATCAATGAACATGATGTGGCTATTTATGATACTGTTATCCTGTTGATGTTGATGATCTTGTGATACTCTAGGGGGCTCAGGCTGTTTCCTGAGTACCTCTCCGTAAGGACTGGTTCGTTGAGAGACCACCCGGGATGACAGTGCAACCATGAGGGTGAAATGGGATGCCCTTAGCTGATTAATTAGATGAACTAGAGGTGTAGTTGCTTAGCCGTCGTGCCGTCAATGGGGTCCAGGCACAGTGCTTGCTCTGCCGAGGCTGAGTGCCGAGGTTCTTTCGTTTTGCTCTTTGTTAGTCACTCTCCTGCGGGGAGGGGTACTGTGTTTATCAAACTGGAGAAACCTAACGGGCAGCTACGATCTCTAGGGAATCTTTATAAAAGCTACGTAGTGAAGCCCTGCCGGACCACCTAGGTAGTGGTCAATGGGGAGTTGCTCTCCCCGGGTAGAAAGGGAATCATGGCTCATGGGTAAAGTGTGCAACCTCTGCAGAGGGTAGTGAAACTGGTATATCAGCCGTGCTCACGGTTAAGAGCAGCCTTGGGATCCTCTTTGATTAGGGATACAGATGGTTCGAGATACAATGGTCGTGATATGGTTTTGGTTCGACTATGATGATGTTCCTCGATGAGGAAATGGTTTACGGGATTGGTTAATGCTAAAATCTGGCTTCTACTAATGATAAATACTTGACCAACTAAAAGCAACTGCTTGAGCCTAACCCCACATAAAGCTAGTCCACCTCAGCCAAACGGGACATTTGCTGAGTACGTTGATGTGTACTCATCCTTGCTTTACCACAAAACACCAGGTTGCCCGCATTGTAATCACTGCTCAGGAGAAGGCGAAGCCGTGGAAGGAGACTTCCAGGAGTTTCAAGACTACGACGAATTCTAGGTGTGGGTTGGCGGCAACCCCCAGTCAGCTGCCTGTGAAGGCCTTATCTTTACTGCGTTTCGCTAGCACTTTGATTTACTTGTTAAGACAATGACTTTGTGGATGTCTATGACTCTATGATGTAATAAGTACTCTTTTATGTTATTATTCGAGCACTGTGCGATGATGTTCATTTATGTAATCGTTGTGTACGTGAATTCTGATCCTGGCACGTACATAGTTCGCATTCGGTTTGCCTTCTAGAACCGGGTGTGACATAAGTGGTATCAAAGCCCATGCTGACTGTAGGACCGCTGACCTAGAGTAGCACTGGTCGTACTAAGGACTATTGACCCTCCCCCTCACCTTGACATCTGATGTTACTTCAAAAAAGTCGGTCACCTCGACCAACCCTATATTTTACTATCTATCTATACAATACCTTGTTAAAATTTTTATCTTATTCTGTCTTTGGTTTATTCACTTGTCATATTAGTTCTGCTCTTACTCTTATGCTTACGGTGTCTTTTGTAGATGGCTCGTCTTAGACACACTGCACGTAAGTCGGTGATTCCTTTCCTGCCATCTCGACTTGCGGAGCGTCCTCTGCACCGCACCGTGTCCGGACAGTCGAGTCACCTGGAGAGGCTGCACCACCGCCTGCGTGAGGAGCAGGAACGTCGGCGCCAGTACGGAGAGCAGCAGGGCTCTTCCTCCTCACCCCAGCAGGAGGTGGAGACCGTGAGGCCCCGTTCCTCAGTTGCCCGGCTGGAGGCGCCCCTTGCTCCACCGCGGGACGCCCCGGCTGTTGGAGGAGCTACTAGAGGAGACCCCGACGACGACGACTCAGACCACAGCACGGAGTCTTCTGAGCCGCAGGAGGCGGAAGGATGGGTCGCCCGACCCATCACCCGTGATGCCGCTCGCGGTTGTCACTTCCACGACGCACTCGACACCTTGCTGCGCCAGGCTTTCGACCGGCACACCTGGTCGATCGAGTATCGTTGTGTAGTCTACCAGCACAGTCGCGGGAGGTACCCGGACCGCTGGGAGGCTACCTGCCTAGTTCGCCGTCTGGAGGATGACCTCCGGGGTGCAGAAGCCGTTTCGGAGCACTATTCCATCTCCGAGAGGGACACTGCAGAGGCGGCTATGTAGGATGCAGCACGGTGTGCACTCTCTCAGTACTGTTCTTTGTTCGGTGGCGTGGCCGACGGTCTTAACCTTCGGTACTACCCCCGCCGCCCTACTGGCAGCACAGAGAGTGTGGTTGTTTCACCTGTTGGTGAGGCTAACCCTAGGTTGAGCAGCACAGTCAACCTAGTCGCAGTGCTTAACACGGAGCTGGATCACTCTCTGGACGAGCTAAGCAGGGCTCGAATGGAGATTGCGGAGTTGCGTGCTGAGTTGGCAGAGCGCCATCACCAGGAGGGTGGTTCTCCCGCTCCTGTTGGGACTCAGCACCCATACCCCTCGCCGCCACGTGGTCACCACACTTATGGTTCCCCTGTCTGTAGGACCAGGATAGATTTGGATCCTTAGGTCGTTAGCGTCGGAGTTTGTAATAATTCTAAGTCAGATGTCTCAGTCTTAGGTAGTCAGTTTAGTTTGCTTATCAGTTGCTTCCATTTAGTTTAGTTTGCTTGTCAGTCGCTTGCATGCTTGTTATGATGAACTTGTGTTGGATTTGGATCTTTGTAATGACTGTAGCCAACATGTGGGTTTCCCCTGCAGTTTGGCTTAGCTAGTAATATTAATGAAGTCAGTTGTTTAGTTGGGAAGCCATTTACTCTTACTTTCCTTTCTTATCTGAGAAGCTGTGTTGAATCATGAATGAGGATCAGTGAGGCTCTTTTGTTCGCTCAGTGTCATGAAGAATTCTGTATTCTCTTTTCTTATGCTGAAGGGTTGTAAGATCAATGCTGATGTATGAATGTCTTCCACAGATGTCTGACAACAGGCGCCGATGCAACAGGCGTGCTCAGCAGGAGCAGCATGACCAGCAGGAGGAAAATCAGAGGCAGCCTCCCCCACCACCCCCGATGTCAGTGGAGCAGATGTTCTTGATGCAGACCCAGGCAGTGCAGGCCATTGGGCAGACTCTGGCAGCCATGCAGCAGGCTCAACAGCAGCCCCAACCCCAGTTGCAAGTGCAGATGCCCCAGATGCCACGAGATAAGCGTGGTGAGTTCATGAGAGGGCACCCTCCTACCTTCGCCCATTCTGCTGACCCCATGGATGCAGAAGACTGGTTGCGCGCAGTGGAAAGGGAGCTGCGCACCGCCCAATGCGACGACAGAGAGAAGGTTCTGTATGGTCCCTGTCAGCTAAGGGGAGCAGCCCAGTCCTGGTGGGAGTCCTACCTCGCCACCCATGCTAACCCCGAAGCCATCACTTGGGAGGAATTCAGCGAGAGTTTCCGTCGGTACCATGTGCCAGAGGGACTGATGATCGTGAAGAAGGAGGAGTTTCTGGCTCTGAAGCAGGGACCCCTGTCTGTTAGTGAGTACAGAGACAAGTTTCTGCAGCTGTCTCGTTATGCACCCGAGGATGTCAACACTGATGCCAAGAGGCAGTACAGGTTCATGAGAGGTTTGGTGGATCCCCTGCATTACCAGTTGATGAATCACACCTTCCCCACCTTCCAGCACCTGATCGATAGGGCAGTCATGACTGAGAAGAAGCGTAAGGACATGGAAGATCGGAAGCGCAAGATGAGTGGACCCCAGTCCGGAGGCATCAGCCGTCCACGTTTCTCAGGCGGTTCATCTCAGCAAGGCAGACCTGGTCACCCACAGGGATATCAGAATCAGAATCAACGTCCGCATCAGCAGCAGTTTCAGAGACAGTACCCGCAGCAGCAGCAGCAGTATCGTCAGCACAGCCAGCAGGGAGGTAATCAGTATCAGAAGCAGAACAACCAGGCACCTCGCCTTCCTGCCCCAGCAGCGAATCAGAGCAACCAAGCAGCCCCAGCACAAGGAGGAGGCAGAGGATGTTTCCACTGTGGAGATCAAGGCCACTGGGCGATGCAGTGCCCAAAGAAGATGGCTCAGCAGCAGACCAACCCCAATGCTCCCGCAAGGCAAGGTGTACTGCAGCCGGCAGCAGGCAATCGTAACCAAGCATACAACCGTGGAAAGGTGAACCACTTGGAGGCCGAAGCAATCCAGGATGCACCAGATGTGGCAGTAGGTATGTTCTCAGTCGAATCTCATCCCGCGAAAGTGCTATTTGATACTGGTGCAACTCATTCTTTTGTCACTGCAACATGGGTAGAATTGCATAACGTCTCAGTAGAGGCAATGATGCCACCCATGAGGATTAATTCGGTTGGTGGCAAGGTGCAAACAGATAAAATATGTTCAAACATAATGGTGGAAATAAGGGGGATAGGATTCCCGAGTGACTTAATAGTAATAGACACCCCTGGGATAGATGTCATTCTAGGGATGAACTGGTTGATGAAGTATGAAGCAAACGTTAGTTGTGACAAAAGGACCATAACATTGAAGTCCCCGTCAGGAGAAGAGGTAGTGGCCGAGCTAAGGATGCCTAAGTCAGAAGAAGGAGTCTGTCATCAGATTTCAGTTGATAGTAAGGAGCCCAACCCGCTCGAGGTTGTCAAGGTTGTGTCGGACTTTCCGGATGTGTTTCCCGAGGAGCTAACGGGCATGCCACCCGAAAGGAAAGTCGAGTTTGCCATAGAGCTTATCCCTGGTACCGCCCCCATTTCAAAGAGAGCCTATCGAGTGTCTGGACCAGAATTGGTGGAACTCAAGAAGCAGATAGATGAGATGTTAGAGAAGGGTTACATCAGACCAAGTACCTCGCCTTGGGCCGCTCCAGTGTTGTTTGTAGAGAAGAAAGATGGTACCAAAAGGATGTGCATAGACTACAGAGCCTTGAATGAAGTCACTGTCAAGAACAAGTACCCCCTGCCAAGGATAGAAGATTTGTTTGACCAGCTCAGAGGTGCCAGCGTATTCTCGAAGATAGATCTGAGATCAGGTTACCATCAACTCAGAATCCGACCCTCGGATATACCGAAGACGGCATTCATCACCAAGTATGGGTTATATGAGTTCACAGTTATGTCCTTTGGTTTGACAAATGTGCCAGCCTTCTTCATGTATCTGATGAACAGTGTGTTCATGGACTATCTAGACAAGTTTGTGGTAGTATTCATCGATGACATTCTCATATACTCTCAAAGTGAGGAAGATCATGTAGAGCATTTGAAGATGGTATTGCAAAGACTTCGAGAGCATCAGTTGTATGCCAAGCTGGGCAAATGCGAGTTCTGGATTCATGAAGCCTTATTTCTGGGTGACATCATAAACCAAGATGGGTTAGCAGTGGATCCAAAGAAGGTAGCAGATATCCTGAACTGGAAAGCACCGAAGGATGTTCGTGGGATCAAGAGCTTCATTGGAATGGCTGGATATTATAGGCGTTTCATTGAAGGCTTCTCAAAGATTGCTAGACCAATGACAGCGTTGCTAGCGAAGAAAGTTGAGTTTAAGTGGACTCAAAAGTGTCAGGAAGCATTTGAAGAACTGAAGAATAGATTGACTACAGCTCCTGTGCTAGTCCTACCTGATGTTCACAAGTCATTCTCAGTGTATTGCGACGCTTCTTACACCGGGTTGGGATGTGTGCTAATGCAAGAAGGGAGAGTTGTAGCGTACTCGTCTCGACAGCTGAAGATCCATGAGAAGAATTATCCCACACATGACCTGGAATTGGCAGAAGTGGTTCATGCTTTGAAGACCTGGAGACATTACCTGTATGGGCAGAAGTGCGACATCTACACAGATCATAAGAGTCTGAAGTACATATTCACCCAGTCAGAGTTAAACATGAGGCAGCGAAGATGGTTGGAACTGATCAAAGACTATGAGTTGGAGATACATTACCATCCGGGCAAAGCCAATGTGGTTGCAGATGCTCTGAGCAGGAAGAGTCAAGTTAATATGTTGGCCTCGTACCCAATGCCATATGAGTTAGCCAAGGAATTTGACAGACTGAGCCTCGGTTTCCTGAACAGTACGCAAGGAGTAACAGTGGAATTAGAGCCTACCCTAGAGCGGGAGATCAAAGAAGGGCAGAAGGATGATGAAAACATCAACAAAATCCGGCAGCTGATCCTAGAAGGAAGAGGCAAAGACTTTCGAGAGGATGAAGAAGGGGTAATCTGGTTCAAGGACCGATTGTGTGTTCCCGACCTCAAACCTATTCGGGGACTGATCCTCAAGGAAGCTCATGAGACAGCCTACTCCATACACCCGGGAAGTGAGAAGATGTACCAGGATTTAAAAAGGAGGTTTTGGTGGTATGGTATGAAAAGGGAGATCGCAGAATATGTCGCCATCTGTGATAGCTGTCAGAGAACCAAAGCAGAGCATCAGAGGCCTGCCGGATTGTTGCAGCCATTGCGGATTCCTCAGTGGAAGTGGGATGAGATCGGGATGGATTTCATAGTTGGCCTACCTCGTACCCGGGCCGGTTACGATTCCATCTGGGTGGTTGTGGACCGCTTAACAAAGGTGGCCCATTTCATACCTGTGAAGACAACATACACCGGAGCAACGTTAGCTGAGTTATACATGTCACGAATAGTCTGCCTTCATGGTGTGCCGAAGAAGATAGTGTCAGATCGAGGAACGCAGTTCACATCTCATTTTTGGCAGCAGCTACAAGAAGCTTTGGGCACACATTTGAACTTCAGCTCAGCTTATCACCCACAGACAGACGGTCAGACTGAAAGAACTAATCAGATCCTAGAAGATATGTTGAGAGCCTGTGCGTTGCAAGACAAGTCAGGATGGGACAAAAGGTTACCTTATGCAGAATTCTCCTACAACAATAGTTATCAGGCCAGCTTGAAGATGTCGCCGTTTCAGGCACTCTATGGACGGAGTTGTAGGACTCCGCTGCACTGGGACCAGCCTGGAGAGAGACAGGTGTTTGGCCCCGACATCTTGCTTGAAGCCGAAGAGAATATCAAAATGGTTCGGGAGAATCTGAAGACAGCCCAGTCAAGACAGCGAAGCTATGTGGACCGAAGGAGAAGAGAACTGAGTTTTGAAGTGGGAGACTACGTCTATCTGAAGGTGTCACCTATCAGGGGAGTCAGAAGGTTCGGAGTTAAAGGCAAGTTAGCACCCCGGTACGTTGGACCATATCAGATTCAAGCCAAGCGTGGAGAAGTGGCCTACCAGCTCGACCTACCAGAGAGTTTGTCAGCAGTGCACAATGTGTTCCATGTATCGCAATTGAAGAAGTGTCTGCGAGTACCAGAAGAACAGTTGCCAGTGGAGGGTTTGGAAGTCCAGGAGGATCTGACATACATAGAGAAGCCAACGCAGATTCTGGAGTTTGCAGACAGAGTCACCCGGAGGAATACCATCAGAATGTGCAAAGTCAGATGGGGTCACCACTCTGAGGAAGAAGCAACCTGGGAACGAGAAGATGACCTGAAGGCCAAATACCCTGAACTCTTTGCTGACCAACCTTGAATCTCGGGGCGAGATTCTTTTAAGGGGGATAGGTTTGTAACACCCTGAATTTGGGGGTATAAAATTTCTTTGCTCATATTCACAAATTCAGGTGTTACTTCCTTTTCTCATCCTTCCTAATTCTTTTCTCTCTCATTTCTATAGGAGCTAAGTGCTTATTTTACTTGTAATTATAGTCTATTATGTTAAACCCTAGTGGAGTATGAATTGTTGCATCTTGTTGAACCCTAGATTTCACTTTTGTTTGGTGCATAATTCTCAAAAGGTCTAATTTGAATTTGGGGCTCATTTGAATTTGAATCAAATAGAATAAATAAAAGAAAAGGGAGAAACAATTCAGAATAAAAGAAAAAGGTAAAACAGCCCAACCCAGCCGCCCCCTCGGCCTTTCGGCCCAGCCGGCCCATCTCTCGCGCGCGCGCCTCCCTCCCCTCTCTCTCTGCGCAGCGGGCCCCACCTGTCGGCGCTCCCGCCTTCCGCGCACCCTCCCCTTCTCTCTCTGCTCGCCCGGTCCCACCTGTCGGCGCCCGCTTTCCCCGCGCGCGCTCGCTCCCTCGCTCTCTCTCTGCTCGCGGGCCCGGGCTGTTAGCCCCGTCTTCCTCGCGTAACCGCCGCCCGAGCTGCTCGCGCCCGCGGTCTCCGCGCCCACGTCGCGCGTGGGACTCGCCCCACCTCGCCCCTGGCCACTTGAGCCCCGAACCCCACTCGCCCTCACCCCCTCCCCCCATTTGCGCCCAGTAGACCCTCTCTCCCCCTCGCTGCGCGCACGCAGAGCACCGCCGCCATAACCCCCGCCGTCCCGAGCTCGGTTCCTCGTTGCCGGTGGAGCTCCGCCGCGCCCGTAGCCCCGGTGAGCTCCGCTCTGGCGTCCGCAACCCGGAACGCGCCCCAATTCCCTCTCCCCCTCCCTATTTCCCTCTGCCCGCGCTCACCCGTCGTCCGCCGTGCAGCCGCCACCGTCGACCCGAGTCTCCGTCGCGTCCCCGTCGCCGCCAAGGAGTCCCCGGAGCCCGCCTTGAGGTAACGGACCTCTCCCGCCCCTATTGCCCTTTGTCTTGCTCTCTGTTGCATGTGATTGCTCGCCGGAGTAGAGAAACCCCGCCGCCGAGCCGCCCCGCCGTGAATCGCCCCCCTCCGGTGCCTCTGCCCCGACCCAGACCCCACCAATGGAGTCCCCGTGCCCTTCCCGACCTCCCTGACCGCTCGGATTGCCCCAAAGCCCCGCCAGTCGCCCGCGCCCCTCGTCTCCGGCGAGCCCTCCGCCGCGGGGACAGGCGCCGCCGCCCCAGCTAGTCGTAGGGGAAGCCCAGGCCGGCCACCCGATCCCCACCGTCCATCCCAGATCGGGCGGCCTCGTTTTAATCAGGCCAAACCCAATCCTGGCCGTCCGCCGGAGATCCAGCGGCCCAGGCCCGCTTCCCCCTCACCCCGTCTCTATGCCGTTAGGGCCCAGCCTGTCAGTCGCCCGCGCGCTCGCTCTGCCCGCTAGGCCCCACCTGTCAGCTCGCCCGCGCGCCCGCGCGCTGTCCGCCCGGCCCCGCCCGTCAGTCCGCCCGCGCGCTCTGTCCGCCCGGCCCCGCTTGCCAGTCGCCCGCGCGCCCGCGCTGTCCACCCGGCCCCGCCTGTCAGCCGCTCCCGCCGCCGCGCGCCCGCACGCCCGCCCGCAGGATCTAATCCTGGCCGTTCGTTTTAGATCTGACGGCTGTAAGCGCCCGATACCCCTTCGCCCGCGCTTTTCTTAAAGAGCCCCCCTGGTTTCTGGAAATTGCGCCCGCCGTCCCTGGTTTCTCGCAGTTAAGTCCCTGGCCCGTTTATTTAATTAAAAATAAGTCCTTAGGGTATAATTTTAACCCCTAAACTTGTAAAATTCATAACTTTGTCATATGAACCCCAAATTAGGTGCTTCAAATTGCAAAATGTTCATAATATTATTATCTATCTGTTTATGCAATGTTTCCCTGCTGTTTCCATGTATTAATTAATAGCTAATCACTAGGATAGGATTAAGACTATTGAAACCTCATTTAGGATAATTGGAAATAAGTAGACTTTAATAAAAGTTGGATTACTTAAGTTTGTGGACTTAAACACTTAAGTTTAGAAACTCAAACCAGATAATTATTTAATCCCACCACCAACTTAGACCTGATTAGTAGATAGTTAATCACTTTGTGTAACCCTCTACCCCCAGACCTAGGGAACTTTAGAGTGCCTATCCCTTTTCTGTTATGAACTTGTGACCCCTCTCTGCTGCATATGTTTGGTATATTGTTTTTGTCTGTTATTCTCCCAAGTGCATAGTGTGAATGATTGCTTTGCGTAGACAACGAGCAGTCTGTGTTTCCCGAGGCAGTTGCAGAGGAAGTCCCTGATCAGCAGTTTGGTGAAGGCAAGTGTCCTCTGACCCATTATGAATTCATTTATAACTTACTACCCCGCATTACTTACTTGAAACCTAAGGATTGACTAGCTTTGCACTTTACTTTATCCTTGATGACCTTATGGGCTATTATGGTTAGCACTTTGCTACGGCTTTAACATAATCAATGAACATGATGTGGCTATTTATGATACTGTTATCCTGTTGATGTTGATGATCTTGTGATACTCTAGGGGGCTCAGGCTGTTTCCTGAGTACCTCTCCGTAAGGACTGGTTCGTTGAGAGACCACCCGGGATGACAGTGCAACCATGAGGGTGAAATGGGATGCCCTTAGCTGATTAATTAGATGAACTAGAGGTGTAGTTGCTTAGCCGTCGTGCCGTCAATGGGGTCCAGGCACAGTGCTTGCTCTGCCGAGGCTGAGTGCCGAGGTTCTTTCGTTTTGCTCTTTGTTAGTCACTCTCCTGCGGGGAGGGGTACTGTGTTTATCAAACTGGAGAAACCTAACGGGCAGCTACGATCTCTAGGGAATCTTTGTAAAAGCTACGTAGTGAAGCCCTGCCGGACCACCTAGGTAGTGGTCAATGGGGAGTAGCTCTCCCCGGGTAGAAAGGGAATCATGGCTCATGGGTAAAGTGTGCAACCTCTGCAGAGGGTAGTGAAACTGGTATATCAGCCGTGCTCACGGTTAAGAGCAGCCTTGGGATCCTCTTTGATTAGGGATACAGATGGTTCGAGATACAATGGTCGTGATATGGTTTTGGTTCGACTATGATGATGTTCCTCGATGAGGAAATGGTTTACGGGATTGGTTAATGCTAAAATCTGGCTTCTACTAATGATAAATACTTGACCAACTAAAAGCAACTGCTTGAGCCTAACCCCACATAAAGCTAGTCCACCTCAGCCAAACGGGACATTTGCTGAGTACGTTGATGTGTACTCATCCTTGCTTTACCACAAAACACCAGGTTGCCCGCATTGTAATCACTGCTCAGGAGAAGGCGAAGCCGTGGAAGGAGACTTCCAGGAGTTTCAAGACTACGACGAATTCTAGGTGTGGGTTGGCGGCAACCCCCAGTCAGCTGCCTGTGAAGGCCTTATCTTTACTGCGTTTCGCTAGCACTTTGATTTACTTGTTAAGACAATGACTTTGTGGATGTCTATGACTCTATGATGTAATAAGTACTCTTTTATGTTATTATTCGAGCACTGTGCGATGATGTTCATTTATGTAATCGCTGTGTACGTGAATTCTGATCCTGGCACGTACATAGTTCGCATTCGGTTTGCCTTCTAGAACCGGGTGTGACAATGCTATGGCCCACAAGGGGAAGGCGACGTCGGACGTCACCTACAACCCGGATGACGGGCCCGAGGCGTACACCAACCCCGCCGTCCACAGCCGCCTCAGTGAGTACACCGCCATGGCCAAGGAGGTCCATGGGCCAGATTACGATCCGAGGATCGAGGACATCGATGGAGATGTCCTCATGAGGGTCGGAGGAGGCAAGAGGCATGGGCGGTACTGGATTGCCGACGGGGCAATCGACTCGTCCTCCACTCCCACTCTCTCTCAGGTGCGAGCAAGGAGCACGAGCGCGAGCCCAGCCATACGACCTCGGCAGGACAACTCACAGCATCGTATCCAGCAACTCCAGGTTATTCCTTATCTATTCATCGTTCATTGATTATTATATATCCTCTCTTTGCATTATCATAACATTAGGGCAAAATATTACAGACTTAGCTAGATGATGAGAGGAGGCAACGTGAGGAGCTAGAGAAGAGGATGGCGGAGATGTTCGCGTACATGCAGAGCCTTGGCGCCGCACAGGGTCATGCTCCACAACCTCCGTTGTTCCCTGCAGCTGACCCTGCTGAGTTCACTACTCCTGTGAGTATCAAAATTTTAGTACTGCATGATATATATTCATATGTTCTCACACATGCAATCTCTTCTCTGTGGAGGGTCAATCTGCGGCGTCGAACAACCCTCACGCTTCGTCCAGCCCTTCGCCGAACCAGTCCAGATGCCCACCTCGTTGATGATCTATTTTGTGATGACCCAGACTTATATTTGTGAGTGTTGGTGATGTTAGTTACACTTGGTCTTGTGAGATACTTGGTGATGTTAGTGATGATCCAGACTTATATCTGTTTTGTGATGATCCAGACTTATATTTGTGAGACTTATATTAGTGAGACTTTGTGATATATATGGTGTTGATGATAAATGTGTTGATTCTGTGATGCGATTGATATATAATGTAATGTGAATGATATATATCTTTTGTTTGTTTGGATGGAACAGCAAAAACAAATAAAAAAGGGACTTCCTGGTCACTTTGCCGAGTGTAACACTCGGCAAAGGGTCGCTTTGCCGAGTGCTATGACCATGGTACTCGGCAAAGAAGGAAACCTGGGAACCGGTAAAGCCATCTTTGTCGAGTGCTGACCATGGCACTCGGCAAAGAAGGAAACCTGGGAACCGGTAAAGCCATCTTTGCCGAGTGTTGTGGTCAAGGCACTCGGCAAAGGACTGGCAAAGGGGCCCACTGGAGGACTCTTTGCCGAGTGCCAGACCACTAGACACTCGGCAAAGAAGCCTCCTTTGTCGAGTGCCTACGAGAGCTCTCGGCACTTGGACTGGCGGTGGGACCCACTGGAGCCGTCTTTGCCGACGGCCGTAATAGCAGACACTCGGCAAATTTGGCCTCTTTGCCGAGAGCCAAAGAAGACACTCGGCAAAGGATCCGTTACCGTCACTTTGCGCCGTGACGGTGACTTTTCTTTGCCGAGTGTCAAATGGCACTCGGTAAATTCTTTGCCGAGTGCTCGACAAAAAGTACTCGGCAAAGAGGTTGTTGCCGATGTACAGTTCGCTGAGCGTTCTTTGCCGAGTGTTACACTCGGCAAAGCCTTTGCCGAGTGTAAACTAGCCTTTGCTGAGTGTCTGAGACACTCGGCAAAGGAGCTGTGTCCGGTAGTGAATGGAATCACGACCTTGAATTCTTCTCGATGATTGAAGCAGCCAAGGGCGCTTTTGGTCATAGTTTTTCATGGAAAACTACTTGGCTCTAATAATTTATGATTTATAAAAAAATAGATTATTCATCCCCTCTCTAGCCATCACGATCTTTACACCAACGATCCTTCTATATTTTGTGCTCATGTCTATCGAAATTTATATCTAACAACAAAAACATTCTTTTTTTAAAAGATAAAGGCAAAAGATTTGCCATTCCATTATATTAGAAGGGCGGAAAAACTTTACATACTTGCATAAACTAAAGGAAGAAAAGGAGGGAGGGAAAGAGTCAAAAAGAAGAAAAACAAAACCCCACACAACTTAACAAGCCTTCACAAGAAGCAGCTACTCATACTAAAAAAATAGGACCCGATGGCCCTGACCAGAACTACCTAATAAACATACATAAAGAAAGAGGATTAGAAGATATTGCAAAAAAATCGATCCGTAATCAGCCGCTATAGGCAAGGTAAACATCTTCCAACGAGCTCTTTCACAACCTGAGTAGCCTGCTATGTCGTTCGTTGTTGTCCCTTGAAAGTTCTGTTGTTTCTTTCCAACCATATGCTCCACCAGATGTAAATTAGTAAGCCATCGAAAAATTTTCTTAACTGCTTGCTACAGAGCATTCTCGGTGTACACCACCATGTGTATAGGGATTCCGTGTTGGGGGTACCACCCAAGAACCGTAGGTCGACCCAAGACAAGATCTTGCTGCACACTTCCTCGATGAAAGGGCAATCCTTACAAAGGTGCACTGCAGTCTCAGGAGACAAATTACAAAGACAACAACTTGGATTGCAAGGCCGTCCCTTTTCTGAAGGTTATCTGTAGTTAAAATTTTGTTGTGCAACAACGTATAAGCGAAGAAATGACATTTTGGTTCGTTTTTGCTTTCTGAATGGGCTGATTTTAATTTTATAGAAGTTTGTTATGAACTAAATTTTGTAGGCACTACATGAACTATATTCCCCATTCGTCGTCCATCTCCAAGAAATGGTGTCTTCCAAATCATTGAGGCCTTGCATATTATTGATTGCATGCCACAGGGAGACGAATTCTCTCACTTCCTCCTCTCGAGTGTAAGGAGAGAAGAACTGTATCCAATAATTGTTTCGGAGAGCTTTGAACACTGTGATGTTCTTCCTTCTTGCTTTCTTGTATAGATTTGGTGCAATAGTCCTTGGTGTCTGTCCTTCAATCAAACTAGATCCCTAGAAGTACGCCATCTTCCCATTACCAATAGTCACAATTGTTGATGCATTGAAGAAATCCACATTTGTCTTATCACATGGAAATTGCATACCAACCCACGCCTTTTATTTTAACTTCCATCGCAACCACAACCATCTTAGTCTTAGCGCTCTTGCAAAATGCTCGAGGTCTAGAATGCCAAGATCCCCTTATTCTTTAGCAAACAAGTTGTAGACCAGTTGATCAAGCAGTGACCCCCGCTACAAGATTCTAGATTATTCCATTTCCAAAGAAAGCTTCTTGTTAGCTTGTCAATTCTTTTAAGCAGCCATTTTTGCACCAAAAAGACTGTCAGATGGTAAATAGGCTGAGCAGACAACACAACTTTAATCAAGGTTTCCCTACCTGCCTTTGAGAGGAGCCTACCTTTCCACCTTGACAACCTTTTATTAATTTTATCAAGTAGTGGTTGAACGTCAACTCTCTTTACATTCCTGAAGTAAAGAGGTAGACCAAGATACTTCCCAGGAATTTTGAATGTTGGCCAGGAAACGTTTTCATCAGATTTAGCCATAGAGTTTGAGGGTAGCGAATCGAGAAAATTTTAGTTTTATCGAAATTGATCTTCAGTCCTAAACACCCTTCAAAAACTTCCAGAATCCTTTTTAGGACTTTCAAGTCCTCCTTATCTGCTCTAACAAACACTTCTGCATCATTTGCATACAGCGAACAACACAGTTTTGCCTCTTTTGGCAGAACCCTCCCTAGAAGCCCGGAATTTATCGCCATATTGATCATCCATTATAGAGGGTCCATTGCTAAGATAAACAGAAACGGGGATAGTGGATCACCCTGACGCACGTTACGCATGTGCTTAATTTCATTTGTTTGTTGACCATTGATGATAATTTTAGAAGAAGAACCTAATATTGTGGTGATCCAATCTCTCCACTTCTGTGTGAATCCTGGAGCTCTCAAGACATCTAAAATAAATGCCCAATTGATGGAATTGAAAGCTTTTGATATGTCAAGCTTGACAAAAAGAGTTGGTTGATGGTTCCTATGGAGATTCTGTATCACTTTTTGGACATAGAGAAAATTATCATCAATTGATCGTTTTTGGATGAACATGTTTTGGGCAGTGGAGACAATCTCGTTCATTCTCGGCGCAAGTCTATTTGCCAAAATCTTGGTTATTATTTTCATGAAACTGTTGATGAGGCTTATCGATCTAAACAGGTCAATCCTATCAGCAACCTCTCTTTTTGGTAAAAGAATGAACTGACTCATTAACCAAGTACAGATTTTTACATTTTTTATGATAGAAATCATTAATTGCTATGGATAGGACGTCTCTAATCAGCTCGAAACAACACTTGTAGAAGAGCCCTATGAAACCATCTAGCCCATGGGCCTTTTCAAAATGCAGCCTCATAACCACATTTTAATCTCATTATCATTGATCATATAGTCCAGATCTGATTACTCAAAAGGATTGTATCCTAATTTATCCGATCGAATGACGCTTTGTCTAGTACCCCCTGCCAATGACTTCAATGAAGTGATGTTGAGCCTCATGCAATTTATCTTCCTGACTAGTGAGAAGTCTGTCACCTTGATCAAGCGATCTGTTATTTGCCATCAAGTGAAAAAAATTGGTGTTAGCTTCTCCTAGACGCATCTAGGCTAGTCTCGAGCGTTGTCTAGCTCTTGCCTTCTAGAGTGCCACTAGCCCGAGGATTTTGATTTGTAACCTTCTTCTGAACTCTAACTTGTCATCAGAGAGTCATCTGGATTATTACGCCTTCTCGAGAAGGGTAAGGATGGTCTGAATGATTGCCAATTGCACTTTAATATTGCCTATTGACTTTCGTCTCTAGATCTTTAGAGCTTTAGCCATGCAGGTCATCTTCACATGCAGCCGAAGGATGGCGACTATGGAGTTAACTCTAGACATACAGGCTTGTTGAACCACCTCATTGAACCCTTAAATCTTTGTCCAAAAAGCTTCGAATCTGATAGTCGCCTAGAGGGGGGGTGAATAGGGCGAAACTGAAATTTACAAATATAAACACAACTACAAGCCGGGTTAGCGTTAGAAATAAAACCGAGTCCACGAGAGAGGGTGCAAAACAAATCTCAAGCAAATACGGAGTGTGACACAAGGATTTGTTTTACCGAGGTTCGGTTCTCGCAAACCTACTCCCCGTTGAGGTGGTCACAAAGACCGGGTCTCTTTCAACCCTTTCCCTCTCTCAAACGGTCCTTCCGACCGAGTGAGCTTTTCTTCTCAAATCAAAACCGCGAACAAAACTTCCCCGCAAGGGCCACCACACAATTGGTGCCTCTTGCCTTGATTACAATGGAGTTTTGATCACAAGAACAAGTGAGAAAGAAAAGAAGCAATCCAAGCGCAAGAGCTCAAAAGAACACGGCAAATCTCTCTCGCTAATCACTAAAGCTTTGTGTGGAATTGGAGAGGATTTGATCTCTTTGGTGTGTCTAGAATTGAATGCCTAGCTCTTGTAAGTGGTTGAGAAGTGGAAAACATGGATGCAATGAATGGTGGGTGGTTGGGGGTATTTATAGCCCCAACCACCAAACTAGCCGTTTGGTGGGGCTGTCTGTCGAATGGTGCACCGGACAGTCCGGTGCACACCGGACATGTCCGGTGCGCCAGCCACGTCACCAAAGCCGTTGGAATTCGACCGTTGGAGCTCTGACTTTTGGGCTCGCCTCGATGTCCGGTGGCGCACCGGACATGCACTGTAGAGTGTCCGGTGCGCCAGCATGGGCGTGCCTGACGCCTGCGCGCTCTGGCGCGCATTAATTGCTGTTGCAGGCGACCGTTGGCGCGGAGTAGCCGTTGCCCCGCAGTTGCACCGGACAGTCTGGTGTACACCGGACATGTCCGGTGAATTATAGCGGAGCAGCCGCTATGGATTCCCGAGGCTGCCAAGTTCCAGAGCCGCGTCCTCTTGGAGCACCGGACACTGTCCGGTGTACACCGGACAGTCCGGTGAATTATAGCGCGCCGGCTCTGAGAATTCCCGAGGCTGAGTTCAACGCGAAGTCCCCTGGTGCACCGGACACTGTCCGGTGCGCCACCGGACAGTCCGGTGCGCCAGACCAGGGAGCCTTTCGGGATGCCTTTAGCTCTCTATTTTGAACCCAACATTGGTCCTTTTAATTGGCTTGTTGTGAACCTTTGGCACCTGTATAACTTATACACTAGAGCAAACTAGTTAGTCCAATTATTTGTGTTGTGCAATTCAACCACCAAAATTATCTAGGAACTAGGTGTAAGCCTAATTCCCTTTCAATCTCCCCCTTTTTGGTGATTGATGCCAACACAAACCAAAGCAAATATAGAAGTGCATAATTGAACTAGTTTGCATGATGTAAGTGCAAAGGTTGCTTGGAATTGAGCCAATGTAAATACTTACAAGATATGCAAGGATTGTTTCTTCATTTTTAACATTTTGGACCACGCTTGCACCACATGTTTTGCTTTTGCAAACTCTTTTGTAAATCCTTTTCAAAGTTCTTTTGCAAATAGTCAAAGGTAAATGAATAAGGTTTTGCAAAGCATTTTCAAGATTTGAAATTTTCTCCCCTTGTTTCAAATGCTTTTTCTTTGACTAAACAAAACTCCCCCTAAATGAGACCCTCCTCTTAGTGTTCAAGAGGGTTTTGATATATCATTTTTGAAATACTACTTCTTCCCCTTTTGAACACAATAAGATACTAATTTGAAATTTACCAATTGAAAGATCTCAAAATTTTTAAAATTAGGTGGTGGTGCGGTCCTTTTGCTTTGGGCTCATACTTTCTCCCCCTTTGGCATGAATCGCCAAAAACGGAATCATTAGAGCCCTTCAAGTACTTTCTTCCCCTTTGATAATAAATAAATGAGTGAAGATTGTACCAAAGACGAAGTACTTTTGCTTTGAACTCTCCCCAAAAAGATGGAGAGAGACGTGGAGCGACGGCGAAGGATGAGTTACGGAGTGGAAGCCTTTGTCTTCGCTGAAGACTCCAATTCCCTTTCAATACACCTATGACTTGGTTTGAAATAGACTTGAAAAACACATTAGTCATAGCATATGAAAGAGACATGATTAAAGGTATACAAATGAGCTATGTGTGCAATTTAGCAAAAGAAATTGCGCGAATCAAGAATGTTTAGCTCATGCCTAAGTTTGTTAAAAGTTTGTTCATCAAGAGGCTTGGTAAAGATATCAGCTAATTGATCTTTAGTGTTAATGTAAGAAATCTCGATATCTCCCTTTTGTTGGTGATCCCTAAGAAAATGATACCGAATGGCTATGTGTTTAGTGCGGCTATGCTCGACGGGATTATCCGTCATCTTGATTGCACTCTCATTATCACATAGCAAAGGGACTTTGGTTAATTTGTAACCGTAGTCCCGCAGGGTTTGCCTCATCCAAAGCAATTGCGCGCAACAATGGCCTGCGGCAATGTACTCGGCTTCGGCGGTGGAAAGAGCAAGCGAATTTGGCTTCTTTGAAGCCCAAGACACCAAGGATCTTCCCAAGAACTGCCAAGTCCCCGATGTGCTCTTCCTATTGATTTTACACCCTGCCCAATCGGCATCCGAATAACCAATCAAATCAAAAGTGGATCCCCTAGGATACCAAAGCCCAAACTTAGGAGTATAAACTAAATATCTCAAGATTCGTTTTACGGCCGTAAGGTGAGCTTCCTTAGGGTCGGCTTGGAATCTTGCACACATGCATATGGAAAGCATAATATCCGGTTGAGATGCACATAAATAGAGTAAAGAACCTATCATCGACCGGTATACCTTTTGATCCACGGACTTACCTCCCGTGTCGAGGTCGAGATGCCCATTAGTTCCCATGGGTGTCTTGATGGGCTTGGCATCCTTCATCCCAAACTTGTTTAGAATGTCTTGAGTATACTTCGTTTGGCTAATGAAGGTGCCCTCGTGGAGTTGCTTTACTTGAAATCCCAAGAAGTACTTCAACTCCCCCATCATAGACATCTCGAACTTTTGTGTCATGATCCTACTAAACTCTTCACATGTAGATTCGTTAGTAGACCCAAATATAATATCATCAACATAAATTTGGCATACAAACAAATCATTTTCAAGTGTTTTGGTAAAGAGTGTAGGATCGGCCTTTTCGACTTTGAAGCCATTAGCGATAAGCAAATCTCTAAGGCATTCATACCATGCTCTTGGGGCTTGCTTGAGCCCATAAAGCGCCTTAGAGAGTTTATAGACATGGTTAGGGTACTCACTATCTTCAAAGCCGGGAGGTTGCTCAACATAGACCTCTTCCTTGATTGGTCCATTGAGGAAGGCACTTTTCACGTCCATTTGATAAAGCTTAAAGCCATGGTAAGTAGCATAGGCCAATAATATACGAATTGACTCAAGCCTAGCTACGGGTGCATAGGTTTCACCGAAATCCAAACCTTTGACTTGGGAGTATCCCTTGGCCACAAGTCGAGCTTTGTTCCTTGTCACCACACCATGCTCATCTTGCTTTAGCGGAAGACCCATTTGGTTCCTACAACATTTTGATTAG
This sequence comes from Zea mays, assembly GCF_902167145.1. NCBI lineage: Eukaryota > Viridiplantae > Streptophyta > Magnoliopsida > Poales > Poaceae > Zea > Zea mays. Next base: position 118,369,894 of record NC_050105.1, read on the forward strand.
GACATGGAAGTAAATGCCATACCTCATTCCTAGTGAAGTTGTTGAGCTCCTCTTGCATCGCCACCACCCAATCCAAATCTTGGAGTGCGTCCTCTACCCTGTGTGGCTCAATAGAGGAAACAAAAGAGTAATGCTCACAAAAATGTGCAACATGAGATCTAGTAGTTACCCCCTTACGAATGTCACCGAGGATGGTGTCGACGGGGTGATCTCGTTGGATTGCTTGGTGGACTCTTGGGTGTGGCGGCCTTTGCTCTTCATCCTCCTTGTCTTGATTATTTGTATCTCCCCCTTGATCATTGTCATCATCTTGAGGTGGCTCTTTTGCTTGATCTTCTACTTCATCAACTTGAGCTTCATCCTCATTTTGAGTTGGTGGAGATGCTTGCGTGGAGGAGGACGGTTGATCTTGTGCATTTGGAGGCTCTTCGGATTCCTTAGGACATACATCCCCAATGGACATGTTCCTTAGCGCGATGCATGGAGCCTCTTCATTACCTATCTCATCAAGATCAACTTGCTCTACTTAAGAGCCGTTAGTCTCATCAAACACAACGTCACATGAAACTTCAACTTGTCCAGTGGACTTGTTAAAGATTCTATATGCCCTTGTGTTTGAATCATATCCTAGTAAAAAGCCTTCTACAGTCTTAGGAGCAAATTTAGATTTTCTACCTCTTTTAACAAGAATAAAGCATTTGCTACCAAAGACTCTAAAATATGAAATGTTAGGCTTTTTACCGGTTAGGAGTTCATAGGATGTCTTCTTGAGGGTTCGGTGTAGATACAACCGGTTGATGGCGTAGCAGGCGGTGTTGACTGCCTCGGCCCAAAACCGATCCGAAGTCTTGTACTCATCAAGCATGGTCCTTGCCATGTCCAATAGAGTTCGATTCTTCCTCTCCACTACACCATTTTGTTGTGGCGTGTAGGGAGAAGAGAACTCATGCTTGATGCCCTCCTCCTCAAGGAAGCCTTCGATTTGAGAGTTCTTGAACTCCGTCCCGTTGTCGCTTCTAATTTTCTTGATCCTTAAGCCGAACTCGTTTTGAGCTCGTCTCAAGAATCCCTTTAAGGTTTCTTGGGTTTGAGATTTTTCCTGCAAAAAGAACACCCAAGTGAAGCGAGAATAATCATCCACTATTACAAGACAATACTTACTTTCGCCGATGCTTATGTAAGCAATCAGGCCGAATAGATCCATGTGGAGTAGCTCAAGCGACCTGTCGGTCGTCATGATGTTCTTGTGTGGATGATGGGCACCAACTTGCTTTCCTGCTTGGCATGCGCTACAAACCCTGTCTTTCTCAAAATGAACATTGGTTAGTCCTAAAATGTGCTCTCCCTTTAGAAGCTTATGAAGATTCTTCATTCCAACATGTGCTAGTCGGCGATGCCAGAGCCAGCCCATGTTAGTCTTAGCAATTAAGCATGTGTCGAGTTCCGCTCTATCAAAATCTACTAAGTATAGCTAACCCTCTAACACACCCTTAAATGTTATTGAATCATCACTTCTTCTAAAGACAGTGACACCTACATCAGTAAAGAGACAGTTGTAGCCCATTTTGCATAATTGAGATATAGAAAGCAAATTGTAATCTAATGAATCTATGAGAAAAACATTGGAAATAGAATGGTCAGGAGATATAGCAACTTTACCCAATCCTTTGACCAAACCTTGATTTCCATCCCCGAATGTGATAGCTCGTTGGGAATCTTGGTTTTTCTCGTAGGAGGAGAACATCCTTTTCTCCCCTGTCATGTGGTTTGTGCACCCGCTATCGATGATCCAACTTGAGCCCCCAGATGCATAAACCTACAAAACAATTTTAGTTCTTGACTTTAGGTACCCAAACGGTTTTGGGTCCTTTGGCATTAGAAACAAGAACTTTGGGTACCCAAACACAAGTCTTGGAGCCCTTGTGTTTGCCCCCAACAAACTTGGCAACTACTTTGCCGGATTTGTTAGTCAAAACATAAGATGCATCAAAAGTTTTAAATGAAATGTCATGATCATTTGATGCACTAGGAGTCTTCTTCTTAGGCAACTTAGCACGGGTTGGTTGCCTAGAGCTAGATGTCTCACCCTTATACATAAATGCATGATTAGGGCCAGAGTGAGACTTTCTAGAATGAATTCTCCTAATTTTGCTCTCGGGATAACCGGCAGGGTATAAAATGTAACTCTCGTTATCCTGAGGCATGGGAGCCTTGCCCTTAACAAAGTTAGACAATCTTTTAGGAGGGGCATTAAGTTTGACATTGTCTCCCCTTTGGAAGCCAATGCCATCCTTGATGCCAGGGTGTCTCCCATTATAAAGCATACTACGAGCAAATTTAAATTTTTCATTCTCTAAGTTATGCTCGGCAATTTTAGCATCTAATTTTGCTATATGATCATTTTGTTGTTTAATTAAAGCCATGTGATCATGAATAGCATTAACATCAACATCTCTACATCTAGTACAAATGGAAGTGTGATCAACGGTAGATGTAGAGGTTTTGCAAGATTTTAATTCTACAACCTTAGCATGCAATATATCATTCTTAGCTCTAAGGTCGGAAATAGTAGCATTGCAAATATCAAAATCTTTAGCCTTAGCAAGCAATTTCTCATTTTCAACTTTAAGGCTAGCAAGAGAAATGTTCAATTCATCAATCCTAGCAAGTAAATCAACATTATCATCTCTAGGATTGGAAGTTGAAACATTGCAAACATGAGAATCAACCTTAGCAATTAATTTGGCATTTTCATTTCTAAGGTTGGCAATAGTGTCATGGCATGTGCTTAGCTCACTAGATAATTTCTCACATTTTTCTATTTCTAGAGCATAAGCATTTTTAATCTTAACATGTTTCTTATTTTCCTTAATTAGGAAGTCCTCTTGGGAATCCAAAAGGTCATCCTTTTCATGAATAGCACTAATTAATTCATTTAATTTTTCCTTTTGTTCCATGTTAAGGTTGGCAAAAAGGGTACGCAAGTTATCCTCCTCATCACTAGCATTATCATCACTAGAAAACTCATATTTAGTAGATGATTTGGATTTAACCTTCTTCCTCTTGCCGTCCTTTGCCATGAGGCACTTGTGGCCGACGTTGGGGAAGAGGAGTCCCTTGGTGACGGCGATGTTGGCGGCGTCCTCGTCGGAGGAGGAGTCGGTGGAGCTCTCGTCGGAGTCCCACTCGCGGCACACGTGGGCATCACCGCCCCTCTTCTTGTGGTACCTCTTCTTTTCTCTCCTCTTGCCCTTCTTGTCGTTATCCCTGTCACTGTCACTTGATAATGGACATTTAGCAATAAAGTGACCGGGCTTACCACACTTGTAGCAAACCTTCTTGGAACGGGATTTGTAATCCTTCCCCTTCCGTTGCTTGAGGATTTGGCGAAAGCTTTTGATGATCAAAGCCATCTCCTCGTTGTCGAGCTTTGAAGCGTCGATTGGTTGTCTACTTGGTGTAGACTCCTTCTTCTCCTCCGTCGCCTTGAAAGCCACCGGTTGTGCTTCGGACGTGGAGGGATCATCAAGCTCGTTGATCTTCTTTGAGCCCTTGATCATACATTCAAAGCTCACAAAATTCCCGATAACTTCCTCGGGAGTCATTAGTGTGTATCTAGGATTACCACGAATTAATTGAACTTGAGTGGGGTTAAGGAAGATGAGTGATCTAAGAATAACCTTAACCACCTCGTGGTCATCCCATTTCTTGCTCCCAAGGTTGCGCACTTGGTTCACCAAGGTTTTGAGCCGGTTGTACATATCTTGTGGCTCCTCCCCATGGTGAAGACAGAAGCGACCGAGCTCCCCCTCGATCGTTTCCCGCTTGGTGATCTTGGTGAGTTCATCACCCTCGTGTGCGGTCTTGAGTAGATCCCAAATCTCCTTCGCATTCTTCAACCCTTGCACCTTGTTATATTCCTCTCTACTTAGAGAGGCGAGGAGTATGGTCGTGGCTTGGGAGTTGAAGTGCTCGATTTGGGCTACTTCATCCTCATCATAGTTTTCATCCCCCACGGATGGTACCTGTGCACCAAACTCAACAACATCCCATATACTTTTGTGGAGCGAGGTTAGATGAAATCGCATTAAATCACTCCACCTAGCGTAATCTTCACCATCAAAAGTTGGTGGTTTGCCTAATGGGACGGAAAGTAAAGGTGTATGTTTAGAAATGCGAGGGTAGCGTAGGGGAATCTTACTATACTTCTTACGCTCTTGGCGCTTAGAAGTAACGGACGCCGCGTCGGAGCCGGAGGTGGATGCCGATGAAGAATCGGTCTCGTAGTAGACCACCTTCCTCATCCTCTTTTTCTTGTCCCCACTTCGATGCGGCTTGTGGGAAGAGGACTTCTCCTTCTTCTCTTTGTGGTGTGAAGAAGATTTCTTCTCCTTCCCTTTGGAGGAGTCCTTCTTCTTCTCCTTCCTCTTGATGCGGGACTCTTCCGATGAAGTGCTCTCGTGGCTTGTAGTGGGCTTTTCGCCGGTCTCCATCTCCTTCTTGGCGTGATCTCCCAACATCACTTCGAGCGGTTAGGCTCTAATGAAGCACCGGGCTCTGATACCAATTGATAGTCGCCTAGAGGGGGGTGAATAGGGCGAAACTGAAATTTACAAATATAAACACAACTGCAAGCCGGGTTAGCGTTAGAAATAAAACCGAGTCCGCGAGAGAGGGTGCAAAACAAATCTCAAGCAAATACGGAGTGTGACACAAGGATTTGTTTTACCGAGGTTCGGTTCTCGCAAACCTACTCCCCGTTGAGGTGGTCACAAAGACCGGGTCTCTTTCAACCCTTTCCCTCTCTCAAACGATCCTTCCGACCGAGTGAGGTTTTCTTCTCAAATCAAAACCGAGAACAAAACTTCCCCGCAAGGGCCACCACACAATTGGTGCCTCTTGCCTTGATTACAATGGAGTTTTGATCACAAGAACAAGTGAGAAAGAAAAGAAGCAATCCAAGCGCAAGAGCTCAAAAGAACACGGCAAATCTCTCTCGCTAATCACTAAAGCTTTGTGTGGAATTGGAGAGGATTTGATCTCTTTGGTGTGTCTAGAATTGAATGCCTAGCTCTTATAAGTGGTTGAGAAGTGGAAAACTTGGATGCAATGAATGGTGGGTGGTTGGGGCTATTTATAGCCCCAACCACCAAACTAGCCGTTTGGTGGGGCTGTCTGTCGAATGGTGCACCGGACAGTCCGGTGCGCCAGCCACGTCACCAAAGCCGTTGGGATTCGACCGTTGGAGCTCTGTCTTCTGGGCCCGCCTCGATGTCCGGTGGCGCACCGGACATGCACTGTAGAGTGTCCGGTGCGCCAGCATGGGCGTGCCTGACGCCTGCGCGCTCTGGCGCGCATTAATTGCTGTTGCAGGCGACCGTTTGCGCGGAGTAGTCGTTGCCCCGCAGTTGCACCGGACAGTCCGGTGTACACCGGACATGTCCGGTGAATTATAGCGGAGCAGCCGCTACGGATTCCCGAGGCTGCCAAGTTCCAGAGTCGCGTCCTCTTGGAGCACCGGACACTGTCCGGTGTACACCGGACAGTCCGGTGAATTATAGCGCGCCGGCTCTGAGAATTCCCGAGGCTGAGGAGTTCAACGCGAAGTCCCCTGGTGCACCGGACACTGTCCGGTGCGCCACCGGACAGTCCGGTGCGCCAGATCAGGGAGCCTTTCGGGATGCCTTTAGCTCTCTATTTTGAACCCAACATTGGTCCTTTTAATTGGCTTGTTGTGAACCTTTAGCACCTGTATAACTTATACACTAGAGCAAACTAGTTAGTCCAATTATTTGTGTTGTGCAATTCAACCACCAAAATTATCTAGGAACTAGGTGTAAGCCTAATTCCCTTTCAGAATCTAAAACCCCTATAGAAGCTAAATGTTACACCTAGATTTAAAGAGCAAACCTGGGTGCGTCTCATATGTGCGCCAAAGAAGATCAACACATACAATGACTCAGTGTATAGAGATGAATGTCACAAACTTATTATGTAACGAAAATGTAATAAAGTTTGTGACATTCGTCTCGGATGTTGCTAGTTTTGGCGGAGTGGATCTGGGGACCTGGAGAATGTTGAGCATACAATGACCCGATGCATATAGGACCTTCTCTGTTGAGCATACAATGACCCGATGCATATAGGACCTTCTCTCTGTTAGTGCATTGGGCAATGTTGAGCATCTTCTCCATTGACTTCAGCCAATCATCAGCCTGGAGTGGATCTGAGGAGCCAGAGAAAGTGGGTGGCTTATGGCTCATGAACTCGCGATGCTTATCCCTGGGTGGTGGTGGTGGTGGTGGATGTTACTGGTTTTGGCAGAGCTAAGCTTGCATCTCTGCCATGGTGTTGGACATCTGTTGCAGCAGCTGCATTTAGGCGGCGACAACAGCATTGGATCTAGCAGGCGGAGGATTCGGAGGATTCATCTTCGGTTCTGGATTAGACACTGCCCTCCTTCGATGAATGTGTGTAGGCAAATCGACATCTCCTCTCTTCTTGGTATTGACCATATGGGTTAGAGACATAGGATAAGATAGATTTGCAGATAAGACAAATGAGTAAGCACAAAACACCCGACTTTTAGGTCACGATCTTTTGGGTCACAATAGCTCAGTAGATTAGAGTGTCACCGACCTAACATTACTACACTACACCTATGATGGCACATGCTAGGATGCACCCACTATACTAAGTTTTATGGTGTATATAGCCCCACAACTATTTCACTCAATCAAAGAAGCAAATCAAGCAATTATCATAAGAACAATCAGAATAAGCATTTCAAGCACCTAAATACCGAGAAAATATATATACATATATTTTTTGTCTTAGGTCTCCTATCTCTTTGGGAATTCGTAAGTATAAGATTCCAAGGTGTGAAGTCCTTTTTTCTCTCTCAGTAGAAAAGATAAGAGTAGTCAGAGTACAACAGCCAAAAGGTGAGACAGGATCAAAGGAAAGTATAGAAAGAATTAGAGTAAAGGAAAGTCGATTAGGGTTTTGTCCATGTCTATCTAGGTTACGTCCAACAATCAACATGCCTCTGATACCACTTCTGTCACACCCGGATTTAAAGAGCAAACCCGGATGCGTCTCATATGTGCACCAAAGAAGATCAACACATACAATGACTCAGTGTATAGAGATGAATGTCTCAAACTTTATTACATCGAAAATGTCTTACAAAATAACCGATAATAAATAAATGGAACTAATATTATTATCCCCTAACGCCATCAAGCTGACTGGGAGACGACACCTAGACCTCGTTGAACTCGTCGTAGTAGTCCTCCTCCAGGGGCACCTGCTCTTCACCTGTGGGGGGTTTATTGCAAGGGTGAGCTCCCAGATGTTCATCGCTCAATAAGTGTGGGGAATAATGTGCATGAGCTCACTTACGGTTGAGCTCATGTATAATGTAAGACTGATCAACAAATAATGGTTAAAGTTGAGCATTGCTTTTAATAAGTTGGTCAAAATTTTATTAGCAATTACTAAGTATAAGTATATACCATCCCAATAAAACAAGAGATCATAATTGATAATAATTCCCACAATGTGATGCATATGACAGGTTAAGTTTAATTCCATAAGTTAATCATGAGAGAGTCCTGAGTCGCTCTTGACCACGAGCATGGCTGATATACCAGTTTTACATTCTACACATGTTGCACATCTTTACCCACAAGATGTGTTCCCTTTGTCGCCTCGGGTTGATCGGACCCTTAAACACTACCAAGGTGAGTAGGGGAGGGTACACTGTAAGGCCTTTACAAAGTTCCACTAGAGAAGTGTCGGGGACCATAATTAGGGGTACCCTCAAGATGCCTAATTCTCAGCTGGTAACCCCCATCAGCATAAAGCTGCAGAGGCCTGATGGGTGCGATTAAGTCAGGGATCAGTCCATACGAGCGACTCGATCATGCCTCGCCCGAGCCTAGCCTCGGACAAGGGCGGCCGACCCCGAGAGATTTCCGTCTCGCCCGAGGCCCCCCTTTAACGGCGGACACATCTCCGGCTCGCCCGAGGCCTTGCCTTCTCTCAGAAGCAACCCTGACTAAATCGCCGCACCGACCGACCGAGTCACAGGAGCATTTAACGCAAAGGTGGCCTGACACCTTTATCCTGACGTGCGCCCCCCGGCAGAGCCGAAGTGACCGACGTCACTTCGCCGCTCCACTGACCGGTCTGACAGAAGGACAGCGCCGCCTGCGCCACTCCGACTGCAGTGCCACTTGACAGAGTGAGACTGACAGGCAGTCAGGCCCTGCCAAAGGCGCCATAGGAAACTCCGCTCCGCCCGACCCAGGGCTCGGACTCGGGCTAAGCCCCGGAAGACGACGAACTCCGCTCCGCCCGACCCAGGGCTCGGACTCGAGCTAAGCCCCGGAAGACAGCGAACTCCGCTCCGCCCGACCCAGGGCTCGGACTCGGGCTAAGCCCCGGAAGACGGCGAACTCCGCTCCGCCCGACCCAGGGCTCGAAGTCGGGCTAAGCCCCGGAAGACGGCGAACTCCGCTCCGCCCGACCCAGGGCTCGGACTCGGGCTAAGCCCCGGAAGACGGCGAACTCCGCTCTGCCCGACCCAGGGCTCGGACTCGGGCTAAGCCCCGGAAGACGGCGAACTCCGCTCCGCCCGACCCAGGGCTCGGACTCGGGCTAAGCCCCGGAAGACGGCGAACTCCGCTCCGCCCGACCCAGGGCTCAGACTCGGGCTCAGCCCTAGAAGACGACGAACTCCGCTTCGCCCGACCCCAGGGCTCGGACTCCGCCCAGGCCTTTGCCGAACAATCTCCGCCTCGCCCGACCCAGGGGCTCGGGCTCGGCCTCGGCCATGGAAGACAGACTCGACCTCGGCTTCGGAGGAGCCTCCACGTCGCCCGACCTAGGGCATAGGCCCGCCACGTCAACAGGAAGCGCCATCATCACCCTGCCCCGAGCCGACTCGGGCCGCAGAGAACAAGACTGGTGTCCCATCTGGCTCGCTCCGCCAGATAGGCAATGATGGCGCCCCGCTAGCCCTGTGACGACGGCGGCTCTCAGCTCCCTTACGGAAGCAGGGGGACGTCAGCAAGGACTCAACCGCTCCGACAGCTGTCCCTCCGCCAGGCTCCGTTGCTCCTCCGACAGCCACGACATCACACCAGCAGGGTGCCAAGATCTCTCCGGCTGCCACATTGGCATGTACTTAGGGCGCTAGCTCTCCCTCCGCTAGACACGTAGCACTCTGCTACACCCCCATTGTACACTTGGATCCTCTCCTTACGCCTATAAAAGGAAGGACCAGGGCCTTCTTAGAGAAGGTTGGTCGCGCGGGGACGAGGACGGGACAGGCGCTCTCTTGGGGCCGCTCGCTTCCCTCACCCGCGTGGACGCTTGTAACACCCTACTGCAAGCGCACCCAACCTGGGCGCGGGACGAACACGAAGGCTGCGGGATTTCCACCTCTCTCACGCCCGTCTCCGGCCACCTCGCTCTCCCCCCTTCGCGCTCGCCCACGCGCTCGACCCATCTGGGCTGGGGCACGCGGCACACTCACTCGTCGGCTTAGGGACCCCCCGGTCTCGAAACGCCGACAGTTGGCGCGCCAGGTAGGGGCCTGCTGCGTGCTGACGAACATCTTCCCGTCAAGCTCCAGATGGGCAGTCTCCGGCAACCTCTCCGGCCCGGGACGGTGCTCCATTTCGGGAGTCTTGAGTTCATGTCCTTCGACGGCAGCTACGACATGATACTCCTTCCACCGCCGCGCGACAACGACAATGGCGGCCGACAACCCGCCCGCCGGCGGCGGAATCGACGACATCTTCCCCGCGCGGTGGAAGAACAACATTCGAGCTCGCCCCGTCCTCTCCCCCGCCAACGGAGGAGGAGGCGGGGCAACCAAGGCCAAGCGGGAGGCCGCGCTTCATCGGCTGTCGAGCGAATCGACGTCCCCAGCGCCCCAACAGAGGGCACGCCGGGCGTCAACCTCACGTTCGAGACGAAGGCGAGCGTCGTCCCCCTGCGACACGCCAATCCTGAGCAAGTGGACGACGCCAGCGCGCTCGCGGAGAGCTTGCAGGACGTCGCCCTCGTACCTGAGACGACGGTGCAACCAGTCCCCGACGTGACTATGTCGCTCCTCGTCGACCAAAAGGTACCGACTGATTCCCATCTTACGTCATTTCGACTCGGCCTCAACCCGCCTAGCGACCTCGCTTTGGCGAGCGCTCTCGTTGAGGCGAGTGCAACCCCTCTAGGGTTTCGTATGCGGTCGCCTTGGGACCGGTTGACGGACGTCTCGACCTACGGGCCCTCTGGGTCCGAGGAAGACGACGATCCCAGCATCTGTTGGGATTTCTCCGGATTTGGCAGCCCCAGTGCCATGCGGGACTTTATGACCGCATGTGACTACTTCCTCTTCGACTGTTCCGACGGTAGCCGCAGCCTTGACGACGAGGACTGCGGCCCAAGCCGCGAATGTTTCCACGTCGAGCTAGGGGATCCCTCCGAAGGCAACCATCTCGGCATGCCGGAGGACGGTGATCCTCCTAGGCCGGTGCCTCGTGCCGACATCCCGCGGGAGCTAGCTGTGGTCCCCGTTCCGGCGGGGGGTCACGACCCACAGCTCGAGCAAGTCCGCGGGACGCAGGCCAGGCTCGACGAGGGAGCAGGAGCGCTTGAGCCGATCCGTCGGGACGTCGGGCAGGTATGGGCGGGCCAACCCCCGGCCGGAGAAATACGTCACCTGCCCCAAGGTTTCCAGCACCGCGTCACCAACGACGTCAGGGTCAGACCGCCACCCGCATCCAGCGGGGTCGGTCAGAACCTGGCAGCCGCAGCGATGCTCCTCCGCGCGATGCCGGAGCCATCAACCACCGAGGGTCGGCGAATCCAGGGAGAGCTCAAGAATCTCCTAGAAGGCGCTGCGGTCCGACGGGCCGAGAGCTCTGCCTCCCGAAGGCAGGGATACCCCTCGGAACCTCATGCCGCGACTTCCCGATTCATGCGGGAAGCCTCGGTCTACACCGGGCGCACGCGCAACACCGCGCCTGCGGCCCCGGGCCACCTCGGCAACGAGCACCATCGTCGCGACCATCGGGCCTGCCTCGACGAGAGGGTGCGCCGAGGCTACCACCCCAGGCGTGGGGGACGCTATGACAGCGGGGAGGATCGGAGTCCCTCGCCCGAACCACCCGGTCCGCAGGCCTTCAGTCGGGCCATCCGACGGGCGCCGTTCCCGACCCGGTTCCGACCCCCGACTACTATCACGAAGTACTCGGGGGAAACAAGACCAGAACTGTGGCTCGCAGACTACCGCCTGGCCTGCCAACTGGGTGGAACGGACGACGACAACCTCATCATCTGCAACCTCCCCCTGTTCCTCTCCGACACTGCTCGCGCCTGGTTGGAGCACCTGCCTCCGGGGCAGATCTCCAACTGGGATGACTTGGTCCAAGCCTTCGCCGGCAATTTCTAGGGCACGTACGTGCGCCCCGGGAATTCCTGGGACCTCCGGAGCTGCCGGCAACAGCCGGGAGAGTCACTCCGGGACTACATCCGGCGATTCTCGAAGCAGCGCACTGAGCTACCCAACATCACCGACTCGGACGTCATCGGCGCGTTCCTTGCCGGCACCACCTGCCGTGACCTGGTGAGTAAGTTGGGTCGCAAGACCCCCACCAGGGCGAGCGAGCTGATGGACATCGCCACCAAGTTCGCCTCTGGCCAGGAGGCGGTCGAGGCTATCTTCCGAAAGGACAAGCAGCCCCAGGGCCGCCCATCGGAAGAGGCTCCCGAGGCATCTACTCCGCGCGGCGCCAAGAAGAAAGGCAAGAAGAAGTCGCAATCGAAACGCGACGCCGCCGACGCGGACCTTGTCGCCGCCGCCGAGTACAAGAACCCTCGGAAGCCCCCCGGAGGTGCTAACCTCTTCGACAAGATGCTCAAGGAGCCGTGCCCCTACCATCAGGGGCCCGTCAAGCACACCCTCGAGGAGTGCGTCATGCTTCGGCGCCACTTCCACAGGGCCGGGCCACCCGCCGAGGGTGGCAGGGCCCACGACGACGACAAAAAGGAAGATCACCAAGCAGGAGAGTTCCCCGAGGTCCGCGACTGCTTCATGATCTACGGTGGGCATGTGGCGAATGCCTGGGCTCGGCATCGCAAGCAAGAGCGCCGGGAGGTCTGCTCGGTGAAGGTGGCGGCGCCAGTCTACCTAGACTGGTCCGACAAGCCCATCACCTTCGACCAAGCTGACCACCCCGACCACGTGCCGAGCCCGGGGAAATACCCGCTCGTCGTCGACCCCATCATCGGCGACGTCAGGCTCACCAAGGTCCTGATGGATGGGGGCAGCTACCTCAACATCATCTACGCCGAGACCCTCAGGCTCCTGCGCGTCGATCTGTCCTCCGTCCGAGCAGGCGCTGCGCCCTTCCACGGGATCATCCCTGGGAAGCGCGTCCAGCCCCTCGGACGACTCGACCTTCCCGTCTGCTTCGGAACGCCCTCCAACTTCCGAAGGGAGACCTTGACGTTCGAGGTGGTCGGGTTCCGAGGAACCTACCACGCGGTACTGGGGAGGCCATGCTACGCGAAGTTCATGGCCGTCCCCAACTACACCTACCTGAAGCTCAAGATGCCGGGCCCCAACGGGGTCATCACCGTCGGCCCCACGTACAAACACGCGTTCGAATGCGACATGGAGTGCGTGGAGTACGCCGAGGCCCTCGCCGAGTCCAAGGCCCTCATCACCGACCTGGAGAACCTCTCCAAGGAGGTGCCAGACGTGAAGCGACATGCCGGCAACTTCGAGCCAGCGGAGAAGGTTAAGGCCGTCCCTCTCGACCCCAGTGGCGACACCTCCAAGCAGATCCGGATCGGTTCCAGGCTCGACCCCAAATAGGAAGCAGTGCTCGTCGACTTTCTCCGCGCAAACGCCGACGTATTTGCGTGGAGTCCCTCGGACATGCCCGACATACCAAGGGATGTCGCCGAGCACTCGCTGGATATTCGGGCCGGAGCCCGACCCGTCAGGCAGCCTCTGCGCCGATTTGACGAGGAGAAGCGCAGAGTGATAGGCGAAGAGATCCACAAGCTAATGGCAGCAGGGTTCATCAAAGAGGTATTCCATCCTGAATGGCTTGCCAACCCTGTGCTTGTGAGGAAGAAAGGGGGGAAATGGCGGATGTGTGTAGACTACACTAGTCTCAACAAAGCATGTCCGAAGGTTCCCTACCCTCTACCTCGCATCGATCAAATCGTGGATTCCACTGCTGGGTGCGAAACCCTGTCCTTCCTCGATGCCTACTCAGGGTATCACCAAATCCGGATGAAAGAGTCCGACCAGCTCGCGACTTCTTTCATCACGCCCTTCGGCATGTACTGCTTAGTCACCATGCCGTTCGATTTGAGGAATGCGGGCGCGACGTACCAGCGGTGCATGAACCATGTGTTCGGCGAACACATCGGTCGCACAGTCGAGGCCTACGTCGACGACATCGTAGTCAAGACAAGGAAGGCCTCCGACCTCCTTTCCGACCTTGAAGTGACATTCCGATGTCTCAAGGCGAAAGGCGTCAAGCTCAATCCCGAGAAGTGTGTCTTCGGGGTGCCCCGGGGCATGCTCTTGGGGTTCATCGTCTCCGAGCGAGGCATCGAAGCCAACCCGGAGAAGATCGCAGCTATCACCGGCATGGGGCCCATCAAGGACTTAAAAGGCGTACAGAGGGTCATGGGATGTCTCGCGGCCCTGAGCCGCTTCATCTCACGCCTCGGCGAAAGAGGTCTGCCTCTGTACCGCCTCTTAAGGAAGACCGAGTGTTTCGCTTGGACCCCTGAGGCCGAGGAAGCTCTCGGGAACCTGAAGGCGCTCCTTACAAAGGCGCCTATCTTGGTGCCCCCAGCTGATGGAGAAGCCCTCTTGGTCTACGTCGTCGCGACCACTCAGGTGGTTAGCGCCGCGATTGTGGTCGAGAGGCAAGAAGAAGGGCACGCATTGCCCGTTCAGAGGCCAGTCTACTTCGTCAGCGAGGTACTGTCCGAGACCAAGATCCGCTACCCACAAGTTCAGAAGCTGCTGTATGCAGTGATCCTGACGAGGCGAAAGTTGCGACATTACTTCGAGTCTCATCCGGTAACTGTGGTGTCATCCTTCCCCCTGGGGGAGATCATCCAGTGCCGAGAGGCCTCGGGCAGGATCGCAAAGTGGGCGGTGGAAATCATGGGCGAAACAATCTCGTTCGCCCCTCGGAAAGCCATCAAGTCCCAGGTGTTGGCGGACTTCGTAGCCGAATGGGTCGACACCCAGCTGCCGACGGCTCCGATCCAACCGGAGCTCTGGACCATGTTTTTCGATGGGTCGCTGATGAAGACGGGAGCCGGCGCGGGCCTACTCTTCATCTCGCCCCTCGGGAAACACCTACGCTATGTACTACGCCTCCATTTCCCGGCGTCCAACAATGTGGCTGAGTACGAGGCTCTGGTCAACGGGTTGCGGATCGCCATCGAGCTGGGAGTCAGACGTCTCGACGCTCGCGGTGACTCGCAGCTCGTCATCGACCAAGTCATGAAGAACTCCCACTGCCGCGACCCGAAGATGGAGGCCTACTGCGATGAGGTTCGGCGCCTGGAAGACAAGTTCTACGGGCTCGAGCTCAACCACATCGCTCGGCGCTACAACGAGACTGCGGACGAGCTGGCTAAAATAGCCTCGGGGCGAACAACGGTTCCCCCGGACATCTTCTCCCGGGATCTGCATCAACCCTCCGTCAAGATCGACGACACGCCCGAGCCCGAGGTACCCTCGGCACATCCCGAGGCACCCTCGGCACAGCCCGAGGCACCCTCGGCACATCCCGAGGCGCCCTCGGTTCAACCCGAGGTACCCTCGGCCCCCAAGGGCGAGGCACTGCACGTCGAGGAGGAGCGGAGCGGGGCCACGCCTGATCAAAATTGGCATACCCCGTACCTGCAATATCTCCGCCAAGGAGAGCTACCCCTTGACCAAGCCGAGGCTCGGCGGGTAGCGCGACGCGCCAAGTCGTTCGTCTTGCTGGGCGATGAGGAGGAGCTCTACCACCGCAGCCCCTCGGGCATCCTCCAGCGATGTATCTCCATCGCCGAAGGTCAGGAACTCCTGCAAGAAATCCACTCGGGGGCTTGCGGCCATCATGCAGCGCCTCGAGCCCTTGTCGGGAATGCTTTCCGGCAAGGCTTCTACTGGCCAACGGCGGTGGCTGACGCCACTAGAATTGTCTGCACCTGCGAAGGGTGCCAATTCTATGCGAAGCAGACCCACCTGCCCGCTTAGGCTCTGCAGACAATACCCATCACCTGGCCCTTTGCTGTATGGGGTCTGGACCTCGTCGGTCCCTTGCAGAAGGCGCCCGGGGGCTACACGCACCTGCTGGTCGCCATCGACAAATTCTCCAAGTGGATCGAGGTCCGACCCCTGAACAGCATCAGGTCCGAGCAGGCGGTGGCGTTCTTCACCAACATCATCCATCGCTTTGGGGTCCCAAACTCCATCATCACCGACAACGGTACCCAGTTCACCGGCAAAAAATTCTTGGATTTTTGCGAGGATCACCACATCCGGGTGGACTGGGCCGTCGTGGCTCATCCCATGTCGAATGGGCAAGTAGAGCGTGCCAACGGCATGACTCTACAAGGGCTCAAGCCCAGGATTTACAATGACCTCAACAAGTTCGGCAAGCGATGGATGAAGGAACTCCCCTCGGTGATCTGGAGCCTGAGGACAACACCAAGCCGAGCCATGGGTTTCACGCCGTTCTTCCTGGTCTACGGGGCCGAGGCCATCTTGCCCACTGACCTGGAATACGGCTCCCCGAGGACGAGGGCCTACAACGATCAAAGCAACCAAGCTAGCCGAGAAGAATCGCTGGACCAGCTGGAAGAGGCTCGGGACAAGGCCTTACTACACTCGGCGCGGTACCAGCAGTCCCTGTGACGCTACCACGCCCGAGGGGTTCGGCCCCGAGACCTCCAGGTGGGCGACCTGGTGCTTCGGCTGCGGCAAGACGCCCGAGGGAGGCACAAGCTCACGCCCCCCTGGGAGGGGCCATTCGTCATCGCCAAAGTTCTGAAACCCGGAACATACAAGCTGGCCAACAATCAAGGCGAGATCTACGGCAACGCTTGGAACATCAAACAACTACGTCGCTTCTACCCTTAAGATGTTTTCAAGTTGTTCATATACCTCGCACCCACGCAAAAGTTTGGTCATCAAGGAAGGGTCGGCCTCGCCTCGGCAAAGCCCGACCCTCCCTCGGGGGCTAAAAGGGGGGAAACCCCCTCTGCGTCGAAATTTTCCTCGAAAAAAGATCTCTTTTAGCAGAATATCTTTCGTGCTTTTTGACTACTTCGAAAAGCGGATCATGGAAACGACGAAGTACACGTAAGCAGCCAAGGCTGACCGAGCCGAGGGACTCCTACGCCTCCGGGATACGGATACCTCACTCATCACCTTCTGCGATAAGTAACTCGCGTTCGGATAAAGTGATTCCGCGGACCGAACAAGTCTTTACGTTCGGAAGCTCTTCTACCGAAGCGGATCCTTCGAGCCTTCTCGACTGAGTCGGAGACAGGGCCTCATGGACGGGTGAAAGTACGTGTAAGCAGCGAGGCCGACCGAGCCGAGGGACTCCCACGCCTCTGGGATACGGATACCTCACTCGTCACCTTCCGCGAGAAGCAACTCTCGCCCGCACAAACATCCCTGTTACCGACAAAAAGTCCAGATACTCGAAACAAGAGGAAAGGAGACGCAGCTTTACAACGCAGCGAGGGTGTGTTTTCTGGCCTCAGCGGCCGCAGAAGGCACACGCTACAAGACAATCTGATCCTGCAGGCTCGGGTCTTCACGCTGGAAGGGGGTTGTAGCACCCTCGGCATCGACGACACCTTCAGTAAGGTCCGACCCAGCCTCGGACGGCGACGCGGTTCAGGGACTTCTCCGGGAATCCGGCCCGAGCAGGCGGCTCGGCCGGTTGCCTCAGGGGCCTCGGCCAACCATCTTCCAAGGGCGCCAGCTCAGCCCGAGGCCTCGGCTGGTCAACTCCGGCATCGGTCCCGCTGACGGACAGCCCGGCTAGGCTCCGGCCAACCAGGTTCCCATTTTCGAGCCAACTCCGCCCCTGTTCGTGTTGATATCGCTACCCCTGGCCTCGGCTCATCGAAGAGCGGCCAAGGGGTCTCTTTAACTAAGCTAGAGGAGCCTCAGACAACAAGGCCGATCGAGCCGAGGGACTCCTACGCCTCCGGGATACAGATACCTCACTCGTCACCTTGACATGGGGCGACTCATGCTTGGTGAAGCGGTTCAGATAATCAACAGGCGAGACTTAGTGCTCGAAAATGAGGAAAAGACACGGCTCCGTGCCGAGATTACATACATGTTCAGGCCTCGACAGCCACAATGAACAAAAAACACTGGCATTCAAAGTGCCATTACAAACGGAACTCCGGTTCCCCCTCCGCAGGTACGAACAACCCCACTCCATGGGGGAAGTCCTGCAGAGCAACGGAAGGCCGACGAACGGCGCGCCGCCACCTGCTCCAGCAGCGGCGACGACGACGACTTCTGCTCCGGGGGGCCGAACAGCGGCAGCACTGACCTCAGGGCGGATGCTGCTGCCAGGAGGCCCCGCCCATGCCAAAACTCGTGAGGCAAGGACGGGCAGAAGGTCGTGGAGTTGGAGGTCAGTCCGTGGCCGGCCCTGACTATCACGCCGGCGGAAGAACCTCTTCCAGCTGCCGTGGCAGACGCCGGCGCCGCGAGCGGCTCCGAAGCCACTCGCGTCTAAAAGCCAGGCACGCTGCAGCTGCCAGCGCCACGGACAACAACCGCTCCTCCCCCCTCATCACTGAGTGAAGGAGCGGGCCACCGCCCACGTAGGGGCCGACCCCAACTCGGTACACTCCCCTCCCCAGCCTTGGTGATGAAAATCCTTGAGGCTGAGGGAGGGGCAGAGGCCGCAGCCCGGCTCGCTTTCCCCCACCATCAAGCTGGAGGTCACCATCTTGGGTGACTACCGGTGGAGGGGTGCAGCCGGGCTGCATGATGAAAATCCTTGAAGCCGAACGATGGCTGAAAGGTACCAACTCCCACGGAGTTGCGTTCCTCCAACGATGAGGCGGAAAGACGGCGGGTACCCCCCATCCGAGGGCTTGGAAGATGGAAAGACGCGACGCATAAGGGAGGAAGAAGACATGGTCACCTTCCGAAAGGGGTCGCCCTCCTTTTAAAGGCAACTCTCCCTATGTGCGCCCCCAAACGCCGCGGGCTGAGTCTTCTCCAACACGCTCCAAGGCCTTCCCCTGCGGCGCGGGGGCTGGGTCCCGCATGTCATGCAAACTGGCTCAGAGCAGAAGAAGCCAAAGCACCGCGAGTGGTGCACACAACCGCCCAGCGGTTACAAGCGACCCCCCACTTTTGCCCAGACCAACGGGCGGAAGGAGTGGGCAGCCATGCAGGCGGCATGCAACCGCGCCAAGTGGACACGCTTCTCCGACTCCCAACGCGCTGGCATGGAGGCCCAGGCCCATGCGTCACGCAACCGGCGCGCCGGATGCTGCATGCAGGCAACTGCCACCGCCACTTGCGCCACCATCGCGCCTCTTCGGTTGCGGAACCAATGCCGCGACTCGAGGCGACCCAGCGCACGACCCAGCAGCGCCAGCCTGGCGCGACGGTCAATGCGGCCGAAAGTGGGCCGGCAGTAATGACGGTGGCAGGCGGGCGGGAGCAGCGGTCACGTCGTCAGCCAGGCTCACGTCCCGTCCAGGGGCAGCAAGAGAGCCTCCTCTCACGGCGTGAAGACGGCGCGCCCGTGATCCGTCCCTCGAACGGCTCGCGCACGCGCAACGGCCGCCCCGCCAACCACTCGCCTCGTCGCATTAACTCCGCGGCGGGACAGACGGCGTTTCTGGCAGGAGAAGTGGACGACGCTTCACCTTCGCCGTAATGACCGCGCCAAAAAAGGTACGCCACGTCGTTTGATTTCGTATCCTTTTCCTTTTTTCCTCTTTCTCTATCTCTTGCAACAGGGACCGGGAAAGGGGGATACCCCGAAAAGGATCCTTCCCTGTGAAGGAACCGGGCTCCGAGCCCCCCCCTACTGATCAGAGGTTCGAAGGCTGGCCCTTCGAGGGGTTCAACAGTCGCCTCAGATCGCGTGGGCCCTACACCCACTACTGGTCAGAGGTTCGAAGGCCGGCCCCCCGAAGGGCACCACGGCCGCCTCAGGCTACTCGGGCTCCGCGCCCATTACTGATCAGGGGTTCGAAGGCTGGCCCCCGAAGGGTTCACAGTCGCCTCAGACGCCGAGCGAGGGATGACCAGGGGTACGTTTGATACATAACCGAGGCTCGGGCTGCGCTCCCGAGGTACCCTAGGACATTTCCGAGACCAGCGGGAGCGATCTTGTAACGGAATCCCATTGGAGGGAGGCATCGAGCCCTCGGACCCCGTCGCCAGGGGACCGGGTCCGGCAGATCACTCGCAGGTACTTTTGGGCGTGCCTCTGGGCCCCTAGCCGACCCCCAACGAACGGGGCACGGACGTCCACTCGGATTACCCGCTTGCAGCTCACCGGAGACACCATGTTCGGTGCCCATCGAGGGTAACACGGCGCACTCCCCCCCTCCTCCTTGCGGAAAGGCGACGTAGTGGCGTATATAAAAAAGCCGAGTCTGTCCCTGATCGCCCTCTCGCCCTGTGCGGAGGCTCGGGGGCTGCTCTCGCAAACCCGGCTCCGGCCGAACCGTTGACAGCGTCAACATACCAGCCTGAGAACTTGGGCTCCGACCGTGCACCCGGGCTACGGCCAGTTCTTCGCATGAGGGAACCACCAGACCAGCCGAAGCATTACGCAAGGCACTAAGACCTCGAAGGAGTGAAACCACTCCTCCGAGGCCTCGGGGGCTACACCCGGCGGGTGCGCTCGCGCGCACCCACCGGAACAAAATGCAACCGAGAAAGGCTGGTCCCCTTGCAAAAAAAGTGCGACAAAAGCCTCCAAGCGAGTGTTAACACTCCCTTCGAGGCTCGGGGGCTACTGTCGGGGACCATAATTAGGGGTACCCTCAAGACGCCTAATTCTCAGCTGGTAACCCCCATCAGCATAAAGCTGCAGAGGCCTGATGGGTGCGATTAAGTCAGGGATCAGTCCATACGAGCGACTCGATCACGCCTCGCCCGAGCCTAGCCTCGGACAAGGGTGGCCGACCCCGAGAGATTTCTGTCTCGCCCGAGGCCCCCCTTTAACGGCGGACACATCTCCGGCTCGCCCGAGGCCTTGCCTTCTCTCAGAAGCAACCCTGACTAAATCGCTGCACCGACCGACCGAGTCGCAGGAGCATTTAACGCAAAGGTGGCCTGACACCTTTATCCTGACACGCGCCCCCCCGGTAGAGCCGAAGTGACCACCGTCACTTCGCCGCTCCACTGACCGGTCTGACAGAAGGACAGCGCCGCCTGCGCCACTCCGATTGCAGTGCCACTTGACAGAGTGAGACTGACAGGCAGTCAGGCCCTGCCAAAGGCGCCATAGGAAACTCCGCTCCGCCCGACCCAGGGCTCGGACTCGGGCTAAGCCCCGGAAGACGGCGAACTCCGCTCCGCCCGACCCAGGGCTCGGACTTGGGCTAAGCCCCGGAAGACGGCGAACTCCGCTCCGCCCGACCTAGGGCTCGGACTCGGGCTAAGCCCCGGAAGACGGCGAACTCCGCTCCGCCCGACCCAGGGCTCGGACTCGGGCTAAGCCCCGGAAGACGGCGAACTCCGCTCCGCCCGACCCAGGGCTCGGACTCGGGCTAAGCCCCGGAAGACGGCGAACTCCGCTCCGCCCGACCTAGGGCTCGGACTCGGGCTAAGCCCCGGAAGACGGCGAACTCCGCTCCGCCCGACCCAGGGCTCGGACTCGGGCTAAGCCCCGGAAGACGGAGAACTCCGCTCCGCCCGACCCAGGGCTCGGACTCGGGCTCAGCCCCAGAAGACGACGAACTCCGCTTCGCCCGACCCCAGGGCTCGGACTCCGCCCAGGCCTCTGCCGAACAATCTCCGCCTCGCCCGACCCAGGGGCTCGGGCTCGGCCTCGTCCATGGAAGACAGACTCGACCTCGGCTTCGGAGGAGCCTCCACGTCGCCCGACCTAGGGCACAGGCCCGCCACGTCAACAGGAAGCGCCATCATCACCCTGCCCCGAGCCGACTCGGGCCACAGAGAACAAGACCGGTGTCCCATCTAGCTCGCTCCGCCAGATAGGCAATGATGGCGCCCCGCTAGCCCTGTGACGACGGCGGCTCTCAGCTCCCTTACGGAAGCAGGGGGACGTCAGCAAGGACTCAACCGCTCCGACAGCTGTCCCTCCGCCAGGCTCCGTTGCTCCTCCGACAGCCACGACATCACACTAGCAGGGTGCCAAGATCTCTCCGGCTGCCACATTGGCATGTACTTAGGGCGCTAGCTCTCCCTCCGCTAGACACGTAGCACTCTGCTACACCCCCATTGTACACCTGGATCCTCTCCTTACGCCTATAAAAGGAAGGACCAGGGCCTTCTTAGAGAAGGTTGGCCGCGCGGGGACGAGGACGGGACAGGCGCTCTCTTGGGGCCGCTCGCTTCCCTCACCCACGTGGACGCTTGTAACCCCCTACTGCAAGCGCACCCGACCTGGGAGCGGGACGAACACGAAGGCCGCGGGATTTCCACCTCTCTCACGCCCGTCTCCGACCACCTCGCTCTCCCCCCTTCGCGCTCGCCCACGCGCTCGACCCATCTGGGCTGGGGCACGCGGCACACTCACTCGTCGGCTTAGGGACCCCCCGGTCTCGAAACGCCGACAAGAAGAGAACCCGCTATGGATTCTGGGCCGAAAGCGGTATAGGAATCCCTCGTCCGAAAAGCTAAAAAGACAGTTCAACCTGAGGACCTCCCTACACCAGCACTCCTCCTCCTCGCTTGCCCCATTCGAGAAAGGATTAACTGACACTAGCTTTCCTAATTAGTCAGCCAAGGGCGTCCCATTCCACCGTTGTGGTAGCACGGTTATCTCAAGTTAAGCTCCATGTTCCAGTTAACACCATAATCTTATCATGAACATTAAATAATCCAATAGCAATAGCAAAGCATGATCATGAATCATATGTATCTTAACACCCAAAACCACATAGAGCAATAGCAGATACTACCCAAAAGTTCAGTGGTAAGTAAGGTGTAAAGTAAACCAAACTAGGGTAACCTATTGGGTCCCATCAATTAAACTGAGCATATCATAGTGATTAACATGAACATTATTGGGTAAAGAAGAGTGATCAAGGGCACAACTTGCCTTCAGTGAGCTCCTGCTCCGAATTTTCCACCTGCTGAGCTCCGGGTTCCTCGGTCACTTGCTCGTCTACTCGCAACGATACAAACAAACATGGTATAGGAGAAATTAACATCACACCAAACATGAGCACAAACTGCAATATCATGTTCTACACGTTACTATGACATCGTAGGTTCAAGAACAACTAAAATTGGAGTCATAGTTGAAAATATATAGTTCTCTAAAGTTTTAGGTGTTTAAACAATAAAACTATATTTCATTAATATAAGTCATGTGGGAAAAGAGGATGAAATAACTAATTTTATTTTAATACCAATTATAACTTGATTTGAAATAGTATTTTAGTCAATTTATAATCTTGGACCAAAGTACCATATTACATATATCTTGGTTTATAAAAGTTAATCTGATAATTATAGGTTAAGCAAGTATTTAGTTATTTTTGAAAACATGCTTACATGATAAAAATAGAGTTATTAACATGTAGGCATCATGATTACGAAGCTAACGCAATTTGAACAGAGAAAATAGAGATAAAGCGCAAAAGATATTAATTTTCTAAGTTTTTTGGGTTAACTTTATATTAATTTTACACTTGAAATTAATTCTTCAAAGCCCTTTCCTGAATTTCCCTATTTAATTAATCCAAATAAGGATGGCAGGTACAATTTCTATAAAAGACAAGGGCCAACCTGTAAGTTTTAGGACTTATATGCTTTGATCTTTTGATAAGGCTAAACTACGAGTTGATTCTAATTAAATAGAGGGGCTTTTGCACTTATCTCGGGTTGAAGGGGTATTGGATGACCACAACCATTAGATCTGAGGTCTATGCCTAGGATTAGATCTAACTCCTGTGAACCGGCATGCAAAGGTAGCCGCTGGATCTAGAGCTGACGTCTTGGATTTAAAATGCCTAGGTTGATTTCTTACGTGTCCGATCCGAGATCGACGGTCAAGGTGCCTCTACGAACCGGTATGTGATACGGGCCTTTGGATCCGAGATCCACGCCTAGGATTAAATATGTTCGCGATCTGATCCGAACTGCAACTCGTTAGATCTATGGTGCAGATTCAATGGAAACCAACCCGTTATACCCTTTCTCATCACGATCGTCTACCTTTGATCCAACGATCTTAGGACCTTCTTCCCCACCTGTAATACCCACTTTGTGAATAAAGAAAATAAATGGATATCATCATTTGGTTTGCCATCTCATTATTATAACATGGGATTAACCCTAATCAAAAGGACAAGATATCTAATAAAAATATTTAATGCATCAAGTTGGAATTTTTGTTTGTTTGTGCATTAAGTAATGGTCATAAATATATTAATAAAAATATAATAATAGCTTGAGATGTGGATTGAATCCCAAATTAAAATTAGGGTTTGAAAGTAAGAGAAGGAAAGAAATGAGAAAATACTACATAAAATAAAATAAAAATAAGAATAAATTCTTACTTAACTCGTGTATTCAGTTGTACACCTAAATGAGGACAAATTCATCACAAATTTGAGATTAAAATTTGGATTCAAAAATAAAAAAGAAAAGAGAATAAAAGAAAAAACCATAAATATAAGAAAAAGAAAAGAGAAGGTAATCGGGCATGCGGCTACACTTTTGGCCCACCTCCCCTTTACCTCCGCGTAGCCCATCTCTCTTCGCGGACGTGCGCCGACACGCGGGGCCACCTGTCTATCTTGCGCCTGCTTTCCCTTGGCCCCCATGTACTAACGATTACCTATGACACGTGGACCCGGGATGTCAGACCACCTTCTCCCCTATCCCCGCACGACCCGCGCTTGAGCAACAAACGGCGCCGACTTCCCTAGGATCGTGCGGACACCTAGGCCTTCCTCCCGTCCTTATCTACCCTCCTCAGCTCCCCTACCTTCTCGTTTCATTACACCAGAGACAACCCCGAACTCTAGCACCGTGCCGAGGTGAGCAGAGAGCAGGGAGCACCGGCATTGTCGAATTTGTCCGCGACTGACGGTCAGGGGGTCAGGTCGAGTCCGGGAGCTCGATGGGGTTGCTCGTGATGTGTTCGTGGCGGATTGGGGAAATGTGACGGAACCTCCCAAGTAATTAGGCCCACCTACAGTTGTCCTTGTCCAACGGACATCAGACACCCTGTAGATGTTCCTTAGTCACTTGACAACTTCGGTATCTTTCCTTACCTTACCAGGAACGTCTCACCCGTCTTGCAGACATTACAGAACATCGGAGATATAGAAGTGCGGAAGCAATTACATAAACTTACATTTATTTAGAAAGTAAGATCAAGTTACTTATTACAGACCAGAGCTATAAACGAGTGCTGAGTAGTTACACATATCAAGGGAGGCACATACTCCTCCTGATAGCTTTAAAACAAAAAGATCCTATATGGAGGACCAAGTCCTCCCGCATCTTCACTCCTGTTTTCCTTTATTTGATACCACCTTGGAGCAAAAGCAACAAAAATTTGTCGCTTCCTCACCTAAAAACAACAAAGGGATAAACCCTGAGTATGGAATTACTCAGCAAGTCTTACCCGACTAAGGAAAAGACTCTCAAGGGTATGCTGGATAAATAGGAGTCAAGGAGAGGCTTTAGCAAGAATCAACTTAGATACTTTTGCAGAAATAGCTTACTAAAGTGAGTCCTTACTTTCAATATTTTAACGCCAGATTAAATATTTAATAGACTCTGTTTGCATCTAGTCTAATTTCATCATCTCATCAATACAACATTATTTTTATCCATAGTGTTCACATCTTGACTTAGGTTGTAGGTCGGAGCTCAAGTCTCCACTCTCCGGGGATATAACGGCGATCCGAATCGATTTACTCAGCTGAGGATTTCTAACCACACGACATATGTTTCTCGTAAACCTTGAAGTCTACTATTCCCATGGATCCTCCACTGCATGAACAGGTCCGCGCCACCCGAGAGTACACCACCCCTTTTAGGCGATCCGTTGCCAGGAGGGTACGTGCCACTCTCGCCATCTCTCCACGCCCAGTGCGCGATTGTCTTTTCATGTATGGAATAGCCGGGTTCAAGCTTACCCTGTCCCATTCTCAGGGCATGTGGCTAGATAAGATAGTCCTTGATCAACAGGCCTACATACGCATCCAATCCTTAATTGACCCGGGCGGAGCATCACCTGTTCCTAGCCCAAGTCTCGATTTAAATATTTCCATCCTTAGGATTGTGTCTGTTCCTTAGGATGAAAGAGCATCACAGGGAACTTTGTAGTAAGATCCCACTATTGCTCCAAATGAAAATATTCTTGCAGGTAGAAGCCATCCTCTCCATGGTTAAATTGAGGACAACCTCTATCCACAAGATCTAAGCAAGGCTAAGCATTTTTTTAAATCATATTTTGATACTTCGCAGAAGTATCTATAAAGATATGGATATCAAGGAAAGCAATGCATCAAAGGGTTTCAAGTAACTCCTATGAACCTAATGCACATTTCACTAGACTTAAGTGTGCAAAAAGTATTTAAAAACCCAAGGAAAGGGGTTGCATGCACCGGGGCTTGCCTTCGTTAGTAGGTGAGTCAGGTTCGGACTTGCAGATGTTGAAGTAGAGCCAAGTCCTTGCTCGAGATTCCAAAGGTGGTGGTGGTGTCTTCTCTTCAGTCACTTCACTCTCTTCTTCGTTCTCTAAATATAACCATATAGGTATATATATAAGAATGAATGCCATGTAATGCTCATGAGGATGCAAAGATAATATAAACTTATTATCTATGTCTTGAATACAACTTTCCTTCACGGAACTCCGAGAACTTAGGGTTTCCGGAGTCGGTAAAGGAGTTCAAAGGGCAGGGGGGAGGTGGTTTTGGGTTCTAGTTATCAAACATGGTCCAAATCAACTCAAACCCTACCCAAGGCTTCTAAATAATGTGAAAAGCTCACATAAAAAGTTTGGGCAATTATGTGATTATTATCTATTTTCTAAAAAATCCAGAACCAGTAGTTTAGGCTATTTTAAATACTCTAAAATTCCCTATTTGATCTAAAAATCATGAGTTTATTTTTATTAAATACTACAGGAAATTAGGGTTCTAAGAAAATTGGTCTCATATTTTTAGGATTTTTCTACCATTTTTAACAAATTTCTAGAGCTTCACTGAAAAAGAAAAAGAAAACGTTGAAACAGTGATGGGCCGTTTTCGGCCCGGGATAGCCCAACGCAATAGGAAATCCGGGTCGCGCGCCCACGCGCGCCCGCGCGCTCTGGCGGATTTGCGAAAACGCCCTCAGGGTTTTCACTAATTGGAATCCGGTTTCTTTACTGTTGCCCAGGGTCACTGACATATTGCCGAAATGACCCTAAACTTCTATTTCTTCCCCAACTACGACCCTGACCACGGCGTGCTCGCCGTCGACCATCCCGTTGCTCGGTCTGGCCAAAAACTACGGCGGATACCCAAATCAGCTGTTGGGTGAGCATCACCGACCTGAGGCAATCATAGAACAAGCTCCAATGTAACTAGCCCGGACCAGGACGTGCTTGACCACGGTCACGGCGGACACCAAGCATGGGAGCACACGTTCCCGCCAAACCATGGTCGATCAGAGCAAACGGGCGGCACCATGAGTTTTGCAAGCATGCAGAGGCATGGAAACGACACTTGAATTGGATAGGGACTCACCAGAGTGGCCCAGCCACGGACGGGCTGTTCGCGGCGGCGCGACGGACCGAATTGGGGGAAAAAGGCGTCGCGGTGGCTCTGTTTGAAATTGGAGTTGGAGATTGAGGCTACTCGGCCGTAAGAAGCTGTGCTTTCACTGTGCGCAATTGATTTGGGAGAAGGTGGAGAGATCAGTGGGAATTTCTAGTTGCACTCGAGCTTACTTGAAGAACAGCGAGCGCCTCGCCGTGAACCCAACGGCTATTTATAGCTGTGGCGGTCCGGCGATCCTCGCGACCACGGATAACATCACTATGGCATGTCGACCACGTCGGTAAAAGGGATACAGTGAGGGAGATGGAGGCATGGACGACACCGCGGCAAAATTTCCCTGAGTCACGGCGGCCGTCGGTGAGTAACCCCGGCTCGGCTAGGGCGGTGGCGCCACGTATGGGTTGTCCCGCCCCGACGTTATCCATTCCCGACTACGCACGAACCTGGACGGCGGCGGCACGAATTTTGGCGCAAAGAGGTCGCCGGCGGTGAGGTTGCCGTGCTGGCGTTCTGATCTACAGAGAACACTGTACCATGGCGCTTCTTCAGTCAGTTGGCCTGACAGTCAACGTTTGAACTCGATTTTTCTCTCAAATCTTTGTGGCATCCAGTCCAAAGATCTACATCAAAGTTATAGAGCTACAATCCAGCTACAACTTTGTCACAGCAACCTTGATCAATTTCTCAACAATTCAAGTTTGAATTCACACACCAAGTTGGCTCTGTTCTACTGAGAATCTGAATTTCAGAATGGACCAGCCTGACAGCCAAACTTGAGGCTTAATTATCTCTGACTTTTTCTTAATAACTATGCTTTCCTTCTTAAGCAAAGTTGTTCTCCTATGTTAGGTCTTCAACTTTGATGTGGTCACCTAACATGAATTCTCACTATTTTGAAAGCTACACAGCCCCAAAGTTGGGCCTATAACCCTGTTTTCAGACTTAGCATAGGAATCAAACTCAAGGTCCTTTTTGCAAATGAGCCCAAAACTTAGGGTTTGGCTTTCAAGTCCACATATTTGTGAACCAATTGACTTAAAACACTTATTTAGCTTGGTTTTTGCACTTTAGTCCAAAAGTGGACCAATTTTGCATATAAGCCCCTAGGGTTTGGTTTCAGGGTTTTCCAGGGTTCCAATTAGGGTTTCTGGTATCCCAGGGGTATAAATGTGATTCATCTTTATTTTTGGGGTCATTTTATGACTTTTACCCTAAAGCTTTTAGATTTTCTCATCTTAGGTTAAGTTTTACCCCTTTAATCCCTGTTTAGGGTTAAGTTCCCTATCCAGGGTCCTATTTGCAAAACACTTAAACAATACAACTTGTTTGAAATTTTTGCCTAGTGAATGCACTCTAGGTGTATCAAACATATGCAATGCCAATGCTATGATGTCATGCTCAAGTTTTAGTTATAGTAACACCAGGGGTGTTACATCCTTCCCCCCATAAAAGAATCTCGTCCCGAGATTAAAATCCTAGGGTAGGTAATGGTAAAGGAAACACATCACACTTTTATTTCTTAAGTTTTGGTACAAGGCAGGGGTAATGTGGGGGTTACTTCTCTCTTACACAGTTACACAGGCTTTACAATTTACAAGAGGCTAAAAAGCCTGGGAAATTCTTATTCAAGAAGTCTTGAGTTTCCCATGTAGCCTCATCTTCAGAATGCTGGTTCCACTGTATCTTATAGAACTTGAGAGTCTTTCTTCGGGTGATCCTGTCCTTTTGATCCAGAACTCGAATAGGATGTTCTGAGTATGTTAAATCTGGTTCCAGGACAACATCAGTCACTTCAATGGTTCGATCAGGAACCCAAAGACATTTCTTCAATTGTGACACGTGGAACACATTATGTACAGCAGACAATGTTTTAGGGAGTTGAAGTCGGTATGCCACTGGTCCACATTGCTCAAGCACCAGGAATGGACCAACATACCTGGGTGCAAGTTTTCCTTTAACCCCAAAACGCGATACACCCTTCATTGGTGAAACTTTTAAGTAGACATAATCGTCTACCAAAAAGCATGATGGTTGTCATCGTCGGTCTGCATAACTCTTTTGTCGAGTCTGAGCTTTCTTCATATTGTGAATAATTTTCTGAACCTTTTCTTCGACCTCCTTTACCATATCAGGTCTAAAGAAGTATCTTTCTCCAGGTTCAGACCAATTTAGCGGAGTACGACATCGTCGTCCATATAAGGCTTCGAAGGGTGCCATTTTGATGCTTTCTTGATAGCTATTATTATATGAAAACTCCGCTAAGAGCAAGCATTCATCCCATTTCGGTGGGAATTCCAAAACACATGCCCGTAGCATATCTTCCAGTTCTTGGTTTACCCTCTCACTCTGCCCACTTGTTTGAAGATGATAGGCCGAACTGTGGAGCAACTTAGTACCCAGGGATTTATGAAGTTCTTCCCAGAATTTGGATACGAATTGAGGTCCACGATCCGACACTATGGTCTTCGGAACACCATGCAGACTAAGAATGTGAGCAATGTATAATTGGGCATAGACAGTAGCCGAGTGATCTGTCTTGACTGGCAGAAAATGAACAATTTTCGTAAGCCGATCAACAATAACTCAGATAGAGTCATACCCATTTGTAGTCTGGGGTAATCCCACGATAAAGTCCATACAATATCTTCCCCTTTCCATGTTGGGATAGGTAAGGATTGTAATGGACCAATAGTCTTCACGTATATGGCCTTGACACGTTTACAAGCGTCACATCTAGCCACGTAGTGTGCAATTTCAATTTGCATCTTTGCCCACCAAAGAACACATAAGGTTCCATGTGTGCAATTTGCTTTTTCTGATGACACTGTACTATCTGAGTCTATTGGGTGGCAATTATGCAACTTTACCCAAATAGAATCAGATGCACCATCTTGGGTAAAACACACAAGAAGAGGTTTACCAACAAGTGGTTACAGTAGGTTCATAGCACACGAGACGGGTGTGAATGTCGAATAACATCACAGTTGACCCGTGGCTAAGCAGAAAATCCAAGTCCCTAAAAGGTGATATAGATTCGAGAGAATCACCAGCGGAGGGATCAATAGATACGGACTTTGCAACCAGTCCCTTTTATCCAACACTAGTCATGGATCGGCATGATCACACATGCAGGAAAAACATGCGTGAGGTGGTCGAGGCACGACTAGAGCGATGATTAGGTGACTATTGGCTGACTTAATCTCATTTTGGTAAGTACTTTCTTTGGGGTGGGTTGAACCAAAGTGAGTTTAGACAACTCGATAAAACGATCTCTAAACTTAGCATTCGTTCAACGGGCAGTTACAAGTTAGTCAAAACCAACTTGTTGAACTACTTAAGCAAATCCTCTCAGTACCATTGGTAAGCCAAGGGATTGAGAGTTCACATCTGCAAGCAAAAGGTCATACATTTGGGTAAAAATCCATTTGGTCAGGTGGTTCATCCGTTTCTTCATGCGAGATGAACGGACTAGGTTCAGAAATACATGGAAAATAGGAGAGCGAATGAACAAACTCCTGCATTTCAGCAGCAGGGGAAATCCAATCTCCATTCTGAGAGCTAATCAGTTGTCTCTCGACACTAAAAAGCTCCAAGGCTTCACCTTTACATAAAGGATGCAAAGGGAACTTATATGAATAGTCACTACCAAGATCAAAAGAAATAAGACCACATATGGAAGTGGTATGCCCTTTTGATCCAACGGAAATGACATATGTTGCTTGATCTCTTTCATAAACAACATAGAAATTGTTTCAAGGAAAGGTCAATGGGAGATAACACATCAGTGTAATTCCATAATGGATCATGACTAGAGACCTTGATACCGACATGCGCCAAGCAGCAAAATCCTGGGTGAGGTTCTCAGCTTCGCCGCGGTACCATAAGTCCTTAACCATGACACCATTACAAAACTGGTACCAATAATGAATCTCACGTGGTAAGAATAATTTGTGTAGAGATAACATATCAATATAGTCTTATAATGGATTAGGACTACTAACTGTGATACTAGCGCGTGCCAAGTAGCACAACCATGTGTGTGCACCCACCGGAGGCCCTCGGTTTCAGCGTGGTATCACCGATTTTAGTCATAACACCGTTACCAGACATAACCAATAAGAAATCTCACGCGACACCAATAGATTGGTCAAGGATGACAAGGTACAAAAGAGACTCCACCTGTAGGATGATTACAAGTAGAGATCCAAATAGATCATGGCCCAAGGAAGTGAACCAGGCATGGCCATAACCTAAACTTGATGAGAGAAGTACGATGGGAGATTGTTAATTCATCCCTAAGTATATTTCTATGCCCATCGCAGAGATCACAAGGTCAAGGCTTAAGTTGGTATGCCTCTGATAGGTATGAAGGAACTAAAGGCATCAAATTCAAGGAAAATGGTCGGACATGTCTTTCCTAGGTTGGGTTAATAGAGCAACACGACGATCCGCAAGGAGAGGCCAAATACACTAGAGACTTCAACCTGCATCAGCTGATCAAGAGAATGGCTCTAAAGGGAGACATGACTTGAGATCCTTGTTTGAAGTCTAAGTACATCTTAGGTTCGACAAAGAAATTATCTAAGCATTTATTTGTATGGGCATGGTCATGGAGTGATAACGGAAAATTCGACTTTGGGCCGGGTTATGGTTCACTAAAGCCTAATTTCTTGGGTTTAGGCATTCAAGTTACCAACTCTCTATTGGCCATAACTCAACCTGATGGTTCTCAGTTCAGGGTTGAGAATTACTTTATGCTGGGCTAACCAGTTCATGCCCAAGATGACATCTATTGTCTTGGCCTTTCAGTACAATCGTATTAGCAGGAAAGTCCCGTCCGGCCAATGTTAAGGGCACTTGGTAAGCCACTTCTTTTCACTTTTAGTAGCTTTACTGTCGGGCGAGGAAGACCATTCATCAACCAACTTCATAGAGGGAGGGGGCCTAAAAAGGCCTAGTGCACCTTCAAGGGCTTCTCCCGCTACATGAGAAGGTCCGACTTCCATTCCGACAGGATTCACAGGGACGTTTGGGTGCAGTTGTGAATACAACACATGAATTCCTTCATGTAGTGTATTATAATAGACCTACAAGTTATCCATGGCTAAACTAAGCTCTTCCACATGGGCTCGAGCTTTGGCTTCCTTAGCCCAGGCGAGTAAACGAGAGTTAACCATCCAATCGAGTGCTAAATCTCGTTTCGCGAGTTGGTCTTGCAAGTAGCGGATGGCTGCATCCGCGACCCATAGATCATTCCTGTGACGGAGTTCTGGTTGAAGCAGTTCGACTTGTGCTTCCAGATCCCGATAGGATCGTTGCTACCACTGCTACTTTCTTCATGTCTTGGGACAAGTTAATGGCAGGGTACGCCAATGGGTCTAGTAGATTTGCGCGCGGTCTTTCTGATGCGCGACAATATTTCTCTAAGGGGGAAAATGTTATTAGTATGATTCTTAGCATGATGCATGTATATTTACAGAATCAACCTTAGTCGATTCAACCTTCTATACATTGCACTCTTCCTATCTGGTCTTTAAGATAGACTCTTCAGAATACTTAGGTAAGAAGAGAAAAGAATTTTTTAGGTAAAACTTTTGAAAATCCTTTTGAAGATGCCTCATAATATCTGCAAAGAAGGGCTACGCTCAGATACCAGCTATGACGGAACCTCCCAAGTAATTAGGCCCACCTACAGTTGTCCTTGTCCAACGGACATCAGACACCCTGTAGATGTTCCTAAGTCACTTGACAAGTTCGGTATCTTTCCTTACCTTACCAGGAACGTCTCACCCGTCTTGCAGACATTACAGAACATCGGAGATATAGAAGTGCGGAAGCAATTACATAAACTTACATTTATTTAGAAAGTAAGATCAAGTTACTTATTACAGACCAGAGCTATAAACGAGTGCTGAGTAGTTACACATATCAAGGGAGGCACAGACTCCTCCCGATAGCTTTAAAACAAAAATATCCTATATGGAGGACCAAGTCCTCCCGCATCTTCACTCCTATTTTCCTTTATTTGATACCACCTTGGAGCAAAAGCAACAAAAATTTGTCGCTTCCTCACCTAAAAACAACAAAGGGATAAATCCTGAGTATGGAATTACTCAGCAAGTCTTACCCGACTAAGGAAAAGACTCTCAAGGGTATGCTGGATAAATAGGAGTCAAGGAGAGGCTTTAGCAAGAATCAACTTAGATACTTTTGCAGAAATAGCTTACTAAAGTGAGTCCTTACTTTCAATATTTTAACGCCAGATTAAATATTTAATAGACTCTGTTTGCATCTAGTCTAATTTCATCATCTCATCAATACAACATTATTTTTATCCATAGTGTTCACATCTTGACTTAGGTTGTAGGTCGGAGCTCAAGTCTCCACTCTCCGGGGATATAACGGCGATCTGAATCGATTTACTCAGCTGAGGATTTCTAACCACACGACATATGTTTCTCGTAAACCTTGATGTCTACTATTCCCACGGATCCTCCACTGCATGAACAGGTCCGCACCACCCGAGAGTACACCACCCCTTTTAGGCGATCCGTTGCCAGAAGGGTACGTGCCACTCTCGCCATCTCTCCACGCCCAGTGCGCGATTGTCTTTTCATGTATGGAATAGCCGGGTTCAAGCTTGCCATGTCCCATTCTCAGGGCATGTGGCTAGATAAGATAGTCCTTGATCAACAGGCCTACATACGCATCCAATCCTTAATTGACCCGGGCGGAGCATCACCTGTTCCTAGCCCAAGTCTCGATTTAAATATTTCCATCCTTAGGATTGTGTCTGTTCCTTAGGATGAAAGAGCATCACATGGAACTTTGCAGTAAGATCCCACTATTGCTCCAAATGAAAATATTCTTGCAGGTAGAAGCCATCCTCTCCATGGTTAAATTGAGGACAACCTCTATCCACAAGATCTAAGCAAGGCTAAGCATTTTTTTAAATCATATTTTGATACTTCGCAGAAGTATCTATAAAGGTATGGATATCAAGGAAAGCAATGCATCAAAGGGTTTCAAGTAACTCCTATGAACCTAATGCACATTTCACTAGACTTAAGTGTGCAAAAAGTATTTAAAAACCCAAGGAAAGGGGTTGCATGCACCGGGGCTTGCCTTCGTTAGTAGGTGAGTCAGGTTCGGACTTGCAGATGTTGAAGTAGAGCCAAGTCCTTGCCCGAGATTCCAAAGGTGGTGGTGGTGTCTTCTCTTCAGTCACTTCACTCTCTTCTTCGTTCTCTAAATATAACCATATAGGTATATATATAAGAATGAATGCCATGTAATGCTCATGAGGATGCAAAGATAATATAAACTTATTATCTATGTCTTGAATACAACTTTCCTTCACGGAACTCCGAGAACTTAGGGTTTCCGGAGTCGGTAAAGGAGTTCAAAGGGCAGGGGGGAGGTGGTTTTGGGTTCTAGTTATCAAACATGGTCCAAATCAACTCAAACCCTACCCAAGGCTTCTAAATAATGTGAAAAGCTCACATAAAAAGTTTGGGCAATTATGGGATTATTATCTATTTTCTAAAAAATCCAGAACCAGTAGTTTAGGCTATTTTAAATACTCTAAAATTCCCTATTTGATCTAAAAATCATGAGTTTATTTTTATTAAATACTACAGGAAATTAGGGTTCTAAGAAAATTGGTCTCATATTTTTAGGATTTTTCTACCATTTTTAACAAATTTCTAGAGCTTCACTGAAAAAGAAAAAGAAAACGTTGAAACAGTGATGGGCCGTTTTTGGCCCGGGATAGCCCAACGCAATAGGAAATCCGGGTCGCGCGCCCACGCGCGCCCGCGCGCTCTGGCGGATTTGCGAAAACGCCCTCAGGGTTTTCACTAATTGGAATCCGGTTTCTTTACTGTTGCCCAGGGTCACTGACATATTGCCGAAATGACCCTAAACTTCTATTTCTTCCCCAACTATGACCCTGACCACGGCGTGCTCGCCGTCGACCATCCCGTTGCTCGGTCCGGCCAAAAACTACGGCGGATACCCAAATCAGCTGCTGGGTGAGCATCACCGACCTGAGGCAATCATAGAACAAGCTCCAATGTAACTAGCCCGGACCAGGACGTGCTTGACCACGGTCACGGCGGACACCAAGCATGGGAGCACACGTTCCCGCCAAACCATGGTCGATCAGAGCAAACGGGCGGCACCATGAGTTTTGCAAGCATGCAGAGGCATGGAAACAACACTTGAATTGGATAGGGACTCACCAGAGTGGCCCAGCCACGGACGGGCTATTCGCGGCGGCGCGACGGACCGAATTGGGGGAAAAAGGCGTCGCGGTGGCTCTGTTTGAAATTGGAGTTGGAGATTGAGGCTACTCGGCCGTAAGAAGCTGTGCTTTCACCATGCGCAATTGATTTGGGAGAAGGTGGAGAGATCAGTGGGAATTTCTAGTTGCACTCGAGCTTACTTGAAGAACAGCGAGCGCCTCGCCGTGAACCCAACGGCTATTTATAGCCGTGGCGGTCCGGCGATCCTCGCGACCACGGATAACATCACTATGGCATGTCGACCACATCGCTAAAAGGGATACAGTGAGGGAGATGGAGGCATGGACGACACCGCGGCAAAATTTCCCTGAGTCACGGCGGCCGTCGGTGAGTAACCCCGGCTGGGCTAGGGCGGTGGCGCCACGTATGGGTTGTCCCGCCCCGACGTTATCCATTCCCAACTACGCACGAACCTGGACGGCGGCGGCACGAATTTTGGCGCAAAGAGGTCGCCGGCGGTGAGGTTGCCGTGCTGGCGTTCTGATCTACAGAGAACACTGTACCATGGCGCTTCTTCAGTCAGTTGGCCTGACAGTCAACGTTTGAACTCGATTTTTCTCTCAAATCTTTGTGGCATCCTGTCCAAAGATCTGCATCAAAGTTATAGAGTCACAATCTAGCTACAACTTTGTCACAGCAACCTTGATCAATTTCTCAACAATTCAAGTTTGAATTCACACACCAAGTTGGCTCTGTTCCACTGAGAATCTGAATTTCAGAATGGACCAGCCTGACAGCCAAACTTGAGGCTTAATTATCTCTGACTTTTTCTTAATAACTATGCTTTCCTTCTTAAGCAAAGTTGTTCTCCTATGTTAGGTCTTCAACTTTGATGTGGTCACCTAACATGAATTCTCACTATTTTGAAAGCTACACAGCCCCAAAGTTGGGCCTATAACCCTGTTTTCAGACTTAGCATAGGAATCAAACTCAAGGTCCTTTTTGCAAATGAGCCCAAAACTTAGGGTTTGGCTTTCAAGTCCACATATTTGTGAACCAATTGACTTAAAACACTTATTTAGCTTGGTTTTTGCACTTTAGTCCAAAAGTGGACCAATTTTGCATATAAGCCCCTAGGGTTTGGTTTCAGGGTTTTCCAGGGTTCCAATTAGGGTTTCTGGTATCCTAGGGGTATAAATGTGATTCATCTTTATTTTTGGGGTCATTTTATGACTTTTACCCTAAAGCTTTTAGATTTTCTCATCTTAGGTTAAGTTTTACCCCTTTAATCCCTGTTTAGGGTTAAGTTCCCTATCCAGGGTCCTATTTGCAAAACACTTAAACAATACAACTTGTTTGAAATTTTTGCCTAGTGAATGCACTCTAGGTGTATCAAACATATGCAATGCCAATGCTATGATGTCATGCTCAAGTTTTAGTTATAGTAACACCAGGGGTGTTACAGGAAAGATCGACCGCAGTGGTGTCGGGGACCATAATTAGGGGTACCCTCAAGACTCCTAAATCTCAGCTGGTAACCCCCATCAGCACAAAGCTGCAAAGGCCTGATGGGTGCGATTAAGTCAAGGATCGGTCCATTCGAGGGACGCGATCACGCCTCGCCCGAGCCCAGCCTCGGGCAAGGGCAGCCGACCCCGGAGGATTTACGTCTCGCCCGAGGACCCCCTCCAGCAACGGACACACCTTCGGCTCGCTCGAGGCCCAGTCTTCACCAAGAAGCAACCTTGGCCAAATCGCCACGCCAACCGACCGAATCGCAGGGGCATTTAATGCAAAGGTGGCCTGACACCTTTATCCTGACGCACGCCCTCCAGTCGACAGAGCCGAAGTGACCATAGTCACTTCGCCGCTCCACTGACCGGCTTGACAAGAGGACAGCGCCGCCTGCGCCGCTCCGACTGCTGTGCCACTCGATAGAGTGAGGCTGACAGCAGCCAAGTTCGGCTTCAGGCGCCATAGGAAACTCCGCATCACCCGACCCCAGGGCTCGGACTCGGGCTCAGCCCCGGAAGACGACGAACTCCGCTTCGCCCGACCCCAGGGCTCGGACTCGGGCTCAGCCCCGGAAGACGACGAACTCCGCTTCGCCCGACCCCAGGGCTCGGACTCGGGCTCAGCCCCGGAAGACGATGAACTCTGCTTCGCCCGACCCCAGGGCTCGGACTCGGGCTCAGCTCCGGAAGACGACGAACTCCGCTTCGCCCGACCCCAGGGCTCAGACTCGGGCTTAGCCCCGGAAGACGACGAACTCCGCTTCGCCCGACCCTAGGGCTCAGACTCGGGCTCAGCCCCGGAAGACAACGAACTCCGCTTCGCCCGACCCCAGGGCTCGGACTCGGACTCAGCCATGGCCTCAGCCGACGGTCTCCGCCTCGCCCGACCCAGGGGCTCGGACTCGACCTCGGCATTGGAAGACAGACTCGACCTCGACCCCGGAGGAGCCTCCACCTCGCCCAACCCAGGGCTCGGACCGACCACGTCACAGGAGGCGCCATCATTACCCTACCCCAAGCTGACTCAGGCTACGGGGAACAAGACCGGCGTCCCATCTGGCTCGCTCCACCAAACAAGTAATGATGGCACCCCGCATGCTCTATGACGACGGCGTCTCTCAGCCCCCTTACGGAAGCAAGAGGACGTCAGCAAGGACCCGACAGCTCCAACAGTTGTCCTTCCGCCAGGCTCCGGCGCTCCTCCGACGGCCACGACACCACACGAACCGGGTGCCAAAACCTCTCCGGCTGCCACGATGGCATGTACTTAGGGCACTAGCTCTCCTCCGCTAGACACGTTAGCACACTGCTACACCCCCCATTGTACACCTGGATCCTTTCCTTACGCTTATAAAAGGAAGGTCCAGGGCCCTCTTACAGGAGGGTTCGCCGCGCGGGGAAGGACGGGACGGCGCTCGCGTAAGGCCGCTCGCTCCCTCCCGCGTGGACGCTTGTAACCCCCTACTG
This sequence comes from Zea mays, assembly GCF_902167145.1. Taxonomy (NCBI): domain Eukaryota; kingdom Viridiplantae; phylum Streptophyta; class Magnoliopsida; order Poales; family Poaceae; genus Zea; species Zea mays. The sequence continues at coordinate 118,408,151 of NC_050105.1, forward strand.
CAAGCGCACCCGACCTGGGCGCGGGACAAACACGAAGGCCGCGGGGTTTCACCTCTCACGCCTATCTCCCTCCGGCTTCTTCCCCCCTTCGCGCTCCGTCTCGCGCCGACCCATCTGGGCTGGGGCACGCGGCGACAATTTACTCGTCGGTCCAGGGACCCCCGGGTTTGAAACACCGACAAGTGGCGACTGGAATTCTTCATCGGACTTCGGTTGCCACCACGTCCCGTGGGTGGATCAGGGCACTCCTAGACTCTCAGTGAGCGACCTCTCCTCCATATCGTATTGATACCCTCTACGTGTTGTCGCAATCGAATCGGTGTTCGACATGCGATCTGGATTTTGGGCGACGCCGGCCATGGCGCCACTGGGACGAGGGCGCCACCGTTGTCGCGTCATGATTTGGGTGGCGCTCGGTGACTGTGGGATCAGGCGTATGCGGCTTGGATGAAATCTAGGTACCAATTCAACCGCGACCAACGGTGGCCGTAGATCGGGGACCCGAGGGTGGCAAAATGATCTCGCTTAGATTGAATGGAGACCGTAGATCACTGGTCCAAGGTTCAGGATGACATACCGAATTGGGTAACACTAAATCTAATCTGGGACGTCGGTTTAGATCGGAGGGCCTCTATGCAACGATACCCCTTCGCGAACACATTTTCATAAGAGCCCCCTGGTAGTTAGAGATTTAATCTGCAGTCCACTCTAGTAGGAACCTGAGTCTTTGGGAAAACTATGGATTAGCCCCTGCACTCCCTGGAAATTGACGCGCAATCCAGAGAGTGATAAAAATAGATAATCAATATCAGAAATTGATTTTTAATACACAAATCGTTCCAGAAACTTGTATAAAACATATTTAATTCATTTTAGCTCCAAATTGATCTATTCCAGTGGCAATAATTTTGTTTTAATATTGTCTATCACTTAGTACCTCTGTTTAGCCATGAAACTTGAACTAAAATTATTCACATGAATTATGTTATTCTAGGTACTAAATAATTTTAGAAATTCATAACTTAATAACCGTAACTCCGAATGTAGTGATTCTTGTTCCTAAGATCTCATTACGTAGCATAGAATATTATCATGTATTCTGTTCTATTGTTTGGTGTGATGTTAATTTTTGCTATACTATGTATGTTTGTATTGATGCAAGTAGACGAGCAAGCCACAGAGGATCCAGGGGTTCAGCAGGTGGAGACTGCTGAGCTAGAGCTCGTGGAAGACAAGTTGTGCCCTTGATCACTTCCTTTTTACCCAGTCATGTTCTTATTAATCATAATGATCTGCATATGTTAATTTTGATGGGACCCAATAGGTTACCCTGGTTTGGCTATCTTTATACCTTGTTTTACCACTGAATTTTGAGTAGTACATGCTATTGCTTTATGTGGTTTTGGGTATGGAGATATACATTACTCATGTTCACACTTTTATTATCAGTTTATTATTTACTGCTCATGATAAGATCATTATGTTAATGAGAACATGGAGAACCACCCGGGAAAACAGTGCTACCACAAAGGTGGTATGGGACGCCCTTGGCTGGCTAATTAGGAAAGCTAGTGGAGGACTACCTTACCCGATAGGGGCAAGGGCAGTAGGGGAGTGATTAGTGTAGGGAGGTCCTTGGGTTGATTTTGCTGCGATGGCGGTCAGGCGAGGGATCCCTGCACTGGAGCTTCCTAGAATTTGAAAGGGAAATGTGCTCTTGGGCCATTTCTAAGTGTTTTGGTGATTTAGTGTCCAACACAAGTGCCTAAGTGTCAAATGGTGGACAAAGTACAAATCAAGTATAAAGGTATGTTTCTCAGACTTAGTACATTGTTTTAGAGACTAATGTATTGTGTCTAAGTGCTGGAAACAGGAGAAATCGAATTGGAGAAGAGATGGCTTGTTCAGCCAAAGCCAGCTCTGTCCGGTGCGCCAGGCTGGCTCAGGCGAACCCGCTGCTCTCGGGAAGAAATTAACGGCGTACGACTATAATTCACCGGACTGTCCGGTGTGCACCGGACAGTGTCCGGTGAGCCAACGGTCGGCCGCTTAATCCGGGCGCGACGCGTGGCCGAGCCAACGGCTAGAAGGGGGCACCGGACTGTCCGGTGTGCACCGGACAGTGTCCGGTGCGCCAACGGCTCCGAGGCGCCAACGGTCGGCTTCGCCAAATAAGGAAAGAAATCTGTATCGGACAGTGTCCGGTGGTGCACCGGACTGTCCGGTGCACCAACCGACAGAAGGAAACAATTGCCTTCCTGGATTGCTCTCAATGGCTCCTAGCTGCCTTGGGGCTATAAAAGAGACCCCTAGGCGCATGGAGGAGAATACCAAGCATTCCTTGAGCACTCTTGATCACTCACACTCCATTCTTGTGCACTTGTTCGACATTCTAGTGATTTGAGCTCCGTTCTAGTGTGCTAGTCTTTTGAGCTTAAGTATGGGTCTTGTGTGTGCGTACTTGTTGTGATCTTTGTGTTGTGAGTTGCTAATCCCTCCCTTACTCCGTGCTTCTTTGTGAACATCTTTGTAAGGGCGAGAGACTCCAAGTTGTGGAGATTCCTCGCGAACGGGATATAGAAAAGAAAAGCAAACACCGTGGTATTCAAGTGGGTCTTTGGACCACTTGAGAGGGGTTGAGTGCAACCCTCATCCGTTGGGATGCCACAACGTGGAGTAGGCAAGCGTTGGTCTTGGCCGAACTACGGGATAAACCACTATGCCATCTCTGTGATTGATCTCTTGTGGTTATTGTGTTTTGTTGAGACTCCTCTCTAGCCACTTGGCAATACTGTGCTAACGTTTAACCAAGTTTTTGTGGCATTAAGTTCAAGTTTTACAGGATCACCTATTCACCCCCCCCCCTCTAGGTGCTCTCAGAATTGTAGCGGGTTTTCTGAAGCTAGTGGAACTTTGTAAAGGCCTCGTAGTGGAACCCTGCCTCACTTCCTTGGTAGATGTGTATGGGGTCCGATCAACCCCGTGGCAAATGGGTAACACGACTTGTGGGTAAAGATGCGCAACCTATGCAGAGTGTAAAACTGGTATACTAGCCTTGCTCACGGTCATGAGCAGCTCGGACACTCACATGATTAATTTATGGAATTAAATTCAATTTGTCATTTGCATCACATTGGGGTTATTTATTATTACTTTTATTTAATATTACTATGGTTTGGTATTTACTTAAACTTAGTAACTGCTAATAAAATTTTGACCAACTTATAAAAGCAAGGCTCAGCTTTAACCTTTATTTATTGATCAGCCTTACACTTTACATGAGCTCCCACCTTTGGCGAGTTCATGTACATTATTCCCCACAACTTGTTGAGCTATGATCTTTTTTTAGCTCACTCTTGCGATATATAACCCCCCCCCCCCCCCCCCCCCGCAGGTGAAGAGCAGGTGGTCGAAGAGGAGCCGCACAACAAGGAGTTCGACTTGATCTAGGTGGCATCTCCCAGTCAGCTTTGTGGCGCTAGGAAAATAATATTTAGTTTGTTTAATATTTATCATTTATTTTGTAAGGCTTCCACTATATAATAAGTACATTTATGATATTTATCTCTATGCACTCTATTATTATATGTGTTGTTCTTCTTTGGCGCACATATGAGACACATCCGGCTTTATCCCTTAAATCCGGGTGTGCAGAAATGGTATCAGAGGAAATGTTGACTGTAGGACGAAACCTAGATAGACCTGGACAAAACCCTTACCTACTTACCTTACTCTGATTCTTTCTATACTTTTCTTGATCATGTCTCACCTTCTACTATTCTACTCTGATTACTCTTACCTTTTCTATTCTAAGACAAGATGGATTTCACACTTTGGAATCCTACATTTATGACCCCCTAAAGAGATAGGAGACCCAAGACAAAATTAAAATTATTTTCTCTAGTAAAAATGTTGGTTGATTGTTCTGATAGTAAATGTCTAATTTCTTCTTTGATTGATTGAAATATTATAGAAGGACATCTTAGTATGTACCACCATAAGGTAATGTATTAGCTTTAGTAGGTGACACACCAATCCACTTAGCTAATAAATTCCCCAAAGTAACGTGCCTCGTAGTTACTCGTCTATTCTACAATTCTATCTTACCATATGTTTCTAAGTCAGATGGTCAATACCAGGAAGGGAGGAGGAATTTATCTACCCCAAAATCGACACAATCGGAGGGTACTTAGACAACAACAACAGCAAGCCGAGATGAATCCTCCGAATCCTCCACCAGCTGGTGCTGATCCAGCAGTTGCAGCCCAAATGCAGATAATGCAACAGATGGCTGATACTATGGCGGATATGCACGCGCAGATGCGGCAGGAACGCCAAGAGAGAGAGGAGATGCATCAGGAGAGGAGGGGCAATAGCAGCAAGTCCCATTGCCACCACCGCCACCACCACTTCACCCCGGGACAAGCACCGGGAATTTATGAGCCACAAGCCGCCTACCTTCGCCAGCTCACCAGATCCTCTACACGTCGATGACTGGTTGAAGTCCATGGAGAAAATGTTAAATATTGCTCAGTGCTCCGACCGGGAGAAAGTTCTCTATGCTTCTGGTCATCTGACTGGTCCTGCTGCTGATTGGTGGGATTCTTATGTTGCTGCCCATGATGCTGCTGACACTATCACTTGGGCAGAATTAACCACACAGTTCAGAATCTACCACATTCCTGTTGGGCTGATGAAGATTAAAAAGAAGGAGTTTCTGTCATTGAAGCAAGGCAACATGTCTATAAGCGAGTACCGTGACAAATTCATTCAGCTATCAAGATATGCTCCTGATGAGGTGGCTGATGATGAGAGAAAGCAAGAGCACTTCACAGAAGGACTCAATGGGCCACTAGAGTATGCATTAGTCGCTCATACCTTCCCATCATTTCAAAGACTGCTTGATAAAGCTCTAGCTATTGAACACAAGCGTGTTCAACTAGGAGACTTGAAGAGGAAGGCCATTACACAGGGGCAGGGTAGCAGCAGTATTCGCCCTCGCTACGTTTCGCCCCAGAGTACACCAGCTCGTCCAGGAGGAGGACCACGCCCAGCTCAGTACGCTCCACAGGGGACTCCACAGACACCCCACACTCGTTAGGCTGCCCCCACTGGCACCCCGGCAAGGCCTACAGGACAGAATATAGGCCCTACATGCTTCAAGTGCAGTCAGATTGGGCATTATGCTAATGCTTGTCCGGTGGGGAATCCCAATGCACCAGCTCAGAACAAGCAACAGACTCCTGGCAAAGGATTCAGCATTGCCAGGGTCAATCAAGTCAGTGCTGAGGCCACTGCTGACGGTGCAGACATCATTATTGGTATGTTTTACATTAATGCAATTCCAGCAGCATTATTATTTGATTCTGGAGCTACGCATTCGTTTATGTCTGCTCGATTTGCAACCACCAATGAATTACCACTACAAAATGAAAACACCTATGGTAGTAATTACACCTAAAGGGCATGTTGAAGCAAACTATATGACACAAAGATTAACACTAACAATTATGGGAAGGGAATTCTGGTCTACACCCATAGTACTAGAAGAAAGCAGTATAGATCTGATACTCGGGATGTCCTGGTTAAGGAAGGCTAAGGCAGTTATACACTGTGCTAAGGGAACCGTAGAACTAACCGGTTCCAAAGGGGAAAGATTTGAAGTTGAGATTATCGTAACTGCCTCTACCAGACCTGCCCGTGGGTAGAAACATCCGAGTTGCTAGAGACTTTCCAGACGTCTTTCCTAAAGAGTTACCCGAAATGCCACCAGATAGGGAAGTCGAATTCGTTATTGATCTCTTGCCTGGTACTGCTCCCATTTCGAAAAGGCCATATAGGATGCCAGTGGAGGAGTTATAATAACTTAAGAAACAGTTAACCGAGTTGCAGGAAGTAGGGTACATTCGTTCAAGTTCCTCACCTTAGGGAGCACAGGTACTGTTTGTACAGAAGAAGGATGGTTCGCAACGGATGTGTGTGGACTATAGATCACTTAATGATGTTACCATTAAGAACAAGTACTCGTTACCTCATATTGATGACTTGTTTGATCAGATGAGAGGTGTTAGGGTGTTTTCTAAGATTGACCTCAGGTCAGGCTACCATCAAATGAAGATTAGGCCATCTGATATTCCCAAGACGGCTTTCTCTACCCGATATGGTCTATATGAATTCACAGTCATGTCATTTGGCTTAACCAATGCACCAGCCTACTTCATGAATTTGATGAACAAGGTGTTCATGGAGTATCTCGATAAATTCGTCGTGGTATTCATCGATGAGCTTCTCATATATTCCAAGAATGATAGTGGTCATGAGGAACATCTCGGATGGTGCTACAGAAGTTATGGGATAATCAGCTTTATGCCAAATTTACCAAGTGTGAGTTCTGGCTTGATGAAGTACATTTCCTTGGGCATATCATCTCCAAAGAAGGAATTTCTGTAGATGCAGCTAAAGTAACAGCGATAGTTGGTTGGAATATACCAAGTACGGTCTTAGAGGTCCGGAGTTTTCTAGGACTCGCGGGCTATTACCGGCGATTCATTGAAGGGTTCTCCAAGATTGCTAAGCCTATGACCTCACTATTGGAGAAGGGCAAAGAGTTTGAATGGAACTAGGAATGCCAAGAGAGTTTCAATCAACTGAGGTTTAAATTGATGGTTGCTCCAGTGTTGGTTATGCCAGATCTACAGAAGAATTTTGTTATATACTATGATGCAAGTCGTCAGGGCTTGGGATGTGTGTTTATGCAAGAAGGACTAGTCATCGCTTACGTGTCTCGCCAGTTGCGAAAACATGAGTTGAATTACCCCACTCATGACTTAGAACTGGCAGCCATTGTGTATGCTCTCAAGATTTGGAGACACTGTATTATGGGAATCAAGTGCCGAGTCTACACCGATCACAAGAGCTTAAAATACATCTTCACTCAGAAGGATCTCAACCTTAGGCAACGCCGTTGGTTGGAGCTCATCAAGGACTATGACTTGGAAATACACTATCATCCGGGCAAGGCGAATCTAGTTGCGGATGCCTTGAGTCGGAAGGAGCATGTCCATGCAGCTATTGTTACCCAGTTACCCGATGAGTTAGCAGAAGATTTTGAGAAGCTCAATCTGGGGATAGTTGCTCATGCTGAAGGGATTACCATAGAGGTAGAGCCTACCTTAGAGCAAGAAATACGAAAGGGTCAGATCGGTGATGCTAAAATTTAGGAGATCAAAGATCTGATAACTGAAGGTAGAGGCCCAGATTTCACGGAAGACGAACAGGGCACGATATCCTAGGAGTTGGTCCATTTCACCTGAGTTAAGTGGATGAACTCTATGTATCTAGAGTTAGTTTAGACTAGTGGAATAACCCTCTATAAATAGATGGGTGGGCTGTTGTGGATAGCCATCTCTTTGGCTATCTCTCTTTTGGCTAGCTCATTTGTGTTTAGAAAACCCTAGTTTCGTTCTCTAGTTTTCGCAATAGTTTAGCCTAATATCCGCATATGATTTGAACTCCATGTGTGTGTTTTTATAATCCTCACCTCATCATTCAAAGAAATGGTGGCCAAATCCATCCACATGGTTTGTTGAATAATGTGCTCAGTTTTATCTTCGATGCAGTTTTGATTCGATTTTGTTTTCGCTCTCTTTCCTTTGCTTTTCTCTTTGGATTGTGGAAGAACCTTCGAGTTCTTAAGTTGTGGTTGCTGTTAGGGATTGTTGGGAGGTGAGATACACTCTTCGGATCACTACATCAGTCCAGTTCTTGTAGTTTTTTGTTGTGAGCGAATCTGAACTCGTTTTGAAAACACCAACTAAACCCCGGCCTAATCTGTGTTTTCTGATCTGCGATTGATTTACAAATTTGTTTAAGTTCAAAACTTATGGAGACCTCGGAAACTCATTTTTTAAAGTGTGTGTAAAATTTTAGATCAATCGGAGTCTGTTTGGATCAGTACTTTTCGCATTCGAAAACCGAAATTCGAGCTACTGAACACAACACTAGATAGCGATACGGTTTTGGACCGATTTGGACTTTTCGGTGTCCGATTTACGATCCCTTCGTTTGTTGGTCTCGTGTGAGTCTTAGGAACATTTTTAAGACATGAGATCACTGGTTGGTTAAAGTGTTTTTTGTTTGAGCGACTTCTTCATCTCCATTGAAGATAAGTGCTCATGTTCTAATTTTTAGCAACATAATTTGATTTGTTATCATTCGCCCTTCCTATGCTCGTCTTTTCGATCCTTCTATATGCTAATGTTTTGTGAAAAAAGTTTTATAGAGCGTATTTAATTTAACCCCCTATAGACACTCGCATAAGCCAGCCACAGGCACGCCTTGCGTGCGTAGCTTCTCATGTGTGGACGTTGTTGGCGTCAAACAAGCACCCGTAGGCTTCACCTTAGGGGGTGTTTGGGAACAAAGTTGTTCTGCAGTTTTGGAAGAATACTGCAGTATTCTTAAATACTGCAGTATTATATACATAATGGTGTTTGGCAAGCTGGGTAAAATCTCTGTTTTCAAAACTGAAGTATTGCAAATACTATAGTTGTTTTAAGGCATTCTAAACTTAGCTCTGGACTTCAGTTTTCAAAACTGCGGTATTATAAACTACGGTATTGTCATAACTAAAGTATAATATAGTATTTCAAAAACTGTAGTTTTTAAAAACTTTGTTCCCAAACAGGGCCTTAGTTGTCTTGTCCGGCAGCGGCAGCAAAGGAAGTGGAAGGCAGCCTTGAAAGCAAACTTGGAAGAAGACAGCGACTCCGACGTGGCTCACGTTTCAGTATGGCGTTGAAAGAAGACAGAGCCACTCCATGTGCTGCAGTTGCGATTCGACAGACTGAACCCAACTAGCGGCGGCATCGGAAAAAACACACGGCAGAATTCTTAACCCACAAAGATGGCTCAAAACAACTCCAAAATAGTTGAGGCAGAAAGGATGCCCGGCCGGGGACGCAGACGACTGCTCCAGAACTGTGCGATCCCATGTTTGGTCAGCCTGCCCATGACCTCTAGCTGCGGATATTAATAGGGAAGTGCGGTGTCATTAAGGATAATAGTCTAGATGTACAAACTCTAATAGATGCTTTAGAAAATCACTGGACCTCGTTCTGGGTCTTGTACACGATCTGTCCCTGCTCTTCAGTTCTACTAGTAGAAACTTGGAATCTGGAAGGCCCGCGCGTTGGCTGGCTCTTGCCCTAGGTGGGCCGTGGCAGGCCTGTATTGAAGACGGCACAAAACCGAGTTTAGCTGGTGGGAAAGTACCACATCGGCTAATCAATCAAGGGAAAGGAACAGGTTATGCAATAAAAGAACATGGAGGTGCGTCTTTGAAACATACTTACCTGGATGGGGTCTATGGCTGATCAAGAAAAGTCATGGCCTAAGCTAGTGGCCTCCATTGCACTTTGGATGAGCACTAGTTTACCATCTCCTTAAGTAGGAGAGTGGACATCATAATTTATGGCAGAGGGGATACGCGTTCGCGCGGTCCCTACCAAAATAATGTAAGTTTTAAATTCTTTTGGAATACAATGTGTAAGTTTTAAATTCTAAATAATGTAAGTTTTAAATAAATTCTTTTGGAATACAAAGTGTAAGTTTTAAATTCTTTTGGAATACAAAGTGACTGGTGCTTCGCATGGGAACTTTCCGTATCAAAGTTTGATGCAATGCTGCGTTGTTCTTGTTGCCTGGTCAACTACCTCGCCGTGCATGTCGCTCCCACTCACTACTTAGCCATGCACTGGCGACTCGGCAGTTGTATTGTATATGTGTAAAATCCCTGCTTGAGACCAATACATAATTACTTTGGCTCTCCGTTCTTTTCCCTCTTTCAAAAAGAGTTCGCATCCACACAAGCGGTGGTGATGGGAGTAACATTTCTTCTAGCAGTTCTAATAGGAGCCTGGAGCCTTCTTAAGTATTACCACACTATACTTCAATAAGAACGTAACAACAATAGAGATCAATAGATCATATTGATTAAATGATAAAGACTGAATTTATTGTTCCTAAAACTTAACTCAAGCATTACCATAAGCTCCAACATATACCATCTCTATTATTACAAAAGATGTGTTTATTTATAGTATATATATATCAACAAACATACACCGGTACACTACTCTCATTCCATCAAGTATCCCTGAAGCTCATGTACCTGAGATTAGAAACAAGTGCACGAAATTTATCATTATGGTAAACCTCGGCAAGCAACTTACCTTAACTAAACTATTTGAACTACAGTTCAATTAATCAACAAATTTGAACAGTGATAATAGAACATCAAATACTTCATAAGTTTCAATACATGACTTTATTTCTACCCACACATCCCAAGAAGAGAGTGTCTCAATGGAAAGTGCCTAAGCAGATTCAAACTAACCCAAACATAAAATCAAAGAGTACAGCGGCATGATATGATCGTTGAAGTTTGATCCTTGTTTACTCAACCGGCTTCTGGCTAGACAACTCACTGTGTCAGATGAAATGATAAACACAAACGAAACTATATGTGTACAGAAAAGAATGTAACCCAAGACACAAAACATATCCATAAATCAAGTGTACATCTAATGTCAATAAAAGCAAAAAAAAAAGAATATCCAGGCCCTTGATTAATAACACGCATTTTAAAACATCACTCATTTTGACCGAACAAACCATGTAATTGGGCGATTCCTTTTTCCAGGGCATGAACAATCAGGAAGCTCCAAGTGGCTTGCTCTGAGCAGATTCTTCAGAACGAGGTTACGAGCAACATAGCTAGAGCGACTAGTGCGCACACGACATCCACTGTGTCAGACAATGCTTGGAACATCTCCAACCCAGCTACAAACAGCTCGTGGCCACCGTGTCCTAATGCAGTCCACCAATGGTGCGTGCTGATTAGTCTGACCTGGGGGAGCTAGAGAAAGAATACTGTCGTCCTTGCTGCTGCTGGTTGATGCGCTTACAACATCAGCCAGATACTCATCTTGAGTCCACCTTGGGGGGACAGTGACATTTAGCTTGCATAACCTGGGTCTCTGTATAGGACATGAACCACCTGCACTTGCATTCCCATTCGGCACAGACTTGGCAATTCCATTGAAGTGGAAGATGGTGAATTGCTTCTTGCCCATAAGACCAGTTGGATCCTTCATGCCTCCAGCCCTTTTATCCAACTGTAGCAATGCTTGCCAGAATTCACTCCATACTATAATTCCAGCATTACATAGGTCCTCGAGTTTATCCGAAGGAAAATTTATGTCAGTATCCCTGAGGACTTGTTGGAAGCCCTCAACGCTGATAAAGCCTCCACCTCCACTTTGATCTTGGGCATCAAAAGCCCTCCTTATTTTTGATTCGCGCTCTTCCAGCTCATTCTCCTCTTGAACGTTGGGGTTCAAGGCAAAAAGGACTGTGTAGTGACTTTCACTTCCCACAACCCATATCGGCCACTTTGGGCACTTCAAGTACTGACCAACCTTGCAGAGATTTAGTGATTCCAGGAGGGTAAGAAAACCAACTTCAACATTGTTTGGTATGCCCTTCAAGGACATGCCACCACCAAGGTCCATCTTGCCATCAAATACATTTGGAACAGCCTCTCCACAGAGTAATAAATTCACAATTTCCTGATAAGACAATTAAGTCACTATATCTTATTTGACCACAATTGTATTAATAATGATGAAAGCTGTGCAAAATAAATATAGAATAAAATGTTACTATAATGTAATAAACATGGTACTGGCAAATAATATCTTACTAGCAAAGTGTCCATGTCCGTATGTTGATACAATTTCTATTTATAAGTATAGAGTATAAAACACAGAGATATGTGTGTTCTGTTGGATAGGTGAGTGTGAATATGGGTTTGGAGCCAACAACCACTGTTTTCAAGTCGTCTGATTAATCAAGATTAGTCGTGATTAATCGTCCAAGTCGGTTTGGATCAATCGCAATTAATCGCCCAAGTCGGTCACAGGGGCGGATCGAGCGGGTGGTCCATATGGCTTAGTATAAGGTGCGGTTTGGCTTGATGCAGTCCTCAAGTTCATACTTTGCCCACGGATTTCTCTTTTACATATATCATTTGTGCTAACAAAGGTTTGATTGCTATAAAATATTTCTATACAAATCCAATGTAATCACTATTGTAGCAGAAACTTTCCATATAATTAGACTAATTGTTAGTCGAAGATAACAAAGTTTGGATTTTGAAATATGTGTAGCCTAATGTTTTGGGACAACCCAGTATGTTTATGACAATGATATCTATACCTGTGAAGCATGACCAAATGGAGCAGTGACCAATGGCTGGCTTGGATCATCCCTGTCTGCTTGGATGTCTTCCTGTACTTAAAGGACAGTTATACATGGTCAGAATATAAAGATAGTGTTGACATGGTTCAACAAACAGGTTGATGGGCACTTAAGTGACTTAGGTCCTGTTTGTTTACCCGCTAGATTATATAATTCATCTTAAATAAGTTAAGACTTTAGAGACAAACAAACAACTCAGATTATTAGGTGGATTATATAATCTAGATACCTAGATTATGATAATCTATAAGAAGGTCATTAGGTGCTTATATAATCCATAAGCTAGATTATATAATCCTGGAAGGAAACAAACAGGGCCTTAACAAATGAAAACTTTGTTTTCCACTAGAACTTAAGATTGAAAAACTATGTTTTCAACTAGAACATAAGATTGGGTCAAGAGGGGACCAATCCTGATGAAAGCAAGTTGAGAACTTTAGTACTGACGAACACATACCAATCCTCGTGAAAGCAAAGCAGAAATAAGAAATAGCATGGCTCCCAGTCGACTTTGAAACAAAGGAATGTTAGCCAAAAGGGTGTTGAATGCATCCTTCCTTGAAGTAAATGTACTTGTTTTAAGAACTTTCTGCAGATCCACTGCTGATTCGACAGAAAGATCTTCCAAAGCTGCATCAATTTTCTGCAATAAGTTTCATAAGAGCATTAGCCACAACCAAATATCTCAAAGATTATAATCAACTGATCACCACAACATCCACTTACTCCACGATTGGCACGTGCAACAGATGCTACAACAGCTCTTTTTCCAGTTCCACATAAAAAAAGAATCTCCACCATAGCATGAACCAATGCTCTACAAAGAACATCATCAGTGACAGTTATTTAGCTTAAAGAAAAAATATCAAGAGTACATTGATGTATATCCTATGGAGTGTATAATATTATTATATAACACAAAACAGATATGTAACCATTTGGAGTCTCCAGCAAATACATGTATAGGGTTTCTGTAGAGTAATTATTCGAAAATTGTGTGCATTCAATTTATCCAAAATGTTAATATTTCAGCATTCCATAAGAATAGTGGCTCGTAGAAAACAGTGAACATATAAATAATGACATAAAATACTGAAATCGGCACCATTTGGAAGGAACGAGAAACCACCTTGTCTTTCTATCATCAGTAAGGGATGAAAAATCATCCCCTGCAGCAAAAGAACTCTGATAAAAGCGTCTTTGTCCCAGAGTATACAGCGGGTTACTGATCTCTGGATTACTCAAGTCATCAGAAAAAAACAGAAGATATTTAAGGACATAAGCCTGCAAACCAATTATAAGCTACCATCAGAAATGTTAAGCTTGCAGAGCGCAAAAAGAATTCAGCAACAGGCAATGAAGTAGATAGTTAGATTATTGAAAAAAAAACATTAAACTTTAAAGTAAGATAGTGACTTCATGTATACAGAGGGGTATATATTTGATAAGTTATCTTAATTAAAAAAATGATGCAACAATTGGATACACCAACCTATCTCCTCAAAGCATGTCTGTCTGGACTTCAGATTATTAAAAAAGGATTTCTTTCATCAGGATGGCTCTAAATGATACTGCGGAGTTGAATGAGAAAGATGATACCAACGTGAACGTTCTTCAAGGAAGTTAAGTGAAATGGTTTTGGTGATGTATCTTCCACTTGGCAGAAGGGGAATATTAATAGTTACCATTTTATCAATTAAAATTATATCTAGAATACATGAAAGCAACATACATTTCCAATTTTTTTAATCCACATCATTGATAACACATGGTCAGAAACTAAAAACAGAACATTAGAAGTCAACACTTTAAGGCACAATGAAATTTTGAGCAGAATATAAGGGAATGAGAAGCTTTCTGACCCCAATATATGCCATAAATTACATTCAAGTAGTTAGAATTAAGAAAAGAGTAAGATGCACTGATGGTCCTTAAACTTGTACCTGCTCCCTGAAAGCTTATAAAATGGAGATTTCGGTACCTTAACTTGCTAAGTGTTACACTTGAGCTTCAGATCTCCTTAATTAGCAAGTACCTACTTATGTTAATGCTGATTTAGCAGACATACTACAGACAGAGTAGGCAAGTATTTGAACCTCAACTGGCACACTTAATAAGTTAAGAACCAAGTTTAGGGAGTTAGGGACCTCGATATCACGGCTAAAAAGTTTAGGAGCCTAGATTGCACTGGTAAACAATTTCATGAGCGACTGGTGAATTTGACCCATAAGAAAATGAAGGAATGTCATATACCTGCACGGTTGCTAAAACACCACAAGGACCTCCTTCATGTTGTACAAGTCCCATAGTTGTTTCTGGATCAGAGCTAAACCTGCAATTGTTTTAAACAGTAAGACAAAGAAGAATATGTGTCCTTCAGTTCTGTAGTGAAAAGCATAATATGTTTAGCACTGTTTTTATATCCAAGCAACTTTGTGCACATGCAACAAATAGTGCAAGATTGTAAATGTTGGTACTTGGTACTTGGCCTTGTCAATCCGAAGAAGTTTCTAGTAAATGACTAGAGCAAGCCACGGCCCACGATGACAAATAAATTAATTATAGCACCTTCTTGTGTTCCCTAAGCAGGGATCGTGACATAGATCTATCATTAGCACCAAGTGCCATTTTACAAAAATACTCCTAACATCTGTATTATAAGATCATTACACAACAAAATATACACACCAAACAGTTTCTTTGGTCTGTGAAGATAATCCAAGGTAGGCCCACTAGACATCCTTGCTTTTAAATGTTACCAAACAACATTTGAGATGCTTCAGTTAACTTCCCTAAATCTTGCTCTCTCTAGGCTCTAGGACCATAATCCTAGATATACAACAGACTTAGGGGTTGGTTGTTTGGGATTATAATCTGCCCAGATTATATAATCCAACAATTTTTGAGCTAAGTGTTAGTTCAAAAGTGGTTGGATTATATAATCTGGGCAGATTATAATCCCAAACAAACACCCCCTTACTCTATGAAAAGGTGTTGTTGACTTAGATCCTAAAATTGGTGTATCAGGACCTTCATTAATACAAAATAGTCTCTACTAAATATACCTAAATATCACCAGAACAAAATACATGATTTTAGAAATGCTACTTTGAACTCTGTATATGTTGTCTCAACATAGCAGGCCCCAAACCCAGGTAAAAGAGCAGGGTTGTGATAGGTTTGGTGAGCCAATGTTGAACCTAGTCATTCTAATACAAGACGAAACCCAAAATTGTCAACCATGGAAGCATTTTCTTAATAAGACAAGTGATGGAGCAGTATAGGGAGCGGAAGAAGGATCTACATATAATTTTCATCGACTTAGAGAAGGCTTATGATAAAATGCCAAGAAATATTATGTGGTGGGCTTTGGACAAACATAAAGTTCTAATAAAATATGTTGGACTCGTTAAGGACATATACAACAATATGGTGGGCTTTGGGCAAAGAAGTAAAATCAGTTTCTATCATGCAGACAATGTGCATTTGCAGCGATACAAGATAAAAAAAATATTAAACTAATAGCAGCTCATACATTGAGCAAGTAGTCCATTACATACTGCAAACAGGAACCAAAATTGCCTCTCTTTTTTACGGTACTAGCCTATATAGATACCGACGCAGTTAAGGGCAAAACAGTAAGTACATTTTTGTTATTAGTCTGCACCCTATATTTGCAGGCTTGCTATATATAATATGTGTGCCTCATACTTTATTACTTTAGCAATGCAGGGAGTGATTATTGACATGCAACAGCTCTGTTCTCGACCGATTCTAACTCAAATAGTCTACACTATAAGACCTAGACTTTAAGTCATGTTTGGAAGAAAAGTATTTCAAAACCATGGTTTTGAAATACTGCGGTTTTAAGATGTCATGACATAACCGTAGTATTTTTATATCACTTTTAGCAATAAATGTTTGGAGATAAAATATATCAAACCATGATATTTAGTATACATGTGCAATGCTAGATTGCTAGTCATAGACAAACTTTGGGTTGGAGTGGAGTTTCAAATACTCCAAAAATGCCATGGTATCTACAAAACTATGGTATTGAAAACAGAGTTTTTTACAATATAGTCGAACACCTCTTGGCAAAAAAAAATACTATAGTATTCTCCAATACCATGGTTTTATATCAAAACTCCAAAAAGAAATACTTTGCTTCCAAACACTCCCTTAGTGCAGTTAAGCATGACTACATGCCAATGGTAGAACCATAACGAATCTCAGATATACACACCCTTCAGCCATCATCACAAAACTACACAGGAACAACTACTGCCCATAGATTCTTAGAATGTCACCTCATCATCCTTTCCCCACCAAGCACTAACACCAAGCCCATTAGTTTTCACAAGCAATATAAATCCTCAGCCTCGTGAAGAAAATTGTAACAAAGGTCTCAACAACCATCAGCATGCCCATCAGAAACACAAATGGCATGAACAAGCGAACTGCACCCTTGTGGCAGGCTGCAGACTACAGCTTCATCGGAACAGAAATATACTGATCACAGGTGTACCATATTACTTTTTTAGCAAACCAAGGCATAGCTTACACGCATAAGAGATAGTAGCAACTAAAAGAACCTCACCTTATGCCCTGATTACTCCACTGCGCCAAGACCGCCTTTGAAACACCTCTCCCAAACACCATTGCCCATAGATTCTCAGCGACATCTGGAGGCAACTCCTCCCCCTTTTCTTCTTCTTCTTCCTCCTCCACCTCCTTCGCTTCTTCCATAGATACGCCAGCTTGTTCCGGCTCCTCCACCTGCTCTTTGGTGACCTCCGGGGCGGGGGCTGACTCCACCACCACTGGCTGCAGAAGAGACCGCGCCACCGAGACGGAGGCCGGTGACGCTGCACCGCGGCGGCGCTTCTCGGCGGCGGCGGCCATGAGCTCGCGCTGCTTCCGGCGCGCCTCTGCCTCCGGCGACTCCGCAGCGGGGGGCGGGGGCTTGCTGCGCTTGGGCTCAGGCTGCGCCGGCGGGGAGCCCTGGAGGCTCATGCGGAGCGCCATCTGGAGCTCCTCGTCCTCCTCCCGATCCCCCATTGGAGCAGCTCCCGCCAAGACCTAGCCGGATCGATCAGCCCCAAACCCTAGGGCGGGCCGGGAGGTTGGCGCCTGCGCCTCGGGCCTCGTCAGAGGCCCCGAGCTGGGAACAGAGTAGCGATGCAACAAGGGAGTGGAATCTGGGCGCGGGACATCGGGATCTGGGAAGTGGCGGCGGCTGACGCGGCCAAAGTGGCGGTGTATTTGTAGGGGCGGGGTCGTCTCGTCGCGGCGGCGAGGCGACGGGACGGAAGCAGTGTCAAGAGATGCGATTTGGGAAGGCCGAAGGACTCGACCGGTCAGGTCCGGGGACTGCGCAGCCTGCGCTCCAACCGCTAGTACCCGACCTCCGCGTTTTGGGAAGGCCGAAGGACTCGACCGGTCAGGTCCGGGGACTGCGCTCTCCAACCGCTAGTACCCGACCTCCGTGTTTTTCGTGTTTGGAGGCAATTTTCGGTGTGAGTTTTATTAGAGTAAGCAAACATGATTAGAGATGGCAATGGGTACCCGAAACCCGAAACCCGATGGGTTTTTACCCCATTAGGGTATGGGTTTGGGTCAATTTTCATACTCATGGGTTTGTTAATGGGCATAAATCTATACCCGGCGGGTTTATGGGTACGGGTTTGTTCCTGTAGTACCCAAACCCGTGAACCCGTGAGTTTTTTAAACCCGACCAAACCTAGTGCATATTGTCATTTTATTTTATAAACAAACAACAAACTTGTTATTCCTTATTTACTTCATAATTTTTATCAATTGGTGAATGTATCAGTAGTCGGTGAGAGTGTTGCTTTCTTGCTATCATAGTTTTTACTAGCGTTATATATGTGGTGGATGGATAACTTAGTGCAATGTCACTTAATTATACAACTTATTATTTGTATTTCATTCTCTCTACTAATAATTTTTATACCAAATCATGATCTCGTTGTTCATTACATAAATTTTGGATCATGATATCATTAATCATTATGATACTTATTGATTATGAGACGAACAAGTATATTGGAGATGAAACCCGCGGGTAACCCATGGGTACCCGCTAACCCGATGGGTACGGGTTTGGGCAAAATCTCAAACCCGTCATGGGTACGGGTTTTTAATGGGTATAGATATTTTTCACGGGTACGGGTTTGGGACGGCAAAACCCAGCGGGTTTGTACCCGTTGCCATCTCTAAACATGATGATATATCATATAATTTAACTAGTTATTTGTCCGTGAGTTACAATGAAAGTAAAAAAATTGTATGAAACAAAGATACAAAACAACAAACATTAATATGATATTCAAAATCCGTGTGACAAACATTATCAATATTGCATAAATTGTTTCTAAAGAGTCAGTATAGAATTTTTAATGACATGCAAATGAAATCCTTGTCAAAAAGCTTAGCAACTGTCATATTTGTTCAAGGGATCTAGGAGTTTAGAAGCGAAGGCATTCTGATCACAGAAACTTAGCCATACTTCTTGGTTTTTGCATTCGTGAAGATGAGAAGCTATTTATCCTAACAAAAGCTTAAATGTTTTCCTTTTTGGTATGTTCTGACTAATGTTTGCATACTGAACCAATTTGTACAAGTGTATCATAGTGGATGACACCTGACAGTGTGGTCATAAAAATCTTTGAATATGTTACCAGAAAATCTTCGCTTGATTGGAAAGTAATTCATCCACAACTCTAGCTTAACATGGTGAAGTATTACAGTTTTACTAATTGGAAAGATTGGAAAGGTTTTGCACACCCTAACGGCTAGGTGTCTATCTTCCGTCCACAGAGGTGGACAGCTCCGCGAATCCAGGAGGCCTCGTAGGGATGCTCGTCAGTGTGTTATCCAGACTTGCAACAAATGAAGAGGCTACACCATTGAAGTGGTTGATGTCCTTAAATGCATGTCATCTCTTTAGAGCCTGAGGCTGGGCCATCTTGTGCTTGAGGATATCTGGAGGAGCGGTCGAGGACCTTCATGGTGACACTCTCTCGGGTCTTGAGTTGACAAACTTCATCTATTAAATAAGCTAGACCATCAGATTCACAGTAAACTACAACACAGGGTTTTTTATTTGCAAAACCAAAAAAACATGTAAATAAAACAATGTACAAAAGTAATACACTAATACTATCATTTTCACTTTTCAAAGTGGAAATAATGTTACAGGACCATAGGGCCAGCATGGATATGAAGCATTAATTTATATTTTAGTTCCAAACTGTCTACCACTGGGCGTTGGCACATGAGCCATAATCCATGCAACAGGCTCTATGTCCGCCAAGCAAGCTACAACTCCATCAAATCAGCAATGAATTCTTCTGTACAGTGGAATCGAAACAAATCACCTATGATTCATCATGTTGTAGAAATTTAGTATGCTTGGAAGCCTCACCACCTCTGTCGTGCGGACGACCTGCAAATGGAAGAAATGAGTTAAAAAACAAATCATTGTAATTTATGTAACGGGTAAGGAAATCGCAGTTATTTGGAGGACACATGAAACCAAACCAAGTAGAAACAGGTGACTTGAGCCTATATAGAAAGGCACGAGACATCAGTTAGAAAGATATCTCATAGATGCACATGGCACGCAAGTATGCAACTCACATATGATTCATCATGCAACTCACCTATGATTCATCATGCTGCAGAATTACTACACATGGCATGCATCTCACCTATGATTCATCATGTTGCAGAAATTTACTACACATCATTGAAGTGAGTTGAACCATTGGCAAGGAAGAAGATTGCTCTAATCTGTATCGAGCTCATTGGCCTAGAACACTAACCAGGTCAGATGTGCTTTTCTATTCAAGCACTGCTTTGTGCTCTATCAGTTAAAATTACAGCTAAAATTACGATGCTTTGGTGAAAATTGTAAGAACTACACTCTAGTTGAACAAGAGCCTAACTGATATACCCTAGCACGAGATGAAAAGGAAAAAAAGATCTACATAGAACCAAACAAGTATTCAAAATATCAGTGTTTGGTATATATTACCTTGAACTCGGTACACTGAAATCATGTTTACAAAGTCAAACGAGATTTTAACAGAATAATTAGTTTGACATGTACACCATTGAACTGAACCTAGACATACGGTATAGGGGCACGAGCACAATAAAGGATGGAGTTAAAACAAGCATTGTAAGAGGCCAGGAAAAGGATACGACCAAGGGCATAATGGGGAGAACCCCACTTGAGTTGAGATAGAAAAGAGGAGATCCCAAAAGGCAGACCTAAGATAAGCATCAAGGCAAGATCTAGTGATTACAAAGGTAAGGGTGATGTTGAAAGGGAAATGTGCCCTTGGGCCATTTCTAAGTGTTTTGGTGATTTAGTGTCCAACACAAGTGCCTAAGTGTCAAATGGTGGACAAAGCACAAATCAAGTATAAAGGTATGTTTCTCAAACTTAGTACATTGTTTTAGTGACTAATGTATTGTGTTTAAGTGCTAGAAACAGGAGAAATCGAATTGGAGAAGAGATGGCCTTGTTTAGCCAAAGCCAGCTCTGTCTGGGTGCACCGGACTGTCCGGTGGTGCACCGGACAGTGTCCGGTGCGCCAGGCTGGCTTTTGCGAACTCGCTGCTCTCGGGATTTCATCGGCGGCGTACGGCTATAATTCACCGGACTGTCCGGTGTGCACCGGACTGTCTGGTGAGCCAACGGTCGGCCGGGCCAACGGTCGGCTGCGCGATCTGCGCGAGACACGTGGCCAAGCCAACGGTTGGGAGGGGGCACCGGACTGTCCGGTGCGCCAATGACTCCCAGGCGCCAACGGTCGGCTACGCCACAGAAGGAAAGAAATCCGCACCGGACAGTGTCCGGTGGTGCACCGGACTGTCCGGTGCGCCAGGCGACAGAAGGCAAGAATTGCCTTCCTGGAATGCTCTCAACGGCTCCTAGCTGCCTTGGGGCTATAAAAGGGACCCCTAGGCGTATGGAGGAGTACACCAAGCATCCTCTAAGCATTCCTAAGCACTAAGCCATCAATTCCACGCTTTTGATTCCTTGCGATAGCAATTAGAGCTCTAGTTGAGTTGTGAACTCATTGAGTTGTGTTGTGAGCTCTTGTTGTGACTTGTGTGTGTGGTGTTGCTGTGATTTCTTGTCTTGAGTGTGTTGCTCATCCCTCCCTTACTCCGTGCTTCTTTGTGATCATCTAAGTGTAAGGGCGAGAGGCTCCAAAGTGTGGAGATTCCTCGCAAACGGGATATAGTAAAGCAAGCAAAACACCGTGGTATTCAAGTGGGTCTTTGGACCGCTTGAGAGGGGTTGATTGCAACCCTCGTCCGTTGGGACGCCACAACGTGGAGTAGGCAAGCGTTGGTCTTGGCTGAACCACGGGATAAACCACTGTGCCATCTCTGTGATTGATCTCTTGTGGTTATTGTGTTTTGTTGAGACTCCTCTCCAGCCACTTGGCATTATTTGTACTAACTCCTAATCAAGTTTTGTGAGTTAAATATCAAGTTTTACAGGATCACCTATTCACCCCCCCCCCTCTAGGTGCTCTCAATTGGTATCAGAGTCGTTCTCTTCAAGAAAGGGACTAACCGCCCGAAGAGATGGATCCTAAGGGCAAGGGGATTGTGATCAATGATAAGGAGAAGGAGTCCTTCGTCAACGAGCCCAAGGATGACAAGCCTACCGACTCGGGCTCGAGCCACAAACGCAAAGATGGGAAGAAGAAGACAAGACGCATCAAGGAGATTGTCTACAACGACGATAGCGATGAGTCCACTTCTTCCCAAAAGGACAACGACGACAACGACTACGACAAAAGAAAGACGGTTAATTCGAACTTTTCTTTCGATTACTCTCGTATTCCGCATAGCTCAAATGCACATTTGCTTTCCATCCCTCTTGGCAAACCTCCACACTTTGATGGGGAGGACTACGGATTTTGGATTCACAAAATGCGTAGTCACCTGTTCTCTCTCCATCCAAGTATATGGGAGATTGTTGAGAATGGAATGAAATTTGATAGCTCGGATAGTCCTATATTCATTAATGAACAGATTCGTAAGAATGCACAAGCTACTACTGTGTTGTTAGCCTTTTTGTGCAGGGACGAGTACCATAAGGTGAGCGGCTTGGACAATGCCAAGCAGATCTGGGACACCCTCAAGATCTCTCATGAGGGGAATGACGTAACCTTGCTCACCAAGATGGAGTTGGTAGAGGGCGAGCTCGGGAGATTTGCAATGATAAGGGGCGAGGAGCCAACCCAAACATACAACCGGCTCAAGACCCTCATCAACAAAATAAGGAGCTACGGAAGCACGCGATGGACGGACCACGACGTCGTTCGCCTAATGCTAAGGTCCTTTACTGTACTTGATCCACATCTGGTGAACAATATTCATGAAAATCCTAGGTGCACCCGAGGAAGTTCTTGGGAAGTTCGTGAGCGGGCAAATGATGATCAAGGAGGCGAGATACGTGGACGACGCATTGAATGGTCCAATCAATGAGCCTCAACCCTTTGCTCTCAAGGCAACAAGAAGCAAGGAGGCGCTACCTAGCAAGGTGGCACAAGTTGAGGCGGTAGGGCTAAATGATGAAGAGATGGCTCTCATCATCAAGCGCTTCAAGACGGTGCTAAAGGGTCACAAGGGGCAGCCAAGCAAGACCAAGACAAGGGGGAAGCGCTCATGCTTCAAATGTGGTAAGATTGGTCATTTTATCGCTAACTGCCCTGATAATGACAGTGACCAGGAACAGGGGAACAAGAGGGAGAAGAAGAAGGCATATAAAAAGGCTAAGGGCAAGGCACACCTAGGCAAGGAGTGGGACTCGGATTGTTCGTCATCCGACTCCGACGATGAAGGACTCGCCGCCACCGCCTTCAACAAGTCATCCCTCTTCCCCAACGAGCGTCATACATGCCTCATGGCGAAGGAGAAGAAGGTATGTAATCAAAACAATGCCACTTATGATTCTTCTAGTGATGATGAGTCTAGTGATGAAGAAATAGATTACTCTAGTTTGTTCAAGGGATTGGATAGAACTAAAATAGATAAGATTAATGAATTGATTGATGCCTTGAATGAAAAGGATAGACTTTTAGAGAAACAAGAGGACCTTTTATATGAAGAACATGACAAATTTGTAGAGGCACAAAAATCTCATGCTTTAGAAGTTAAAAGAAATGAAATAATTTCTTGTAAACTATCTTCTTGCCATGAGACAATTTCTAGCTTAAGGAGCATAAATGATGGTTTGAATGCTAAGTTAGAAATAGCTAGTAAATCTAACTCTTGTGTAGAACATGTTATGATTTGCAATAGGTGTAAAGATTTTGACATTGATGCTTGTAGTGAACACCTAGTTTCAATTTCCAAACTGAATGATAAAGTGGCCAGTCTTAATGCCCAACTTAAGACTAGCAAGAGTGATTTTGATAAACTAAAATTTGCAAGGGATGCCTACACGATTGGTAGACACCCCTCAATTAAGGATGGACTTGGCTTCAAGAGGGAAGCCAAGGACTTAACGAGCCATAAGGCACCCATCTCCATCAAGGAGAAAGGGAAGGCCCCTATGGCAAATAGTGCTAAAAAGAACCATGCTTTTATGTACCATGATAGAAGACAGTCTTATAGGAGTTGTAATGCTTTTGACTCTCATGCCATGTTTGCTTCTAGTTCTTCCTATATGCATGGTAGAGATATGTCTAGGAGATATTTTGTTCATATGCCTAGGAGAAATGTTGTTAATGTTCCTAGGAAAGTTAATGAACCCTATACAATATATCATGCTTTAAATGCTTCCTTTGCTATTTGTAGAAAGGATAGGAAGATAGTTGCTAGAAAATTAGGGGCAAAATGCAAGGGAGACAAAACTTGTATTTGGGTCCCTAAGGATATCTGTGCTAACCTTGTAGGACCCAACATGAGTTGGGTACCTAAGACCCAAGCCTAAATTTTCCTTGCAGGTTTATGCATCCGGGGGTTCAATCTGGATTATCGACAACGGATGCACAAACCATATGACGGGGGAGAAGAAGATGTTCACCTCCTACGTCAAAAACAAGGATTCCCAAGATTCAATAATATTCGGTGATGGGAATCAAGGCAAGGTAAAAGGGTTAGGTAAAATTGCTATTTCATCCGAGCACTCTATATCTAATGTGTTTTTAGTTGAGTCTCTTGGATATAATTTGTTATCTGTTAGTCAATTATGCAATATGGGATATAATTGTCTATTCACAAATGTAGATGTGTCTGTCTTTAGAAGAAGTGATGGTTCACTAGCTTTTAAGGGTGTATTAGACGACAAACTTTACTTAGTTGATTTTGCAAAAGAGGAGGCTGGTCTAGATGCATGCTTAATTGCTAAGACTAGCATGGGCTGGCTGTGGCATCGCCGCTTAACACATGTGGGGATGAAGAACCTTCACAAGCTTCTAAAGGGAGAACACGTGATAGGTCTAACCAATGTAACTTTCGAAAAAGATAGACCTTGTGCAGCTTGTCAAGCAGGTAAACAAGTAGGAGGAGCTCAACAACTTCAAAAGAAATGAAGTTTGGACACTGGTGCCTCATCCCAAGCAAAATGTTGTGGGAACCAAGTGGGTGTTCCGCAACAAACAAGACGAGCACGGGGTGGTGACAAGGAACAAGGCACGACTTGTGGCAAAAGGTTATGCCCAAGTCGCAGGTTTGGACTTTGAGGAGACGTTTGCTCCTGTGGCTAGGCTAGAGTCCATTCGTATTTTGCTAGCATATGCCGCTCACCATTCTTTCAGGTTGTTCCAAATGGATGTGAAGAGCGCTTTCCTCAACGGGCCAATCAAGGAGGAGGTGTACGTGGAGCAACCCCCTGGCTTCGAGGATGAACGGTACCCCGACCACGTGTGTAATCTCTCTAAGGCGCTCTATGGACTTAAGCAAGCCCCAAGAGCATGGTATGAATGCCTTAAAGACTTTTTAATTGCTAATGCTTTCAAGGTTGGGAAAGCCGATCCAACTCTTTTTACTAAGACTTGTGATGGTGATCTTTTTGTGTGCCAAATTTATGTCGATGACATAATATTTGGTTCTACTAACCAAAAGTCTTGTGAAGAGTTTAGCAGGGTGATGACTCAGAAATTCGAGATGTCGATGATGGGCGAGTTAAGCTACTTCCTTGGGTTCCAAGTGAGGCAACTCAAGGATGGAACCTTCATCTCCCAAATGAAGTACACACAAGATTTGATCAAGAGGTTTGGGATGAAGGACGCCAAGCCTGCAAAGACTCCGATGGGAACCGACGGACACACCGACCTCAACAAAGGAGGTAAGTTTGTTGATCAAAAAGCATACCGGTCTATGATAGGGTCTTTACTTTATTTATGTGCTAGTAGACCGGATATTATGCTTAGCGTATGCATGTGTGCTAGATTTCAATCCGATCCTAAGGAGTGTCACTTAGTGGCTGTGAAGCGAATTCTTAGATATTTAGTCGCTACGCCTTGTTTCGGGATCTGGTATCCAAAGGGGTCTACCTTTGACTTGATTGGATATTCAGACTCTGACTATGCTGGGTGTAAGGTCGATAGGAAGAGTACATCGGGGACGTGCCAATTCTTAGGAAGGTCCCTGGTGTCATGGAGTTCTAAGAAACAAACCTCTGTTGCCCTATCCACCGCTGAGGTCGAGTACGTTGCCGCAGGACAGTGTTGCGCGCAACTACTTTGGATGAGACAAACCCTCAGGGACTTTGGCTACAATCTGAGCAAAGTCCCACTCCTATGTGATAATGAGAGTGCTATCCGCATGGCGGATAATCCTGTTGAACACAGCCGCACAAAGCACATAGACATCTGGCAACACTTTTTGAGAGATCACCAACAAAAGGGAGATATCGAAGTGTTTCATGTTAGCTCCGAGAACCAGCTAGCCGATATCTTTACCAAGCCTTTAGATGAGCAGACCTTTTGCAAGTTGCGTAGTGAGCTAAATGTCTTAGATTCGCAGAACTTGGATTGATTTACAGCATACATGTGTTTATGCCTTGATCATGTTCCCTATGCATTTTGTTGTTGACTTATGGTGCTCAAGTTGTACAAGCACTCCCTAGACCTTACAAGTCCATTTGCAAGTGATGCACAAATTTAGGGGGAGAAGTGCTACAACTTGACCTCTTGAGACTAATTGTGTGCTTGAGCTTGCTTAATTTAGTCTCAAAGGTGGTTTGAAAGGGAAAAGGTGGACTTGGACCATGCAAGACTTCCACTGCACTCCGATGAAAGAGTAACTTTTTCCAAGTTCATCTTAGTACTCTTATTGCCTTTTTACTCGTAGTTGAAGATTTTGGTGAGGCAATGGGGTTTAAGGGCCATAATAGATCCCGTTTTGGTGCTTGATGCCAAAGGGGGAGAAAATAAGGCTAAAGCAATAAATGGATCAGCTACCAACTTGAGAATTTTGAAAAAGTAGAGTTAGAGTTTTTGTTTGTCAAAATACTCTTGTTTGCTTCTTATTATCAAAAGTTAGTCTCTTGTGGGGAGAATGGTTGATTATGGGAAATAGGGGGAGTTTTTGAATCCTTGATCAATTTCTCGAGAAATATCTCTCTTTATGTTTCAACATGTGTGTTTGACTTAGAGATAGGAATTTGAGGTTCATTTGCAAAAACAAACCAAGTGGTGGCAAAGAATGATCCATATATGCCAAATCTGATTCAAAACAAATTTGAGTTCTTATTTGAATTAATTTTGCACTTGATCTACTTGCTTTATATTGTGTTGGCATAAATCACCAAAAAGGGAGAGATTGAAAGGGAAATGTGCCCTTGGGCCATTTCTAAGTGTTTTGGTGATTTAGTGTCCAACACAAGTGCCTAAGTGTCAAATGGTGGACAAAGTACAAATCAAGTATAAAGGTATGTTTCTCAGACTTAGTACATTGTTTTAGTGACTAATGTATTGTGTTTAAGTGCTGGAAACAGGAGAAATCGAATTGGAGAAGAGATGGCCTTGTTCAGCCAAAGCCAGCTCTATCTGGGTGCACCGGCGGTGCACCAGGCTGGCTTTTGCGAACTCGCTGCTCTCGGGATTTCATCGGCGGCGTACGACTATAATTCACCGGACTGTCCGGTGAGCCAACGGTCGGCCGGGCCAACGGTGGGCTGCGCGATCTGTGCGAGACACGTGGCCAAGCCAACGGTCGGGAGGGGGCACCGGACTGTCCGGTGTGCACCGGACAGTGTCCGGTGTGCCAACGACTCCCAGGCGCCAATGGTCGGCTACACCACAGAAGGAAAGAAATCTGCACCGGACTGTCCGGTGCGCCAGGCGACAGAAGGCAAGAATTGCCTTCCTGGAATGCTCTCAACGGCTCCTAGCTGCCTTGGGGCTATAAAAGGGACCCCTAGGCGTATGGAGGAGTACACCAAGCATCCTCTAAGCATTCCTAAGCACTAAGCCATTGATTCCACGCTTTTGATTCCTTGCGATAGTAATTAGAGCTCTAGTTGAGTTGTGAACTCATTGAGTTGTGTTGTGAGCTCTTGTTGCGACTTGTGTGCATGGTGTTGATGTGATTTCTTGTCTTGAGTGTGTTGCTCATCCCTCCCTTACTCCGTACTTCTTTGTGATCATCTAAGTGTAAGGGCGAGAGGCTCCAAAGTGTGGAGATTCCTCGCAAACGGGATATAGTAAAGCAAGCAAAACACCGTGGTATTCAAGTGGGTCTTTGGACCGCTTGAGAGGGGTTGATTGCAACCCTCGTCCGTTGGGACGCCACAACGTGGAGTAGGCAAGCGTTGGTCTTGGCCGAACCACGGGATAAACCACCGTGCCATCTCTGTGATTGATCTCTTGTGGTTATTGTGTTTTGTTGAGACTCCTCTCCAGCCACTTGGCATTATTTGTACTAACTCCTAATCAAGTTTTGTGAGTTAAATATCAAGTTTTACAGGATCACCTATTCACCCCCCCTCTAGGTGCTCTCAGATGTCAAACAAAAGCTAAGATCTGCAACGCGACAGAGGAAAAGGGAACGACCAAGAGCAAGATGGGTAAGACAACACTCTTGAACTGAAATGGGAGAGGAGGCTTTAAAATGCAGGTGCAGGATAAGCATCAAGGTACATATCGAGCGATGACAAGGGTTAAGATGATAACAGATAAACACACAACAAAGGATATATTTTAGACAAAACTTGCAAGGCGTCAATGAAGGGGGAGCAGTCAATGATGAAGTAGGTGAGGCATTATCCTCGAACAGGGATGGAAAAGAGGAGGCTTTGAAGGGTAGGTTCATAGTAAGCGTGAAGATAAGGGTATAGATATTACAAGGGTTTAAAGGTGATAACAGACAAGAATGTAGGAGAGGAGGTAAATGGGCACAAGAATAAAGGATACAAGTACCATAAAGGATGGAGTTAAGACAAGACCTGTAAATGGAAAAGGAGAGGGTACGTCCAAGGGCCAGATAGGTAAATTGCCACTCTTAAATTGAAGGTGAAAGAGAGGAGATTTTTTAAAAAGCAAGTATCAAGATAAGTATCAAGTGAAGATCAATGGATAACAAGGTGATGGTGATAGCAAATAAAAACACAGTAAAGGATGGAATTAAGACAAAACTTGTAAGGCAACAAGGAGGAAAAAGAATTTAAGGGAGAGATAGGTAACTCACAGCTCTCAAACTAGGTTGAGAAAGAGGAGGATTTTAAAGGACAAGTTCAAGGTAAGCATTTAGGTAGAAGACATAAATATCGCAAGGGTCAAAGGAGATAACGGACAAGGGTGTAAGAGAAGAGGTAAAGGTATAAAAGAACCAAGGGTATGTGTACCACAAAGAATGGAGTTAAGACAAGACATGCACGTGACAAATATGAGGTTACGACCAAGGGAAAATAGGTAAGATACAACTCTTAGACATATATGGGAGAGAGGATATTTTAAAGGGAATGTATAAGATAAACATCAATGTAAGATATAGAGATGTTAAGGGTAAATATGGTAATAATGAAAAGCATAACAAAGGATAGAGTTAGGGCAAGACTCGCGAATTGACGAAGTGGAGTAAACAATCAAGAGTAAGATAGGTAAGGTTCCAACAGGATGGTTGGAGTAAAAATTCATTGATGTGGGGGATGGATATCCTCTGGGTCCACATAAGCATGAAAACATGTCTGGGGCCATCCGGCAGGCGCACTCATGGGGCGTCTTATGGTGGCCGGATAAAGGAAACCAATAGAGGCAAGCCTATTCTGATACGAAAGAGGCCCACGTCCGAGTTAGTTGCTCACCTGTGCCTAGATGGGATGCTCGCTCCTACATGATTTGGATCTGGGGAGGCAGACGAGAGGTTATGCGACTGCAGGAGGTGCCTATATATATACAAAGGAGATATCGCGAGAGGTGGTTGCCAAATTAGTCGCGGATCACGTTCTGGCTGAGCGAAAGAGACGGTTGCGCGACGATTTGCGCGAGACAGTGTAAGACGGAGACTGAGTTAGGCGAGTGGTAGACAGGGTTTGATAAAATTAGAAGAAGACAATCAGAGCTGGCCCGCGGGCCCAAGATGATGAGGTAGATGGGGATAGACGAGGATAGCCGACGCGAGTAGCTTTTCGTTCACGAGAAGAAGCAGTTCGGTGATCTTGCGAGAAAGGGCACGAGATCTAGAACAAGCTTGATGTGAGGAAGAAGAAAAATATATATATTATCAAGTTTTTGGAATATTTTAGCTTTCATAGATACTAAATTTTAGAGATTAAAAATAAAATCAGAGAATATGAATTTACCGTTTAATACTAGAAAAAATGTTCTGAGTGATTAGAAAATCCCCAAAACATCCTTGAGATAACTTTACATATTTAATAAACTTTTTGCATTCATAAACACTATGCAATGGCATGAATGCAACAATCGAAGCTTCTATATGATTTTTTACTACTCTAAAAACTTATATATATATATAATAAAATAACTCTCCATTATTTAGAAAAAAGAGGAGAAAAGCAAGTAAAGAAGAGGGTAACACCTGAATTTGGTGGATATAAGAAAAGAAAATTTATACCCCAAATTCAGGGTGTTACAAAGATGGTTAACCAAAATTATTCTTTTAATTATTCTTGTATTCCATACAACTCCAATGCTCATTTTTTATCTATTCCTCTTGGCAAGCCCCTCACTTTGATGGGGAAGATTATTCTTTTTGGAGTCATAAAATGTGTAGCCATTTATTTTTTTCTCTTCATCCTATCATTTGGGAAGTAGTAGAAAATAGAATGCATTTTGATAGTAATGATAATGTCATATTTATTAATGAGCAAATCCATAAAAATGCCCAGGCTACTATTGTTCTTTTAGCATCTATATACATGGATGAATACAACAAAGTTAGTGGATTGGACAATGCTAACCAAATATGAGTCACCCTCAAAATCTCTCATGAGTGTAATGATGCCACAATGATCACCAAGATGGAGTTGGTTGAAGGCAAGTTGGAGAGGTCCACCATGAAGAGGGGAGAGGAGCCAACTGAAACGTACAATAGGCTCAATACCCTGGTGAACAAAATTTAAAGCTATGGAAGCACAAGATGGATGGATCATGACGTCATGAGCCTCATGTTAAGGTCATTTACCATTATTTATCCTCATATTGTTATTCTTATTCGTGAAAACTCCATGTATACCAAAATTTCGCCCGAAGAAATTCTTAGTAAGTTTGTAAGCAGACACATGATGGTAAAAGAAGCATGGTACGTCGACAACATCACCAATGGACCTCTTCCTCACTACGAGCCGCAACCAGTTGCACTCACAGCAACAACTAGCAAGGAGGCATTCCCAAACAAGGTGGCACAAGTTGAGGCGGATAGACTTAACGAGAGGAAATGGCGCTTGTAATCAAGCGCTTCAAGATCGCATTAAAGGGACGCAAGGACTACCCCAACAAGAACAAATAAGGGGAAAGCGTTCATGCTTCAAGTGTGTTAATTCTGGTCATTTTATTACTCAATGTCCCAATAATGAGAATGATCAGGAACAAGACAAGAATGGGAAGAAGGAGAAAAAAGTTCTATAGAAAGAAGAAGGGTGAGGCACACATTGGCAAGGAATGAGACTCAAATTGCTCTTCATTCGACTTCGACGATGAAGGACTTGCTGCCTCTGCCTTCAACAAGTCAACCCTCTTCCCTAAGGAGCATCACCCTTGCCTCATGGAAAAATAGAAGAAGGTATGTACACATGATACTCCTAAGTATGCTTCTTCTAGTGATGAAGAATGTGATAATGATGTAGATAATATCAATCTTTTTAAGGGCTTGGATAGATGTAAAGTAGATAAAATTAATGAATTAGTTGATGCTCTTAATGAAAAAGATAGATTGCTAGAAAAGCAAGAGGATCCGCTTTATGAAGAACATGATAAAGTAACAAAAGTAGAAAAATCCCTCGCTTTAGAAATAAAGAAGAATGAAATGCTTGTATTCGAATTGTCTTCTTGCCATTCCTCTATTACTAGCCTTAAGAGTTTAAATGATGAATTAAATGCTAGAATAGAGAAATTAAATGTTGTTAGTTCATCTCTAGATAATGTTTCGACTTGTGCTAAATGTAAAGATCATGATTTTGATGCTTGTAGAAATCATGCCTCTACTATTGCAAAGTTGAATGATGAAATTGTTCAATTAAATGTTCAACTCAAAACTTGCAAAAATAAAGTAGAGAAAGTTAAATTTGCTAGGGATGCCTTCACCATTGGTAGACATCCCTCCATTAAGGATGGACTTGGCTTCCAAAAGGGAACCAAGAAAACTAACCACTAAAAGGTCCTTAACTTCACAAAGGAGAAGGGGAAGATACATATGGCTAGTAGCTTGTATTCTTTTCATGAAAAGAAAAATCATGCTTATTTGTATTCTCATGTTAAGAATGTTTCTCATAATGCTCATCACGATACTTGTAATGATAGTTTTACTTTTCCAAAGTGTCATGATGGCATCTTTACTCCTCGCACTATGTTTGCTTCATCTAGTGATTCTAATAGGAGTAGAACTCGGCGACGTGCTTCTCATGTTGTTTCAGATATGTCTAAGGATAGAAATGCATCTCATGGACCTTCTATTCTATTTCGTACTTTTGATGCATCCTATGTAATTCATTGTAAATATGATAGAGTTGTCGCTACAAATGTGGGACCAGAATGCAAGAAAGGTAAGACTTGCATTTGGGTTCCAAAATCTTATGTAACTAACCTGACAGGACCCAACACAAGTTGGGGACCTAAACCCAAGCCTAAATTCCTTGCAGGTTTATGCGTCCGGGGGCTCAAGCTGGATCATTGATAGTGGTTAGTGGATGCACAAACCACATGACGAGGGAGAAGAACATGTTCGCCTCCTACGTCAAGAATAAGGATTCCCATGAAATGATTATCTTTAGAGATGGGAATCAAGGCAAGGTAAAGCAGATAGGTAAAATAGCGATTACTACCGAGCATTCCATTTCTAATGTCTTTTTGATAGAATCGCTTGGATATAACTTTCTTTCTATTAGTCAACTATGTCACATGGGATATAATTGTTTATTTACAAATGTTGATGCAAATGTCTTTAGAAGAAGTGATGGTTCATTAGCATTTAAAGGTGTATCTGATGACATGCTTTATTTAATAGATTTTACTAAAGAAAATGTTGATCTAGATGCATGTTTACTTGTTAAGACCAACATTGGTTGGCTCTGGCATCGCCGTCTAGCACATGTTGGGATGAAGAACCTTCATAAGCTTCTAAAGTGAGAACATGTGTTACTGATAGTCGCCTAGAGGGGGGGTGAATAGGGCGAAACTGAAATTTACAAATATAAACACAACTACAAGCCGGGTTAGCGTTAGAAATATAAACGAGTCCGTGAAAGAGGGCGCAAAACAAATCGCAAGCAAATGAAGAGTGTGACACGCGGATTTGTTTTACCGAGGTTCGGTTCTTGCAAACCTACTCCCCGTTGAGGAGGCCACAAAGGCCGGGTCTCTTTCAACCCTTCCCTCTCTCAAACGGTCCTTCCGACCGAGTGAGCTTCTCTTCTCAAATCAAAGCCGGGAACAAAACTTCCCCGCAAGGGCCACCACACAATTGGTGCCTCTTGCCTTGATTACAAGTGAGTGTTGATCACAAGAGCAAGTGTGAAAGAAAAGAAGCAATCCAAGCGCAAGAGCTCGAAAGAACACAAGCAAATCTCTCTCTCTAATCACTAGGGCGTTGTGTGGAATTTGGAGAGGATTTGATCTCTTTGGTGTGTCTAGAATTGAATGCTAGAGCTCTTGTAAGAAGTTGGGAAGTGGAAAACTTGGATGCAATGAATGGTGGGGTGGTTGGGGTATTTATAGCCCCAACCACCAAATGTGGCCGTTGGGAGGCTGTCTGCTCGATGGCGCACCGGACAGTCCGGTGCACACCGGACATGTCCGGTGCCCCCGCCACGTCATCACTGCCGTTGAATTCTGACCGTTGGAGCTTCTGACTTGTGGGCCCGCCTGGATGTCCGGTGCACACCGGACATGCACTGTTCCTTGTCCGGTGTGCCAGTATGGGCACGCCTGACTTCTGCGCGCGCTGCGCGCGCATTTAATGCACCGCAGGGAGCCGTTGGCGCGGAGATAGCCGTTGCTCCGGAGTTGCACCGGACAGTCCGGTGCACAACGGACATGTCCGGTGAATTATAGCGGACTAGCCGTTGGAGATTCCCGAAGCTGGCGAGTTCCTGAGGCCGCTCCTCCTTGGCGCACCGGACACTGTCCGGTGTACACCGGACAGTCCGGTGAATTATAGCGGAGTCGCCTCTGGAAATTCCCGAAGGTGGCGAGTTGGAGTTGGAGTCCTTTGGTGCACCGAACACTGTCCGGTGGCACACCGGACAGTCCGGTGCGCCAGACCAGAGGAGCCTTCGGTTGGCCCTTTGCTCCTTTGTTGAATCCAAAACTTGATCTTTTTATTGGCTGAGTGTGAACCTTTTACACCTGTATAATCTATACACTTGGGCAAACTAGTTAGTCCAATTATTTGTGTTGGGCAATTCAACCACCAAAATTAATTAGGGACTAGGTGTAAGCCTAATTCCCTTTCAATCTCCCCCTTTTTGGTGATTGATGCCAACACAAACCAAAGCAAATATAGAAGTGCATAAATGAACTAGTTTGCATAATGTAAGTGTAAAGGTTGCTTGGAATTGAGCCAATCTAAATTCTTTACAAGATATGCATGGATTGTTTCTTTCTTCTTTAACATTTTGGACCACGCTTGCACCACATGTTTTGTTTTTGCAAATTCTTTTGTAAATCCTTTTCAAAGTTCTTTTGCAAATAGACAAAGGTAAATGAATAAGATTTTGAGAAGCATTTTCAAGATTTGAAGTTTTCTCCCTGTTTCAAATGCTTTTCCTTTGACTAAACAAAACTCCCCCTAAATGAGATCCTCCTCTTAGTGTTCAAGAGGGTTTTGATATACCATTTTTGAAATACTACTCTCCCCCCCTTTTGAACATAATAGGAAAACCAATTGATAATATTCTTGGAAACATGAAGTTTTTGAAATTGGTGGTGGTGCGGTCCTTTTGCTTTGGGCTCTTACTTTCTCCCCCTTTGGCATGAATCGCCAAAAAACGGAATCATTAGAGCCTTCGAAGAACTATCTTCCCCTTTGGTCATAAAGAAATGAGTTAAGATTATACCAAAGACGAAATCCTGTCCTTTTGCTTTGGGCTCTTACTCTCTCCCCAAAGACGAAGTCCTTTTCTTTGATGCTCATGCTTTTTCTCCTCCAAGAATGGAGAGTGACTTGGAGCGTCGGCGAGGGATGAGTTACGGAGTGGAAGCCTTTGTCTTCGCCGAAGACTCCAATTCCCTTTCAATATACCTATGACTTGGTTTGAAATAGACTTGAAAAACATATTAGTCATAACATATGAAAGAGACATGATCAAAGGTATATAAAAGAGCGATGTGTGCAAATTAGCAAAAGAAATTGCGCGAATCAAGAATATTGAGCTCATGCCTAAGTTTGTTAAAAGTTTGGTCATCAAGAGGCTTGGTAAAGATATCGACTAATTGATTTTTAGTGTTAATGTAAGAAATCTCGATATCTCCCTTTTGTTGGTGATCCCTTAAAAAGTGATACCGAATGGCTATGTGTTTAGTGCGGCTATGCTCGACGGGATTATCCGCCATCTTGATTGCACTCTCATTATCACATAGCAAAGGGACTTTGGTTAATTTGTAACCGTAGTCCCGCAGGGTTTGCCTCATCCAAAGCAATTGCGCGCAACAATGACCTGCGGCAATGTACTCGGCTTCGGCGGTGGAAAGAGCGACCGAATTTTGCTTCTTTGAAGCCCAAGACACCAAGGATCTTCCCAAGAACTGGCAAGTCCCCGATGTGCTCTTCCTATTGATTTTGCACCCTGCCCAATCGGCATCCGAATAACCAATCAAATCAAATGTGGATCCCCTAGGATACCAAAGCCCAAACTTAGGAGTATAAGCCAAATATCTCAAGATTCGTTTTACGGCCGTAAGGTGAGCTTCCTTAGGATCGGCTTGGAATCTTGCACACATGCATACGGAAAGCATAATATCCGGTCGAGATGCACATAAATAGAGTAAAGAACCTATCATCGACCGGTATACCTTTTGATCCACGGACTTACCTCCCGTGTCGAGGTCGAGATGCCCATTGGTTCCCATGGGTGTCTTGATGGGCTTGGCATCCTTCATCCCAAACTTGTTTAGAATGTCTTGAGTGTACTTTGTTTGGCTAATGAAGGTGCCTTCTTGGAGTTGCTTTACTTGAAATCCTAAGAAATACTTCAACTCCCCCATCATAGACATCTCGAATTTCTGTGTCATAATCCTACTAAACTCTTCACATGTAGACTCGTTAGTAGACCCAAATATAATATCATCAACATAAATTTGGCATACAAACAAGTCATTTTCAAGAGTTTTAGTAAAGAGTGTAGGATCGGCTTTTCCGACTTTGAATCCATTTGCAATAAGAAAGTCTCTAAGTGAGAGCACCTAGAGGGGGGGGGTGAATAGGTGATCCTGTAAAACTTAAACTTATAGCCACCAAAGACTTGGTTAATCGTTAGTACAATAATTGCCAAGTGACTAGAGAGGAGTCAAAACACAATAACCACAAGAATTCAGTCACAAAGATGACACGGTGGTTATCCCGTGGTTCGGCCAAGTACAAAACTTGCCTACTCCACGTTGTGGCGTCCCAACGGACGAGAGTTGCACTCAACTCCTCTCAAGTGATCCAATGATCAACTTTAATACCACGGTGTTTTTCTTTACTTTGATCTTTTCCCGTTTGCGAGGAATCTCCACAACTTGGAGTCTCTCGCCCTTACAATTGAGTTTCACAAAGAAGCACGTAGTAAGGGAGGAAAGCAACACACACAAATCCACAGCAAAATGCGCACACACACGGCCAAGAATCGAGCTCAAAAGCCTATCTCAAAGTTCACACTAGAACGGAGCTCGAATCACTGAGAATGACAAACGAATGCGCAAAGACTGAGTGTGGATGATCAAGAATGCTCTAAGGTTGCTTGATTTTTTCCTCCATGCGCCTAGGGGTCCCTTTTATAGCCCCAAGGCAGCTAGGAGCCGTTGAGAGCAAATCTGGAAGGCCAAACTTGCCTTCTGCCGTCGGGTGCACCGGACAGTCCGGTGCACACCGGACACTGTCCGGTGCCCGATTTATTTCCTTAAACGGCGCAGCCGACCGTTGCCGACTGTTGCAGATCTGGGAGCCGTTGGCGCACCGGACATGTCCGGTGCACACCGGACAGTCCGGTGCCCCCTTCCGACCGTTGGCTCGGCCACGTGTCCCGCGCAGATCGCGCGGCCGACCGTTGGCCCGGCCGACCGTTGGCTCACCGGACAGTCCGGTGCACACCGGACAGTCCGGTGAATTATAGCCGTACGCCGTCTGCGAATTCCCGAGAGCGGCTTCTTCACGCCGAGTCAGCCTGGCGCACCGGACACTGTCCGGTGCACCACCGGACAGTCCGGTGTGCCAGACTGGGCTGAGCCAAGCTTTTTCCATCTCTTTTCTTTTCTTCTTCTTTCTGTTTCTAACACTTAGACAAGTATATTAGTACTCAAAACCAATGTACTAAGGCTTAGAAACATACCTTTACTCTTGATTTGCACTTTGTTCATCCATGGGCATAAATTCACATTTAAGCACTTGTGTTTGCACTCAATCACCAAAATACTTAGAAATGACCCAAGGGCACATTTCCCTTTCAATCTCCCCCTTTTTGGTGATTTATGCCAACACAACATAAAGCAGCTAGAACAAGTGCAATATCACTTCAAATCAAACTAAATTTGAGTTTTAT
Source organism: Zea mays (assembly GCF_902167145.1). Classification (NCBI taxonomy): domain Eukaryota; kingdom Viridiplantae; phylum Streptophyta; class Magnoliopsida; order Poales; family Poaceae; genus Zea; species Zea mays. The sequence continues at coordinate 118,445,892 of NC_050105.1, forward strand.
TCAATTTTGCCATATATGGATCATCCCTTTGCCACCACTTGGTTTGTTTTTGCAAATCAAACCCAATTCTCTATCTCTAAGTCAAACACACATGTTGAAGCATAAAGAGAGTCATTCCAAAAGAGATTGATCAAAGATTTCAAAAACTCCCCCTTTTTCCCATAATCACTACTACTCCCCACAAGAAGCCAACTTTTGACAAAAGAGACAATAAAAGAGTTTTGACAAACCAAAAGCTCTACTCTACTATTTTCAAATCTCTCAAGTGGTAGCTGATCCATTTATTGCTTTGGCCCTTTATTTTCTCCCCCTTTGGCATCAAGCACCAAAACGGGATCAATCTTGGCCCTTTTAACCCCATTGCCTCACCAAAATCTTCAATTTAGAGCAAATGGCAATAAGAGTTCATGAGATGGACTTGGAATAAGTTACCCTCTCATCGGAGTGCAGTGGAAGTCTTTCATGGTCCAAGTCCACCTTTTCCCTTTCAATTCTCCTTCGAGACTAAATCAAGCAAACTCAAGCATATGGTTAGTCTCAAAGGGTCAAGTTGTAACACATCTCCCCCTAAACATGTGCATCACTTTGCAACGGACTTGTGAGGTCCAGGGAGTGTTTGTACAACTTGAGCACCACAATAAGCAACAAAATGCAGAATGAACATGATCAAAGGCATAAACACATGTATGCAACAATTCAATCCAAGTTCCGCGAATCTAAGACATTTAGCTCACTACGCAGCCTGCAAAAGGTCTTCTCATCTAGAGGCTTGGTAAAGATATCGGCTAGCTGGTTCTCGGTGCTAACATGAAACACTTCGATATCTCCCTTTTGCTGGTGGTCTCTCAAAAAGTGATGCCGGATGTCTATGTGCTTTGTGCGGCTGTGCTCAACAGGATTTTCCGCCATGCGGATAGCACTCTCATTATCACATAGGAGTGGGACTTTGCTCAGATTGTAGCCAAAGTCCCTGAGTGTTTGCCTCATCCAAAGTAGTTGCGCGCAACATTGTCCTACGGCAACATACTCGGCCTCAGCGGTGGATAGGGCAACGGAGGTTTGTTTCTTAGAATTCCATGACACCAGGGACCTTCCTAAGAATTGGCACGTCCCCGATGTACTCTTCCTATCGACCTTACATCCAGCATAGTCGGAGTCTGAATATCCAATCAAGTCAAAGGTAGACCCCTTTGGATACCAGAGCCCGAAGCAAGGCGTAGCAACTAAATATCTAAGAATTCGCTTCACCGCCACTAAGTGACACTCCTTAGGATCGGATTGAAATCTAGCACACATGCATACGCTAAGCATAATATCCGATCTACTAGCACATAAGTAAAGTAATGACCCTATCATTGACCGGTATGCTTTTTGATCAACGGACTTACCTCCTTTGTTGAGGTCGGTGTGTCCGTCGGTTCCCATCGGAGTCTTTGCGGGCTTGGCGTCCTTCATCCCAAACCGCTTCAGCAGATCTTGCGTGTACTTCGTTTGAGAGATGAAGGTGCCGTCCTTGAGTTGCTTCACTTGGAACCCAAGGAAGTAGTTCAACTCGCCCATCATTGACATCTCGAATTTCTGCGTCATCACCCTGCTAAACTCTTCACAAGACTTTTTATTAGTGGAACCAAATATTATGTCATCGACATAAATTTGGCATACAAACAAATCACCATCACATGTCTTAGTGAAAAGGGTTGGATCGGCTTTCCCAACCTTGAAAGCATTAGCAATTAAGAAATCTCTAAGGCATTCATACCATGCTCTTGGGGCTTGCTTAAGTCCATAGAGCGCCTTAGAGAGCTTACACACGTGGTCGGGGTACCGTTCATCCTCGAAGCCAGGGGGTTGCTCTACGTACACCTCCTCCTTTATTGGCCCGTTGAGGAAAGCGCTCTTCACATCCATTTGGTACAACCTGAAAGAATGGTGAGCGGCATATGCTAGCAAGATACGAATGGACTCTAGCCTAGCCACAGGAGCAAAAGTCTCCTCAAAGTCCAAACCTGCGACTTGGGCATAACCTTTTGCCACAAGTCGAGCCTTGTTCCTTGTCACCACCCCGTGCTCGTCCTGTTTGTTGCGGAACACCCACTTGGTTCCCACAACATTTTGCTTAGGACGAGGCACCAGCGTCCAAACTTCATTCCTTTTGAAGTTGTTGAGCTCCTCTTGCATGGCCAACACCCAGTCCGGATCTAGCAAGGCCTCTTCTACCCTGAAAGGCTCAATAGAAGAGACAAAATAGTAATGTTCACAAAAATTAACTAGTCGAGACCGAGTAGTTACTCCCTTGCTAATGTCACCCAGAATTTGGTCGACGGGATGATCCCTTTGAATCATCGCTCGAACTTGGGTTGGAGGTGCCGGTTGCGCTTCTTCCTCCATCACATGATCATCTTGTGCTCCCCCTTGATCACACGCCTCCTGTTGATGAACCTGTTCATCGTCTTGAGTTGGGGGATGCACCGTTGTTGAGGAAGAAGGTTGATCTCGTTCATCTTGTTCCTGTGGCCGAACGTCTCCAATCGCCATGGTTCGTATCGCGGCCGTTGGAACATCTTCTTCATCTACATCATCACAATCAATAACTTGCTCTCTTGGAGAGCCATTAGTCTCATCAAATACAACGTCGCTAGAGACTTCAACCAAACCCGATGATTTGTTGAAGACTCTATACGCCTTTGTATTTGAGTCATAACCTAACAAAAACCCTTCTACAGCTTTGGGAGCAAATTTAGAATTTCTATCTTTCTTCACTAGAATGTAGCACTTGCTCCCAAATACACGAAAGTAAGATACATTGGGTTTGTTACCGGTTAGTAGCTCATACGACGTCTTCTTGAGGAGGCGATGAAGGTAGACCCTGTTGATGACGTGGCAAGCCGTGTTCACGGCTTCCGTCCAAAAGCACTCGGGGGTCTTGAACTCTCCTAGCATCGTCCTCGCCATATCTATGAGCGTCCTGTTCTTCCTCTCTACCACACCATTTTGCTGTGGTGTGTAGGGAGCGGAGAACTCGTGCTTGATCCCTTCCTCTTCAAGGAACTCCTCTACTTGAAGGTTCTTGAATTCGGTCCCGTTGTCGCTCCTTATCTTCTTCACTTTGAGCTCAAACTCATTTTGAGCTCTCCTGAGGAAGCGCTTGAGGGTCCCTTGGGTTTCAGACTTATCCTGCAAAAAGAATACCCAAGTGAAGCGGGAAAAGTCATCAACAATAACTAGACCATACTTACTTCCTCCTATGCTCAGATAGGCGACGGGTCCGAAGAGATCCATATGCAGCAGCTCCAGAGGTCTTGAAGTGGTCATCACATTCTTGCTGTGATGTGCTCCTCCCACTTGTTTACCTGCTTGACAAGCTGCACAAGGTCTATCTTTTTCGAATTGAACGTTAGTCAAACCTATCACGTGTTCTCCCTTCAGAAGCTTGTGAAGGTTCTTCATCCCCACATGTGCTAAGCGGCGATGCCACAGCCAGCCCATGCTAGTCTTAGCTATTAAGCATGCATCTAGACCGGCTTCTTCTTTTGCAAAATCAACTAAGTAAAGTTTGCCGTCTAGTACACCCTTAAATGCTAGTGAACCATCACTTCTTCTAAAGACAGACACATCTACATTTGTAAATAGACAGTTATATCCCATATTGCATAATTGACTAACCGATAGCAAATTATATCCAAGAGACTCTACTAAAAACACATTAGAGATAGAGTGCTCATTTGAAATTGCAATTTTACCTAACCCTTTTACTTTGCCTTGATTCCCATCACCGAATATAATTGAATCTTGGGAATCCTTATTCTTGACGTAGGAGGTGAACATTTTCTTCTCCCCCGTCATATGGTTTGTGCATCCGCTGTCGATAATCCAGCTTGAACCCCCGGATACATAAACCTGCAAGGCAAATTTAGGCTTGGGTCTTAGGTACCCAACTCATGTTGGGTCCTACAAGGTTAGTGCAAATATCCTTAGGGACCCAAATGCAAGTTTTGTCTCCCTTGCATTTTGCCCCTAACTTCCTAGCAACTATTTTCCTATCCTTTCTACAAATAGCAAAGGAAGCATTTAAAGCACAGTAGATTGTAGAAGGTTCATTCACTACTTTCCTAGGAGCATGAATAATATTCTTTCTAGGCACATGATGAATAGCATTTCTCCTAGACATGTTTCTACCATGCATATGGGAAGAACTAGAAACAAACATGTCATGAGAATCAAAATCATCATAAGCATTGTAACTCCTATAAGCATTTCTACTTTGTCTCTTATCATGGTACATAAACGCATGGTTCTTTTGCATACTACTAGCCATAGGGGCCTTCCCTTTCTCCTTGACGGGAATGGGAGCCTTATGGCTTGTTAAGTTCTTGGCTTCCCTCTTGAAGCCAAGTCCATCCTTAATAGAGGGGTGTCTACCGATCGTGTAGGCATCCCTTGCAAATTTTAGTTTATCAAATTCATTCTTGCTAGTCTTAAGTTGGGTATTAAGACTAGCCAATTCCTCAGTTAATTTGGAAATTGAAACTAAATGATCACTACAAGCATCAACATCGAGATCTTTACACTTAGTGCAAATCTCAACATGTTCTACACAAGAATTAGATTTACAAGCTACTTCTAGTTTAGCATTTAAGTCATCATTGACACTCTTTAAAGTAGCAATGGTTTCATGACAAGAGGATAGTTCACTAGAAAGCACTTCATTTCTTTTAACTTCTAAAGCATAAGATTTTTGTGCCTCTACAAATTTGTCATGCTCTTCATACAAAAGGTCCTCTTGTTTTTCTAAGAGTTTATCTTTTTCATTCAGGGCATCAATCAATTCATTAATTTTATCTACTTTAGTTCTATCCAATCCCTTGAACAAACTGGAGTAATCTATTTCATCATCACTAGACTCATCATCACTGGAAGAATCATAAGTGACATTGTTTTGATTACTTACCTTCTTCTCCCTTGCCATAAGGCATGTGTGACGCTCGTTGGGGAAGAGGGATGATTTGTTGAAGGCAGTGGCGGCGAGTCCTTCACTGTCGGAGTCGGAGGAGGAGCAATCCGAATCCCACTCCTTTCCGATATGTGCCTCGCCCTTGGCCTTCTTGTAATGCTTCTTCTTTTCCCTCTTGCTCCCGTGTTCCTGGTCACTATCATTGTCGGGACAGTTAGCAATAAAATGACCAAGCTTACCGCATTTGAAGCATGATCGCTTTCCCTTGGTCTTAGTCTTGCTTGGCTGTCCCTTACGACCCTTTAGTGCCGTCTTGAATCTTTTGATGATGAGGGCCATCTCTTCATCATTAAGACCGGCCGCCTCAATTTGCGCCACCTTGCTGGGTAGCGCCTCCTTGCTCCTTGTTGCCTTGAGAGCAATGGGTTGAGGCTCATGGATTGGGCCATTCAACGCGTCGTCCACGTACCTTGCCTCCTTGATCATCATTTGTCCGCTTACAAATTTTCCAAGAATTTCTTCGGGCGACATCTTGATGTACCTAGGATTTTCACGAATATTGTTCACCAAGTGAGGATCAAGAACGATAAATGACCTTAGCATTAGGCGGACGACGTCGTGATCCGTCCATCGCGTGCTTCCGTAGCTCCTTATTTTGTTGATAAGAATCTTGAGCCGGTTGTATGTTTGTGTCGGCTCCTCGCCCCTTATCATCGCGAATCGTCCGAGCTCGCCCTCCACCAACTCCATCTTGGTGAGTAAGGTGACATCATTCCCCTCATGAGAGATCTTGAGGGTGTCCCAAATCTGCTTGGCATTGTCCAAGCCGCTCACCTTGTGATACTCGTCCCTGCACAAAGAGGCTAGCAACACAGTAGTAGCTTGTGCATTTTTATGGATCTGTTCATTAATGAACGAAGGGCTATCCGAGCTATCAAATTTCATTCCACTTTCCACAATCTCCCAAATGCTTGGATGGAGAGAAAATAGGTGAGTACGCATTTTGTGACTCCAAAATCCGTAGTCCTCTCCATCAAAGTGAGGAGGCTTGCCAAGTGGAATGGGGAGCAAATGAGCATTTGAGCTATGCGGAATGCGCGAATAATCAAAAGAAAAGTTTGAGTTAACCGTCTTTTGTTTGTCATAGTCGTTGTCGTCGTTGTCCTTTTGGGAAGAGGAAGATTCGTTGCTGTCGTCGTAGTAGACGATCTCCTTGATGCGCCTTGTCTTGTTCTTCTTCCCTTCCTTCCGACTATGGCCCGAGCCGGAGTCGGTAGGCTTGTCATCTTTGGGCTTGTTGACGAAGGACTCCTTTTCCTTATCGTTGATCACGATTCCCTTCCCCTTAGGATCCATCTCTTCGGGCGGTTAGTCCCTTTCTTGAAGAGAACGGCTCCGATACCAATTGAGAGCACCTAGAGGGGGGGGGGGTGAATAGGTGATCCTGTAAAACTTAAACTTATAGCCACCAAAGACTTGGTTAATCGTTAGTACAATAATTGCCAAGTGACTAGAGAGGAGTCAAAACACAATAACCACAAGAATTCAGTCACAGAGATGACACGGTGGTTATCCCGTGGTTCGGCCAAGTACAAAACTTGCCTACTCCACGTTGTGGCGTCCCAACGGACGAGAGTTGCACTCAACTCCTCTCAAGTGATCCAATGATCAACTTGAATACCACGGTGTTTTTCTTTACTTTGATCTTTTCCCGTTTGCGAGGAATCTCCACAACTTGGAGTCTCTCGCCCTTACAATTGAGTTTCACAAAGAAGCACGTAGTAAGGGAGGAAAGCAACACACACAAATCCACAGCAAAATGCGCACACACACGGCCAAGAATCGAGCTCAAAAGCCTATCTCAAAGTTCACACTAGAACGGAGCTCGAATCACTGAGAATGACAAACGAATGCGCAAAGACTGAGTGTGGATGATCAAGAATGCTCTAAGGTTGCTTGATTTTTTCCTCCATGCGCCTAGGGGTCCCTTTTATAGCCCCAAGGCAGCCAGGAGCTGTTGAGAGCAAATCTGGAAGGCCAAACTTGCCTTCTGCCGTCGGGTGCACCGGACAGTCCGGTGCACACCGGACACTGTCCGGTGCCCGATTTATTTCCTTAAACGGCGCAGCCGACCGTTGCCGACTGTTGCAGATCTGGGAGCCGTTGGCGCACCGGACATGTCCGGTGCACACCGGACAGTCCGGTGCCCCCTTCCGACCGTTGGCTCGGCCACGTGTCCCGCGCAGATCGCGCGGCCGACCGTTGGCCCGGCCGACCGTTGGCTCACCGGACAGTCCGGTGCACACCGGACAGTCCGGTGAATTATAGCCGTACGCCGTCGGCGAATTCCCGAGAGCGGCTTCTTCACGCCGAGTCAGCCTGGCGCACCGGACACTGTCCGGTGCACCACCGGACAGTCCGGTGTGCCAGACTGGGCTGAGCCAAGCTTTTTCCATCTCTTTTCTTTTCTTCTTCTTTCTGTTTCTAACACTTAGACAAGTATATTAGTACTCAAAACCAATGTACTAAGGCTTAGAAACATACCTTTACTCTTGATTTGCACTTTGTTCATCCATGGGCATAAATTCACATTTAAGCACTTGTGTTTGCACTCAATCACCAAAATACTTAGAAATGACCCAAGGGCACATTTCCCTTTCACTAAGGCATTCATACCATGCTCTTGGGGCTTGCTTGAGCCCATAAAGCGCCTTAGAGAGCTTATAGACATGGTTAGGATACTCACTGTCTTCAAAGCCGGGAGGTTGCTCAACATAGACCTCTTCCTTGATTGGTCCATTGAGGAAGGCACTTTTCACGTCCATTTGGTAAAGCTTGAAGCCATGGTAAGTAGCATAGGCTAATAATATGCGAATTGACTCAAGCCTAGCTACGGGTGCATAGGTTTCACCAAAATCCAAACCTTCGACTTGTGAATACCCCTTGGCCACGAGTCGAGCTTTGTTCCTTGTCACCACACCATGCTCGTCTTGTTTGTTGCGGAAGACCCATTTGGTTCCTACAACATTTTGGTTAGGACGTGGAACTAAATGCCATACCTCATTCCTAGTGAAGTTGTTGAGCTCCTCTTGCATCGCCACCACCCAATCCGAATCTTGGAGTGCTTCCTCTACCTTGTGTGGCTCAATAGAGGAAACAAAAGAATAATGCTCACAAAAATGTGCAACACGAGATCTAGTAGTTACCCCCTTATGAATGTCGCCGAGGATGGTGTCGACGGGGTGATCTCGCTGAATTGCTTGGTGGACTCTTGGGTGTGGCGGCCTTGGTTCTTCATCCTCCTTGTCTTGATCATTTGCATCTCCCCCTTGATCATTGCCGTCATCTTGAGGTGGCTCATTTGCTTGATCTTCTACTTCATCAACTTGAGCTTCATCCTTATTTTGAGTCGGTGGAGATGCTTGCGTGGAGGAGGATGGTTGATCTTGTGCATTTGGAGGCTCTTCGGATTCCTTAGGACACACATCCCCAATGGACATGTTCCTTAGCGCGATGCACGGAGCCTCTTCTTCACCTATCTCATCAAGATCAACTTGCTCTACTTGAGAGCCGTTAGTCTCATCAAACACAATGTCACAAGAAACTTCAACTTGTCCAGTGGACTTGTTAAAGACTCTATATGCCCTTGTGTTTGAATCATATCCTAGTAAAAAACCTTCTACAGTCTTAGGAGCAAATTTAGATTTTCTACCTCTTTTAACAAGAATAAAACATTTGCTACCAAAGACTCTAAAATATGAAATGTTGGGCTTTTTACCAGTTAGGAGTTCATAGGATGTCTTCTTGAGGATTCGGTGTAGATATAACTGGTTGATGGCGTAGCAGGCGGTGTTGACCGCTTCGGCCCAAAACCGATCCGAAGTCTTGTACTCATCAAGCATGGTCCTTGCCATGTCCAATAGAGTTCGATTCTTCCTCTCCACTACACCATTTTGTTGAGGCGTGTAGGGAGAAGAGAACTCATGCTTGATGCCCTCCTCCTCAAGGAAGCCTTCAATTTGAGAGTTCTTGAACTCCGTCCCGTTGTCGCTTCTTATTTTCTTGATCCTTAATCCGAACTTATTTTGAGCTCGTCTCAAGAATCCCTTTAAGGTCTCTTGGGTTTGAGATTTTTCCTGTAAAAAGAATACCCAAGTGAAGCGAGAATGGTCATCCACAATAACTAGACAGTACTTACTCCCGCCGATGCTTATGTAAGCAATCGGGCCGAATAGATCCATGTGTAGGAGCTCTAGTGGCCTGTCGGTCGTCATGATGTTCTTGTGTGGATGATGAGCACCAACCTGCTTTCCTGTTTGGCATGCGCTACAAACCCTGTCTTTCTCAAAATGAACATTTGTTAGTCCTAAAATGTGTTCTCCCTTTAGAAGTTTGTGAAGATTCTTCATCCCAACATGTGCTAGTCGGCGATGCCAGAGCCAGCCCATGTTAGTCTTAGCGATTAAGCATGTGTCGAGTTCAGCTCTATCAAAATCTACTAAGTATAGCTGACCCTCTAACACAACCTTAAATGCTATTGAATCATCACTTCTTCTAAAGACAGTGACACCTACATCAGTAAAGAGACAGTTGTAGCCCATTTTGCATAATTGAGATACAGAAAGCAAATTGTAATCTAAAGAATCTACAAGAAAAACATTGGAAATAGAATGGTCAGGAGATATAGCTATTTTACCAAGACCTTTGACCAAACCTTGATTTCCATCCCCGAATGTGATAGCTCGTTGGGGATCTTGGTTTTTCTCGTAGGAGGAGAACATCCTTTTCTCCCCTGTCATGTGGTTTGTGCACCCGCTGTCGAGTATCCAACTTGAGCCCCCGGATGCATATACCTACAAAACAAGTTTAGTTCTTGACTTTAGGTACCCAAATGGTTTTGGGTCCTTTGGCATTAGACACAAGAACTTTGGGTACCCAAACACAAGTCTTTGACCCCTTGTGTTTGCTCCCAACATATTTGGCAACTACTTTGCCGGATTTGTTAGTCAAAACATAAGATGCATCAAAAGTCTTAAATGAAAGACTATGTTCATTTGATGCACTAGGAGTTTTCTTCTTAGGCAACTTAGCACGGGTTGGTTGCCTAGAGCTAGATGTCTCACCCTTATACATAAAAGCATGGTTAGGGCCAGAGTGAGACTTCCTAGAATGAATTCTCCTAATTTTGTTTTCAGGATAACCGGCAGGGTATAAAATGTAACCCTCGTTATCCTGAGGCATGGGAGCCTTGCCCTTTACAAAATTAGACAATCTTTTAGGAGGGGCACTAAGTTTGACATTATCTCCCCTTTGGAAGCCAATGCCATCCTTGATGCCAGGGCGTCTCCCATTATAGAGCATACTTCTAGCAAATTTAAAATTTTCATTCTCTAAGTTATGCTCGACAATTTTAGCATCTAATTTTGCTATATGATCATTTTGTTGTTTAATTAAAATCATGTGACCATGAATAGCATTAACATCAATATCTCTACATCTAGTGCAAATAGTGACATGCTCAATAGTAGATGTAGATGGTTTGCAAGAATTAAGTTCAACAATCTTAGCACGCAAGATATCATTATTATCTCTAAGATCGGAAATTGTATCATTGCAAACATCTAGTTCTTTAGCCTTAGCAATTAAATTTTCATTTTCTACTCTAAGGTTAGCAAGAGAAATATTCAATTCTTCAATCCTAGCAAGCAAATCATCATTATTATCTCTAGGATTGGAAATTGTAATATTACAAACATGTGAATCAACCTTAGCATTTAAACTAGCATTTTCATTTCTAAGGTTGTCAATCATCTCACGGCAAGTGCTTAGCTCACTAGATAGTTTTTGACATTTTTCTACTTCTAGAGCATAAGCATTTTTAACCTTAACATGCTTTTTATTTTCCTTGATTAGGAAGTCCTCTTGGGTGTCCAAGAGATCATCCTTTTCATGGATGGCACTAATCAATTCATTAAGTTTTTCTTTTTGTTGCATGTTGAGGTTGGCAAAAAGAGTACGCAAGTTATCTTCCTCATCACTAGCATTATCATCACTAGAGGATTCATATTTAGTGGAGGATTTAGATTTAACCTTCTTTTTGTCGTCCTTTGCCATGAGGCACTTGTGGCCGACGTTGGGGAAGAGGAGTCCCTTGGTGACGGCGATGTTGGCGGCGTCCTCGTCGTCGGAGGAGTCGCTAGAGCTTTCGTCGGAGTCCCACTCCCGACAAACATGGGCATCGCTGCCCTTCTTCTTGTAGTACCTCTTCTTCTCCTTTCTTCTCCCCTTCTTGTCGTCGCCCCTGTCACTGTCACTTGATAATGGACATTTAGCTATAAAGTGACCGGGCTTACCACACTTGTAGCAAACCTTCTTGGAGCGGGACTTGTAGTCTTTCCCCCTCCTTTGCTTGAGGATTTGGCGGAAGCTCTTGATGACGAGCGCCATTTCCTCATTGTCGAGCTTGGAGGCGTCGATTGGTTGTCGACTTGGTGTAGACTCCTCCTTCTTTTCCTCCGTCGCCTTGAATGCGACGGGTTGAGCTTCGGATGTGGAGGGATCATCAAGCTCGTTGATCTTCCTTGAGCCTTCGATCATGCACTCAAAACTTACAAAATTCCCGATTACTTCCTCGGGGGTCATTAGTGTATATCTTGGGTTGCCACGGATTAATTGAACTTGAGTAGGGTTAAGGAAAATAAGAGATCTTAGAATAACCTTAACCACCTCGTGGTCATCCCATTTTTTGCTCCCGAGGTTGCGCACTTGGTTCACCAAGGTCTTGAGCCGGTTGTACATGTTTTGTGGCTCTTCTCCTTTGCGAAGCCGGAAGCGACCGAGCTCCCCCTCGATCGTTTCCCGCTTGGTGATCTTTGTAAGCTCATCTTTTTCGTGCGCGGTTTTGAGCACATCCCAAACCTCCTTGGCGCTCTTCAACCCTTGAACTTTGTTATACTCCTCTCTACTTAGAGAGGCGAGGAGTATTGTTGTCGCTTGAGAGTTGAAGTGCTCGATTTGGGCCACCTCATCCTCATCATAGTCTTTATCCCCTACGGATGGTACCTGTGCACCAAACTCAACAACATCCCATATACTTTTGTGGAGTGAGGTTAGATGAAATCGCATTAAATCACTCCACCTAGCATAATCTTCACCATCAAAAGTTGGTGGTTTACCTAATGGGACGGAAAGTAAAGGTGCATGTTTAGAAATGCGAGGATAGTGTAGGGGGATCTTACTATACTTCTTGCGCTCTTGGCGCTTAGAAGTGACGGATGCCGCGTCGGAGCCGGAGGTGGATGTTGATGAAGTGTCGGTCTCGTAATAGACGACTTTCCTCATTCTCTTGTGCTTGTCCCCACTCCGATGCGGCTTGTGAGAAGAAGATTTTTCCTTCTTCTCTTTGTGGTGAGAAGAAGATTTCTTCTCCTTCCCTTTGTTGGAGGATCTCTTCTTCTTCTCCCTCCTTTCGGTGCGGGACTCTTCCGATGAAGTGCTCCCGTGGCTTGTAGTGGGCTTTTCGCCGGTCTCCATCTCCTTCTTGGCGTGATCTCCCGACATCACTTCGAGCGGTTAGGCTCTAATGAAGCACCGGGCTCTGATACCAATTGATAGTCGCCTAGAGGGGGGGTGAATAGGGCAAAACTGAAATTTACAAATATAAACACAACTACAAGCCGGGTTAGCGTTAGAAATATAAACGAGTCCGTGAAAGAGGGCGCAAAACAAATCGCAAGCAAATGAAGAGTGTGACACGCGGATTTGTTTTACCGAGGTTCGGTTCTTGCAAACCTACTCCCCGTTGAGGAGGCCACAAAGGTCGGGTCTCTTTCAACCCTTCCCTCTCTCAAACGGTCCTTCCGACCGAGTGAGCTTCTCTTCTCAAATCAAAGCCGGGAACAAAACTTTCCCGCAAGGGCCACCACACAATTGGTGCCTCTTGCCTTGATTACAAGTGAGTGTTGATCACAAGAGCAAGTGTGAAAGAAAAGAAGCAATCCAAGCGCAAGAGCTCGAAAGAACACAAGCAAATCTCTCTCTCTAATCACTAGGGCGTTGTGTGGAATTTGGAGAGGATTTGATCTCTTTGGTGTGTCTAGAATTGAATGCTAGAGCTCTTGTAAGAAGTTGGGAAGTGGAAAACTTGGATGCAATGAATGGTGGGGTGGTTGGGGTATTTATAGCCCCAACCACCAAATGTGGCCGTTGGGAGGCTGTCTGCTCGATGGCGCACCGGACAGTCCGGTGCACACCGGACATGTCCGGTGCCCCCGCCACGTCATCACTGCCGTTGAATTCTGACCGTTGGAGCTTCTGACTTGTGGGCCCGCCTGGATGTCCGGTGCACACCGGACATGCACTGTTCCTTGTCCGGTGTGCCAGTATGGGCACGCCTGACTTCTGCGCGCGCTGCGCGCGCATTTAATGCACCGCAGGGAGCCGTTGGCGCAGAGATAGCCGTTGCTCCGGAGTTGCACCGGACAGTCTGGTGCACAACGGACATGTCCGGTGAATTATAGCGGACTAGTCGTTGGAGATTCCCGAAGCTGGCGAGTTCCTGAGGCCGCTCCTCCTTGGCGCACCGGACACTGTCCGGTGTACACCGGACAGTCCGGTGAATTATAGCGGAGTCGCCTCTGGAAATTCCCGAAGGTGGCGAGTTGGAGTTGGAGTCCTTTGGTGCACCGGACACTGTCCGGTGGTGCACCGGACACTGTCCGGTGGCACACCGGACAGTCCGGTGCGCCAGACCAGAGGAGCCTTCGGTTGGCCCTTTGCTCCTTTGTTGAATCCAAAACTTGATCTTTTTATTGGCTGAGTGTGAACCTTTTACACCTGTATAATCTATACACTTGGGCAAACTAGTTAGTCCAATTATTTGTGTTGGGCAATTCAACCACCAAAATTAATTAGGGACTAGGTGTAAGCCTAATTCCCTTTCAGTTACTGATTTCTGTTTTGAGAAAGACAGACCTTGCACAGCGTGTCAAGCAGGTAAACAAGTAGTAACAAGTCATCCAAGAAAGAATGTGATGACGACATCAAGACCATTGGAGCTTCTCCATATGGATCTCTTCGGGGTCGTTGCTTACCTTAGAATCGGTGGAAGTAAGTATGGTCTAGTAATTGTTGATGACTATTCCCGCTTCACTTGGGTATTCTCTTTACATGATAAATCTGAAACCCAAGAAACTCTCAAGCGCTTCCTAAGACAGGCTCAAAATGAGTTTGAGTTAAAAGTAAACAAAAAGGAGCGAAAATGGATCTGAGTTCAAAAATCTTCAAGTGGAGGAATATCTTGAGGAAGAAGGCATCAAGCATGAGTTCTCCGCTACCTACACGCCACAACAAAATGGTGTAGTGGAGAGGAAGAACAGGACACTCATTGACATGGCAAGGACGATGCTGGGAGAATACAAGATGCCAAAACGGTTTTGGTCGGAAGCCATAAATACAGCTTGCCATGCCATAAATTGTCTTTATCTTCGTCGCCTCCTCAAGAAGACGACATATGAGCTACTCACCGGTAACAAACCCAATGTTTCTTACTTTTGTGTATTTGGGAGCAAATGCTACATCTTGGTAAAGAAAGGTAGGCACTCAAAGTTTTCTCCCAAAGTCGTTGAAGAGTTTTTACTTGGTTATGGCTCAAATACAAAGGCATATAGAGTCTTTAACAAATCTTCAGGATTAGTTGAAGTCTCTAGTGATTTTGTATTTTATGAGACTAATGGCTCTCAAAGAGAGCAAGTTGATCTTGATGACATAGATGAACATGAGGTTCCGACGACCGCAATGAGGTTTTAAGGCCACTAGTTTCTCCATTTTGGTGCTTAATGCCAAAGGGGGAGAAATTAAAGGCCAAAGCAACTGGATCAACTACAACTTGTGAATTTCAAAAACTAGTGTGTAGTACTTGTCTTTTGATCAAAACCCTCTTATTGCAAAACTAATCTCTTGTGGGGGAGAAATTTGATTATGGGAGAAAGGGGACTTTTTGGTTTTTGATAAGAAAACTAGTCTTCAAAATGTTTTGATTTTCCAAATCAAAGTGTTTTTGACATAGAAGTAAGAAAATGAACTTGTATTGTGAAAATAAACCAAGTGGTGGAAAAATGGTCCAAATACGCCAAATACTATGATAATTCAATTGGTTTGTAGTTTGACTTCAATTTGCACATTTTGGCTCACATTTGGTTATGCTAGTACATTTTGAGTTGCTTTTGATGTATTGCATAAATCACCAAAAGGGGGAGATTGAAAGGGAAATGTGTCTTTGGGCCATTTCTAAGTGTTTTGGTGATTAAGTGCCCAACACATCACTTTGAACTAACATGCCTGCTATGAGTATGAGTACAGGTATAAAGAAAGGCAAATTGAGAAATATAGGAGTATATTGCAAATCATATTAAATTGAAGGAACAAATATATGAATCTAGCACTTAGTAAATTGTTTTAGTTGCTAACTATGTTCATCTAAGTTCTAGGAAACTATCCAAGTCGAGACAAATAGTAGTGAAGAAGTTTGGCCAAACTTGCACTAGTCTGGGGAGCACCGGACTGTCTGGTGTGCACCAGACAACGTCCGGTGCCCAAGCTAGCCAGCCAGGTGAACTGGCCATGCTCGGGAAATTGGTCGGGCGCTCTAGGTATAATTCACTAGACTGTTCGGTGGGCCAGGCACCCAACGGGTCTCGCCTGCGTCAACGGTCGGCGCGCAATCAACGATTGTCACGTGTGCTGAGCCAACGGTAACCAGGTCGCACCGAACTGTTCGGTGTGCCACTGAGCTGTTCGGTATGCCATGGGGCCAATGGCTAGCAACAGTCGGCTTCGCCAAGAAAGAAAGGGAATCACACTTTGTTCATTGTCCGGTGCACCCGTGGGCAGAAGGCAACCAGTGCCTTCCAAATGAAAATCAAATAGCTCATTTGGCCCTTGGATTTATAAAAGGACCCCCTATGCACATGGAGTTGCAACACTGAAAGGGAAATGTGCCCTTGGGCCATTTCTATAATGTTTTGGTGATTAAGTGTCCAACATATAGTAAGTGAGTTGCTATGTGCCAAACAAGCAAGAAGTGCAAATCATATAACAAGGTATGTCTCTAAATTTAGTAATTGGTTTTTGTATACTAATGTATTTGTCTAAGTGTTAGAAACAGAGCAAAGAAGAAAATAAATGAATTGCAAAAGACTTGGGTGTGTGTAGCCAAAGTCCAGCTCGGCCTGACACACCAGTGCACCGGATAGTGTCTGGTGCACCAGGCTGGTCTCCGGTGAAAATGTCGCTCTTGGGATTCGACAACGACGTACGACTATAATTCACCGGACGGTCCGGTGGTGCACCGGACTGTCCGGTGAGTCATCCGCGGTGAACTCGTCGCCCTCGAGAAAAGCAAAAAAGGCGATGTGGCTATAATTCACCGGACTGTCCAGTGGTGCACCGGACTGTCCGGTGAGCCAACGGTCGCTAGCGCCAACGGTCGGCCGCGCAATCTTCGTGCGACACGTGGACTGCTCCAACGGTCGGCTGGTGCACCAGACTGTCCGGTGTGCACCGGACAGTGTCCGGTGAGCCAATCAGCCCAGAGGAGCAACGGTCGGATATGCCATTTTTGGAAGGAGATCGTGCACCGCACCGTCTATAGGACCTGTCCGGTGCGCCACTCGACAGAAGGCAAGGATGGCCTTCCAAGTTTGTCTCCAACGGCTCCTAGCTGCCTTGAGGCTATAAAAGGGACCCCTAGGCGCATGGAGGAGTTAACCCAAGCATTCACTAAGCATCCTAAGACTCCAACTTCGCGCATTCGATTCTTTGTGTTAGTGATTTGAACTCCATTTGAGTTGTGAACTCCGTGTGTTGTGTTTCGAGCTCAAGTCGTGACTTGTGTGCGTGGTTGTGCTGCGTATTTGAGTCTTGTGTGTGTTGCTCTTCCCAACCTTACTCTTGTGTGTCCTTTGTGATCAATACTGTAAGGGCGAGAGGCTCCAACTTGTGGAGATTCCTCGCAAACGGGAAGAAGCCTATAAGTAAGAAAGTCGTGGTATTCAAGTTGATCATTGGATCACTTGAAAGGGGTTGAGTGCAACCCTCGTCCACTGGGACACCACAACGTGGAAGTAGGCAAGTGTTACTTGGCCGAACCACGGGATAAAATCATGTGTCTCTTGTGTTGCTCCTCTCTGTGATTATTTGTGTTCGCAAGAGCTCGCTTCAAGCTACTTAGCCGTACTAACACTTATAACTAAGTTTTGTGGCTATCAGTATTTGATTTTTACAGGATCACCTATTCACCCCCCCTCTAGGTGCTCTCAATTGGTATCAGAGCCGTACTCTTCACATAAGGGACTAATCGCCCGAAGAGATGGATCCTAAGGAAAATGGGGATGGTAGTCAACGACAAGGAGAAGGAGTCCATCTTCAACGAGCCAAGAGATGACAAGCCCACTGACTTTGGCTCTAGTCACAAGAAGAAGAACGGGAAGAAGAAGAGGCGCATCAAGAAGATCATCTACTATGATAGTGATGCCTCGTCCTCTTCACCACACGACGACGATGACTCCTCGTCAAAGAAGAAAACGGTTAATCAAAACTATTCTTTTGATTATTCCCGTATTCCGTACAATTCTAATGCACATTTGCTATCAATTCCTCTGGGAAAACCTCCTCACTTTGATGGATAAGACTATTCATTTTGGAGTCATAAAATGCGTAGTCATCTATTTTCATGCCATCCTAGTATTTGGGAAATCATAGAGAATGGGATGCATTTTGATAGCACTGATTACCCTATATTCATTAATGAACAAATTCATAAGAATGCCCAAGGTACTATTGTCTTGTTAGCTTCGCTTTGCAGGGATGAATACAATAAAGTAAGTGGCTTGGACAACACCAAGAAAATTTGGGACACCCTCAAGATCTCACATGAGGGAAATGATGCTACAATGATCACCAAAATGGAACTGGTGGAAGGCGAGCTAGGGAGATTCGCCATGATCAGGGGAGAGGAGCCAACACAAACCTACAACAGGCTCAAGACTCTTGTCGGGGACCATAATTAGGGGTACCCTCAAGGCGCCTAATTCTCAGCTGGTAACCCCCATCAGCATAAAGCTGCAAAGGCCTGATGGGCACGATTAAGTCAGGGATCAGTCCACACGAGTGACTCGATCACGCTTCACCCGAGCCTAGCCTCGGCCAAAGGCAGCCGACCTCGAGAGACTTCCGTCTCGCCCGAGGCCCCCTTTTTATGGCGGACACATCACCGGCTCGCCCAAGGCCTTGGCTTCGCTCAGAAGCAACCTTGACTAAATCACCACACCGACTGACCAAATTGCAGGGGCATTTAACGCAAAGGTGGCCTGACACCTCTATCCTGACACGCGCCCCCGGCAGAGCCGAGGTGACCGTCGTCACTCTACCGCTCCACTGGCCAGTCTGACAGAAGGACAGCGCCGCCTGCGCCACTCCGACTGCAGTGCCACTCGACAGAGTGAGTCTGACAGGCAATCAGGCCTTGCCAAAGGCGCCACGACGAACTCCGCTCCGCCCGACCCCAGGGCTCGGACTCGGGCTAAGACCCGGAAGACGGCGAACTCCGCTCCGCCCGACCCCAGGGCTCGGACTCGGGCTAAGACCCGGAAGACGGCGAACTCCGCTCCGCCCGACCCCAGGGCTCGGACTCGGGCTAAGACCCGGAAGACGGCGAACTCCGCTCCGCCCGACCCCAGGGCTCGGACTCGGGCTAAGACCCGGAAGACGACGAAACTCCGCCTCGCCCGACCCCAGGGCTCGGACTCCGCCCTGGCCTCGGCCGAACGACTTCCGCCTCGCCCGACCCCTTGGCTCGGGCTCGGGGGCTACTGTCGGGGACCATAATTAGGGGTACCCTCAAGGCGCCTAATTCTCAGCTGGTAACCCCCATCAGCATAAAGCTGCAAAGGCCTGATGGGCACGATTAAGTCAGGGATCAGTCCACACGAGTGACTCGATCACGCTTCACCCGAGCCTAGCCTCGGCCAAAGGCAGCCGACCTCGAGAGACTTCCGTCTCGCCCGAGGCCCCCTTTTTATGGCGGACACATCACCGGCTCGCCCAAGGCCTTGGCTTCGCTCAGAAGCAACCTTGACTAAATCACCACACCGACTGACCAAATTGCAGGGGCATTTAATGCAAAGGTGGCCTGACACCTCTATCCTGACACGCGCCCCCGGCAGAGCCGAGGTGACCGCCGTCACTCTACCGCTCCACTGGCCAGTCTGACAGAAGGACAGCGCCGCCTGCGCCACTCCGACTGCAGTGCCACTCGACAGAGTGAGTCTGACAGGCAATCAGGCCTTGCCAAAGGCGCCACGACGAACTCCGCTCCGCCCGACCCCAGGGCTCGGACTCGGGCTAAGACCCGGAAGACGGCGAACTCCGCTCCGCCCGACCCCAGGGCTCGGACTCGGGCTAAGACCCGGAAGACGGCGAACTCCGCTCCGCCCGACCCCAGGGCTCGGACTCGGGCTAAGACCCGGAAGACGGCGAACTCCGCTCCGCCCGACCCCAGGGCTCGGACTCGGGCTAAGACCCGGAAGACGGCGAACTCCGCTCCGCCCGACCCCAGGGCTCGGACTCGGGCTAAGACCCGGAAGACGGCGAACTCCGCTCCGCCCGACCCCAGGGCTCGGACTCGGGCTAAGACCCGGAAGACGACGAAACTCCGCCTCGCCCGACCCCAGGGCTCGGACTCCGCCCTGGCCTCGGCCGAACGACTTCTGCCTCGCCCGACCCCTTGGCTCGGGCTCGGCCACGGCAACGGAAGGCAGACTCAACCTCGGCTTCGGAGGAAACCCCACGTCGCCCTGCCTAGGGCACAGACCGCCACGTCAACAGGAGGCGCCATCATCATCCCACCCCGAATCGACTCGGGTCACGGAGAACAAGACCGACGTCTCATCCGGCCAGCTCCGCTAGAGAGGCAATGATGGCGCTCCACAAGCTCTATGACGACGGCGGCCCCCAGCTCTCTTACGGAAGCAGGACAACGTCAGCAGGGACTCGACCGCTCCAACAGCTGTCCCTCCATCAGGCTCCGCCGCACCTCCGACAGCCACGACATCACGCCAGCAGGGTGCCCAAATCTCTCCGGCTGCCACATTGGCATGTACCTAGGGCGCTAGCTCTCCCTCCGCTAGACACGTAGCACTCTGCTACATCCCCATTGTACACCTGGATCCTCTCCTTACGACTATAAAAGGAAGGACCAGGGCCTTCTCAGAAAAGGTTGGCCGCGTGGGACCGAGGACGGGACAGGCGCTCTCTTGGGGCCGCTCGCTTCCCTCACCCGCGTGGACGCTTGTAACCCCCCTACTGCAAGTGCACCTGACCTGGGCGCGGGACGAACACGAAGGCCGCGGGACTTCCACCTCTCTCACGCTCGGCTCCGGCCACCTCGCCTCTCCCCCCTTCGCGCTCGCCCACGCGCTCGACCCATCTGGGCTGGGGCACGCAGCACACTCACTCGTCGGCTTAGGGACCCCCCTGTCTCGAAACGCCGACAGTTGGCGCGCCAGGTAGGGGCACGCTGCGTGCTGACGAACAGCTCCCCGTCAAGCTCCAGATGGGCAGTCTCCAGCAACCTCTCCGGCCCGGGACGGTGCTTCGTTTCGGGACTCTCGAGTTCATGTCCTTCGACGGCAGCTACGACATGACACTTCTTCCACCGCCGCGCGACTACGACAACGGCGGCCGACAACCCGCCCGCCGGCGGCGGAATCGACGACGTCTTCCCCGCGTGGTGGAAGAGCAATATTCGGGCTCGCTCCGTTCTCTCCCCCGCCAACGGAGGAGGAGGCGGAGCCGTCAAGGCCAGACGGGAGGCCGCGCTTCGTCGGCCGTCGAGCGAATCGACGCCCCCGACGCCCCGACGGAAGGCACGCCGGACGTCGACCTCGCGTTCGAGACGGAGGCGAGCGCCGTCCCCCCGCGGCACGCTGACCTTGAGCAAGAAGACGACGCCGGCGCGCTCGCGGAAAGCCTGCAGGACGTCGCCTTCGAACCAGAGATGACGGCGCAACCAGTCCCCGATGTGACTACGTCGCTCCTCGTCGACCAAAAGGTAACGACTAACTCCCATCTTGCGTCATTTCGACTCGGCCTCAACCCGCCAAACGACCTTGTTTTGGCGGGCGCTCTCATTGAGGCGAGTGCAACCCCACTGAGGTTCTGTATGCGGTCGCCTTGGGACCGACTGACGGACGTCTCGGCCTACGGGCCCTCTGGGTCCGAGGAAGATGACGATCCCAGCATCGGTTGGGATTTCTCCGGACTTGGCAACCCCAGTGCCGTGCGGGACTTCATGACCGCATGTGACTACTGTCTATCCGACTGTTCCGATGGAAGCCGCAGCCTTGGCGACGAGAGCTGCGGCCCAAGCCGCGAATGTTTCCACATCGAGCTAGGGGATCCCACCGAAGGCAACCATCTTGGCATGCCAGAGGATGGTGATCTCCCCAGGCCGGTGCCTCGCGCCGACATCCCACGGGAGCTAGCTGTGGTCCCCGCTCCGGCGGGGGGTTACGACCCACAACTCGAGCAAGTCCGCGAGGCACAGGCCAGGTTCGACGAGGGAACAGGAGCGCTTGAGCCGATCCGTCGGGACGTCGGACAAGCATGGGTGGGCCAACCCCTGGCCGGAGAAATACGTCATCTGCCCCAAGGTCTCCAGCACCACGTCGCCAACGATGTCAGGATCAGGCCGCCGCCCGCATCCAGCGGGGTCGGTCAGAACCTGGCAACCGCAGCGATGCTCATCCGCGCGATGCCGGAGCCGTCAACCACCGAGGGTCGGCGAATCCAGGGAGAACTCAAGAATCTCCTGGAAGGCGCTGCGGCCCGGCGGGCCGAGAGCACTGCATCCCGGAGGCAAGGATATCCCTCGGAGCCTCATGCCGCGACTTCCCGATTCATGCGGGAAGCCTCGGTCTACACCGGGCGCACGCGCAACACCGCGCCTGCGGCCCCGGGCCACCTCGGCAACGAGCACCATCGACGCGACCGTCGGGCTCACCTCGACGAAAGGGTGCGCCGAGGCTACCACCCCAGGCGTGGGGGGCGCTACGACAGCGGGGAGGATCGGAGTCCCTCGCCCGAACCACCCGGTCCGTAGGCCTTCAGTCGGGCCATCCGACGGGCGCCATTCCCGACCCGGTTCCGACCCCCGACTACTATCACAAAGTACTCGGGGGAAACGAGACCGGAACTGTGGCTCGCGGACTACCGCCTTGCCTGCCAACTGGGTGGAACGGACGACGACAACCTCATCATCCGCAACCTCCCCCTGTTCCTCTCCGACACTGCTCGCGCCTGGTTGGAGCACCTGCCTCCGGGGCAGATTTCCAACTGGGATGACTTGGTCCAAGCCTTCGCTGGCAATTTCCAGGGCACATACGTGCGCCCCGGGAATTCCTGGGACCTTCGAAGCTGCCGGCAACAGCCGGGGGAGTCGCTCCGGGACTACATCCGGCGATTCTCTAAGCAGCGCACCGAGCTGCCCAACATCACCGACTCGGATGTCATCGGCGCGTTCCTCGCCGGCACCACTTGCCGCGACCTGGTGAGCAAGCTGGGTCGCAAAACCCCCACCAGGGCGAGCGAGCTGATGGACATCGCCACCAAGTTCGCCTCCGGCCAGGAGGCGGTCGAGGCTATCTTCCGAAAGGACAAGCAGCCCCAGGGCCACCCATCGGAAGGAGCTCCCGAGGCGTCTGCTCCGCGCGGCGCCAAGAAGAAAGGCAAGAAGAAGTCGCAATCGAAACGCGACGCCGCCGACGCGGACCTTGTCGCCGCCGCCGAGTATAAGAACCCTCGGAAGCCCCCCGGAGGTGCGAACCTCTTCGACAAGATGCTCAAGGAGCCGTGCCCCTACCATCAGGGGCCCGTCAAGCATACCCTCGAGGAGTGCGTTATGCTTCGGCGTCACTTCCACAGGGCCGGGCCACCCGCCGAGGGTGGCAGGGCCCACGACGACGACAAGAACGAAGATCACCCAGCAGGGGGGTTCCCCGAGGTCCGCGACTGCTTCATGATCTATGGAGGGCATGCGGCGAATACTTCGACTCGGCACCGCAAGCAAGAGCGCCGGGAGGTCTGCTCGGTGAAGGTGGCGGCGCCAGTCTACCTAGACTGGTCCGACAAGCCCATCACTTTCGACCGGGCCGACCACCCCGACCATGTGCCGAGCCCGGGGAAATACCCGCTCGTCGTCGACCCCGTTGTCGGTGATGTCAGGCTCACCAAGGTCCTGATGGACGGGGGCAGCTGCCTCAACATCATCTACGCCGAGACCCTCAAGCTTCTGCGCGTCGATCCGTCCTCCGTCCGAGCAGGCGCTGCGCCCTTCCACGGGATCATCCCTGGGAAGCGCGTCCAGCCCCTCGGGCGACTCGACCTCCCAGTCTGCTTCGGAACACCCTCCAACTTCCGAAGGGAGACCCTGACGTTCGAAGTGGTCGGGTTCCGAGGAACCTACCACGTCGTGCTAGGGAGGCCATGCTACGCGAAGTTCATGGCCGTCCCCAACTACACCTACCTGAAGCTCAAGATGTCGGGCCCCAGCGGGGTCATCACCGTCGGCCCCACGTACAAACACGCGTTCGAATGCGACGTGGAGTGCGTGGAGTACGCCGAGGCCCTCGCCGAGTCCAAGGCCCTCATCGCCGACCTGGAGAACCTCTCCAAGGAGGTCCCAGACGTGAAGCGCCATGCCGGCAACTTCGAGCCAGCGGAGACGGTCAAGGCCGTCCCCCTCGACCCCAGTGGCGACACCACCAAGCAGATCCGGATCGGTTCCGGGCTCGACCTCAAATAGGAAGCAGTGCTCATCGACTTTCTCCGCGCAAACGCCGACGTCTTTGCGTGGAGTCCCTCGGACATGCCCGGCATACCGAGGGATGTCGCCGAGCACTCGCTGGATATTCGGGCCGGAGCCCGACCCGTCAGGCAGCCTCTGCGCCGATTCGACGAGGAGAAGCGCAGAGCGATTGGCGAAGAGATCCACAAGCTAATGGCGGCAGGGTTCATCAAAGAGGTATTCCATCCCGAATGGCTTGCCAACCCTGTGCATGTGAGGAAGAAAGGGGGGAAATGGCGGATGTGTGTAGACTACACTGGTCTCAACAAAGCATGTCCGAAGGTTCCCTACCCTCTGCCTCGCATCGACCAAATCGTGGATTCCACTGCTGGGTGCGAAACCCTGTCCTTCCTCGATGCCTACTCGGGGTATCACCAGATCCGGATGAAAGAGTCCGACCAGCTCGCGACTTCTTTCATCACGCCGTTCGGCATGTACTGCTATGTCACCATGCCGTTCGGCTTGAGGAATGCAGGCGCGACGTACCAGCGGTGCATGAACCATGTGTTCGGCGAACACATCGGTCGCACAGTCGAGGCCTACGTCGATGACATCGTAGTCAAGACACGGAAGGCTTCCGACCTCCTCTCCGACCTTGAAGTGACATTCCGGTGTCTCAAGGCGAAAGGAGTCAAGCTTAATCCTGAGAAGTGTGTCTTCGGGGTACCCCGAGGCATGCTCCTAGGGTTCATCGTCTCTAAGCGAGGCATCGAAGCCAACCCAGAGAAGATTGCGGCCATCACCAGCATGGGACCCATCAAGGACTTAAAAGGGGTACAGAGGGTCATGGGATGCCTCGCGGCCCTGAGCCGCTTCATCTCACGCCTCAGCGAAAGAGGTCTGCCTCTGTACCGCCTCTTAAGGAAGGCCGAATGTTTCGCTTGGACCCCTGAGGCCGAGGAAGCCCTCGGCAACCTGAAGGCGCTCCTTACAAAGGCGCCAGTCTTGGTGCTGCCGGCGGACGGAGAAACCCTCTTGGTCTACGTCGCCGCGACCACTCAGGTGGTTAGCGCCGCGATTGTGGTCGAAAGGCAGGAGGAAGGGCATACATTGCCCGTTCAGAGGCCGGTCTACTTCATCAGCGAAGTGCTGTCCGAGACTAAGATCCGCTACCCACAAGTTCAAAAGCTGTTGTATGCTGTGATCCTGACAAGGCGGAAGCTACGACACTACTTCGAGTCCCCTCCGGTAACTGTGGTGTCATCCTTCCCCCTGGGGGAGATCATCCAGTGCCGGGAGGCCTCGGGCAGGATCGCAAAGTGGGCAGTGGAGATCATGGGCGAAACGATCTCGTTCGCCCCTCGGAAGGCCATCAAGTCCCAAGTGTTGGCAGATTTCGTGGCCGAATGGGTCGACACCCAACTGCCAACGACTCCGATCCAACCGGAGCTCTGGACCATGTTTTTCGACGGGTCGCTGATGAAGACGGGGGCCGGCGCGGGCCTGCTCTTCATCTCGCCCCTCGGAAAGCACTTGCGCTACGTGCTGCGCCTCCACTTCCCGGCGTCCAACAATGTGGCCGAGTACGAAGCTCTGGTCAACGGATTGCGGATCGCCATCGAGCTAGGGGTCAGACGCCTCGACGCCCGCGGTGATTCGCAGCTCGTCATCGACCAAGTCATGAAGAACTCCCACTACCGCGACCCGAAGATGGAGGCCTACTGCGACGAGGTTCGGCGCCTGGAAGACAAGTTCTTCGGGCTCGAGCTCAACCACATCGCTCGGCGCTACAACGAAAACGCAGACGAGCTGGCTAAGATAGCCTCGGGGCGAACGACAGTCCCCCCGGACGTCTTCTCCCGGGATCTGCATCAACCCTCCGTCAAGCTCGACGACGCGCCCGAGCCTGAGGTACCCTCGGCTCAGCCCGAGGTACCCTCGGCTCAGCCCGAGGTACCCTCGGCTCAGCCCGAGGCACCCTCGGCCCAGCCCGAGGTACCCTCGGCCCCCGAGGGCGGGGCATTGAACGTCGAGGAAGGGCAGAGCGGGGCCACGCCAGACCAGGATTGGCAGGCCCCGTACCTGCAATATCTCCGTCGAGGAGAGCTACCCCTCGACCAAGTCGAGGCTCGGCGGGTAGCGCGACGCGCCAAGTCATTCGTCTTGCTGGGCGACGAAGAGGAGCTCTACCATCGCAGCCCCTCGGGCATCCTCCAGCGATGCATCTCCATCGCCGAAGGTCGGGAACTGCTGCAAGAAGTACACTCGGGGGCTTGCGGCCACCACGCAGCACCCCGAGCCCTTGTTGGAAATGCTTTCCGGCAAGGCTTCTACTGGCCAACGGCGGTGGCTGACGCCACTAGAATTGTCCGCACCTGCGAAGGGTGCCAATTCTATGCGAAGCGGACACACCTGCCCGCTCAGGCTCTGCAGACAATACCCATCACCTGGCCCTTCGCTGTATGGGGTCTGGACCTCGTCGGTCCCTTGCAGAAGGCGCCCGGGGGCTACACGCACCTGCTGGTCGCCATCGACAAATTCTCCAAGTGGATCGAGGTCCGACCTCTGAACAGCATCAGGTCCGAGCAGGCGGTGGCATTCTTCACCAACATCATCCATCGCTTCGGGGTCCCGAACTCCATCATCACCGACAACGGCACCCAGTTCACCGGCAAAAAATTCTTGGATTTTTGCGAAGATCACCATATCCGGGTGGACTGGGCCGCCGTGGCTCATCCCATGTCGAATGGGCAGGTAGAGCGTGCCAACGGCATGATTCTACAAGGGCTCAAGCCTCGGATCTACAACGACCTCAACAAGTTCGGCAGGCGATGGATGAAGGAACTCCCCTCGGTGGTCTGGAGCCTAAGGACGCCGCCGAGTCGTGCCACGGGCTTCACGCCGTTTTTCCTGGTCTACGGAGCTGAAGCTGTCTTGCCCACTGACCTGGAATACGGCTCCCCGAGGGTGAGGGCCTACACCGAACAAAGCAACCAAGCCAGCCGAGAGGAATCGCTGGACCAGCTGGAGGAAGCTCGGGACAGGGCCTTGCTACACTCGGCGCGGTACCAACAGTCCCTGCGACGCTACCACGCCCGAGGGGTCCGGTCCCGAGAACTCCAGGTGGGCGACCTGGTGCTTCGGCTGCGACAAGACGCCCGAGGGAGGCACAAGCTCACGCCCCCCTGGGAAGGGCCATTCGTCATCACCAAAGTTCTGAAGCCCGGAACATACAAGCTGGCCAGCAATCAAGGCGAGATCTACGACAACGCTTGGAACATCAAACAGCTATGTCGCTTCTACCCTTAAGATGTTTTCAAGTTGTTCATATACCTCGCACCTACGCAAAGTTTAGTTGTCAAGGAAGGGTCGGCCTAGCCTCGGCAAAGCCCGACCCTCCCTCGGGGGCTAAAAGGGGGGAGACCCCCTCTGCGTCGAATTTTTCCTCGAAAAAGGATCTCTTTTTAGCAGGATCTCTTTCGTGCTTCTTGACTACTTCGGAAAGCGGATCCTGGAAACGACGAGGTACACGTAAGCAGCCAAGGCTGACCGAGCCGAGGGACTCCTACGCCTCCGGGATACGGATACCTCACTCGTCCCTTTCTGCGATAAGTAACTTGCGCTCGGGTAAAGCGACTCCGTGGACCGAACGAGTCATCACGTTCGGAAGCTCTCCTGCCGAAGCAATCCTTCAAGCTTTCTCGACTAAGTCGGGGACAGGGCCTCATGGACGGGTGAAAGTACGCGTAAGCGGCAAGGCCGACCGAGCCGAGGGATTCCCACGCCTCTGGGATACGGATACCTCACTCGTCCCTTCCGCGAAAAGCAACTCTCGCTCACACAAACATCCCTGTTACCGACAGAGTCCAGATGCTCGAAACAGGAGGAAAAAAGACGCAGCTACGCGAGCGCGGCGAGGGCGTGTTCTTCTGGCCTCGGCGGCCGCAGAAAGCACACGCTACAAGATGATCTGATCCTGCAGGCTCGGGTCTTCACGCCGAAGGGAGCCGTAGCACCCTCGGCATCGACGACGTCTTCAGCAAAGCCCGACCCAGCCTCGGGCGGCGCCGCGGTCCAGGGGCTCCTCCGGGAATCCGGCCCGAGCAGGCGGCTCAACCGGTTACCCCTGGGGCCTCGGTCAATCGGCTTCCAAGGGCGCCAGCCCGATCCGAGGCCTCGACTGACCGACTTTGGCGTCGGCTCCGCTGACGGACAACACGGCTAGGCTCCGGCCAACCAGGTTCCCCATTCTCGAGCCAACTCCGCCTCTGTTCATACTGATATCGCTACCCCCGGCCTCGATCCACCGAAGGGCGGCCGAGGGGTCTCTTCAACTAAGCTAGAGGAGCCTCACGTAACAAGGCCGAACGGGCCGAGGGATTCCTACGCCTCCGGGATACGGATACCTCACCCGTCACCTTGACACGGGGCAACTCATGCTTGGTAAAGCGGTTCAGATAATCAAACAGGCGAGACTTAGTGCTCGAAAATGAGGAAAAAACATGGCTCCGTGCCAAGATTACATACACGTTCAGGCCTCGATAGCCACAATGGACAAAAACACTGGCATCCAAGGTGCCATCACAAACGGGACTCCGGTTCCGTCCCCGAGGGTACGAGCGACCTCGGGCCTGCGGGGCGACGACCTCTGCAGCGGCAGCCATGGCCCCAGGTGAACGCAGTCACCGGAAGGCTCTTGTTCGCGGTCCCACTCAAGGGATGCGAACAAGCCATCAAAGCCAAAGAGCGGGCCGCCCCCAAGCGCTCCGGTAGATCCTCGCTGTCGTCCTCGCCCCGAATGCGAGGGGGAAGACGGAATGTTGCATCCTAGCTGGACAGCAACAGTTCGCCTTCCCCGGCATGACTGGAGGACGACTCTGTCGCAGCGCGGGAGGACGATTGCCACCACTAGAAGCTGGAAGAGGAGGTGGTTCGCCGACCCGCACGCGAGGTAGAGCCCCGGCTCGCCTCGGCCCCCGCCCCAGCGAGGATGACGAACGCACCCGACGCTGAGGGCGGGACCACAGCCTGGTCTGTCTCTCCCCATCCAGGAGCTGGAGGTCACCGCCTTGGGTGGCCACCGGCGGAAGGGAGCAACCAGGCTGCCTGATGAAAATCCTTGAAGCCGAACGATGGCTGAGAGGTACCAACTCCCATGGAGTTGTGTTCCTCCAACGAGGAGGCGGAAAGGCGGCGGATACCCCCCATCTGGGGGCTTGGAAGACGGAAAGACCCGACGCTTAAGGGAGGAAGAAGACATGGTTGCCTTACGAAAGGAGCCTCCCTCCTTTTAAAGGCAACTCCCCCTACGTGCGCCCCCAGGCGCCGCGGGCCGAGTCTTCTTCAACACGCTCCAAGGCCCTCCCCTGCGACTCGGGGGCTGGGTCCCGCATGTCATGCAAGCCGGCTCAGGGCAGAAGAAGCCAAACCGCCGCGCATGGTGCGCACGACCGTCCAGCGGTTACAGGCGACCCCCCATTTTCGCCCAGACCAACGGGCAGAAGGGGCGGGCAGCCATGCAGGCGGCATGCAACCGCGCCAGATGGACGCGCTTCTCCGACTTCTGACACGCCAGCTTGGAACCCAGGTCCACGCGTCGAGCAACCGGCGCGCCAGTTGCTGCATGCAAGCAACCGCACCGCCACTTGTGCCACCATCGCGCCTCTTCGGTTGCGAAGCCTATGCCACGACTCGAGGCGACCCAACAACGCCAGACTGGCGCGTCGGTCAAAGCGACCGAAAGTGGGCTGGCAGTAATAGCGGTGGCAGGCGGGCGGGCGCAGCGGTCACGTCGTCAGCCAGGCTCACGTCCCATCCTGAGACAGCAAGAGAGCCTCCTCTCACAGCGTGAAGACGGTGCACCCGTGACCCGTTCCTCGAACGGATCGCACGCGCGCAACGGCCGCCCCGCCAACCACTCGCCCCGTCGCATTAACTCCGCGGCGGGACACGCGGCGCTTCTGGCAGGAGGAGCGCGCGACGCTTCACCTTCGCCGTAATAACCGCTTCAGAAAAGGTACGCCACGTCATCCGATTTCGTATCCTTTTCCGTTTTCCTCTTTCTCTATCTCTTGCAACAGGGACCGGGAAAGGGGGATACCCCGAAAGGGATCCTTCTCCGCGAAGGAACCGGGCTCCGAGCCCCCCATTACTGATCAGGGGTTCGAAGGCTGGCCCCCCGAGGGTTCAACATTCGCCTCAGATCGCGTGGGCCCGACACCCACTACTGGTCAGGGGTTCGAAGGCCAGCCCCCCGAAGGGCTCCATGGCCGCCTCAGGCTACTCGGGCTCCGCGCCCATTACTGATCAGGGGTTCGAAGGCTGGCCCCCGAAGGGTTCACAGTCGCCTCAGACACCGAGCGAGGGATGACCAGGGGTACGTTCGATACATAACCGAGGCTCGGGCTGCGCTCCCGAGGTACCCTAGGACATTTCCGAGACCAGCGGGAACGATCTTGTAACGGAATCCCATCGGAGGGAGGCATCGAGCCCTCGGACCCCGTCGCCAGGGGACCAGGTCCGGCAAATCACCCGCAGGTACTTTTGGGCGTGCCTCTGGGCCCCTAGCCGACCCCCAACGAACGGGGCACGGACGTCCACTCGGATTACCCGCTTGCAGCTCACCGGAGACACCATGTTCGGTGCCCATTGAGGGTAACATGGCGCACTCCCCCCCTCCTCCTTGCGGAAAGGCGACGTAGGGGCGTATGTAAAAAGTCGAGTCTGTCCCTGATCGTCCTCTCGCCCTGTGCAGAGGCTCGGGGGCTGCTCTCGCAAAAACCGGCTCCGGCCAAGTCGTTGACAGCGTCAACATACCAGCCCGAGAGCTTGGGCCCCGACCGTGCACCGGGGCTACGGCCAGTTCGCATGAGGGAACGACCAGACCAGCCGAAGCATTAAGCGAAGTATTAAGACCTCGAAGGAGTGTAACCACTCCTCCGAGGCCTCGGGGGCTACACCCGGCGGGTGCGCTCGCGCGCACCCACCGGAACGAAATGCAACCGAGAAAGGCTGGTCCCCTTGCAAAAAAGTGCGACAAAAGCCTCCAAGCGAGTGCTAACACTCCCTTCGAGGCTCGGGGGCTACTGTCGGGGACCATAATTAGGGGTACCCTCAAGGCGCCTAATTCTCAGCTGGTAACCCCCATCAGCATAAAGCTGCAAAGGCCTGATGGGCACGATTAAGTCAGGGATCAGTCCACACGAGTGACTCGATCACGCTTCACCCGAGCCTAGCCTCGGCCAAAGGCAGCCGACCTCGAGAGACTTCCGTCTCGCCCGAGGCCCCCTTTTTATGGCGGACACATCACCGGCTCGCCCAAGGCCTTGGCTTCGCTCAGAAGCAACCTTGACTAAATCACCACACCGACTGACCAAATTGCAGGGGCATTTAACGCAAAGGTGGCCTGACACCTCTATCCTGACACGCGCCCCCGGCAGAGCCGAGGTGACCGCCGTCACTCTACCGCTCCACTGGCCAGTCTGACAGAAGGACAGCGCCGCCTGCGCCACTCCGACTGCAGTGCCACTCGACAGAGTGAGTCTGACAGGCAATCAGGCCTTGCCAAAGGCGCCACGACGAACTCCGCTTCGCCCGACCCCAGGGCTCGGACTCGGGCTAAGACCCGGAAGACGGCGAACTCCGCTCCGCCCGACCCCAGGGCTCGGACTCGGGCTAAGACCCGGAAGACGGCGAACTCCGCTCCGCCCGACCCCAGGGCTCGGACTCGGGCTAAGACCCGGAAGACGGCGAACTCCGCTCCGCCCGACCCCAGGGCTCGGACTCGGGCTAAGACCCGGAAGACGGCGAACTCCGCTCCGCCCGACCCCAGGGCTCGGACTCGGGCTAAGACCCGGAAGACGACGAAACTCCGCCTCGCCCGACCCCAGGGCTCGGACTCCGCCCTGGCCTCGGCCGAACGACTTCCGCCTCGCCCGACCCCTTGGCTCGGGCTCGGCCACGGCAACGGAAGGCAGACTCAACCTCGGCTTCGGAGGAAACCCCACGTCGCCCTGCCTAGGGCACAGACCGCCACGTCAACAGGAGGCGCCATCATCATCCCACCCCGAATCGACTCGAGTCACGGAGAACAAGACCGACGTCTCATCCGGCCAGCTCCGCTAGAGAGGCAATGATGGCGCTCCACAAGCTCTATGACGACGGCGGCCCCCAGCTCTCTTACGGAAGCAGGACAACGTCAGCAGGGACTCGACCGCTCCAACAGCTGTCCCTCCATCAGGCTCCACCGCACCTCCGACAGCCACGACATCACGCCAGCAGGGTGCCCAAATCTCTCCGGCTACCACATTGGCATGTACCTAGGGCGCTAGCTCTCCCTCCGCTAGACACGTAGCACTCTGCTACATCCCCATTGTACACCTGGATCCTCTCCTTACGACTATAAAAGGAAGGACCAGGGCCTTCTCAGAAAAGGTTGGCCGCGCGGGACCGAGGACGGGACAGGCGCTCTCTTGGGGCCGCTCGCTTCCCTCACCCGCGTGGACGCTTGTAACCCCCCTACTGCAAGCGCACCTGACCTGGGCGCGGGACGAACACGAAGGCCGCGGGACTTCCACCTCTCTCACGCTTGGCTCCGGCCACCTCGCCTCTCCCCCCTTCGCGCTCGCCCACGCGCTCGACCCATCTGGGCTGGGGCACGCAGCACACTCACTCGTCGGCTTAGGGACCCCCCTGTCTCGAAACGCCGACAACTCTGGTCAACAAGATTAGAAGGTATGAAAGCACAAGATGGACGGACCATGACGTCGTCCAACTCATGCTCAGGTCCTTTACAGTTATTGACCCTCATCTTGTGAATCTTATCCGTGAAAATCCCAGGTACACAAAGATGACGCCTGAGGAGATACTCAGAAAATTTGTAAGCGGGCGCATGATGGTTAAGGAGGCAAGGTATGTAGACGACGCCTTAAACGTTCCTTTGCCCGTCTAAGAGCCGCAGCCCATTGCGCTCAAGGCAACTAGCAGCAAGGAGGCACTACCAAGCAAGGTAGCTCAAGTGGAGGTTGCCGACCTCAACGAAGATGAGATGGCGCTTTTCATCAAGCATTTCAAGACCGCACTTAAAGGACGCAAGGAGTACCCCAACAAGAACAAAACAAAGGAAAAGCGCTCCTGCTTCAAATGCGGTAAGACTGGTCACTTTATTGCTAATTGTCCCGATAATGATAGTGACCAGGGACAAGAAAAGAGCGGGAAGAAGAAGAAAAAGAAGAGCTACAGGAAGGCAAAGGGCGAGGCGCACCTTGGAAAGGAATGGGACTCAAACTGCTCCTCTTCCGACTCCAACGATGAAGGACTTGCTGCCTCGACCTTCAACAAGTCTTCTCTCTTCCCCAACGAACGCCATACATGTCTTATGGCCAAGGAAAAGAAGGTACATGTTCGAGAAACCCCTAAGTACACTACTTCTAGCGATGATGATTCTTCCGATGATGAAGTAGATTACTCTAGCTTATTTAAAGGTTTAGATAGAGCCAAAGTAGAGAAAATTAATGAATTAATTGATGCTCTAAATGAAAAAGATAGACTGCTAGAAAAACAAGAGGACATTTTGTATGAGGAACATGACAAATTTGTTAGTGTACAAAAATCTCTTGCTTTAGAAACTAAGACAAATGAACTGCTATCTTCTGAGTTATCTGCTTGCCATGAATCTATTTCTAGTTTAAGGAGTTTAAATGATGAATTAAATGCTAAGCTAGAGGAAGTTAATAAATCTAGTTCATGTGTAGAGCATGTTGTTATTGTAATAGATGTAAAGACTTTGATGTTGATACATGTAATGAACATCTTATTGCTATTACTAAATTAAATGATGAGGTGGCAAGTCTTAATGCTCAACTTAAGACTTGCAAAAGTGATTTTGATTCATTAAAGTTTTCTAGGGATGCCTACACTATTGGTAGACACCCCTCAATTAAGTATGGGCTTGGTTTTCGAAAGGAAGCCAAGAACTTAACAAGTCAAAGGACTTCCGTTCTCAACAAGGAGAAAGGGAAGGCTCCTATGGCTAGTAGTCCCCAAAGGAACCATGCCTTTATTTATGATAGGAAAATTGCTAGTCGCACTCATTACAATAGGAGTTATGATCATGCTGCTTATAATTCACATGCTATGTTTGCCTCTAGTTCTACCTTTGTTCATGGTAGAAGTAGGCCTAGGAGAAATCATGTTGTGCATCAAGTGCCTAGGAAAATGTGCAATGAATCTACTACTGTTTTCCATGCTTGCAACACTTCTTTTGTTCTTTCATGCAAGAATGCAAAAGTAGTGGCTAAGAAATTGGGATCCAAATGCAAGGGAGACAAAACTTGCATATGGGTTCCAAAAACTATTGTGACTAACCTTATAGGACCCAACAAGAGTTGGGTACCTAAAACCCAAGCTTAAACTGCCTTGCAGGTTTATGCATCCGGGGGATCTAGCTGGATAATCGACAGCGGATGCACAAACCACATGACGAGGGAGAAGAAGATGTTCACCTCCTACGTCAAGAACAAGGATTCCCAGGATACGATTATTTTTGGAGATGGGAACCAAGGCAAGGTCAAGGGTTTGGGAAAGATAGCCATCACCAACGAGCACTCCATATCAAATGTATTTCTAGTAGAGTCGCTTGGTTACAACCTTCTGTCTGTAAGTCAACTGTGTCACATGGGTTACAATTATCTTTTTACAAACGTTGATGTATTTGTCTTTAGGAGTGATGGTTCACTAGCTTTTAAGGGTGTATTAGACGGCAAACTCTACTTAGTTGATTTTTCGAAAGAGGATGCTGATCTAGATGCATGCTTAATAGCTAAGACTAGTATGGGCTAGCTGTGGCATCGCCGTCTAGCACATGTTGGGATGAAGAACCTTCATAAACTTCTAAAGGGAGAACATGTGTTAGGACTAACCAATATTTGTTTTGAGAAAGATAGACCTTGTGTAGCTTGTCAGGCAGGAAAACAGGTGAGAAGCACTCATCACAGCAAGAATGTGATGACAACATCAAGACCACTGGAGCTTCTTCACATGGACCTCTTCGGACCCGTTGCCTACCTTAGCATCGAGGGAAGTAAGTATGGTCTTGTAATTGTTGATGATTTTTCTCGCTTCACTTGGGTGTTCTTTCTGCAGGATAAATCAGAAACCCAAGGGACCCTAAAGCGCTTTCTAAGGAGGTCTCAAAACGAATTTGAGCTCAAGGTAAAAAATATAAGAAGCGACAACGGGTCCGAGTTCAAGAATCTGCAAGTGGAGGAGTATCTTGAGGAAGAAGGCGTCAAGCACGAGTTCTCCGCTCCCTACACACCACAGCAAAACGGTGTGGTAGAGAGGAAGAACAGGACGCGTATCGACATGGCGAGAACTGAAAGTCGCCTAGAGGGGGGGTGAATAGGGCGAATCTGAAATTTATAAACTTAAGCACAACTACAAGCCGGGTTAGCGTTAGAAATATGAACGAGTCCGAGAGAGAGGGCGAAAAACAAATCGCAAGCAATTATGAAGAGTGAGACACAAGGATTTGTTTTACCGAGGTTCGGTTTTTGCAAACCTACTCCCCGTTGAGGTGGTCATAAAGACCGGGTCTCTTTCAACCCTTTCCCTCTCTCAAACGGTCACTTAGACCGCGTGAGCTTTTCTTCTCAATCAAACGGGACACTAAGTCCCCGCAAGGACCACCACACAATTGGTGTCTCTTGCCTCGGTTACAATTGAGTTGATCACAAGAAAGTATGAGAAAAGAAGCAATCCAAGCGCAAGAGCTCAAATGAACACAAGTCACCCTCTCACTAGTCACTATTTGATTAGAAATGATCTATGGACTTGGGAGAGGATTTGATCTCTTTGGTGTGTCTTGTATTGAATGCTATAGCTCTTGTAAGGTGTGGGAAGTCAGAAAACTTGGATGCAATGAATGGTGGGTGGTTGGGGTATTTATAGCCTCAACCACCAAACTAGTCGTTTGGTGAAGGCTGCTGTCGCATGGCGCACCAGATAGTCCGGTGCGCCTGCCATGTCACCCAGCCGTTGGATTCTGACCGTTGGAGCTTCTGTCTTCTGGGCCACCGGACAGTCCGGTGGTGCATCGGACAGGTCCTGTAGACTGTCCGATGCGCCTTCTGGCGCGAGCCTGACATCTGCGCGCATTGTAGCGCATTCAATGCGGTTGCAGGCGACCGTTGGTGCTGAAGTAGTCGTTGCTCCGCTGGCACACCGGACAGTCCGGTGCGTCACCGGACACTGTCCGGTGCTACACCGGACAGTCCAGTGAATTATAGCGGAGAGGCTCCTAGAATTCCCGAAGGTGAGCAGTTCGGAGTTGGAGTCTCTAGTGCACTGGACAGTCCGGTGCGCCAGACCAGGGCACACTTCGGTTGACCTTTGCTCTCTGTGTTTGAATCCTTTCTTGGTCTTTTTATTGGTTTGTTGTGAACCTTTGACACCTGCAGAACTCATAATCTAGAGCAAACTAGTTAGTCCAATTATTTGTGTTGGGCAATTCAACCACCAAAATCAATTAGGAAAAAAGGTGTAAGCCTATTTCCCTTTCAAGAACGATGCTTGGAGAATTCAAGACGTTCGAGCGGTTTTGGTCGGAAGCTGTGAACACAGCTTGCCACGCCATAAACCGGCTCTACCTACATCGCCTTCTCGAGAAGACCTCGTATGAACTCCTTACCGGTAACAAACCCAACGTCTCCTACTTTCGTGTATTTGGGAGCAAATGTTACATTCTGGTGAAGAAAGGTAGACACTCAAAATTTGCTCCCAAGGCAGTAGAAGTGTTTTACTAGGGTATGACTCAAATACAAAGGTGTATAGAGTCTTCAACAAATCATCGGGTTTGGTTGAAGTCTCTAGCGACGTTATATTTGATGAGACTAATAGCTCTCCAAGAGAGCAAGTTGATCTTGATGACATAGATGAAGATGATGTTCCGACGGCCGCAATGCGCACGATGGTGATAGGTGATGTGCGACCATAGGAACAACAAGAGCAAGATCAGCCATCTTCCTCCAAAATGGTGCATCCTCCAACTCAAGACGGCGAACAGGTACCTCAAGAAGAGGGACATGATCAAGGGGGAGCACAGGAAGAACAAGTGATGGAGGAAGAAGCATCACATGCCCCTCCAACTCAAATTCGAGCAATGATCCAACGACATCACCCCGTCGATCAGATTCTGGGTGATATCAGCAAGGGAGTAACGACTCGCTCACGCTTAGCTAATTTTTGTGAGCATTACTCGTTTGTCTCTTCTATTGAGCCTTTCAGGGTAGAAGAGGCCTTGCAGGATCCGGACTGGGTGTTGGCTATGTAGGAAGAGCTCAACAACTTCACGAGGAATGAAGTTTGGAGCCTGGTGCCACGTCCAAAGCAAAATTTTGTGGGAACCAAGTGGGTGTTCCGCAACAAGCAAGACGAGCATGGGGTGGTGACAAGAAACAATGCTCGACTTGTGGCAAAAGGTTATGCCCAAGTCGCAGGTTTGGATTACGAGGAGACTTTTGCTCCTGTGGCTAGGCTAGAGTCTATTCGAATTTTATTAGCCTATGCCGCTCACCACTCCTTCAGGTTGTTTCAAATGGATGTAAAGAGCGCTTTCCTCAACGGGCCAATCAAGGAGGAGGTATACATGGAACAACCCCCTAGCTTTGAGGATGACAGGTACCCCGACCATATGTTCAAGCTCTCTAAGGCGCTATATGGACTTAAGCAAGCCCCAAGAGCATGGTATGAATGCCTTAAAGATTTCTTAATTGCTAATGCTTTCAAGGTTGGGAAAGCCGATCCCACTCTTTTTACTAAGACTTGTGATGGTGATCTTTTTGTGTGCCAAATTTATGTCGATGACATAATATTTGGTTCTACTAATCAAAAGTCTTGTGAGGAGTTTAGCAGGGTGATGACACAAAAGTTTGAGATGTCGATGATGGGCGAGTTGACCTACTTCCTTGGGTTCCAAGTGAAGCAACTCAAGGACGACACCTTGAAAGGGAAATGTGCCCTTGGGCCATTTCTAAGTATTTTGGTGATTTAGTGTCCAACACAAGTGCCTAAGTGTTAAATGGTGGACAAAGTACAAATCAAGTATAAAGGTATGTTTCTCATACTTAGTACATTGTTTTAGAGACTAATGTATTGTGTCTAAGTGCTGGAAACAGGAAAAATCAAGTTGAAATTAAAGATGGCTTTGTTCTGCCAAAGTCAGCTCTGTCTAGGTGCACCGGACTGTCCGGTGGTGCACCGGACTGTCCGGTGGTGCACCGGACAGTGTCCGGTGCGCCAGGCTGGCTCAGGCGAACTTGCTGCTCTCGGGAAGTGATTAACGGCGTACGGCTATAATTCACCGGACTGTCCGGTGAGCCAACTGTCAGCCGGGCCAACGGTCGGCCGCGCGATCCGTGCGAGACACATGGTCGAGCCAACGGTCGGAAGGGGGCACCGGACTGTCCGGTGTGCACTGGAAAGTGTCCGGTGCGCCAACGGTCGGCTTCGCCAAATAAGGAAAGAGATCCGCACCGGACAGTGTCCGGTGGTGCACTGGACTGTCCGGTGCGCCAGGCGACAGAAGGCAAGAATTGCCTTCCTGGAATGCTCTCAACGGCTCCTAGCTGCCTTGGGGCTATAAAAGGGACCCCTAGGCGCATGGAGGAGTATACCAAGCATTCTCTAAGCATTCCTAAGCACCAAGACTTCGATTCCGCGCATTTGATTCTTAGTGATAGCAACTAGAGCTCCATTTGAGTTGTGAACTTGCCGGGTTGTGTTGTGAGCTCTTGTTGTGACTTGTGTGCGTGTTGTCGCTCTGATTTTGTGTCTTGTGTGTGTTTCTCATTCCTCCCTTACTCCGTGCTTCTTTGTGAAAATCAAAGTGTAAGGGAGAGAGGCTCCAAGTTGTGGAGATTCCTCGCAAGTGGGATATAGTAAAGTGAAAGCAAAACACCATGGTATTCAAGTGGGTCTTTGGACCGCTTGAAAGGGGTTGATTGCAACCCTCGTCTATTGGGACGCCACAACGTGGAGTAGGCAAGTGTTGGACTTGGCCGAACCACGGGATAAACCACCGTGCCATCTCTGTGTTGATATCTTTGTGGTTATCGTGTTGTGCAAGTTCTCCTCTCTAGCCACTTGGCTTATTCGTGCTAACTCCTAATCAAGTTTTGCGGATTAAGTTTCAAGTTTTCACAGGATCACCTATTCACCCCCCCTCTAGGTGCTCTCAATTGGTATCAGAGCCGTTCTCTTCAAGAAAGGGACTAATCGCCCGAAGAGATGGATCCTAAGGGCAAGGGGATTGTGATCAATGATAAAGAGAAGGAGTCCTTGGTCAACGAGCCGAAAGATGACAAGCATACCGACTCGGGCTCGGGCCACAAACAAAAAGATGGAAAGAAGAAGACGAGGTGCATCAAGGAGATCGTCTACTACGACGACAACGACGAGTCCTCTTCTTCCCAAAAGGACGACGACAACGACTACGAGAAAAAGAAGACGGTTAACTCAAACTTCTCTTTCGATTATTCTCGTATTCCGCATAGCTCGAATGCACATTTGCTTTCCATTCCTCTTGGCAAACCTCCTCACTTTGATGGAGAGGACTACGGATTTTGGAGTCACAAAATGCGTAGTCACTTGTTCTCTCTCCATCCAAGCATATGGGAGATAGTCGAGAATGGAATGAAATTTGATAGTACTGATAGTCCCATGTTCATTAATGAGCAAATTCACAAAAATGCACAAGCTACTACTGTTCTCCTAGCTTCTTTGTGCTGGGACGAATACCATAAAGTGAGCGGCTTGGATAACGCCAAGCAGATCTGGGATACCCTCAAGATCCCACATGAGGGGAACGACATCACCATGCTCACCAAGATGGAGTTGGTGGAGGGAGAACTCGGGAGATTCGCAATGATAAGGGGGGAGGAGCCAACCCAAATGTACAACAGGCTCAAAACCCTTGTCAACAAGATAAGGAGCTATGGAAGCACGCGATGGACGGACCACGACGTTGTCCGACTAATGCTAAGGTCCTTTACCGTCCTTGATCCACATCTTGTGAACAATATTCGTGAGAATCCTAGGTACACGAAGATGACGCCCGAAGAGATCCTTGGAAAGTTCGTAAGCGGGCGGATGATGATCAAGGAGGCTAGATACGTCGACGATGCATTAAATGGTCCAATCCAAGAGCCTCAAACTATTGCTCTCAAGGCAACAAGGAGCAAGGAGGCGCTACCTAGCAAGGTGGCACAAGTTGAGGCGGCCGGGCTTAATGATGAAGAGATGGTCCTCATCATCAAGCGGTTCAAGACGGCGCTAAAGGGTCGCAAGGAGCACCCCAACAAGAACAAGACGAAGGGGAAGCGCTCCTGCTTCAAATGCGGTAAGATTGGTCATTTTATCACTAATTGTCCCGATAATGATAGTGACCAGGAAAAGAAGAGTGGAAAGTGGGAAAAGAAAAAGAACTACAAGAAGGCGAAGGGCGAGGCACATCTTGGAAAGGAGTGGGATTCGGATTGCTCCTCGTCCGACTCCGACAACGAAGGACTCACCGCCGCCGCCTTCAACAAGTCATCCCTCTTCCCCAACGAGCATCACACATGCCTCATGGCAAAGGAGAAGAAGGTATGTACTCGAAACAATACTACTTATGCTTCTTCAAGCGAGGATGAGTCTAGTGATGATGATGAAATAGACTATTCATGCTTATTCAAGGGCTTAGATAGAACTAAGGTTGATAAGATTAATGAATTGATTGATGCTTTGAATGATAAAAATAGATTACTAGAAAAACAAGAGGACCTTTTATATGAAGAGCATGATAAATTCGTTAGTGCACAAAATTCTCTTGCTCTAGAAGTTAAAAGGAATGAAATGCTCTCTTATGAACTATCTACTTGTCATGAAACCATTTCTACTTTAAAAAGTGTGAATGATGATTTAAATGCTAAACTAGAAGTAGCAAGTAAATCTAACTCTTGTGTAGAACATGTTATGATTTGCAATAGGTGCAATGATTTTAATGTTGATGCTTGTAGTGAACACCTAGTTTGCATTTCTAAATTAAATGATGAAGTGGCTAGTCTTAATGCCCAACTTAAGACTAGCAAGAGTGAATTTGACAAGCTAAAATTTGCAAGGGATGCCTACACGATTGGTAGACACCCCTCAATTAAGGATGATCTTGGCTTCAAGAAGGAAGTCAAGAACTTAACAAGCCATAAGGCTTCCATCTCCGCCAAGGAGAAAGGGAAGGCCCCTATGGCTAGTAGTGCTCAAAAGAACCATGCCTTCATGTATCATGATAGGAGACATTCTAGAAATGTTAAAAGAAGTTATGATGCTTTTGATTCTCATGCCATGGTTGCTTCTAGTTCTTATATTATGCATGATAGAAATGTGGCTAGGAAAAATGTTGTTAATCATATGCCTAGAAGAAATATTGTTCATTTTCCTAGGAAAGTAATGAATGAACCTTCTACAATTTATTATGCTTGCAATGCTTCCTTTGCTATTTGTAGAAAGGATAAGAAGATAATTGCTAGAAAATTAGGGGCCAAATGTAAGGGGGACAAGACTTGCATTTGGGTCCCTAAGACTATTGTGACTAACCTTGTAGGACCTAACATGAGTTGGGTACCTAAGACCCAAGCCTAAATTTGCCTTGCAGGTTTATGCATCCGGGGGCTCAAGCTGGATTATCGACAGCGGATGCACAAACCACATGACAGGGGAGAAGAGGATGTTCTCTTCCTACGTCAAGAACAAGGATCCCCAAGATTCAATCATATTCGGTGATGGGAACCAAGGCAAGGTGAAAGGGTTAGGAAAAATTAGTATTTCATCCGAGCACTCTATTTCTAATGTGTTCTTAGTTGAGTCGCTTGGATATAACTTGTTGTCTGTGAGTCAACTTTGTAATATGGGATATAACTGTTTATTTACAAATATAGATGTGTCTGTCTTTAGAAGAAGTGATGGTTCATTAGCGTTTAAGGGTGTATTAGACGGCAAACTATATTTAGTTGATTTTGCAAAAGAGGAGGCCGGTCTAGATGCATGCTTAATTGCTAAGACTAGCATGGGCTGGCTGTGGCATCGCCGCTTAGCACATGTGGGGATGAAGAACCTTCACAAGCTTCTAAAGGGAGAACACATGATAAGTCTAACTAATGTTACTTTCGAAAAAGATAGACCTTGTGCAGCTTGTCAAGCAGGGAAACAGGTGGGAAGCTCTCATCATGCCAAAAATGTGATGACAACATCAAGACCCCTGGAGTTACTTCATATGGACCTCTTTGGACCCGTCGCCTATCTAAGCATAGGAGGAAGTAAGTATGGTCTTGTTATAGTTGATGATTTTTCCCGCTTCACTTGGGTATTCTTTTTGCAGGATAAATCTGAAACCCAAGGGACCCTCAAGCGCTTCCTAAGGAGAGCTCAAAATGAGTTTGAGCTCAAGGTGAAGAAGATAAGAAGCGACAATGGGTCCGAATTCAAGAACCTTCAAGTGGAGGAGTATCTTGAGGAGGAAGGAATCAAGCACGAGTTCTCTGCCCCCTACACACCACAACAAAATGGTGTGGTAGAGAGGAAGAACAAGACACTTATAGACATGGCTAGGACGATGCTTGGAGAGTTCAAGACCCCCGAGCGCTTTTGGTCGGAAGCCGTGAACACGGCTTGCCACGCCAT
Organism: Zea mays; assembly: GCF_902167145.1. Taxonomy (NCBI): domain Eukaryota; kingdom Viridiplantae; phylum Streptophyta; class Magnoliopsida; order Poales; family Poaceae; genus Zea; species Zea mays. The sequence goes on from NC_050105.1 coordinate 118,488,395, forward strand.
CAACCGGGTCTACCTTCATCGCCTCCTCAAGAAAACTTTGTATGAGCTACTAACCGATAACAAACCCAATGTTTTGTATTTCCGAGTTTTTGGGAGTAAATGCTACATTCTAGTGAAGAAGGGTAGGAATTCCAAATTTGCTCCCAAAGCCGTAGAAGGGTTTTTGTTAGGTTATGACTCAAATACAAAGGCGTATAGGGTCTTCAACAAATCATCGGGTTTGGTTGAAGTCTCTAGCGATGTTGTATTTGATGAGACTAATGGCTCTCCAAGAGAGCAAGTTGTTGATCTTGATGATGTAGATGAAGAAGACGTTCCAACGGCCGCAATACGCACCATGACGATTGGAGATGTACGGCCACAGGAACAAAATGAGTGAGATCAACCTTCTTCCTCAACAATGGTGCATCTCCCAACTCAAGACGATGAACAAGTTCATCAAGAGGAGGCGTGTGATCAAGGGGGGCACAAGACGATCATGTAATGGAGAAAGAAGCGCAATCGGCACCTCCAACCCAAGTTCGAGTGATGATTCAAAGGGATCATCTCGTCGACCAGATTCTGGGTGACATTAGCAAGGGAGTAACTACTCGGTCTCGATTAGTTAATTTTTGTGAGCATTACTCCTTTGTTTCTTCTATTGAGCCTTTCAGGGTAGAGGAGGCCTTGCTAGATCCGGACTGGGTGTTGGCCATGCAGGAGGAGCTCAACAACTTCAAAAGAAATGAAGTTTGGATACTGGTGCCTCGTCCCAAGCAAAACGTTGTGGGCACAAAGTGGGTGTTCCGCAACAAACAAGACGAGCACGGGGTGGTGACAAGGAACAAGGCTAGACTTGTGGCAAAAGGTTATGCCCAAGTCGCAGGTTTGGACTTTGAGGAGACTTTTGCTCCTGTGGCTAGGCTAGAATCCATTCGTATCTTGCTAGCATATGCCGCTCACCATTCTTTCAGGTTGTTCCAAATGGACGTGAAGAGCGCTTTCCTCAACGGGCCAATCAAGGAGGAGGTGTACGTGGAGCAACCCCCTGGCTTCGAGGATGAACGGTACCCCGACTACGTGTGTAAGCTCTCTAAGGCGCTCTATGGACTTAAGCAAGCCCCAAGAGCATGGTATGAATGCCTTAGAGACTTTTTAATTGCTAATGATTTCAAGGTTGGGAAAGCCGATCCAACTCTTTTTACTAAGACTTGTGATGGTGATCTTTTTGTGTGCCAAATTTATGTCGATGACATAATATTTGGTTCTACTAACCAAAAGTCTTATGAAGAGTTTAGCAGGGTGATGACTCAAAAAATTGAGATGTCGATGATGGGCGAGTTAAGCTATTTCCTTGGGTTCCAAGTGAAGCAACTCAAGGATGGGACCTTCATCTCCCAAACGAAGTACACGCAAGACTTGATCAAACGGTTTGGGATGAAGGACGCCAAGCCCGCAAAGACCCCAATGGGAACCGACAGACACGCCGACCTCAACAAAGGAGGTAAGTCCGTTGATCAAAAAGCATATCAGTCTATGATAGTGTCTTTACTTTATTTATGTGCTAGTAGACCGGATATTATGCTTAGCGTATGCATGTGTGCTAGATTTCAATCTGATCCAAGGGAGTGTCACTTAGTGGCTGTGAAGCGAATTCTTAGATATTTAGTCGCTACGCCTTGCTTTGGGATCTGGTATCCAAAGGGGTCTACCTTTGACTTGATTGGATATTCAGACTCCGACTATGCTGGATGTAAGGTCGATAGGAAGAGTACATCGGGGACGTGCCAATTCTTAGGAAGGTCCCTGGTGTTGTGGATTTCTAAGAAACAAACCACCGCTTAGGCCGAGTATGTTGCCGCAGGACAGTGTTGCGCGCAACTACTTTGGATGAGGCAAACCCTCAGGGACTTTGGCTACAATCTGAGTAAAGTCCCACTCCTATGTGATAATGAGAGTGCTATCCGCATGGCGGATAATCCTGTTGAACACAGCCGCACAAAGCACATAGACATCCAGCATCACTTTTTGAGAGACCACCAGCAAAAGGGGGATATCGAAGTGTTTCACGTTAGCACCGAGAACCAGCTAGCCGATATCTTTACCAAGCCTTTAGATGAGCAGACCTTTTGCAAGTTGCGTAGTGAGCTAAATGTCTTAGATTCGCGGAACTTGGATTGACTTATAGCATACATGTGTTTATGCCTTTGATCATGTTCCTTATGCATTTTGTTGTTTATTTATGGTGCTCAAGTTGTACAAGCACTCCCCGGACCTCACAAGTCCATTTTGCAAGTGATGCACAAATTTAGGGGGAGATGTGCTACAACTTGACCCTTTGAGACTAACTGTATGCTTGAGTTTGCTTAATTTAGTCTCAAAGGAGGTTTGAAAGGGAAAAGGTGGACTTGGACCATGCAAGACTTCCACTGCACTCCGATGAAAGAGTAACTAACTCCAAGTTCATCTCCATGCTCTTATTGTCTTTTTACTCTTAGTTGAAGATTTTGGTGAGGCAATGGGGTTAAAGGACCAAGATTGATCCTGTTTTGGTGCTTGATGCCAAAGGGGGAGAAAATAAGGCCAAAGCAATAAATGGATCAGCTACCACTTGTGAATTTTGAAAATAGTAGAGTTAGAGTTTTTGTTTTGTCAAAATACTCTTGTTTGCCTCTTATTGTCAAAAGTTGGTCTCTTGTGGGGAGAAGGCTTAATTATGGGAAAAGGGGGAGTTTTTGAATCCTTGATCAATTTCTCGTGAAATATCTCTCTTTATGTTTCAACATGTGTGTTTGACTTAGAAATAGGAAATTGAGTTTGATTTGCAAAAACAAACCAAGTGGTGGCAAAGAATGATCCATATATGTCAAATTTGAATCAAGACAATTTTGAGTTCTTATTTGAAGTGATTTTGCACTTGTTCTACTTGCTTTATGTTGTGTTGGTATAAATCACCAAAAAGGGGGAGATTGAAAGGGAAATGTGCCCTTGGGCCATTTCTAAGTATTTTGGTGATTTAGTGTCCAACACAAGTGCCTAAGTGTTAAATGGTGGACAAAGTACAAATCAAGTATAAAGGTATGTTTCTCATACTTAGTATATTGTTTTAGAGACTAATGTATTGTGTCTAAGTGCTGGAAACAGGAAAAATCAAGTTGAAATTAAAGATGGCTTTGTTCTGCCAAAGTCAGCTCTGTCTAGGTGCACCGGACAGTGTCCGGTGCGCCAGGCTGGCTCAGGCGAACTTGCTGCTCTCGGGAAGTGATTAACGGCGTACGGCTATAATTCACCGGACTGTCTGGTGTGCACCGGACTGTCCGGTGAGCCAACTGTCAGCCGGGCCAACGGTCGGCCGCGCGATCCGCGCGAGACACGTGGTCGAGCCAACGGTCGGAAGGGGGCACCGGACTGTCCGGTGTGCATCGGACAGTGTCCGGTGCGCCAACGACTCCAAAGTGCCAACGGCCGGCTTCGCCAAATAAGGAAAGAGATCCGCACCGGACAGTGTCCGGTGGTGCACCGGACTGTCCGGTGCGCCAGGCGACAGAAGGCAAGAATTGCCTTCCTGGAATGCTCTCAACGGCTCCTAGCTGCCTTGGGGCTATAAAAGGGACCCCTAGGCGCATGGAGGAGTATACCAAGCATTCTCTAAGCATTCCTAAGCACCAAGACTTCAATTCCGCGCATTTGATTCTTAGTGATAGCAACTAGAGCTCCATTTGAGTTGTGAACTCGCCGGGTTGTGTTGTGAGCTCTTGTTGTGACTTGTGTGCGTGTTGTCGCTCTGATTTTGTGTCTTGTGTGCGTTGCTCATTCCTCCCTTACTCTGTGCTTCTTTGTGAAAATCAAAGTGTAAGGGAGAGAGGCTCCAAGTTGTGGAGATTCCTCGCAAGCGGGATATAGTAAAGTGAAAGCAAAACACCGTGGTATTCAAGTGGGTCTTTGGACCGCTTGAAAGGGGTTGATTGCAACCCTCGTCCATTGGGACGCCACAACGTGGAGTAGGCAAGTGTTGGACTTGGCCGAACCACGGGATAAACCACCGTGCCATCTCTGTGTTGATATCTTTGTGGTTATCGTGTTGTGCAAGTTCTCCTCTCTAGCCACTTGGCTTATTCGTGCTAACTCCTAATCAAGTTTTGCGGATTAAGTTTCAAGTTTTCACAGGATCACCTATTCACCCCCCCCCCCTCTAGGTGCTCTCACACCTTCATCTCCCAAACGAAGTACACACAAGATCTTCTCAAGCGGTTTGGGATGAAGGACGCCAAGCCCGCGAAGACACCGATGGGAACCGACGAGCATGTTGACCTCAACAAAGGAGGTAAGTCCGTTGATCAAAAGGCATACCGGTCTATGATAGGTTCATTGCTTTATTTATGTGCTAGTAGATCGGACATTATGCTAAGTGTATGCATGTGTGCTAGATATCAATCCGACCCCAAGGAATGTCACCTTGTGGCCGTTAAGCGAATTCTTAGATATTTAGTTTCTACGCCTTGTTTCGGGATCTGGTATCCAAAGGGGTCGACCTTTGACTTGATTGGATACTCAGACTCTGATTATGCCGAGTGCAAGGTTGATAGGAAGAACACATCAGGGACGTACCAATTTCTAGGAAGGTCCCTGGTGTCCTGGAGTTCAAAGAAACAAACATCCGTTGCCCTATCCACCGCTGAGGCCGAGTATGTTGCCATAGGACAGTGTTGCGCGCAACTACTTTGGATGAGGCAAACCCTCCGGGACTTTGGCTACAATCTAAGCAAAGTCCCACTCCTATGTGACAATGAGAGTGCAATCCGCATGGCGGATAATCCTGTCGAACACAGCCGCACTAAGCACATAGACATCCGACATCACTTCCTGAGAGACCACCAGCAAAAGGGAGATATCGAGGTGTACCATATTAGCACCGAGAACCAGCTAGCCGATATCTTCATTAAGTCTTTAGATGAGAAAAGGTTTTGCAGGTTGCGTAGTGAGCTAAATATCTTAGATTCGCGTAACTTGGATTGATCTATAGCATACATGTATTCTATGCCTTTGATCATGTTACTTGAAGCATTTACATTATTCATTGTATATTTGTGGTGCTCAAGTTGTACAAGACCTCCCCGGACCTCACAAGTCTATATGCGAATGGTGCACATATTTAGGGGGAGATATGCTACAACTTGACCCTTTGAGACTAACCTTTGTGTTTGAGTATACTTGATGTAGTCTCAAAAGTGCATTGAAAGGGAAAGGTGAACTTGGACGATGCAAAGACTTCCACTGCACTCCGGTATTAGTGTACTCACCTCCAAGTTCATACTTATGCTCTCATTGCCTTTTTGCTCGTAATTGACATTTTTGGTGAGGCAATGGGGCTAAAGGGCCAAACATGATACTGTTTTGGTGCTTAATGCCAAAGGGTGAGAAATTAAGGCTAAAGCAAAGCAAATGGATCAGATACCACTTGTGAATTTCAAAAATAATAGAGTTAGATTTTTTGATTTGACCAAAATACTCTTATTGCAAAATTTGGTCTCTTGTGAGAAAAAGGGGGAGTTTTTGGCACTTGATCAATTTTTCTCTTGGAACATCTCTTGATTTGCCCAAACAAGTGAGTTTGACTTAGAGATAGGAAAATGAATTTGTTTTGCAAAAACAAACCAAGTGGTGGCAAAGAATGATCCAAATATGCCAAATTATAGTAAAAACAATTTGGTCCTCATTTGCATTGATGTTGCACTTATTTTGGTTGCTTTTTGATGTGTTGGCATAAATCACCAAAAAGGGGGAGTTGAAAGGGAAATGTGCCCTTGGGCCATTTCTATAATGTTTTGGTGATTAAGTGTCCAACACATAGTAAGTGAGTTGCTATGTGCCAAACAAGCAAGAAGTGCAAATCATATAACAAGGTATGTCTCTAAATTTAGTAATTGGTTTTTGTATACTAATGTATTTGTCTAAGTGTTAGAAACAAAGCAGAGAAGAAAAGAAACGAATTGCAAAAGACTTGGGTGTGTGCAGCCAAAGTCCAGCTCGGCCTGGCACACCGGACTGTCCGGTGGTGCACCGGACAGTGTCCGGTGCACCAGGCTGGTCTCCGGTGAAAATGTCGCTCTCGGGATTCGATGACGGCATACGACTATAATTCACCGGATGGTCCGGTGGTGCACCGGACTGTCCGGTGAGTCATCCGCGGCGAACTCGTCGCCCTCGAGAAAAGCAAAAGGCGATGTGGCTATAATTCACCGGACTGTCCGGTGGTGCATCGGACTGTCCGGTGAGCCAACGGTCGCTAGCGCCAACGGTCGGCCGCGCAATCTTCGCGCGACACGTGGACTGCTCCAACGGTTGGCTGGTGCACCGGACAGTCCGGTGTGCACCGGACAGTGTCCGGTGAGCCAATCAGCCCAGAGGAGCAACGATCGGATATGCCATTTTTGGAAGGAGATCACGCACTGGACCGTCTACAGGACCTGTCCGGTGGCGCACCGGACTGTCCGGTGCGCCACTCGACAAAAGGCAAGGATGGCCTTCCAAGTTTATCTCCAACGGCTCCTAGCTGCCTTGGGGCTATAAAAGGGACCCCTAGGCGCATGGAGGAGTTAACCCAAGCATTCACTAAGCATCCTAAGACTCCAAGACTCCAACTTCGCGCATTCGATTCTTTGTGTTAGTGATTTGAGCTCCATTTGAGTTGTGAACTCTGTGTGTTGTGTTTCGAGCTCAAGTCATGACTTGTGTGCGTGGTTATGCTACGTATTTGAGTCTTGTGTGTGTTGCTCTTCCCAACCTTACTCTTGTGCGTTCTTTGTGATCAATATTGTAAGGGCGAGAGGCTCCAACTTGTGGAGATTCCTCACAAACAGGAAGAAGACTATAATTAAGAAAGATGTGGTATTCAAGTTGATCATTGAATCACTTAAAAGGGGTTGAGTGCAACCCTCGTTCACTGTGACACCACAACGTGGAAGTAGGCAAGTGTTACTTGGCCGAACCACGGGATAAAATCGCGTGTCTCTTGTGTCGCTCCTCTCTGTGATTATTTGTGTTCGCAAGAGCTTGCTTCAAGCTACTTAGCCGTACTAACACTTATAACTAAGTTTTGTGGCTATTAGTATTTGATTTTTACAGGATCACCTATTCACCCCCCTCTAGGTGCTCTCAAACACAAGCATTCCTTGAGCATACTGCAACTCTGAGACTCTGCGACCACACTTCTGATTCATTAGATAGAGATTTGAGTGTGTTCTTTAGATGTGACTCCACTATTTTGTTTCATACGCTCTTTTCTCGACTCATGTGCGTGTTGTTGCTGCGAATTAAGTTATTATGTGTGTTGCTATTCCCCCTTACTTTTGTGCTTTGATTAAGATCATCTATGTAAGGTGTGAGAGACTCCAACTTGTGGAGATTCCTCACAAAGGGGATTTGAGATAAGGAAGAAAATCGTGGTACTCAAGTTGATCTTTGGATCACTTGAGAGGGCTTGAGTGCAACCCTTGACCAAAGAAGGTCACCACAACGTAGAGTAGGCATTGACCGAACAACGGGATAAAATTGTTGTGTCTCTTGTGTATTTATTTTATTGAAATTGTTTGAATTCTCATATTCACTTGGGTTATTGCTCCTAAGTTTGATACCCATTTAAAAGGAGCAATCAAGTGAAGAGTTCTCCTCTCTCTCTCTCCATCTCTACTCACAACAACTTGGCTTTAGTTTTCACTAACACTTGTTATAAACCAAGTTTGTGCTGTTTGGAGTTGATTATTGCAGGATCACCTATTCACTTCCCTCTAGGTGCACTCAACATTACAACGAGCATGTGGAGGAGGTCATGGAAAAGCGAGAGGGCATGGTTCATCGTGACGACAAGCTTTGGCCCATATGCCTAGCGGACTCTTGGTGATGTTATTCGTTTATCGTTCCCCAGTTTGGGTGGCGGCATGCATGAGTAGATTTTCCCTATCGTCCACTAGGGTCACTGTTGACCCTACCTAGGTTTGGGCCCTTTCAATTTCTCTCAAAACTAGGTTGCCCCCTATGTCATCGACCACCTTGTGGGACTCCAATGGGGTGTTGTGCCACACTATATTAGACCATGAATCATGTGCCCCTTTTTTGACCCTTCCATGGCCTTCTCGTCGAGAGCACCTTCAAGGTCCTTGGTCTTGCCGGTTCCTAAGGGGTGGTGGAAGGTGCAACAGGGGCCTGTCCCTAATAGCGATAAAAACCATGGTCCTAAAGGTGACCTCGATCCCAAGGGTGAAGGGACCACATGAAATGACTAGAGCCATCAAAAATGAATCACAACACGCCAAGGGAAACGTACTATTAGGGACCAACACAACCCTAAGATCTAACTAGTTTGCCAAGTATGTGCTTGCAGGTTCATAAGTGTCAATTGAGGAATTCAACTCAATACTTAGCTCAAACAAAGGCTAGAAAGACAAATCTTGGAGAAGATAAACTATGAGTGGTTCAAATAATGTTTGGATAAGTTCTAAATGCCCTTAGGAATGTTTTTGAGCACATTAGAGAGTTTGGAAAGTGCATTTTGGTACTAAGTTTGAGCTAGATAGGACTTTAAGTTGGAAATCTGGAAAAAAGACTAAAACTATGACTTAGACCTGATGGACACCCTCTAAATAAGTTTGTCTAAGTCAAAGAAATACTGTCAAGATCAACCAACCAAAGTTGGAGAAGAAAATAAAGGAGTTCCTATGGCCTGGTGCACATGACCACTTTACTAGAGACGTATGCAAAGGAGTTCCTGTGGCCTGGCTCATTGGACCAGTCTAGTGATGTGCCAAACCACTTTAATATAGAGGTATGCAGAGAAGATTAGAAGGACTTAAGCACACCCGACCAGTTTAGTGTGCATCAGACTAGTTGGGTCCAACGGAAACTTTAGCTTTCAACGGTCGGCTCCAACGACTAGATGACGTGACAGGACACATGGTGGGGTCCGGTGGTGCACTGTACCGGTCCGGTGCAGGTGACTGTTGGAGGTTTAGTGGTGTATCAGACTGGTCCAATCCACCTGAGGAAAGAGCATATTTTGCAGATTTCAAGCAATGACTAATCGTGGGGTTTGGTGTTATAAATACCCTCCCCCCAAAACAGCCCATTCAAGACACCAATCACCACTAGAGTTGTGCATCATTCCTAAACATTTGTGCAACACCTTGAATCTATTTTGAGAGATCTGAGCACCCCATTTGTGTAGAGATAGTCATTCTAGAGAGTGTGCTCTTGTGATCCGCATTCTTGGTGTTGTTTTGTTATGTTTCTTGCTCTTGTGTGGGTGATACTCTATTGTAAAGGCTAACAAGAGGCTCCAAGTTTGTGTAGTGCCTCGTGGAGACTCTGTCTCTCATTCTACTAGTTCTGAGGGCTCAAGCTTGATCATTGGGTTTGCTTGAGAGGGTTGAGAAAGACCTAGTCCTTTGGGATACCTTATGGGGGTGTCGGTTCTTTGGAAACAAACCTCGTTAAAACAAATTGTGTGTCTTATTATGTTCTTTACTTTTCATTGCGATGTGTTCTCTCCCCCATCTAAGTTCTCTTGTTTTAGTTCTCATCCTGAGTCACTTGAGTTGCTCTTTAAATTACTTTCGCATCTATAAGAGCAACAAGTACAAGAGAACTCTTTTCTCTCACTTGGTTTATATTCTCTCTCATTCTAACTACTAATCAGGGATCAAGTTTTGTTTAAGTGATGGATTTTTTGGTATCGCCTATTCACCCCCTCTAAGCGACTAGCAGACATGCTAACTATCGTAGTTTCAACCCCACAACATGTAAATTTGTAGGTTAGAATGGGGCTAACAGGCCGTTATCTCAATGGATTTGCTCTTGACGAACCTATGGAAGAGAGTCTAGACTGGCTCAAAGAGAATATGATGCTGAATTCTTTATTGTTGGCTTTCATGTGTTACAAGATAGAGCACTTGACTCTAGTGCATGTGTGAGAAGTATTACAGTCTAAGTTCGTCTACCTATACAATTTAGCTTTCATCGCCTTATATAGCCGAGGGAGTTACGCATGCATTTGCCCTGTCACCCTTGAGCTAAGCATGGGGTGGTTGAATCCTGAAGGAGTCCGAAGCCATGCTACTGGGTACACTTTCTGAGAGGTGTGTGGTGGTTTTCCTTGGATTTCCCCTTCTGCCTTCATCATGTTTGGTTTTGTTGACTTTTGTTCCCTTGGATTATGACCGACCATGGACTATGGGGCCCGTTTGTATCTTTAAGGGTGGATCAGTTGGCTGGAGGAGTCGTTAGAGTCTCGCATACCGTACCTATTTTGTCCTTCGTATGTCTTAGTCAGGAGCATTGCTGAGTGGTCAAAATATCATAAATGTATCCCCACATTGGGTTGTGCTACCTTGGGGTCATGGGATCCTACTAGAGACACTCTTCTTTATACCATCTTATCTTAGGGTGACCAAGGTTGGGGCTGTGTGATTGGGCGACTTGGTTGATATTTTTGTTTAGGGCAATTGGGGTTAGGTCTATCCTGGTCGAGGAATCCTTAGCTAGCTTTGTTATAGTTAGATTGATCCTGATCGAGGTAACTAGGTTGGAAAACTTAATTTGGGATCCTGGTTAGAGGTTGCCTCATGCCATGAATTTGTAGGTCCTTTATGTCATTCTTAGGGTATCCTAAGTATGGGTACACATCATCGAGTCTGAGAAATCCCAAGCTCACAGAGAAGGACTTGGATCCAAATTACCTCTATTGTGGCATTAGAAACTTCCCTGTATTCGGCCTCCATACTAGACTGAGAAATAATCGAATATTTCTGAGATTCCCACGATATCAAATTAACGCCAAAGAAGATGGTGATACCACCCAAGCTACATCAATATCGTAATTGCTATCTAATCAACATCAAAAGAAGGCACTCAGTAGAGAAGACTTGGACTTGGTGAAGCAAAGTCCAAGATCAATAATGGTGTGGAGATACCGTGAATCTGTTTCACAGTAGCCCAACGAGATGTAGTAGGCATGGAAAGAAACTGGAAAACCAAATTCATCGAGAAAGAAATGTTATCCATGTGAGTGACGAAATACTATAGAACACCTACAACACTCCCGCACTTCGTAGCATTGTCATGAGAGAGAATCATCATCATGAAGAGAAATCTTGCTAGCCGACACATAAGTTAGAAGCTCCTTTAGAAGTATCCATGTCTGTACGCAATAGGAGGCCACATATGTATTTGTTGTGTTGCATCAAAACCAACCCTAAAGAATTGCGATGCACCTTAATGCCAAGAAAATAATTGAGCCGACCAAGATCCTTCACATCAAATTCATGATGAAGCTATTAGAAGAGCTTGTCTATCGCTGAAGATGAGGAGCTAACAATAATAACGTTGTATACATATATAAGAATATAAATTTGAATGCCATTTTGGTTAAATATAATTAAAGGGACATCAATCTTCGATGCGTAAACCCCAATTTGATCACTTTGGGAACCCATCCTTGGACTAATAATTGTTGGGAAATATAGAACATGTAGAGCATGCCAAGACAAAAAACAACTTGGTGTAACTCACCCATCAAAGAACATCATCACAACGAACAAGCCATATGAGCTGGTGCACATGTATCTCTTTGGGTCATTTGCCTACATTAGCATTAGTGGTTTCAAATATGGTCTTTTTGTTGTTAATAATTGTTCTTGTTCATGTGAGTATTCTTTGTGCATTACAAAAGTAAAGTACATGGGAAGGTGAAGAACTTCATTAGAAGATCATAGAGGGGATTTAAGCTACCTATAAAGAAGGTCCAAAGCGATAATGGCTCAAAAATGGACACTTGCATTGATGAGTTTCTTCACGATGAGGGCATCAATCATGAGTTTTCAACTACGTATACCCCTAAACAAATGATGTGGTTGAGAGGAAGAGCCACACACTCATTGACATGACAAGGAGTCAAGGACAAAGCTAGATGAGTACAAGACTTTCCATGCTATCAACCGCCTCTATCTTCACAAGCTATACAAGAAGATTTCATATGAGCTCCTAGACAGTAGCAAACCAAAGGTGTCATACTTTACAACGTTCAAGTGCAAGTGTTTCATTCTTAAAATAGCCCGAACCTTCTAAGTTTGCACCTAAAATTAATGAACATTTCTTATTGGTTACAATCCAAACAAACACGCCTATCAGATCTCAACAACTTCTTTAGAAGGGTTGACACCATGGTGGATGTGACATTTGATGAATCTAATGAGTTCAAGTGGAGCATATTGGTGTAAATGTGGTAAGAAATGAGCACATGTGATGTTAGACCAATCGAAGCGATAGAAGTACCATAAATCCAAGCTTCAACACTACTCTAAAAACCAATTTCGGTCTCAAAACATATGCTGATATAGAGGCTGGAGGCTCTATGCTGGCACAAAGACTCCACACAAGCACGAGGAGCCTTCCAAGTCTGTGGCCAAAATTAGCAAGAAGATGAACTAACTTTGCATATTTTTTTAGTATTGTGATATTGTATTCTTATTTGTCGTGTTTCATGAAGTTTCTTAACATGACAAACAAGAGTACATGCCTTAAGCATGAGGTGTTTGCTCTACAAATCCCGTGATGTGTGGAAAATAATCCGTTGTGGCCTGTTGGCTGACAGCCTGTGCCAACCTAAATAGGAAAACACCCTCTCTCACTCGGACACTTGGTCTTGTCGCTCGGTAAACAACGATGAGCCTTTGGGTCCAGCCACACCATTCCACATTTGTCACCCTAGAGATGGATTCAGATACTTATTCTGATGCTAAACTTTTAGTATTCTTTCTTCGATTGTGAACAAATAACCTATAGAATTTGCTATGTAAATTTAAAAAATCCGGCTAGGAAGGGAATGACCGTCCTCCCAATATTATATTAAAAACAAACCGAAACATAGTCTCGACCGAAAAAACCCCCGAACCTTGACCCCGTCACTAATGGGTCAATCAACTGTCCACTCTGCAATGCCTAGCCTGAGGTGGCATACAAGATTCTGTTCTCCGAGAGCGTACAAGGCGTAGGATGAATATTTTTTTAAGTAAACCCGAAAATCGTATTGAGCAGATTGAAGTCGAACCTAAAACCTATAGGTGCTACTCAAAAGTCTTAACCATCATGCTAAAGACCATTTCACTTTGCTATGTAAATTTATATTCCTGTTTTTTTACATTGAGCGCATTAATATTCGTAAAAAGTAAACCACAAATTCATTCTATATTTTTTTAAATAATTAATATAAAATTAAGATACCGAATTCATACGAATTCAATTTTTTTATTATAGAGAGAAAATAACACACAAAATATATAAAATTTAATTCTTATATGTTATATTATTCTTAATAATATCATAAAATTTAGCTTCAAATTCTATATATATCAATATTAAAATATTGGAACAATTGGATCTATACCATTAAAAGATCCAAACTTTAGATATATACCATGGACCCCACATGTCATTGACTCATGTGGACCCACATGTAAGTGAGATAATAATGGTATGGATCCAAAGTGGTGATCTTTTAATGGTATGGATCCAAATTTCCCTAAAATATTAGATTTGAAACGGATGTTGTTAAATCATTCCGATCCACGCAGTTTAACGCCATCAAGATCGCAAGTCCAGATCGAAATTTCTCTCTTCACCAAACACACGCTCTCTCTCCCCTTCCCATCTCCTTCCTCCCGCCCCAGATCCGAGCCCGGCGCCCGAGTTCATGGCGAGCGACAGCGACGTCGACGAGGACGAGCTCCTGCAGATTGCGCTGCAGGAGCAGGCGGCGCGGGACCTCAGCCACCAGCGCCCGCCCGCCGCCAACAAGCCCGTTGTCAACCTCGTCCGCCCACCCGCCCCCAATGCTCGCGGCGGCAACGCCAGGGCCGGGGGCGCCGCAGCGAAGGCGCGCCAGCCCAGCCGCGGCGGCGACGAGGACGACGACTCGGAGGTCGAGCTGCTCTCCATCTCCTCCGGCGACGAGGACGACAATCCCCGCGCCCGCGGCCCGCCGCCGCCCCGCGGGGGCGGGGGTGGACGCGCCGGAGCGCGGAGGGCCGCGTCACGGGACGATGGGGACTTCGACGATGAGGAGCCCAGAAGCTGGAAGCGCGTCGACGAGGCAGAGGTATGACCGTGTGTCCGTGTGAGGGATCACCGAGATCTCGATCTCGGGCTACGGTGGTTGCCGTGCTAGCTTAGGCCCCTTCTTGAGATAGAGCGGTTGGGTGATCATGCCAATTTCGTCTGCTTAGCAGGCTGGGGTTGTCCTTGATCACTGAAACTTAGCTTGTCATGTGATCGTGTGCAGAATTTCATGGTACTGTGGTTAACTGTTGTGAATTGTGATGCCTAGTGTCCTAGTGTGCCTGGTGAGTTGGTTCAGTTATGGCACTGCTGAGTAGTCCAGCCTGTTTGGCAGGGGGGACTTATACCGATAGATAAATGATAGAAACTGGCAACTGGCATGGACAAATGTGAGATTAGAATGTTGACAATTAATTAATGGAACTATAGTCAGTGTTTCAAGTTGCTATGGTTGTACTTCATACAATTTTTACTTCATCAGATCAGTTGCCTACCTGCATCTATGCCGTGCATTACTATTTAATTTAGGTTTGCAAATTTCTGAACAAGGAAATAAATCACACCTTGTTTTTTCTAACTAAATATTCCAATAACTAATATGATGCTATACAATGATCCATTGGGATCTCGATCTCTCCCACATACTATCCTTACTTTTCTGTATTCTTGTTTGTCGTGTTTCCAATTTCTCAATTTTTTCGTCAACTTTGCATATTTTGTTAGTATTGTGATACCGTATTGTATATCAGCACTCACCATATAATGATTGCCAAATACTTGGAAAATGATATGTTATTTAGCCTGCTATCTTGTACCTTTGCATTTTCATAATAATGCCAAAATGCATAGTGACTGCCTTCCTTTGCTCCACTCAAGCTTGCTCGCAGGGTTCGAGAAATGCGTGAAGCAAAGGTGGCTCCTAACATTCAAGAACTTGATCAGAAAGCAGCAGCTGCTGCTGCAGCTGCTGCTCGAAAGGCCCTCACGAGTGTACAGACTTTACCAAAAGGAGTTGAGGTTTTAGATCCTTTGGGCCTTGGGTAACTATCTATATCATCAAACTTTTGACCAGTACATGCATTATTTTCCATTTAAGGAACATTTTGTAAATAAAATACACCCTTGTCTATTTGTCATGCGCTATTCTCACCTGTTAGCCGCTATTCTAACCTGTATGCTGGTCTAGCATCTCTTTCTCATTGCTTATTATTCTATGTGATTGTGGCTGTGTACATGTTTGACAGTGGTCCAGTTTTTCTTCTTTCGGATTTTGCTTCTGTTTGGGTGGGAGATGCTAGCTCATTAGAAGGCACTCCAAACTGTTTTGTGGGAGAAGCCCAGTAGGTTGGTGGGTGGGCAATAAGGGGAAGCTCGACAAAAGCTAGGAAGGAAAAACTCTTGACTTGTTTCTTGGTGGCAGTCTCAGGTTCTCTAAAATCCAATAGGAGAACCAGCTGTTTGGTCTCTCTTTAGATTTTAGCAAGAGAACTGAAGCTAGAAGTGGGGCAAAAAAGATTGTACGTAGCAGTTAAAAGCTAATTTATTCCATGTACCTTTTAAAATATGCTGCTGATTCTTATCAAAGAATTGGGCAGATTCTTTTGTATGATATTCTTGGACACAGAAAGTATTGATATTGTACAATTTGTCAGTGTTGCATCATATATTACCTTGTGCCCTAGAATAAGATAACCAATTTCAATTAGTCGAGCCAAGTTAAGGTTATCCTCATCGCATGCTCATTTCCCTTTCATCATTGGATAATATCTATTACCTTACCAGTGTCATTGATAATAAATCCCTGCGGTTGATCACTGACGCTTCAGTAAGTTCTCCAATTTCAAGGGAGAAGTCTCAAGGTTTGGACCCCAATATGCGAGGTAGGTTTGATGGTGTTACAGGAATTCTTCTTGCATTTGATTCATGCTTATTAAGAGGTCTATTTTTTTGCACTTTTGCAGACAAAGTTATCTATTCATCTCCAAATTTTGATCCCAAAGTTTTCCTTTCGTGGGTCCACAAAGACACGAGCGCTGCTGACTTAGAGGCTGGTGCTCTCACCTTGAAAACTGATCTCAAAGGGAGAACACAGCAGAAAAAACAGTTAGTCAAGGAGAACTTCGATTGTTTTGTCTCGTGCAAAACTACAATAGATGGTATTTGTGTAGTTGTTAGATACATCCATATTGCAAAAATGTTCATGATCCTGAGTTCATGGACAATGTTTTGCATCCCCTCGTAACACAGTTTTTTTTGCAGACATTGAGTCGAAATTGAGACAGATAGAGGAAGATCCTGAAGGTGCAGGTACTGCTCACTTGTATTCAGTGACACAAAAAATTAGCGGTGTGGCAAATCGTGCATTTGAGCCTCTATTTGAGAGGCAGGTATATAAACTAAGCTGTCTCTAGAACTATTGCTATTGCTTCAAGTTTCCTTATTGAGTGCACTAAATTCTTAACTTCTGGTACAGGCCCAAGCTGAAAAGATCAGATCTGTTCAGGGAATGCTTCAAAGATTCCGAACACTATTTAACCTACCAAGTGCAATCCGTGGGAACATTAGAAAAGGAGAATATGATCTTGCTGTCAGAGAGTACCAAAAAGCAAAGTCAATTGTTCTTCCTTCTCATGTATGGCAACTTCCTGTTTTGTTTTATCTGCCTATGTTATCCAATTGGATGGTGAAGCATGCATGCATGAATGAGCGCATGGTATGGCGTAATCCCACAGCTGATAAGATATTGTGCATGCATTGTCCAGCTCATGCACTCAATGAAATTAGGTCAGTAGCGTGTTCCAGATTTGTGTTAAATTCTATATTGCACACAATGGCTTAAATATGTATCTTGTCAAATAATGATCTCTAACCTTAAATGTAAGTAACCGATAATCACTCAGCATGGCTGATTCATGCAAAGCTCTTGGAATCACTAGGTTTAACGATCTAGTAACTCATGAATACTTAATCCTCTGAACTGACTCGTTTGTGTTTGCACCGCTTGACCGTTTGACTCGGTATCTTTTTGTTGTAGAAAATAGAAATTATGTCTGATTCCATGCTGAAGTATAGCACCTGCAAGTTTCTCCACCATGTTTTGTGGCCCCATTGTTCATTGTTAGGCACTAGATCTACTGCATTCAGTATGTTTACTAGATGTTGTTATGTTGAACAACCTGCAGGTGGGGATACTAAAACGTGTACTCGAAGAGGTCGAAAAGGTGATGCAAGAATTCAGGGGCATGCTTTATAAGTCCATGGAGGATCCTCATCTTGATCTTGCTGAGGTTAGTGGAACATGGTTATAATATCTGTCTTTAGATACTTTTAAAAATTACCTACTTTTGTTGACAATTAAAAATGGTTTAGCCTGCAAGTTTAGGTTTATGTATTATTGAACATAACCATATAGAGAAAACATTATAGAGGACAATTAGCAGATGATTATAGAACACTGCTTGTTTAAAATCGACTACTTGATTTCCTAGTACTTAACTACTTAAGTCTATTTTAAGATTGAAATTATCTGATGTTTTTGTTCTGTTTGCTTACTGATTTTTGTTTTTTACCGTTCAGATTGAGAACATTGTTCGTCTATTGTTGGAGTTGGAACCTGAAACAGATCCAGTGTGGCATTATTTAAATATTCAGGTTCAATTTTAATCTAAATATGCGTGCTGGCTTTTCAATTCTGTGACTTCTGTTTGTATTTTCTTTTTATTTATACCATAATATTTCCTATCAGAATAGCAGGATTCATGGATTGTTTGAAAAGTGTACTCAAGATCATGACTCGAGAATGGAAGTTTTGCAAAATAAAATTCGCGAAAAAGTGCTCTCTGATTCGAAGTGGAGGCAGCTGCAACAAGATTCAAATAAATCTGTGAGCATATTACTTTCTGTAGTTCAACATATCATATTTACATTCTATTTTGTGTCTTCCCTATGTTGATGTAGACCTTTTTGTTTAGCTGGAAGTTGATTCTACCATTGGTGATTCTCCTCGAGTTGATCAGTTGTCAACAAACTTTATGGCTGAGGAAGCTGATAGTTTAAGGGCCACCTACATTCGTAGGCTAACTTCTGTACTGATCCAGCATGTTCCAGCTTTCTGGAGATTAGCTTTATCTGTTTTCAGTGGAAAATTTGCCAAGGTAAGAACCTTAACAGTTGCATTACAATTTACAAGAAAAATGTAAATAGTTGACATTGTAACTAACTAACTATATGGTTTTCAAAATTTTTTCACGAAGCATATAGCTCTGCTGAACCACAGAAACCTATACACTCTTCTACCTCTAATGGTTGTGCAATAGTAAACTGAAATTAAAGGGTATTTATGATAACACCTGTATGAATCATGATGCCTGCTTTACTCATTGTGAAGAAGATGAGAATGATCCTTCTTATACTTATTTTTGTTTTGGAAAGAGATTTTACATGGATTTGCTAATTATATATATTGTTTATTTTCAGGCAGCTTCTGGTAACGTAGTTTCTGATTTTGATGTGAATGCAAAGCCGACTGCAAATAAGAATGATGAAAAAGGTGGAGAAGTAAAGTACACAAACCACACTCTTGATGAAGTTGGTAGTATGGTTCAGGCTACTATATCGGCTTTTGACACTAAGGTGCATTTAGTATGTTGTTTGGGATTTTAACATTACACGTGATTGTTAGCTGTAAACATTTGATTGTATTAGTAATTTAACATGCTTTGATAAAAACAGGTTCAGAGTACCTTCCGTGATTTTGAGGAATGCAACATTCTTTGTCCATACATGAGTGACACTATAAAAGAAATAGCTAAGGCCTGTCAGACTCTTGAAGGGAAGGATTCGTCTCCAACTGCTGGTATGACCTATTAATTAGAGCTTTTCCCAAATCTGCAAAATGCGTCTTGTATCCTGAATGTGTTAACAATTATGCCAGTAAAAATGTTGCGCACACTTCATTTTGAAATGACAAAGCTTTACATTCTACGGCTTTGTTCATGGATGCGGGCAACAACAAAGGAGATATCAAAAGATGAGACTTGGGTTACTTTATCCACCCTTGAGAGAAACAAGTCCCAGTATGCGATTTCATGCTTGCCCCTGGAGTTCCGTGACATAACAGTTTCAGCTATGGACCGAATTGATACGTAAGACTGCTCTATTTCTATGTAGTATTGCATCTTTTTGCAGTTTCTTATGCTGCATTATTTCCAAAGCCCTGTGAAAGTTGTTTTGTTGCATTGTTGCTTTGCAATTGGCCGTCTTTTTTAATATCTACTCCCTATATTCCAAATTGCAAGATGTTTTGACTTCTCGAAATTCGTAGCTTTGACTATGCACTTAGATATACACCACGTCAAGAGTAATCAGTAATGTATCTAAAAAACCAAAAATGCCTTTTAATTTGTAAGCTGGAACAGAAGGAGTGTTTGCTAATAGATAACTATTTCTTTTGTTGCACTTAAGCAGTATTCCTTTTTGGCAGTAAGTATAGTTGTTAGTGTCAGGATTCAGAAAGGAATTTGTCATACTGTGTTTTATAATTTTATTGCTACATCAGTCTTGCTTTAATTGTTATTGTAATGATTACACGTAAGCTTTTGCTATTAATAACCTTTTAGGTTTCTGGTTATCCTGTCTTACCTAGAAATGAATCCTTTTATCTGAGCAATGCCATCAATATCAAATCGTCTAATCGTTCCTAGTCGCCATGGCACCAATCAGTCTGACTTATCATGATTAGTTGTGATTAATCACCACTGATCGTGACTAATTGTAGTGCATAGCTGATCGCTATGGCACCGATCAGCCTAATTAATCGCGATCATTGCATCTGAGTTTCAAGGTTTGTGTCTCTCTTGTCTCTTGCTCTGCAAAATCTGAAATTTTTCTTGAGCACAACCTTCTAAAGTGACGACACACCAGTCTCCAGGCTCTATGTTCAGTATATTCTGAGTTCTCTCCCCCCTTCTCCCCACGCTGCAAAATTTGGGGATGGCAAGTACTTTCCTGCCTT
This sequence comes from Zea mays, assembly GCF_902167145.1. Taxonomy (NCBI): domain Eukaryota; kingdom Viridiplantae; phylum Streptophyta; class Magnoliopsida; order Poales; family Poaceae; genus Zea; species Zea mays. Next base: position 118,508,493 of record NC_050105.1, read on the forward strand.
CATTTTAGGTAGTGTTGAACAGGTCCATAATCTGTGTTTCTTTTTTTTCAGTATGATTCTTAATCTGATGAGCGAGACTGCGAAGTCATATGACATTTCTCAACCACTTCAGGAAATCAATGAGTCTGTTAGACTTGCATTTTTGAATTCCTTTCTGGACTTTGCTGGTATGAATTTCTCTAAGTAGCTAGAGGAACCTTTTTAGCATCATTCTCTAGTCATGGTCTAGAAGGGCAGGCTGGTGCAATGGTGAGAGCTGTGTGACCTATGTCACTGGGTCTCCAGGTTGTGGGTTCGAAGCAGCCTCTCCTCATTTGCGGGGGGAAGGCTGCCTCGGTTTATCCCTTCCCAGACCCCACTCATGTGGAGCCTCCGGCACGGGGTCTGCCCTTTGTTTTTCTCTAGTAATGGTCTCTGAAAATCTTTGTAATTGCTTCAGGTTATCTGGAGAGGTTTGGAGGTGAACTAACCGAGAACAGACCAAACAAAGAAAACAATTATGTCTCAAATGGATACATAAATGGTACTAGAGAAACATTTGTTAACACAGATGGAGATTTGCACAAAAAGCTGCTGGTTGTTTTGAGTAACATTGGGTATTGTAAAGCTGAACTTTCAGAAGAACTTTACAGCAAATATAGACACATTTGGTCTCCAGTCAGGTACCTGATAGCATTCATGAAGTCTTCGCCCTCTCTTTGTGTGAGAAAGCATGTCCTCATTATAGAAGCTGTTCTCAAGTACGTCTAATCTATTCAATGAAAATTTTGTCACAGGAATAATGAGGAGCGAAGTTCTGACATGCGAGACCTGAGGACTTCTTTCTCTGCACTTGAAGAGAAAGTCCTGGACCAATATACTTTTGCAAAGGTATGATGCACAATTCAGGACATAGTGTTGATTAACTACTGAATGCATGATTTAGCAAAATTGATTGTCATATATATTATAACCCCAGTATCTTTCTTTCATATAGGTGAGAATCTGATACAGGTTTAGTGTTTTCCATTCAGCCATTCCTCAAACAGTACAATAATCGTGAAAACTTACTAAAGTGCACAATAATTTTATGACTGGGCTAACTAACAAACTTTGTTTTAGTGTAGGTTCATAATTACTTTACTTTTTGTAAGAGCACAACAATTTTATTGGAAATTTCCTATTATTTTGATAAATACTGGAGTTATTTTGTTGTATCATATTGTTTTGTGCTTTGGACAACTGCAAATAGCAGTTTAGAATAGCTGTCACAGGATCATAGCACTTAATGAAGTGTTAGGAAGTTTCATCTTGTGAATGCTATGGACAACTGTAAATCTGAAGTGTTATGAAATTTCATGGGCCCTACTTGATGCTAGAGATTTTTTTTTCTTGAATGTCAATATTTTTAACTTTCAGCACATTATGGTGTTTACCTTTGCTGTACTTATCCTGATATTTTGTTGTTGTTGTTTGATTAGTCAAACTTGATCAGAAGTGCTGCACAAAGTTATCTTTTGGATTCTGGGATTTATTGGGGAGCAGCGCCAATGGTAAAGGTATGTAGTATAAATTTAAAACACACAATCCATTTATGTTGTGGCACTGTATGTGTTCCAATTTTTTTTTTTTTGAAACAATGAAAAGTATGATGGATCTTGAATCTCCATCATGAGATTTAGTTCAAACCTTGAAACATCTTGCTATTTACTGCAAGAGCAGTTACATCCAGAATATGTTGTGGATTACAACTGTGCCTGATGTTTGGGTACATTTATGGAAATGGATTGGCATCCTTGTGTTTGTTGTTGTACCAATGCCTCTTGTTTTCTTGTGAAACTACAATCTCATCAATGTTATTGCTTTCTCCTTGCAGGGCATTCGAGATGCAACTCTTGACTTACTGCACATCCTTGTAGCAGTACATGCAGAGGTTTCCATCAATTTATTTTCTTATTTTGATTATTTATTAAACCTTGTCATGGCATCATTGTCTTTCCTAAAATGCTTGAAATTGGCACAATTACAAACACTTTACTGAAATTTTGGTGTGGTCTTTGGGCCCACAGGTTCTATGTCAATACTGTTGTGTTCATATTTGCATCAGCAAAAAGCCCCGATGCTAAGTGAAGTAGCTGAAATTTAGTATTTTTGTGGCAACAACTAGCACAATCTTGTATGGCACCTAGTACTGGGTACAGTGTTTGTCCATCTAGTTGGTGACAGCATACAAATTTTACTTTTAGGATGTGTGTCTGGAAAGATCTGTTATTTATGTGCTTTTCACCTTCTGATATTGAAATATTTTGCGTAATGAGAAAAATACTGTAGCATTCTTTCAAAGTTTGTTTAAGTTATTCATTACTTAGAAAAAGAAATGCTAATGAAGGAGCCCTATGCTGCCCATTTTGGGAATGACCATTTTGTTACTGCATGTATTTCGTTTCTGATTGTTACATATATTTAATTATGCCGTCAGCATTGTCTGTCCTACGAGTACAATTTGACAATGTATCCTCATGTCTATTTCGAAAGAGTAGATGCGATTCTCACTTTTTACTTTCAGGTATACTCTGGCGCTCGGCCTCTGTTGGAGAAGACAATGAAAATTTTGGTTGAGGGTTTGGTCGACATCTTTCTTAGTGTTTTTCATGAGAATAAGACCAAAGATATTAGATTGTTGGATGCGAATGGTTTTTGTCAACTGATGCTTGAGGTAAACGCTAATTTTTATTTGCCACTAGATTCTTCTCAAGTCATAGCTATATGCTAAGGGCTAACTGCTCAAGTGCTCTGCTTGGTTTACTGCCTTTTGTGCTATATTCCTGCAGCTTGAGTATTTTGAGACTGTACTGCACACGTACTTCTCACCTGAGGCGCAACAGGCTATGAAATCTTTACAAGAGAATTTGTTGGAAAAGGCCTGTGAAAGTGTTGCAGAAGCCATGGAAAATCCTGGACACCAACGTCGACCAACCCGTGGCAGTGAAGATACAGCATCGGATGACAGACAGCCATCAGTATCACCTGATGATTTGCTTGTAAGTGCACATAAATATTCTACTTATGGATTTGCAAGTAGATGCAATACACTTCTGTCAGTGTAGTTTGACATCAATTTTGTGAAAGCAGAGTTTTCTGCTGTCCTCTGAAAGTTTCAGTTTCTGTTGCTATTTTCACAACAAATATAATTTTCTTTCCAGGTGCTTGCTCAGCAGTGCAGTAGTGATCTGCTGCAAGGGGAGTTGGAGAGGACTCGATTGAACATAGCCTGTTTCATGGAGTCGACCCTTCAACCAACAGCTGCGCCAGCAGGCCCAAAGCCTGCCGCACATTCTTCTTACCAAGCACAGCATGCTCCCGTCCAAACGTCCTCGCCTAGTTTTAGAAGGCAGCAGACTGGTACAAGTTCCCCTGTAGTCTCCAGGCGGCGCCGGTGAGCTTAGTGCATCTTTCCATCATTGGCGTAGCCTCTTCCCGGAGTTTCCTTCCTTTTCCCCCCTCACATGTGTGCTTTTTTTAATCACTTGTAATTGTCATCCTGTTGTCATGTGTTACGAATTTCGATCCATTCTTTTGGTGTTGTATAAGATGAAAAGGAGGAGTACAGTACTGGTGCTGCTGCACGGGATCATGGAATTGTATAATATCGACGAGTCAAATATTATTGCTGCTTGAAGATACCACCACAGCTTTATGTATATGGAATTCTGGAGTTGTCGGTCTGCGCCAACTTCCTTCCTGCGGTCGTCACCGCATGTTTGTACATTCGTCGCTTGGACAGTTTTATGTATCCCGAGATTTGTTAATATTGTATCAGTTGGTTCGTGATTGTTGATATGTCTGCATGCTTTGTGCTGTGGAGGTAATTGTCGTGCTACTCCATTAGTATATGCCGTATCGTTGTACTGCTAAAGCTATAGTCCAGGAACCTGAACCTGCATGTCAAGGCCTCGCTGTACCGAGCGCTGGAAGGCGCCAACCGAGGGATAATCTGAATGACGTTGGTCCGCCAAGCGCTCGGAGATCCCTTCCCTGTGGGCTCCCAGGCCAGAGCCCACAGCCAGCTTGCACATGAAACGTAGTTTTACCATCATTATTAACTGGGACTGTATATGCTAGACGCAAACAGAACACTAGTTAGTGAACCAGAGCTAATAAAAATAGAATCTGACAGCCCTGAGATGTGGATTTCATCTTTTCATTTTTATAGTTACGATCTTACCCACCTTACTTTGTAGCTGCCAACAGCTTTTTCAGTAAAGTACTGACACGGGGGGTGTTTGGGTGGTGGATGGATGATGGAAGCTCATCTACGGTACGATTTCCAATTTCCATACCGGGGAAGAAGAGAACAAAAAGTTAGGACTGTGATCCTCCAAAAAATTGACGTCAAGGACCTACTGTAAAATTTCCTCACGGCATGGCAATGTTTGTGTATAGTGTTCGGAGTTGTCATGACCCGCTATAGGCCTTGTCTGTATTTCGCTTCCCAATTCATTTTTGTGAGAATAAATCAATATAAATGCAGAATCCGTCAGTCGTCAATCCGTCGCCTCCTAAGTTTTAAAAGTACAGACCCATTCATCTTCATCCGCACATAAGCCTCACGATATCTAGATTCTCGTGACAACTAGATTATCTAGAAATCTAGATTATCAGAAAAGCTCTTTAGAAAAAAGTTATCCTGAACAGCCTCTTGTTGTTCTCATGCTCTTGGTGACTGGTTACTACCATATAATTTGATCGTATGATGATTGTATGAGATATTTGATTGCACAATTGTTCTTTATTTAAGGTGTAGGCCCACAAACTGCTGGTAGTGGTGCTTATACTTTTTTTTTTCTTGAAACTGCCTATACTTTGTTTGAATGGACTAGAGGTAATAATTAATTGTTAAAATTAGCTAGAGACGTCTAAACAACTTAGCCAATTGTTCAACTATTAGCTGCTTTTACCTAAATACATCCAAACATCCCCACTATTAGTCTATCTAACTATTAGCTACAATCTCAACTACACATTAGTTCATTAGTTGGTTCAACTCAGTTAAAACCAGCTGATAGTTAGCCAGCTATTTGTTATCTAGCTAATCTTACCAGCAATTTTGGTTCAACTCAATTAAAACCAGCTAATAGTTAGTCATCTATTTGTTATCTAGTTAATCTTACTAGCAATTATTTTAGCAACTAACTAGTAACTCTATTTAAACATGCCTTTAGCTAGGCTGTCTCCAACAGCCTTCCTATCCACCCCTGTCTCACTCACTATTTTAAATTCTATTCTATAAATAATATAGTCTACAGTGCAAATTTTATTTTATATAGTCGTATGCACCCTCTGTTGAGCCTTAGTGTGATGTGCGACGCTAGTAAAACACACGTCAGTGGAATGTGTGATCCTAGTGGAAAGTGTGACGCTGGTGGACTACTACGTGAAATAGAAATTTAATCATTGTATTTTCCGTAACAAGAAAGGGACTTTTGCACTTGATCCCTCAAAAGAAAGTATCTTTGCTAGCAGATATGTTTTTTTCCTTTTTTTATTTGAAAACACAACACAACAAGAAATAAACCTGGCCTCAAACGAGTCATACACTTCTATACAAACAGGGGTAAAAAATCAAGTCTAATAAAAACTATTTTGAAACTCATGGCTGAAAGGAAGTATAAAATTAGGTGCTTAAAGATGCTCCAGATGATATAATAAAGCAACTCTTGTTCTAAAAAAACAAGAATAACCAAAAGAGAAGGGAGCAAAAATAGAGCATTGTTAGTGTAAAAGTAATTCAGAGCTCAAGAAGCAACAAGCCAAAGGAGCAGAAATTAAGGATAGTAGAGAGAGGAACTGGAAACTGCCAGTAAAGTAACTGGCACAGTAAAATTATACCCTACTCCCCCACCTTAAACTAAGGAAAAGAAAGATAATACTAAACAAACATGATTCTTTAAGATGGGACTAGCTGGCTCAAGAAATCCATGTGAACCTCATTAAATTCAGAAAAGTATCAAGCGCTTCAATAAATCCTGAAACAGTTTTAGCATGTCTTGGGCCACCAACTGAAAAAACTGGCGACCTTAATTTGTAGCAGCCGCAAGCAAATGAAAGGTAGCGTGATTTTTTTTTTCTCTCTCTTGAAAATATATACTTAAAGCATGAAAGACAATGTTTATCAAGAGTAGAGCCACATTGCCTATAAATAGACCTGATCAACCCTACAGTTTTTTGCACAGCAACAAGTCCTCAACTTCAAAACAATACTAGTCTTTGATCTCCTACTAGTACCTGGATATGGCTCAAGGGGGTAACAAGGGCAAGAAGGCAGTGTCACTGCGAGAGAAGAAAGATGGTGCAAATAATGCAGCCCTAGCGGCCTTAAGCAAAGAAGCAGGGGAGTATAACTCTATGGTAAGTGCCAGCGCTTCATGGGTTCTTGATGCTCCATTACTTCTACAGATTTTAGAAATAGGTGTGTGTTGTCGCACACACTAAGTAGAAATATATGATAGATTTATGGTCTCGTTATTGACAGATGAACAGGGTTGAAACGATGGCTGGTCCAGAGCTGAGGGAGTACGTCTCACAAAACAAACACACACTGGGTAGCAAACTGAAAGCAACAATTAAGAAGGTCAGCATCATACTGCTGGTCATACGAACTCATGATCACTAGTTCCATATATATATAGCATTATTATTAGGATAGGATATATGTCATGTAATAAGTTAATGTACATGAACTACCGTATTGCAGCTTCTACGGAAAGGTAAGCCCAATAAGAAGAGGAGGACTATGCTGCACCTGCACCCGATCGTAGGCGCCACACTCAAATTTCATAAAGATGATGACATGCCTGGAGCTGTTTGATCTGCAGGAGATGCGTAAAGGGACGGACGGATAGACTGACCATGCATGCCTAGCAAGATAATATATGTATTCACTGTTTACCATGTCGTATGGGATGGGACCGCTGTTTATGTTGTATTTGGCCGGCGCAAAACGAGTTATTATAAAGCCTCCAAGAGATTGTCAGAGCATCACCGGGAGTCTGTAAAACATCTTTATATTTTTTTAGTAAAAAGAGAAAAAAGGTACCCCTCAAACATTTTGGTAAAAGAGATTATTAAAAATAAAATAAAAAGCTATCGAATATCCTTTCTGACTCTCAAGTTTTCAAAATTGAGAGAAACTCACTATCTGTTTTCCTTGTGGTGTTATTTTTCTCATGAAATAGTTTGATGTTTTTGATACAAAATTGTTTAAGAAGCTATTATAGCAGACTGTTGGAGAAGGACATAATTTAAGGTTATTATTTTTCTATCAATCTGCTAGATCTATTAGTTTAGCAAGTAAATTATACCATACGGCATACCTTTTAGAACATCTCCACCAATATCTTAAACCGGTGTCTCAAATTGAAATATAGGTCTTTACACAGAAAAATTATCCATCAGTGCCTTATTTTATTAAATTTGATCAAAAAATTATAGGACATCCTCTCAAATGCCTCAAATATACTACACTGTAGTGGGCTGCCCTATAATCTAGATTTGGAGCTTTACTGTTGCAGCAGAATATTTTGTTGGTGCCTAAATTCTATAAATTATACTTATTTTGAAATTATAGAGCATATTTATAAGTCACGTCGTTGGAGATGCTCTTAGATGCTGTTTGGTTAGGCCCATTAGCAGCGTGATCTAATAACACTGTAGCATCTCCAATAGTGCCGTAAATCAGTGTCCTATCTTCTGCTCAACCCATAAAAAACAACTCCAACAATATCCTATTTTATATATTTTCATAAAAATATAGGACACATCATGAAGTAGCCTAAATATATCAGTATCCTATCCTTGTTTTCTATATCATTATTAACATTTTCTTTCTAAATAATGTAATTTACTTCCTAAAATACATGATTTAGGGTTCTATTGTTAGAGCTCAATTTGTTTTTAGTGCCCTAGACTCGTTAAATGATGTATCATTTTAATTTTTGTGACATTATTTTGAGGCACCTTGTTGGAAATGCTCTTAGTTAATTATGATGCTTCTTGTTTTTTTTCAAATATGATGCCGCAACAGAAACGAAGAAAAGTCTGATGGCCAAGATTATTTTTGACGACCGTTATTGATACCATCACACATTAGCTTGCGTCTGACGGTGTGCATGGGTCGTTACTTCCAACGGCTCGTTGGGCCCAGCCGTCGGAAGTAATGTTACTTCCGACGACTACGGATTTTCCATTTCTCTCTCCTTCTTTCACACAGTCGTCGGCTACGCACACGCGTCGTGCTCTCGCCTGTGGACGCACGCTCCTCGTCGCCTCGCTCCCATGCGTCACGCCCTCGGCGCGCCGGACGCCATGCCCTCTACCCGACATCAGTCGGCCACGCCCTCTGCCTCGTCCGATGCCGACGCCCATGACACCATGGCCTGTACGACACCCTCGTCCCCACCTGTGCCTCCGCCCTCGCTGGTCACCGTGGCTCAAGTGCAAAAGTAATTTAGACATGTGTTGATTGATTATTTGATTGATCGATTGTAGTTAATTTGTGTAGAAATAATTGTTTTGTATGTTAATCATTGTTTAGTGTGTTATTTTCGGCGATCAGAATGTGATTATACAATTTATTTAGGTTGTTTTAGTTCATTTAGGGGTCCTTAGATAACCTAAATTTGTAATTGATCCCTATTAATGGTTATAACGAGATAAAATGTAAACCAAATAAGGGAGATGAGCTCGAGATGAGTTCTCTTGCACTTATTGCTCTTATAGATACAAAATTAACTTAGCAAGCAACTCAAGTGATTTAGAATTAGAGATCGAAACATGAGAACTTATAGGGAGGAGAGGGAAGAACAAATCGCAACAAAGGTAAGAACACACAAAAGGCACACACAATTTGTTTTACCAGAGTTTGGTTTCAAAGAATCTACGTCTCTGTTGAGGTGTCACAAAGGACGAGGTCTCTCTCAACCCTCTCAAGCGACCCAACGATCAAGCTTGAGCCCTTAGATCTTTGATGATGTGAGATAGTCCCCACAAGATTCTCCACAAGACAGATCCTCTTGTTAGCCTTTATAATAGAGAATCACCAAAACAAGAGCAAGAACACATCAACACAACACCAAAAATGCAGATAACAAGACCACACTTCTCACTAGAATGAGTATCTCTACTCAAATTGGGTGTTTGGATCTCTTAGAATGGCTCGAAGGTGTTGCATAAATGTTTGGGAATGAAGCACACCTGTAGTGGTGATTGATGTGTCGAATGGGTTGTTTGAAGGGGTATTTATGGCCCCAAACCTCTCAAAGAGCCATTGGATTGATTGCTGGCACCAGACTAGTTCTGTGTACCAACGGACATCCAACAATCACCTTAATCAACGAGACCTTGCCTTTCCAGGTGGCACTAGACTGGTTCGGTGGGCCACCGGACCCCGTCACGTAGTTGGCACGTCAACTAGCCATTGGAGTTGACTGTTGAACCTTGAAGTAGCCGTAGAACCCATGTGGTCTAGTGGCACACCGGACTGAGAAGGTGTGCTGAGGTCTTCAACTTCACATTTACTACCCTTTCTGCGCAATTGGTTCGGTGCCAACCAAGATCTTCAAATAATTCTCTCTGTGTAAGTGGTCTAGCACCACCGGACTGATTCGATGCGCTAGGACACCGAAGAACTCCTGCAAACCTCTTTATGAACTAGGTCTAATGCGCCACAGACCTGCTGAGTTGAAGTTCAAATTGGCACATCTTGTTCAATTTGATTTGGCTTTCTTTGAGAGTGCTCCCATGACTTAGACAATCATTTCTAGCGACTGTCTAACTAGTCTAAGTTATGGATCTTGACCTAAAAATGTTTGTTCCATAAAATCTACAAGATGCTAGCATTTCTTCTATTTCACTTCAACTTATTGCGTGTGTTACACGTGAAATCACTCTAAGTATCTAAGTTTCAAAATAATAAAAACTTCACTATCATTTTCATGTGGGGACTTGAGGTTATCTTCGTATAGAATGTTTATTAGTTTTGGTATCTTATTTGTAATTTTCAGTCAAAACTAGAATATTTTATAAATTTAATTATATTTTTGTAATTTCTGCAGAAAGGAATTAATAATACACAAATAGCCTAAAAAATCATAAAATTTTACGGAGGCACAACATATGTCCACATGTAATCTTAAAAATGTTTGGACCATAAAATCCACAAGATACCTGCGTTTCTTTCATATCACTTCCACTTATTGCGTGAGCTAAACGTGAAATCACTTTATGTATCAAGTTTCAACATAATCAATAATTTACTTTATTATTTTCATATGGGGACTTGATTATCTTCGTATAAAATGTTTATTAGTTTTAGTAACTTATTTGCAATTTTTTATCAAAACTAGAACATTTTTATGAATTTAATTGCATTATGATGATTTTCCGCAAAAAAATAATAATACACAAATAGCCTTAGAAATTCATGAAATTTTACGGAGGCCTAAGACTATCTCCAATAGCTTACACATCCCAATCCCTATATTCAAACTCCACACTACTAGCAGTATAGTCTACAATACAAAATAATGCAAAATAGTGTTTTGGGTGATCATATGGGTAAACAGATGGACATGGTGTAAGCATAACATATGTCCACACATAGTCCTCAAAAACATTTTGACTATAAAATCCATAAGATGCTAGTGTTTATTCCATTTCACTTTTACATATTGTGTGAGTTACACGTGAAATCACTCTAAGTATCCAAGTTTTAACATAATCAATACTTTACTTTATGTGGACTTAAGGAGTGGCTAAATAATTACAATAATTGTCATGTGTGTGGAATGGTGTATTACACGGTATCTGACAAAGAAAATTCGTTACAGACATTATCCATGTTTGACTAGTTCCGTATTTGACACATGGTATCTATATTTGCATTCTAGAACATCCATATTTGTGTTCATATCCGATGTTATCAATATTCGAATTCGAATCTGAATAAAAATATGAAAATTTTATTGTTATGTTGCCATATTGTCCTATGCAACATTTCTTTGTAACTGTTTTATATGTGAACTAAACTGTAGTGAATGATAAGCAATTCATGCACTATTCGACAAATATCCGATATCTGACTAAATAATATCCATGTCCGTCACTTATCCGCTCGAATAAATATCCAAATCTTGTTTCCGTACTCGCCCCATTTCTAACTATTTGTATCCGATCCGGAATTCGATTGAAATACATTAGGGTTGGATACAGGATAACCTACTATCCGTCCATATCCGTCCCGTTTTCACCCCTACAAAAGTGTGTGAAGAAGCTCAACTTGGGCTCAAACTTGACCAGAAAATAGACTTAAATTTCAAGTATCATTGCATATACATGAAGTTGTTCGATCATTTCTCTTATCAAGTTTGAGTAATTTTTCTGGTCATCATCAATAGGGGGAGTATTCAATGCTCAAAATGTTTATAACCTCTACTAAAATAACCATAAGGTGATCTCTTACCCTTTTTAATTGATTATTTTCATAAAACATATTTAGCCCAAGGAAAATTATTTTGAGAAATTGAGGGTTTGAGAGCGATCACTCACACTAACCCCAAATTATGTTTATTTGGTCTTTATTGAAGTTGGGACATGGTTGGGGTGGGGAAGGAATAAATAAGTTCAAACAAATATCAAAATTTTAGGCAATATACTATAGCATCAGCTGATGACCCCTTGGTCAAAACTATGCATAAAATAGTGATATCGGCCTGCTCGATGATTGTGCTTCACTTGGTATCGAACTAGTCCAACGATATTGTTTGTGTTACTGTGTCTTTACACATTATCACTATATCATCTGATGAGGGTGTCTCTGTGGGTGTAAAACTAGTCTAACGGTGATATACAATGCTACCGTGTCAGTTCCATAGTTCCACCATACCATTCAAACTAATATTGGCACAAGGTCAAATGGCTAGATGACTTAAGATTGGCACATGTTATGAGATGATATTGTGTAGATAATGTGAAGTTTCATTCCAACTTCTTGACTTGATGAGTGTAATATCTTTCGAATTGCAAGTCAAGCTTATAATGCATCTTGAAGTACCTCTCAAAGCTATCAAGCACTCTTTGGTATCCAATACATGTTGGGTCTTACCAGGTTAGTCAATAAGTACTTAGGGATCCAAATGGTCGTTGGGCTAGCATACGACAAATCAATTACCAGCATAAGCATTATTTCTAGGTTTAATAAGCATGTTATAAGTATTTGAATTGTTTGGCTTAGGAATATTATCATTGGGACAATCTTGATTAGGTGTACCTTTCTTCTACAAGTGTAGCAAATGTGATCCTTCTTATTCGTAGCTTCATTCTTTGCTTGTTGTACACTTGCAAGTGACTAGGCCAAGCTTTTGGTGCTTGAGTGCTTTTGGCTCTTGTTATGCTAGGTTACAGTTGTTTTGTTGTATCCATCATTGTCATCTTGGTGGAGGCAACTTACTAACCTCAACCCAATCCGTCCAATTCTTGTATGAACACATAGCAATCTCATGCCCATACTTGTTGCACCCATAGCACATTCTCTTTTTTCTTCTTTTGCTCTTGCTAACATTGTCATAACTAGATTGTGATCCTTAAGTTGGGATTTAGAGCAAGCATGTTTTGAACCCTTCTCAAGCTTGTTGACCATGTTCTCACGATTACCTTGAGAACCTTGTCCTTTCTCCTTACCCTTCAATCATATCACATTTCTCTTTAATATTTCTACTTCTTCCTTGAAACTCTTATTTTTCTTTTGTGACATATCATCACTATTTTTACAAGTACATGTTTGGTTTGCTTGAGAGACACACTTATTAGCACATAAAATATTGAATTTATATGGTGAACAAGTGTGTGTGTAAATGAGGTTGGGATGATTTTACTAAAGCAATCACAACCTCATGAGCCACCCCAAACATAATATGTGAGTCCACTAATTTTTCATGTAAACACTTGATCTCAACATAGTTGGCTTGTAGGATCCCATACTTGCTTGAGAGCTCACTTAGTTTTTCCTTAATCTCAATGTTGTATTTCTCTAGTTGAGAAACACTAGAAGAAGAGTTAGTAGCTAAAGCATGCTTAATTAACAACTTTTCATACTAAATATTGTCTTTTAGGTCATTCCTCTTGTTCTCATTCTATCACTCTAGTTCATCATTCTTCTCAACTAGCTTCATGAATATGAGCCTGTCTTTGTCGCTTAGATGATCAAGAGGGTAGCTAACATCAATTTCAATGTCACTCTCCTCCTCCTCCTCGTCCCTTCTTCTTCTTCTTTGGTCCAAATAAGATGAGAATCCTCAAGTGTCTCTCCATCATCAAAGATAATATCTTCGATAAGCTCTCGACACATTGTTCTCAGCAACACATTAATAGCTTGAGTGATGAGTTGGAAACATGCATCTTTCATAATGGTTGTAACCACAACTCTCTAAATAAATGGACCCATGGACCTAAATATATCGAGAACATGGATTTACCAAGAAGCCATCCTCACGGAGTAGGTCAAACGGTACCGCACACAAAGTTGACATCGTTTCTCGCAATTGGTTAAGTTCGGTTGTGATTCCTAGGTTTGATATCAACTCAAAGAACCGAGATACCGTTTAAAGTAATGGACAATCATATTAAGTCATCTCCAAAAAAACAATCCATTTCACTAAAATTTCAAGGTGTGAACACAAACTTTTTAAATTCAACACATGTTATAACAATTTTGTTAATATTGGGTTATATCGGATGAATTTGGACATAAGTGCAATTAGAATGGACATTAATCATTTTGTATAAGGATATGTTTGGTTTTGAATTTTTCTCTTAGGTTTCAATTAGATTTATCTATATGGATTTGGGTGCTAATCCGTTGCCACCTCTGATGCAACCAAGAGACAATAATAAACGGACAAAGATGTGCTTAGCTTGATCATTGCTATCTCTCGCAGATAATTTTCCCCCTTTATACTGTCAATGTCATCCATCCTCGATCGATGTTGTCTTCCATCCTGACCATCACATTCGGGTAAGCTAGTTGCAAGTCATAGATCTCGATTGGAGGACACAGCCGAGATAGAATAGAACTCGTCAGATCTGCAACGTACGCCGTTGTTCCCTCTTCATCGCCGCAGAAAAAAAGCTGATCGGCCAACAACAACAATTGCATTGCATGATTGATCTGTCGTGTCGATGACTCAAAAAGCATCGTCCTGTGCTCTGTCTATAAGTAACAAGTGGTCACTGACAAAAGGTCCTTTTATTTTGTTTGTCACTCGTTTACATCCACTTTCCGACATGGCACGCACATCGATGATGCCAAAATTAGCGCCCCGCCACCCCCTGCTGCGCGCGGTGAGCATAGCACTCCTCCAATCCTCCTATCTGCTGCACGTACGAGCTACCCCGGGCAGCTGTCCAGGGCCACGCTTCCCACGCCCGAACGATCGATGGCCAGTGGCGGCGGCAACGCGGCGGCGGACGCCAAGCACGTCGATGCGGAGGTCGTCATCGTGGGCGGCGGCATCGCGGGGCTGGCGACGGCGCTGGCGCTCCGGCGGGCGGGCGCGGCGCGGCGCGTGCTGGTGCTGGAGCGCCACGCGGGGCATCGTGCCACCGGCGCCGCGCTCACCATCTTCCCCAACGGCTGGTTCGCGCTGCGCGCGCTCGGCGTCGCGCACAAGCTCGCCTCCCGCTACGACGCCTACGAAACGTGCGTGCGCCCCGTCGCCGTCGCCGTCGCCCATGCTTGCTCTCGACTGACCTGCTGAATCGCATGGCTGCCCACAGATCCAGGGTGACCAATCTCGAGACCGGGGCGACGCAGGTGTTTCGCTTTGCCGGCAACAAGAACAAGTGAGTCCATCGGTTCCTGCGAATTCCAATCCTATGACTCGTCACGGAGCCACGTTGGCGGCAGCGACCAACGAGCCATGCAGCTCAAGAAATTCGTCGGATTTTGTGTGATTTTGGTTTGAAATGCCTGGTTTCTTGGCTGAACTGAACATTTTTTTTTTAAAAAAAACAACAAGGGGCGAAGAAGTCAGAGTGAGGGCGCTTGACAGGAAGGCGCTGCTGGAGGCGCTCGCGGAGGAGCTGCCGCCGGGCACCGTCCGTTTCTCGTCCAAGGTCGTCTCCATCGACACCGAGCGAGCAGCCGGCGACTCGTCGGTGACCGTCGTCCTTGGATTGGACGACGGCACGGTGATCCGAGCCAAGGTACACCAAGGCAGCGTTCGCAAGAACTCGACAGACAAGAAAAGGAGGCATGGTTCTTAGTTTTCCTTGTACACGTTATCAGGTCTTGATCGGGTGTGACGGCGTGCACTCGGTGGTGGCGCGGTGGCTGGGCCTGTCGGAACCGGCGAGCTCGGGCCGGTCTGCCGTCCGCGGGCTCTCCGTCTTCCCTGGCGGGCACGGCGTAAAGCGGGAGCTCCGGCAGTTCCTATCGGAGGGTCTCAGAGCCGGCATGGTGCCCATCAGCGACACCGACATCTACTGGTTCCTCGTCAACAACACGGTCGCCGCAGGCAAGTGAAGTCACTGCCGCATGCCACTTCGGTGCCAGTCCTTCAGAGCTCAGCTCAGACGCGCGCGTGCTGGTGGTGCCTGCGTTTGCAGAGAAAGAAGCCGCCGGGGACCCGGTGAAGACCCTGCTCGAGGTGACCGACAACCTGGCCAGGCACATGCCAGCGGAGTACCTGGACGTGGTGCGCCACTCCGACCACGGCAACCTCTCGTGGGCGCCGCTCCTGTACCGCAACCCGGTGTCCGTCCTCCTGGGCCCCGCGGCTCGCGGGCCCGTCACGGTGGCCGGCGACGCGTTCCATCCCATGACGCCCGACATGGCGCAGGGCGGGTGCTCCGCGCTGGAGGACGCGGTGGTGCTCGCCCGGGCGCTGTCGCGTGAGGCGACGCCGGCCGAGGGCGTGTCCGCGTACGTGGCGCAGCGGCGGTGGCGCGCTGCCTGGCTGGTCGCCGGAGCCTACCTGTCGGGGTGGATCCAGCAGGGCGGGACCAACGTCGGCGGCGTGCGCGGCCGCCTGGTGAAGGTGTTCCGGGACTGGATCTTCTACAGGTTCGTGTTCCCCCGGCTCGCGGACACCATGTGGTTCGACTGCGGCGACCTCACGCCGCCGCCGCCCACGGCAGCAGTAGGCAAGAGCCACCACATCGAGTGAACTCCGAACCACGGCGTGTCAGTATCAGCTGCAGCTGCTGGGTCAGGATCCATGCCTGTGGTAGCACGTGTGACGCGTGTTTGTAAGCTGTGTAAGATTTTACAATATTTCAGGTTCTACATGTGGCCGTGTATATTTTTGGACGGGCGTATGTATAGGAGATACATATACCTACACTTGTGATATCATGCTGTGTTTGGGGGTTCCTTATTTGATTGTGTGGTCATCAGGAGATGCTCCTCCTGTGCAAGCAAGCAAGCAAGAGATGTCCTCATGTGAAACCTTTTCAGCCACCCACATTTTTTTGCTTTATACTCATAAAACATTTGTATTTTTTATCTCACCAAAATTTCACTTTTCTTCAATTTTCTTGGATAGACCAGTTTTGGTTTCCCATGCCACCATAGCCCTTTACTTTTATACACTGAACAATAAATGCTGTTGACGACAACCAACATGTCCACCAATTCTCCCGGTATTTATATTTCAGGCATTCGTAGTAGAATGGCAAGAAAAAAATATACTTGTCCACTAATTCTTCCGGCATAACTATCTCTAGTAAATCGTGTATATGATCATAAAAAATATTATTTTGCACTATATATCACATTATTTACAGAGTGAAGTTTAAAATAGAGGACGCGATTAAAGATATGATGGGTAAGCTGCTAGAGACGGCCTAATAATAAGGCTGGGTTCAGTGCTCACCGATACCATCCAATGATGTGGTCTCGCGTGCGATCACGCATCGGTATCAGCTGCATCAGTCGCATCAGCAGACGTTACGTTCGATCGGTCAATGGGTGTGTCGATCGATTGGTGTGGTCAGTACTGATCGTATTGAGACCATGTTGTTTGGTATCGGCCATTACGTTGGAGTACGTGTTATTATTGATCGGCCTGGATGGTACTAATCTTTTGGTGTTGATGTAGCATCTTCTGATTGGCTGACATTATTTTAATCGTTTAGATTCTATTTTTTAAGAATTTCCAAAAAGGAAAGTCATAAATCCATCCTATAAAATAGAGGAGGTGTTTGGGCTCATTCACACCCCTTATTCTCTGTTGGGGACTTGTTCTCAAATGTTAAGAGTTAAGAACAAGGCAACATAAAAAGTGTTAAATGTTAAATTCCTTCGTCCTTATAAACATTATGCCCTTTCGGATATAATGAATTCTGGACGAAGGTTACGAAGGAAAAGACCTTCGTAAGATCGATAGATGGTAAAAAAGAACACATATATGAAACATGAATAATGATACGAATATTATCATCAACTTCTTTTTATTACCAAATTCATAAAGACAAATTATAAATATACCTTCAGATTGATGAAAAGTAAAGGTATAGACGTGATGCAAAAAGCGTATGCCAAGTCAGCCCTGAATAGTACGGGAGTACTGTTCATCTATTTATAGGCACGGGACGTAGCCCATGTAAAATTACATTGATGCCCTTTACATATATCAATAACTCTATAGCAACTCTTCGAGGTTTAATTTGGCTTTTCATCTTTAAGTCAGTTCCTCTTTTCTGCCGTCATGCCGAAGCTTTTCTGCACATAGCTTCGTGATCGTCTTATCCTTCGTCGTGGTCGCTTTCCATCCCAGCCAAGCTTCGTCTTAACCATGCTCTTGTATACCCGCAACCTGACTCCGAAGATACCTGTTCACATGTTTCACTCGGAAAACATTGTCAAATTATATTTTTGAGGACCTTCGGAAGCCGAAGGCCCCCAACAGTAGCCCCTCGCAATATTAATTTACTGTAATGATAAATTCATATTGCGACATGGACGAAGGCTTTAAGCTGAAGGTCCGAAAAAACACCTTCCTTCTGCTAGAATAGCAGCAGTCATTGACAAGCGGGACCCTCCAGTTTTCAACGCGCTAGTTGTATAAATAAGAGCTCAGCACCAGCCTATTTGGCACGCTCCCTTGCCACCTGCTTTTACTCACCCAACTTTTTAGCCTGCACGCAACAACACTTGCTTGGTTTTAAATTTTTAAGCTTCGGTTTCGAGTGCGCTTTGTCAGCATTTGCGAAGATGTCTGAAGATAAGAAAGTTGTTGGTGCTTCAAAGCTAAGCCTTTCTGAGGAGATGCACCTGGGCTTTCTTGAATCAATGTTAAAGACCAATACAGAGAAGATTACCAGGGAGATTTTGGAGGGTTTATCTGAAGATACTGGCGACAGTGAAAGTTACGATGTGGATAGTGGCGGTGAAGATTCCGAAGATCGACCCTGGCGACCAAGCCATGCAGTTTTTGGTAAATCGAGTATTAAAGAAAATCATCTTGTCAATATGAGGGGCAGATATTTTCGGGACTTGTCTATTGTGAGGGCTGACGAAGGAGAGAAGACTTGCCCGACTCCCGAAGAAAATGAAGTCGTGATATTCCGAAGCTTCTTAAAAGCTGGATTACGATTTCCCTTGAGCAGATTTGTCGTGGAAATACTGAAGATATTTGAAATCTACCTTCATCAACTTACTCCCGAAGCAATCATGAGGATGGGCATTTTTGTGTGGGCCGCGAGGAGCCAAGGTTTGGAACCTAATGCAAAAAGCTTGTGCAACATACATGAGTTATTGTATGAGACAAAACCCTGGGGAAAGAGCAGTATCACAACAATTTCGGCTGCTACAGCTTCGGCGCTCGGTCTGGGTCAAGCTGCCCTGTGCCAACCTTTCGAAAGAGGTGGCCCGGCGACTGGATGACTGAATGGTTTTATGTGAAAAATGACTTGAAATCACGTGAAGATATCAAGGGTATCATTATGCGCCCTATCTGGCAACGCTTCGGCCTCCGGAAGCCGAAGGTGGAAATGAATGAAGCAGCCGAAGAATGCCAGAGAGCCTTCGGCGTGGTTTGCTCTTTTATTGGGACAAGGGATTTGGTCCAAGAGCATATTGCCTTCAGAATATGGCCACTTGTAGAAAAGTGGGAAATGCCGAAGGAGACCGTCAAGGAACCTGACGAAGGTGGACTAGTTAGGCTAAAATACACATTCAAATACGGAGATAAGTTTGTTGAGCCAGATGATGACTGGTTAAAGAGTATTGAGGCCATAAGTGACGAATTGCTTGGAGTGTACTCGAAGGCCGAAGATACTGCATTATCAGCGGCGTTCGGAGGCCGAAAGAAGAAGAGACTTAACCGAGTATTTGATGCAATTGGGTTTGTCTACCCCGACTACCATTACCCTGCGCGGGGTCAAAAAAGAAAGAATACTTCTTCTGCAAAGGAAATTGCTTCAGCTGCTCCTAGCGAGCCAGCGCCGAAGAGAAAAAAGGTAAAGGTTCTCACACATCGGCCATGTTTTATTGAACCGGCCATAGTGCCTGAATTTATTGGTGAGACCTCTTCAGCCACCGAAGCTAAAGAACCACCTCCAGTGCCAAAAATCGAAGAAATGGTCGAAGCACCATCAACAGAAAAAACAGAAAAACCGAGGACTGAAGAAACAAAATCATTAGAAATTTTAAGTCCTTCAGCAAAAATTGAGATAGCAAAAAACCAAAAGGGCCCAGCGGTGACCCCGAAAAGGAAAAGGATGGTTAATGTGCTAGATGTTTTGGAGACAATTAAGTCTTCAAGCACAACTCCGAAGAAAATTGTTGAAACTTCCGAAGTGCAAACTGAAATCTTTGTTGCCGAAGCTCCAAAGCAACAATCTGAGACTGAAGCTGGGCCTTCAGAGCCCACCAAGGTAAAATCCTTGGAAGCCGAAGAAGCAAAAATAACAGAGCCGATTTTAGTTGAAGAAACTGGCACTGCTGCCCCCGAAGCATCCTCCAAAGCCCTCGATTATATTGTTCGACATGCTTCGGGAAAAAGATTATCTGAAGAAGAGATTTTTGAAGCTAATCACTATGCCCAAGAACTGAGGTATCCAAAAGGGGCCTTAGTATTCAATGGCACATACGAAGATGACTTCTTATACTGTCTCCCAGATAACAAGGAATTATCCGTCTGCCGGGAGATGGCTAGAAGCATGGGGTTCCCGAAGCTTGAAGCTGGCCTCTACGCCATGACGAAGGATGATCTTGCGGATAGCCTTGCATACAATAGTCTGAAGGTACAAAAATTATGAATTTTGAAGTTTATGAATTTTGAATTAGTCTTTTGTTCTTATGTTAATCCATTCATTCTTTTGAATAGGGCTTAATACTCAGTAATGCCTTAAGGGCACAAAAGAATGCTGAAGATGAGAGCTGCACTATTGCTCTCAATAACCTTCGAACAGAGGTTATCAAGCTAAGAAACGAAGCCTTGGAAAAGGACAAAATTCTACTTACATTGGTGGATAAGATAAAGGAAAACGAAGCTACTTCTAAAGCTCAGGCCGAAGCTCAAAAGCACGAAATTGAAGATCTTCGGAAACAATTAGCCCGGGCTAAAGAAGAACACATACTTGAAGATACGAAGCGAGAACTTAGCGATCAATGGGCAAATCATTTAGAAGGAACCGTTGAAGAGCTTCGTTCATCCAAGAAAAGGTGCTATGACAAATCTATAGAATGCGTTAAGAAAATAAAAGCTAGCTTCGCCAGCGTTGGCACGTTCTCGAGCGAGGAAAACTTCACAAGGGGTAACCCCGAAGGCCCAATCGAATGGATTAATCACGAAGCTGAGGCCTTTGAGGAAATTTTGAATAGCCGTGGAGACATATGTGCTTTTTCGGGTGCCAGGGGGATTGCTACTATTTTAGAGAGGAAAGGCTGCGAGCATGTGAAAGTTTTAGCACAATCGGAAACTGCCTTATCCTCCGAAGATATAAAAGACCCCTCGGCCGAAGCTAGCATGGTTGGTGGAAAATTTTTCACCGACATCTGGGATAATGGTGGCCGGGAAATGGCCCAAGAGATTATTCAAAAAAGCGAAAAAGGCATCCATGATGCTAGAAAAGTAGCAGAGGCTGCTGAGAAAAGCGCAGAGCCCGAAGGGCAAATAGGTATTAACTAGTGGTTTTTGTCTCTTTGTTGTAATTTTTTGATTTCGAACTTGTTGACGGTTTGTAATAGTAATAAGTCCGTATCTACTCTTCCCTCATAACCTGCTGAATCATCTGCGGGCCCCCACACGAAGGGGGATGACGAAATTAGACAAATGGCCGAAGCCATCATGGATAAAGTTGTTGATCAGCTACTAAATGAAGCTGCAGAAGTAGTTCTAAGGGAAGATTAAATGCTGCTGTAAAAACATTTAGAATATAATATTTGTTGAGAAACATGTGTAATATATTAACTATTTATTGTTCTATTCTTTACGATGCATGAAACTTCATATACATACCGTTTTTGAGCCTTCGGCGAAAAAACACCTTCCCTTCTTTTCATGCTTCGTAAATAATATCCATATTTTCATAAAAACATGCGATCTTCGCAAAATCAATAACCGATAAATCTTTTCATTTTGGAGTTTGATGAAGGTATGCTTCTTCAAAATTTACTTTTTCGTGCCTTGGCACTGTTTCTTCGGAACAATCTCCAAATATCAACATTGATCCCCTTCTTGCGTCATTGATGCAACATGATGTATGATGTTATGCTATGCAAATGATGTGATCATGTGATGTTATGCAAAATGATATTTGCCGAAGGTCGACATTTATTTTTCACTGCAAGCCTCCCTTAGGAGCTTCTTCGCCTTTTACTTCAGCGGAATCAGCGTTTATTTTTCGCTGTAAGCCTCCCTTATGAGCTTCTTCGCCTTTTACTTTCAGCGGAATCAGTGTTTATTTTTCGCTGTAAGCCTCCCTTAGGAGCTTCTTCGCCTTTTACTTTCAGCGGAATTAGCGTTTATTTTTCGCTGTAAGCTCTGCATTCCCTTCGGAACGACTTTTGAGCAGAAAACTTACACTGCGCTCCCTTAGGAACGACTTTTGAGCGGAAAACTTACACTGTGCTCCCTTAGGAACGACTTTTGCTGCTTCGAAGAAATTGCACTGTATTTCTTAGAACAAATTTTTGATAATTCGAAGATCCTTCTTGCCACCATAAATTCTTATGTTTCGGCAACTTAAGCCTATGGAGAAGACATATTTTTATTATGACAGAGAACGAAACTGTTACAAGAGATTAAAAGACGATAAAAAGCACTTAAACTTCCCATAATTGTTCCTTATTAAAAAGAAAGTAAGACTGAAAATGCGAATAATGCGAAAATCCGCTGTCGAGGTAGGATATTTATCAGTAAATATGCTTCGACTCTGGCACAGTGCTATTGACTGTGCGAGCTTCGGACTCCTCTCTGAAGTCCCGCTGAAGGTGAGTGTGCTGACTCCCTTCTGGCTGCTGACCTCGTTGCATTGGTGGTGGCGGTGGAGGCTATTGCCAAGATGCTTGGGATTGACTTGCCGAAGCAACATGAAAGTTGCCTAGAGGGGGGGGGGGGTGAATAGGGCGAAACTGAAATTTACAAAATTAATCACAACTACAAGCCGGGTTAGCGTTAGAAATAATAATGAGTCCGAGAGAGAGGGCATAAAATAAATCGAAAGCAAATGAAGAGTGTGACACGTGGATTTGTTTTACCGAGGTTCGGTTCTCGCAAACCTACTCCCCGTTGAGGAGGCCACAAAGGCCGGGTCTCTTTCAACCCTTACCCTCTCTCAAACGGTCCCTCGGACCGAGTGAGCTTTCTCTTCTCAAATGTTTGGAACACAAAGTTCCCACAAGGACCACCACAAGATTGGTGTCTCTTGCCTCAATTACAAGTGAGTTTGATCGCAATGGAGAATCAAAGAAGAAAGAAAGCAATCCAAGCGCAAGAGCTCGAAAGAACACAAGCAAATCTCTCTCACTAATCACTAGGGCGTTGTGTGGAGTTTGGAGAGGATTTGATCACTTTGGTGTGTGTAGAATTGAATGCTAGATCTCTTGTAAGTAGTTGAAGTGGGAAAACTTGGATTACTTGAATGTGGGGTGGTTGGGGGTATTTATAGCCCCAACCACCAAACTAGCCGTTTGGGTGGAGGCTGTCTGTCGTATGGTGCACCGGACAGTCCGGTGCACACCGGACAGTCCGGTGCGCCAGCCACGTCACCCGAACGTTGGGGTTCCAACCGTTGGAGCTCTGACGCAGGGCCTGTCTTGATGTCAGGTGGTGCACCGGACATACACTGTAGAGTGTCCGGTGCGCCTGTTCGCGCGTGCCTGACTTCTGCGCGCTCTGGCGCGCAATTAATGCGCCTGCAGGTGACCGTTGGCGCCGAAGTAGTCGTTGCCCCGCAGTTACACCGGACAGTCTGGTGTACACCGGACATGTCCGTTGAATTATAGCGGAGCAGCCGATGCGAATTCCCGAGGCTGGCGAGTTCCGGAGGTCGCCTTTTCTTGGAGCACCGGACACTGTCCGGTGTACACCGGACAGTCCGGTGAATTATAGCGAGCCGCCTCCGGATTTTCCCGAGAGTGAAGAGTTCAGCTTCGAAGTGACTCTGGTGCACCGGACAGTGTCCGGTGCACACCGGACAGTCCGGTGCGCCAAACCAGGGATACCTTTAGCTCATTATCTTGAACCCAACTTTGGTCTTTTTATTGACTTGTTGTGAACCTTTGGCACCTGTAAAACTTATAAACTTGGGCAAACTAGTTAGTCCAATTATTTGTGTTGGGCAAGTCAACCACCAAAATTAGATTTAAGAAATATGTGTAAGCCTAATTCCCTTTCAATCTCCCCCTTTTTGGTGATTGATGCCAACACAAACCAAAGCAAGTATAGAAGTGCATAATTGAACTAGTTTGCAAAATGTAAGTGCAAAGGTTACTTAAAATTGAGCCAATAAATGTTACTTACTAGATATGGATGGATTGTTTCTTTATTTTTAACATTTTTGGACCACGCTTGCACCACAAGTTTTGTTTTTGCAAATTCTTTTTGTAAATCCTTTCCAAAGTCTTTTTGCAAAATAGTCAAAGATAAATGAGTAAGATTTGCGAAGCATTTTCAAGTTTTGAAATTTTCTCCCTTTGTTTGAAATGCTTTTCCTTTGACTAAACAAAACTCCCCCTCAAATAAATTCTCCTCTTAGTGATCAAGAGGGTTTTAAGATACTAATTTTTGAAAGTGCTACTTTCTCCCCCTTTAGAACACAAAGAGATACCACTTTGAAATTTACCAATTGATAATCATTTTTTAAAATTAGGGTGGTGGTGCGGTCCTTTTGCTTTGGGCCAATACTTTCTCCCCCTTTGGCATGAATCGCCAAAAACGGATACTTGGAATGAAATATAGGCCCTTTGACAACTACTTTCTCCCCTTTGGCCAATAAAATATATGAGTGAAGATTATACCAAAAATGAAGAAATGCTCGGAGCGACGACGAAGGATGAGTAGTAGAGTGGAGTGGAAGCCTTTGTCTTCGCCGAAGACTCCAATTTCCTTTCAATATACCTATGACTTGGTTTGAAATATACTTGAAAACACATTAGTCATAGCATATATCAAAGAGACATGATCAAAGGTATACTTAAGAGCTATGTGTGCAAATTAGCAAAAGAAATTTCTAGAATCAAGAATATTGAGCTCATGCCTAAGTTTGGTAAAAGTTTGTTCATCTAGTGGCTTGGTAAAGATATCGGCTAATTGATCTTTAGTATTAATATATGCAATCTCGATATCCCCCTTTTGTTGGTGATCCCTAAGAAAATGATACCGAATGGCTATGTGTTTAGTGCGGCTATGCTCAACGGGATTATCCGCCATGCGGATTGCACTCTCATTATCACATAGAAGAGGAACTTTGGTTAATTTGTAACCATAGTCCCGCAGGGTTTGCCTCATCCAAAGCAATTGCGCGCAACAATGGCCTGCGGCAATGTACTCGGCTTCGGCGGTAGAAAGAGCGACCGAATTTTGCTTCTTTGAAGCCCAAGACACCAAGGATCTTCCCAAGAACTGGCAAGTCCCCGATGTGCTGTTCCTATTGATTTTGCACCCCGCCCAATCGGCATCCGAATAACCAATCAAATCAAATGTGGATCCCCGAGGGTACCAAAGCCCAAACTTAGGAGTATAAGCCAAATATCTCAAGATTCGTTTTACGGCCGTAAGGTGAGATTCCTTAGGGTCGGCTTGGAATCTTGCACACATGCAAACGGAAAGCATAATGTCCGGTCGAGATGCACATAAATAAAGTAATGAACCAATCATCGATCGGTATACCTTTTCATCGACGGATTTACCTCCCGTGTCGAGGTCGAGATGCCCATTGGTTCCCATGGGTGTTTTGATGGGCTTGGCATCCTTCATTCCAAACTTGGTTAGAATGTCTTGAGTATACTTCGTTTGGCTAATGAAGGTGCCCTCTTGGAGTTGCTTCACTTGAAATCCTAAGAAATACTTCAACTCCCCCATCATAGACATCTCAAATTTCTGTGTCATGATCCTACTAAATTCTTCACATGTAGATTCGTTAGTAGACCCAAATATAATATCATCAACATAAATTTGGCATACGAACAAATCATTGTCAAGAGTTTTAGTGAATAAAGTAGGATCGGCTTTGTCGACTTTGAAGCCATTAGCAATAAGGAAATCTCTAAGGCATTCATACCATGCTCTTGGGGCTTGCTTGAGCCCGTAAAGCGCCTTAGAGAGCCTATAGACATGGTTAGGATACTCACTATCTTCAAAGCCGGGAGGTTGCTCAACATAGACCTCTTCCTTGATTGGTCCATTGAGGAAGGCACTCTTCACGTCCATTTGATAAAGCTTCAAGCCATGGTAAGTAGCATAGGCTAATAATATGCGAATTGACTCAAGCCTAGCTACGGGTGCATAGGTTTCACCAAAATCCAAACCTTCGACTTGTGAATATCCCTTGGCCACGAGTCGAGCTTTGTTCCTTGTCACCACACCATGCTCATCTTGCTTGTTGCGGAAGACCCATTTGGTTCCTACAACATTTTGATTAGGACGTGGAACTAAATGCCATATCTCGTTCCTAGTGAAGTTGTTGAGCTCCTCTTGCATCGCCATCACCCAATCCGAATCTTGTAGTGCTTCCTCTACCCTGTGTGGCTCAATAGAGGAAACAAAAGAGTAATGCTCACAAAAGTGTGCAACACGAGATCTAGTGGTTACCCCCTTATGAATATCGCCGAGGATGGTGTCAACGGGGTGATCTCGTTGGATTGCTTGGTGGACTCTTGGGTGTGGCGGCCTTGGTTCTTCATCCTCCTTGTCTTCATCATTTGCATCTCCCCCTTGATCATTGCCGTCATCTTGAGGTGGCTCATCATTGTGTTCTTCCTCTTTATCAACTTGAGCCTCGTACTCATTTTGGGTTGGTGGAGATGCTTGCGTGGAGGAGGATGGTTGATCTTGTGTATGTGGAGGCTCTTCGGATTCCTTAGGACACACATCCCCAATGGACATGTTCCTTAGCGCAATGCACGGAGCCTGTTCTTCACCTATCTCATCAAGATCAACTTGCTCTACTTGAGAGCCGTTAGTCTCATCAAACACAACGTCACAAGAAACTTCAACAAGTCATGAGGACTTGTTAAAGACTCTATATGCCCTTGTGTTTGAGTCATATCCTAGTAAAAAGCCTTCTACAGTTTTAGGAGCAAATTTAGATTTTCTACCTCTCTTAACAAGAATAAAGCATTTGCTCCCAAAAACTCTAAAATATGAAATATTGGGCTTTTTACCGGTTAGGAGTTCATAGGATGTCTTCTTGAGGATTCGGTGTAGATATAACCGGTTGATGGCGTAGCAGGCGGTGTTGACCGCCTCGGCCCAAAACCGATCCGATGTCTTGTACTCATCAAGCATGGTTCTTGCCATGTCGAATAGAGTTCGATTCTTCCTCTCCACTACACCATTTTGTTGTGGGGTGTAGGGAGAAGAGAACTCATGCTTGATGCCCTCCTCCTCAAGGAAGCCTTCTATTTGTGAGTTCTTGAACTCCGCCCCGTTGTCGCTTCTAATTTTCTTAATCCTTAAGCCGAACTCATTTTGAGCCCGTCTCAAGAATCCCTTTAAGGTCTCTTGGGTATGGGATTTTTCCTGCAAAAAGAACACCCAAGTGAAGAGAGAATAATCATCCACAATAACTAGACAGTACTTACTCCCGCTGATGCTTATGTAAGCAATCGGGCCGAATAAATCCATGTGAAGGAGCTCCAGTGGCCTGTCACTTGTCATGATGTTCTTGTGTGGATGATGAGTGCCAACTTGCTTCCTGGCTTGGCATGCGCTACAAATCCTGTCTTTCTCAAAATGAACATTTGTTAATCCTAAAATGTGCTCTCCCTTTAGAAGCTTATGAAGATTCTTCATTCCAACATGGGCTAGTCGGCGGTGCCAGAGCCAACCCATGTTAGTCTTAGCAATTAAGCAAGTGTTGAGTTCAGCTCTATCAAAATCTACTAAGTATAGCTGACCCTCTAACACTCCCTTAAATGCTATTGAATCATCACTTCTTCTAAAGACAGTGACACCTACATCAGTGAATAGACAGTTGTAGCCCATTTGACATAATTGAGATACGGAAAGCAAATTGTAATCTAAAGAATCTTCAAGAAAAACATTGGAAATGGAATAGTCAGGAGATATAGCTATTTTACCCAAACCTTTGACCAAACCTTGGTTTGCATCCCCGAATGTGATAGCTCGTTGGGGATCTTGGTTTTTCTCGTAGGAGGAGAACATCCTCTTCTCCCCTGTCATGTGGTTTGTGCACCCGCTGTCGATGATCCAACTTGAGCCCCGGGATGCATAAACCTACAAAACAAGTTTAGTTCTTGACTTTAGGTACCCAAACGGTTTTGGGTCCTTTGGCATTAGAAACAAGAACTTTGGGTACCCAAACACAAGTCTTGGAGCCCTTGTGTTTGTCCCCAACAAACTTGGCAACTACCTTGCCGGATTTGTTAGTGAGCACATAAGATGCATCAAAAGTTTTAAATGAAATGCTATAATCATTTGATGCACTAGGAGTTTTCTTTCTAGGCAACTTAGCACGGGTTCGTTGCCTAGAGCTAGATGTCTCACCCTTATACATAAAAGCATGGTTAGGGCCAGAGTGAGACTTCCTAGAATGAATTCTCCTAATTTTGCTCTCAGGATAACCGGTAGGGTACAAAATGTAACCCTCGTTATCCTGAGGCATGGGAGCCTTGCCCTTAACAAAATTTGACAATCTTTTAGGAGGGGCACTAAGTTTGACATTGTCTCCCCTTTGGAAGCCAATGCCATCCTTGATGCCAGGGCGTCTCCCATTATAGAGCATACTTCTAGCAAATTTAAACTTTTCATTTTCTAAGTTATGCTCGGCAATTTTAGCATCTAATCTTGCTATATGATCATTTTGTTGTTTAATTAAAGCCACATGATCATGAATAGCATCAATATCAACATCTCTACATCTAGTGCAAATAGAAACATGCTCAACATTAGATGTAGAGGGTTTGCAAGATTTTAATCCTACAACCTTAGCATGTAATATATCATTCTCACTTCTAAGGTTGGAAATAGTAACATTGCAAACATCAAAATCTTTAGCCTTAGCAATCAAATTTTCATTTTCTACTCTAAGGCTAGCAAGAGATCCATTCAATTCATCAATCTTAGCAAGCAAAACATCATTATCATTTCTAAGATTTGGAATTGAACCATTACAAACATTTGAATCAACCTTAGCAATTAATTTAGCATTTTCATTTCTAAGGTTGGCAATAGTGTCATGGCAAGTGCTTAGCTCACTAGATAGTTTTTGACATTTTTCTATTTCTAGAGCATAAGCATTTTTAACCTTAACATGTTTCTTGTTTTCCTTAATTAGGAAGTCCTCTTGGGAGTCCAAGAGATCATCCTTTTCATGGATGGCACTAATTAGCTCATTTAGTTTTTCCTTTTGTTGCATGTTTAGGTCGGTAAAAAGGGTACGCAAATTATTCTCCTCATCACTAGCATTATCATCACTAGAGGATTCATATTTAGTGGAGGATTTAGATTTAACCTTCTTCCTTTTGCCGTCCTTTGCCATGAGGCACTTGTGGCCGACGTTTGGGAAGAGGAGTCCCTTGGTGACGACGATGTTGGCGGCGTCCTCGTCGGAGGAGGACTCGATGGAGCTCTCGTCGGAGTCCCACTCCCGGCAAACATGGGCATCACCGCCCTTCTTCTTGTAGTACCTCTTCTTTTCTCTCCTCTTTCCCTTCTTGTCGTCGCCCCTGTCACTGTCACTAGATATAGGACATTTTGCAATAAAATGACCGGGCTTACCACATTTGTAGCACACTTTCTTGGAGCGGGGTTTGTAGTCCTTCCCCCTCCTTTGTTTGAGGATTTGGCGAAAGCTCTTGATGACGAGCGCCATTTCCTCATTGTCGAGCTTTGAGGCGTCGATTGGTTGTCTACTTGGTGTAGACTCCTCCTTCTTCTCCTCCGTCGCCTTAAATGCGACCGGTTGTGCCGCGGATGTGGAGGGATCATCTAGCTCGTTGATTTTCTTCGAGCCCTTGATCATATACTCAAAGCTCACAAAATTCCCGATTACTTCCTCGGGAGTCATTAGTGTGTATCTAGGATTACCACGAATTAATTGAACTTGAGTGGGGTTAAGGAAAATGAGAGATCTTAGAATAACCTTAACCACCTCATGGTCGTCCCACTTCTTGCTCCCGAGGTTTCGCACTTGGTTCACCAAGGTTTTGAGCCGGTTGTACATATCTTGTGGCTCCTCCCCTTGGCGAAGACGGAAGCGACCGAGCTCCCCCTCGATCGTTTCCCGCTTGGTGATCTTGGTGAGTTCATCACCCTCGTGCGCGGTCTTGAGTAGGTCCCAAATCTCTTTCGCACTCTTCAACCCTTGCACCTTGTTATATTCCTCTCTACTTAGAGAGGCGAGGAGTATGGTTGTGGCTTGGGAGTTGAAGTGCTCGATTTGGTCCACTTCGTCCGTATCATAGTCGTCATCCCCTACGGATGGTACCTGTACACCAAACTCAACAACATCCCATATACTTTTGTGGAGTGAGGTTAGGTGATATCGCATCATATCACTCCACCTAGCATAATCTTCACCATCAAACGCTGGTGGTTTGCCTAAAGGGACGGAAAGTAAAGGTGTATGTTTAGGAATGCGGGGGTAGCGTAGGGGGATCTTACTATACTTCTTGCGCTCTTGGCGCTTAGAAGTTACGAACGGCGCATCGGAGCCGGAGGTCGACGTTGATGAAGTGTCGGTCTCGTAGTAGACCACTTTCCTCATCCTCTTGTGCTTGTCGCCTCTCCAATGCGACTTGTGGGAAGAAGATTTCTCCTTCTTCTCTTTGTGGTGTGAAGAAGACTTCTTCCCTTTGGAGGAGTCCTTCTTCTTCTCCTTCCTCTTGGTGCGGGACTCTTCCGATGAGGTGCTCCCGTGACTCGTAGTGGGCTTGTCGCCGGTCTCCATCTCCCTCTTGGTGTGATCTCCCGACATCACTTCGAGCGGTTAGGCTCTAATGAAGCACCAGGCTCTGATACCAATTGAAAGTTGCCTAGAGGGGGGTGAATAGGGCGAAACTGAAATTTACAAAATTAATCACAACTACAAGCCGGGTTAGCGTTAGAAATAATAATGAGTCCGAGAGAGAGGGCGCAAAACAAATCGCAAGCAAATGAAGAGTGTGACACGTGGATTTGTTTTACCGAGGTTCGGTTCTCGCAGACCTACTCCCCGTTGAGGAGGCCACAAAGGCCGGGTCTCTTTCAACCCTTACCCTCTCTCAAACGGTCCCTCGGACCGAGTGAGCTTTCTCTTCTCAAATGTTTGGAACACAAAGTTCCCACAAGGACCACCACAAGATTGGTGTCTCTTGCCTCAATTACAAGTGAGTTTGATCGCAATGGAGAATCAAAGAAGAAAGAAAGCAATCCAAGCGTAAGAGCTCGAAAGAACACAAGCAAATCTCTCTCACTAATCACTAGGGCGTTGTGTGGAGTTTGGAGAGGATTTGATCACTTTGGTGTCTAGAATTGAATGCTAGAGCTCTTGTAAGTAGTTGAAGTGGGAAAACTTGGATTACTTGAATGTGGGGTGGTTGGGGGTATTTATAGCCCCAACCACCAAACTAGCCGTTTGGGTGGAGGCTGTCTGTCGTATGGTGCACCGAACAGTCCGGTGCACACCGGACAGTCCGGTGCGCCAGCCACGTCACCCGAACGTTGGGGTTCCGACCGTTGGAGCTCTGACGCAGGGCCTGTCTTGATGTCAGGTGGTGCCGGACATACACTGTAGAGTGTCTGGTGCGCCTGTTCGCGCGTGCCTGACTTCTGCGCGCTCTGGCGCGCAATTAATGCGCCTGCAGGTGACCGTTGGCACCGAAGTAGCCGTTGCCCCGCAGTTACACCGGACAGTCCGGTGTACACCGGACATGTCCGTTGAATTATAGCGGAGCAGCCGATGTGAATTCCCGAGGCTGGCGAGTTCCGGTGGTCGCCTTTTCTTGGAGCACTGGACACTGTCCGATGTACACCGGACAGTCCGGTGAATTATAGCGAGCCGCCTCCGGATTTTCCCGAGAGTGAAGAGTTCAGCTTCGAAGTCACTCTGGTGCACCGGACACTGTCCGGTGCACACCGGACAGTCCGGTGCGCCAGACCAGGGATACCTTTAGCTCATTATCTTGAACCCAACTTTGGTCTTTTTATTGACTTGTTGTGAACCTTTGGCACCTGTAAAACTTATAAACTTGGGCAAACTAGTTAGTCCAATTATTTGTGTTGGGCAATTCAACCACCAAAATTAGATTTAAGAAATAGGTGTAAGCCTAATTCCCTTTCACAACAGAAGCTGCAGGGTGATTGCCTACATATTCTGGAATGTAAGGCGAATGGTACGAAGCAGTATGCATGACCTGCTTCGGCTGGCTCTGTTGCGCTGCAGCTTCTGCTAGCTCCTTTTGCTTCTGGATGGTAACATGGCACATCCTGGTGGTATGGCCCTTGCCTTCACCACAGAATAGGCAGTAAATTTTTCTTGGTTGATCTCCAAATCTTCCCCCAAAGCCCCTGGCGCCTCTGCCCCTTGGCGCTGGCGGCCGGAAAGAGCTTTGCTGTTGCCTCGAAGCTTGCGAGGAGCACTGTGGCCTTTGCTGTTGACTCCCTTTGTCATCACTTTGAGTAGAATTGTGAATTGACCTGACGTGCCTCAGATGAAATCTTCCTCCGAAGCCCCTGGTCATTTCAGAGAACCTGAATGCTTCCTCCCTTCTTTGGCGAAAATCGTTGTCAGCTCGAATATACTCGTCCATCTTCTGGAGCAACTTCTCCAAAGTTTGAGGAGGCTTTCTGGCAAAGTACTTAGCTAAAGGTCCCGGCCGAAGCCCCTTGATCATTGCCTCAATGACAATTTCATTGGGCACTGTTGGTGCCTGTGCCCTCAGACGCAGGAACCTTCGGACATACGCCTGAAGATATTCTTCGTGGTCCTGGGTGCACTGGAATAAAGCTTGGGCAGTAACTGGCTTCGTTTGAAACCCTTGGAAGCTGGTTATCAACATGTCCTTTAGCTTTTGCCATGAAGTGATTGTCCCTGGCCGAAGAGAGGAGTACCAGGTTTGTGCAACACTCCTGACAGCCATGACGAAAGACTTTGCCATGACCGCCGTGTTGCCACCATACGAAGATATGGTTGCTTCATAGCTCATCAAGAATTGCTTTGGGTCTGAATGACCGTCGTACATGGGGAGCTGAGGTGGCTTGTAAGATTGTGGCCAAGGTGTAGCCTGCAGTTCTGTTGACAGGGGAGAAGTATCATCAAAAGCAAAATTTCCATGATGGAGATCTTCATACCAGTCGCCCTCGTTGTAGAAGCCCTCTTGATGAAGCTCTCTGCACGGGGGCCTTTGGTTCTGGTCATCTTGAGCAAGATGTCGAAGCTCTTCAGAGGCTTCGTCTATCTGCCTTTGAAGATCAGCTAGACGAGCCATCTTTTCCTTCTTCCGTTGGACCTGTTGATGGAGCATCTCCAAATTTTGGATTTCTTGATCCAAGTCGTCTTCCGGAGGCGTTGGACTGGTGGCCTTCCTCTTCTGGCTTCGAGCCTCCCTAAGAGAAACGACATCCTGATTGGGGTCCAGCGGCTGCAGAGTGGCAGCCCCTGTCGCTGAAGCTTTTTTCGACGGCATGACGAAGGTGATGCTTGCCGAAGGTGTTCAAAACTCAAAAAATGGACGTGAGTTCACCAGAGGTGGGCGCCAATGTTGGGGACTTGTTCTCAAATGCTAAGAGTTAAGAACAAGGCAACATAAAAAGTGTTAAATGTTAAATTCCTTCGTCCTTATAAACATTATGCCCTTTCGGATATAATGAATTCTGGACGAAGGTTACGAAGGAAAAGACCTTCGTAAGATCGATAGATGGTAAAAAAGAACACATATATGAAACATGAATAATGATACGAATATTATCATCAACTTCTTTTTATTACCAAATTCATAAAGACAAATTATAAATGTACCTTCAGATTGATGAAAAGTAAAGGTACAAACGTGATGCAAAAAGCGTATGCCAAGTCAGCCCTGAA
Organism: Zea mays; assembly: GCF_902167145.1. Taxonomy (NCBI): domain Eukaryota; kingdom Viridiplantae; phylum Streptophyta; class Magnoliopsida; order Poales; family Poaceae; genus Zea; species Zea mays. Next base: position 118,542,219 of record NC_050105.1, read on the forward strand.
CAGTACGGGAGTACTGTTCATCTATTTATAGGCACGGGACGCAGCCCATGTAAAATTACATTGATGCCCTTTACATATATCAATAACTCTATAGCAACTCTTCGAGGTTTAATTTGGCTTTTCATCTTTAAGTCGGTTCCTTTTTTCTGCCGTCATGCCGAAGCTTTTCTACACATAGCTTCGTGATCGTCTTATCCTTCGTCGTGGTCGCTTTCCATCCCAGCCAAGCTTCGTCTTAACCATGCTCTTGTATACCCGCAACCTGACTCCGAAGATACCTGTTCACATGTTTCACTCGGAAAACATTGTCAAATTATATTTTTGAGGACCTTCGGAAGCCGAAGGCCCCCAACACTCTCCAATTCACAATAGGGTTCTACTCTCTGTCTCGCTATGGATCTAAGATGGAGTCCGAACTTTGATATGTTCATTGACCTGCACAATGAGCAATCTCCACAACGTCCCGAGACCCGTGTCGGTGCGGGGCATGTCTTCTTTGATGGTATTTCTCATGTCCATCATCAGTGGGAGGACATTACTCCTTGTCCCTATTTCCTGAATTTGCAACCTTTGTTTTCCTATTCGTATCCTCCCCCTTCATATCTATACTGACATCCACTAATGCTCCTCCTACCACTAAACCTCCTAACACCAGTGCTCCTACTACTACTATTGAAGCTTCTTCCACTAGTGCTCCTCCTTCTCAACCTTTCGCTTATATGTATCCTCCTCCGTACTCGTATGGGTATCCATATGGTGGTTCTCTTTATGTATCGTATGGTGCTCCTCCGTTCACTCCTCCTATGGTGCTCCTCTCTTATATGGTTCTCGTGCTCCTTTTCATCCTCAGGCAGGCACGATAATGCCTCCAAACAGCCACAATGATGCAACCTCCAACTAGCCACAATGATGCAACCTCCAAGCAACCATGTACTTCGGTGCGAAAGGACAGAACTAAGGCAGAGTATAAAAGATTGGTAAGTATACATATATTTTTATGAATTGGGCATAATTTTCAAGTCGATATTTTTTGAGTTCATAAAGTTATATATATCCATGTGTGGATATCACACTTTGTTAACCCCGTTGAGGGAAAAGACAAAAGGGATTTACCTTTGGAGGAAAATAGCAACTATGTTCAACTCCACCATAGAACCTCCTCACCACCGTACTCAAAACATCTAAAGGAAAGTTGGTCCACAAACAATCGTAAGGTCACCCTCTTCTACAACATCTACAATCGTTGTCCGCGATCTAACCGAGCAAAGAAAATGAATGCTCATCGAAACGACAAAAGATAGCTTCCTCAATAAGCCTAATGTAATGGACTTCAAGTTGGAGCACATGTGATGTGCTCTTTGCCACCAATCCAAGTGGTGTGTTCGGTATAGTGGCAACGACTCCAGTAATGGGAGCAAACAATCTTGTCTCAACATGAACTATAACTATAGCTCTACATTGTCGGAATAATGTTGGACCATCACACCCCATTGACCACGATAAAGCAAGAGCCCAAAGGAAAGGGCTCAAGATCGTAAAGGCAGTCAAGAAGCTCTCGAGGACCCTTGTTGTCGTAGCGAGTGACGCGACCACAACTGCCGCCATCGAGGCAAGACCACACATGCTGCTCTTGACTGGCATCCCGATTAGGCCGGCGACAGCGGTGCTCTGCCAGATTGCGCTCAAGAGGCGGCAGCTCACTACGAGGACGACAAACACTACCAGACTCATCTTCTATGGCTAGTGCCCCAGACACTCGGTAAAGGCTTTTTTGCACTCCGCAAAGTCTTTGTTGTGTGTTGCACTCCGCAAAGTCATTGCCAAGTGCTTTTGTCGGAAACTTGGCAATTTGCGAAGTGCCAAAAAACACACGGCAAAAAAAAGCACTTGACAAAACATAAATGAGAAAAAATCTAAAAAAATAAGAAAATTTTAATTAGGGCGGCACCCACCAGCGCTTGCCCGCTCATAACCTCCTCTACCACTCAACCTCTATCTCAATTGTGTGTATATATATATATATATTACATTTTTTCTTTACATATTATAACAAACATGGTGTAAATTATTGTTTGAGGCACTAAAATAATTCAAATGAAAAAGTTGTCAACTACAAAGTTGCATAACTTTGTGAGATCTACAACATTTATTTTGATAGTTTATTCATTCGAGGTAATTTACAAGATTTGAATTTCAAATATGAAAACTTTAAATCCAATAGTTGTCAACGGTAAAGTTTCATAACTTTTTGAGATCTACAACTCTAATTTTGGTGGTTTTTATATCCGAGATCCTTTCAAAAGTTTGAATTTTGAAATTCAAATATAGTTTTGCATAACAAGAAGATTTCAAATAAAAAATTGTCAACTACAAAGTTTCATATCTTTTCAAGACCTATAACTTCATTTTGGTGGTTTTTCTATCCGAATTCGTTTGGAAAATTTTAATTTTTTTAAATTTAGGCTAGTTTTCGTTGGCAAGATGACTTGAAATCAAAATGTTGCCAACTATAAAATTCTATAACTTACCAATATCTACAAAGTTTTTCTTTGGTTGTTTGGTCATTTATTCATCCAACATGATGGTTCTAACATTGCTCACAAATCTTATACATCTCTCTTGCAGTTTCATAAACTACGAGAGAGACATAAGTTTTGTGAACAAATTTACTTTTATTTTGTCATATGAAAAAATAACGAAATCAAAAATTGTACATCTTGATAAGTTATACAACTTTATAGTTGAAAACTTATCCATTTGAATTAATATACTGCTTTAAAATGTGATTTGAAAATTGTCTTTGCCTAGTGTAAAAAACACTCGGCAAAGGAACTCTTTGCATAGTGTAAAAATGTCATGTGGGGGCGCACGTACACTAGACGTCGTAGGGCGCGTGACGTGCGCGGGGTTGCTGAGCGCGCCGAGCGCTTGGTTAAGGAAAGGACCACCAAAGTGGCTAGGAGATTTGATTGCTACCTTCTATTATTAGTTCCTTGAGTTTAGGAAAGATAGTTGGGCTAGGAGTGAAATTAGGAGATTTGATTATTGCCTCCTATTATTAGTCCTTAAGTTTAGAAAAGATTGTTGGGCCAAGGGCCATATATACCCTATAACGCAGGGAGAGGAATAAGGAAGAAATTACCAATCCAATCTCTTCCTTCTCTCTCATATAAGCCGACGGCCAGGGGGCATAACCCAGCCGACAGGAAATGGCGGCGTGGGGGTATAACCCTGTCGGCGGCCACGAAGCGCGACTACAATATTCGTAGTCGAGGCCCTGCTACCTTGGGCCCTAAGGTCTTTAACAACCTAGTATCACGAGTCCGGTGATCTGCGTCTCAATCCCAATCCACCACCGAATCCACACCCTCTGTCCACCCACCGCACCCACCTCTTCCCCATCGTCCTCCACTGCATCGTCGGCCATTGGAGATCAGCCCACCCTTGCCGATGTCATGAAGAAGCTGCTGGACTTGAACGCAGACATGACAACCATGAAGGCCGATATGGTGGGCATGAAGGAACAAGCCGCCTCGTCATCGCCAATCGGCGGCAGCCACACCGAGGGCCAGCGCGATCTCGATCATCCACCCAAGTCCCAGAGGCTCAATTTTCCCCGCTACGATGGCAAGACTGATCCCATGCTCTTCATCAACAAGTGTGAGTCGTATTTCAGACAACAGCGCACCATGGCAGAGGAACGCGTTTGGATGGCATCCTACAACTTAGAAGAGATTCCGCAGCTAGGTCTGGGACTTCTCGAGTTAGGAGAATGAGAAAGTTGTATTTTGTTGGACCACCTCCAGAGCTTCCACCCGAATCTCGGGTTTTGATAAAGCCTAGTGGAAAGTGAGTGACATATCTTTGCTTAATTGTTATCGAAAGTTATGTTTTTATTTCTACATTGTTTTCTTCTTGCAGGACTTGGATCAACGACTCATTCATAGGCACAGGACACTACAGGTAGGTGAACATGGTCCTTGGTAATCTTGTTCGTCTCCACTGGCCTGGTCTTGTGACTTTGCCTAGTGGCGAGTCTGTCCCTGCCACCACTTGGGAGCATTATCGCTATGGTGTCTGTAGAACGTTTGGCAACACACAGGCACTAGTTTGGGATGCATTCTGGGTATGAATTGTTTTTACTAATTTAGTTATCCTATATATGGTTTCTTGTATGATAACACTAATTTTTTGCAGAAATGGTACAAGTTGCCGGAAGATGGATCATATGATATGAACGCTCGTTACGTGTTTGAGTATAACGTGAACGATGTCGTTGCAGATGCAATGTACTATGCACGAATTCAGGCTATAAAGGCATGGTACAAAGCAAGTGCTGATGATCAGTCGATGCCGAATACCAAGGTGGAGTGGTCATCAATTTACCTTATGGAGGAGCAATACCTTGAGGTAAACAAGTTGTTGCATCTCATATCTCAAGTTGCTGATTCTTATTTTGGGTACATGTTAATCCATGTATTTGCTTGATTGAAAAAATTCCATGGAGGTGTCGGTGCCATGGATGGCCACCCGATCAGAGGGTTATCGGGCCTTGTGCAGGTGTTGGGCTTCCCCTGAGTTTCGTGCCATTTCCAAAAGGAACAGGGGAAACCGTGGGACTGAGTCATTCCACAACTATGACGGCGATGGACATGTGCGCTTAGCTAAGCAAATGGTATGTCACAGTATGTTGTAACTTCGAATTACATAGAAATGTGTCATTCTAACTTGTATGTACAGGAAGTCAAATCCGGTCGTACGCCCATGGATGTGGAGGTGTATATGCAAGGGCATAGGGGTTCTAATCCTCAGAATCCTGATGTTTTATGCACTCAGACGGCCACCGACCATGTAGTGAGTTTTTGGTACTCTATTATGTGTTTGTGCATCTACATGGTGATGCACTTATATTTGGTTTGTCTGCCTCCAGGCTTCATATGGGCAGGAGATGGTTCAATGCCATGGACAGGAGTGTGATTGGAGGAGCCAGCCAATCAACCCTTAGGCAGCATATGCTAGTGTAGGAGGACAAGCCCATGGACGGTGGGAGTATTTGATTTGGATTTCAAAATTATCCTCGTATGCTTGCGATTGAACTGAGTCCATGATTTACTGTACTAAGTGCATGGTTCACTCTTGTAGGTTGGGTATTTTTGATTCTACGATTGATTCTAGGGAGCTGAGACGCCATGGACGACAGTCCACATCCTCGTCTTCGTAGTCGTCCCGTTTTCGATCATCCGCCCAAGAGATAGAGCTTGCAGTGTTGCGTCAGCAGGTAGAGTATCATCAATCAGTTTTGAGGGAACAAATGGAGTACCAGAGACAACAAGCTGAGTACCAGAAGAAGAAGGACGAGTATTATTCAAACCTCTAGGCCCATAATCAAGCTCTTCTCTCGGTAAATTGAAGTAACATTTTGTTCATAACAACTAAAAACACATGATGTGTACCTTATTTTCTGAACAATGGATTGTATATAATTTGTAGAAACTGGCACAACAAGCGGGCGTCCCGATGCCGACATATCGGATGCCGCCTTCGGACTTTGCACTGCCGATGCCAATGTTGTCGCCTCCACCTCCGCCTCCGTCACAATTCCCTATGGTATGTACACATATGCGTGTGTGACATGTTCATAGATGCCTTATGTGTTAAAATGAAAAACTTAGTGGTTAATATTTCATGTGTGTGTTATAGGGATTTCAGACACCACTAGCTTCAGTTGCCGCGTCTGGAGATGGGTCTGGTCAAGACGATGCATCACATTCTTGGGTGAACAACCTTTTCAACACCCAAAGTTTAGCTAGAGGAAGTGGCTATAACTCGAACCAACCAGGTGATGGATATGAGTGATAGCTCATCAAATGCGTTTGATTTGGAACTATGTCACTGTTCATGTCAAAGACTATGTGTCGAACTATGTCAGCTTTTAATTTGGAACTATATGTTGATGTAAAAGACTTGTTGCAACTATTTGGGACTATATGTTTGTGAATGTGAGGTGATGTTAAATTTGTGAATGTGAATACTTATGTGAATTGATGTTTGTGAATGTAATTGTGAATGTGAATATGTTGTTGTATATGAAATCTGTGTACATGTGTATGCAATCTGTGATTTTTTCTGTAAATGTCAGAAATTTATAAAAACATTATTTTTGCAATTGCTGAAATTCGTTATGTCCGACGGCTTAGCTTAGGTCGTCGAACATAAGACCCTGTTATGTCCGACGGCCTAGGCAAGGCCGTCGGACATAAGGGCTATGGGCCCCGCCCGTGGTCGTTAAGACGGTTACCGAGAATAATCTCCGATGGCCTAACATGGCCGTCGGAGTTAGGTTATGTCCGACGACGACCGTCGGACATAACGCTATTTCCGACCTGCTATGTCCGACGGCTAAGTACCGTCAGAGATAACACAGGGCCGTCGGAAATAATCTATTTCCGACGGTTTCGAGCTTATGTCCGACGACTTTGGCCGTCGAAGATCCTATGTTTTACCGTTGTGGAGCAAGCTAGTACATGATATTTATAGGCACTAATTAACGTAGCAGGCATTCGAAGTCCATCCATCTCCATTAATGGAATACTAATGGAGGCATGTATTCATTGTATGATTGATTTGATTAACAGAGGTGGATATCTTAAGGAGTCCGCCTTCATTAATAGTCAATTAACCGAGGCCGACAACTTAACCAATGTGTTCACTTAACCCAAGGTCAGTCGACCATTGCAGGAGTCGACACTCTATTGTGTTTGCCTCCATTAATCCCTGCCTAATGTTTCACAAAATTATTTGTCTAGTAGTGTATTATTACGTCAAATTACAATACTGAATAAGCTAAAATGGATGGCAAAGGAACAAACAATAAATATTGGTATTACATCATTACTTAGCAGTATTTTATCATGTGCAATCAATTTGTATGACAAATATGAGACCATATGTAGTGGAAGTGAACCAATGAGGGGTCAACTTGTAGCTCAAGGAATGACAACATTAAACAACAAATTTGGTTAATCAAGTGGTGCAATGGGTGGAGGTAGCGAGCAAGGCGAGTGGTATTATTGTGGTGATATCAATAGAGAACATACTCGATTCTTTTCTATGTTTCATGTTTATGAACTTAATGTTGTTATGAATTATGTGTTTGTGATGAATAATGTCATTAATTTATTATTAATGTGTTTTGATTTATGGATTTGAGTACTACTTATTTGTTTAAAGTAGTAACATTGTTGGAGGAATGTATGTTAAGTGAAATATAAAAATACTGAGAAAATAAAGAAAACTAAAAAATAGGCCCTAATTTAAGAAAATACATCATGAGATCTATGACTGGTTCACTTGACGAATCTAGGCCTCTGTGTGTGCCTTGTTGACGTTGAGGCTGCACCGCTGTGAGGTCTATATAGTGGAGTCATGGCTAGGGATGGCGATGGATTGGTTTCGAGCTTATGTCCGACGACTTTGGCCGTCGAAGATCCTATGTTTTACCGTTGTGGAGCAAGCTAGTACATGATATTTATAGGCACTAATTAACGTAGCAGGCATTCGAAGTCCATCCATCTCCATTAATGGAATACTAATGGAGGCATGTATTCATTGTATGATTGATTTGATTAACAGAGGTGGATATCTTAAGGAGTCCGCCTTCATTAATAGTCAATTAACCGAGGCCGACAACTTAACCAATGTGTTCACTTAACCCAAGGTCAGTCGACCATTGCAGGAGTCGACACTCTATTGTGTTTGCCTCCATTAATCCCTGCCTAATGTTTCACAAAATTATTTGTCTAGTAGTGTATTATTACGTCAAATTACAATACTGAATAAGCTAAAATGGATGGCAAAGGAACAAACAATAAATATTGGTATTACATCATTACTTAGCAGTATTTTATCATGTGCAATCAATTTGTATGACAAATATGAGACCATATGTAGTGGAAGTGAACCAATGAGGGGTCAACTTGTAGCTCAAGGAATGACAACATTAAACAACAAATTTGGTTAATCAAGTGGTGCAATGGGTGGAGGTAGCGAGCAAGGCGAGTGGTATTATTGTGGTGATATCAATAGAGAACATACTCGATTCTTTTCTATGTTTCATGTTTATGAACTTAATGTTGTTATGAATTATGTGTTTGTGATGAATAATGTCATTAATTTATTATTAATGTGTTTTGATTTATGGATTTGAGTACTACTTATTTGTTTAAAGTAGTAACATTGTTGGAGGAATGTATGTTAAGTGAAATATAAAAATACTGAGAAAATAAAGAAAACTAAAAAATAGGCCCTAATTTAAGAAAATACATCATGAGATCTATGACTGGTTCACTTGACGAATCTAGGCCTCTGTGTGTGCCTTGTTGACGTTGAGGCTGCACCGCTGTGAGGTCTATATAGTGGAGTCATGGCTAGGGATGGCGATGGATTCGATACAACAAGGGTGGGCCTAGCATTGTGGTGCTAGGGCCAGGCACAAGGATGATGTGGTGGTGAAGGGGAGAAAGGATGCCGTGGAGTACAGAAAGGCAATGAGAGAGAAAAACCTCGGGTCCAATGCAACGGGGTGGGCCTGACATGGCATGTTGAACTTAGTAGGGAATTTAAAGAAAAAATAATCCACAATTTCATATAGAGAGGTATGATATAAGTGATCAACACTAACAATATTAATTTACTTGTTACCATTTGATAGTTCATCACTAGGACAAACTCGCATACATGAAAAACGAAAAAGGGATATAAGATAGTGTCGGGTAGCTGTCGGTGTTTCGAAACCCGGGGGGGTCCCTGGACCGACGAGTGAATTGTCGCCGCGTGCCCCAGCCCAGATGGGTCGGCGCGAGGCGGAACGCGAAGGGGGGAGAAGCAGCCGGAAAGAGACAGGCGTAGGAGGTGGAACCCGCGGCCTTCGTGTTAGCCCCGCGCCCAGGTCGGGTGCGCTTGCAGTAGGGGGTTACAAGCGTCCACGCGGGAGGGAGCGAGCGGCCTTGCGCGAGCGCCGTCCCGTCCTTCCCCGCGCGGCCAACCCTCTGTAAGAGGGCCATGGACCTCCCTTTTATAGGCGAAGGAGAGGATCCAGGTGTAAAATGGGGGGTGTAGCAGTGTGCTACCGTGTCTAGCGGAGGAGAGCTAGCGCCCTAAGTACATGCCATCGTGGCAGCCGGAGAGGTTTTGGCACCCAGTTCGCGTGATGTCGTGGCCGTCGGAGGAGCGCTGGAGCCTAGCGGAAGGACAGCTGTCGGGGCTGTCGAGTCCTTGTTGATGTCCTCTTGCTTCCGTAAGGGGGCTGAAAGCCGCCACCGTCACAGGGCATGCGGGGCGCCATCATTACTCGTATAGTGGAGTGAGCCAGATGGGACGCCGTTCTTGTTCCCCGTAGCCTGAGTCACCTCGGGGTAGGGTAATGATGGCGCCTCCTGTCGACGTGGTCGGTCCGTGCCCTAGGTTGGGCGAGGTGGAGGCTCCTCCGAGGTCGAGGTCGAGTCTGTCTTCCAAGGTTGAGGTCGAGTGCGAGCCCTCGGGTCGGACAAGGTGGAGCCCGTCGGCTGAGGCCAGGGCTGAGTCCGAGCCCTGGGGTCGGGCGAAGCGGAGTTCGTCGTCCTTCGGGGCTGAGCCCGAATCCGAGCCCTGGGGTCGGGCGAAGCGGAGTTCGTCGTCTTCCGGGGCTGAGCCCAAGTCCGAGCCCTGGGGTCGGGCGAAGCGGAGTTCGTCGTCTTCCGGGGCTGAGCCCGAGTCTGAGCCCTGTGGTCGGGCGGAGCGGAGTTCGTCGTCTTCCGGGGCTGAGCCCGAGTCCGAGCCCTGGGGTCGGGCGAAGCGGAGTTCGTCGTCTTCCGGGGCTGAGCCCGAGTCCGAGCCCTGGGGTCGGGCGAGGCGGAGTTTCCTATGACGCCTGAGGCCGGACTTGGCTGCTGCCAGCCTCACTCTGTTGAGTGGCTCAGCAGTCAGAGCGGCGCAGGCGGCGCTGTCCTCTTGTCAGACTGGTCAGTGGAGCGGCGAAGTGACTGCGGTCACTTTGGCTCTGTCGACTGGAGGGCGTGCGTCAGGATAAAGGTGTCAGGCCATCTTTGCATTAAACGCCCCTGCGATTTGGTCGGTTGGCGTGGCGATTTGGCAAAGGTTGCTTCTTGGTGAAGACTGGGCCTCGGGCGAGCCGAAGGTGTGTCCGTTGCTGGAGGGGGTCCTCGGGCGAGACATAGATCCTCCGGGGTCGGCTGCCCTTGCCCGAGGCTGGGCTCGGGCGAGGCGTAATCGCGTCCCTCGAATGGACCGATCCTTGACTTAATCACACCCATCAGGCCTTTGCAGCTTTGTGCTGATGGGGGTTACCAGCTGAGATTTAGGAGTCTTGAGGGTACCCCTAATTATGGTCCCCGACAGTAGCCCCCGAGCCTCGAAGGGAGTGTTAATACTCGCTTGGAGGCTTTTGCCGCACTTTTTTGCAAGGGGACCAGCCTTTTTTGGTTGCATTCTGTTCTGGTGGGTGCGCGCGAGCGCACCCGCCGGGTGTAGCCCCCGAGGCCTCGGAGGAGTAGTTTGACTCCTTCGAGGTCTTAGTGCGTTTCGCAACACTTCGGCTGGTCTGGTTGTTCCCTCAAGCGAGCTGGTCGTAGCCTGGGTGCACGGTCGGGTCCCAAGTTCTCGGGCTGGTATGTTGACGCTGTCAATGGTTTGGCCGGAGCCGGGTTTGCGAGAGCAGCCCCCGAGCCTCTGCACAGGGCGAGAGGACGGTCAAGGACAAACTCGACTTTTTTACATACGCCCCTGAGTCGCCTTTCCGCAAGGAGGAGGGGGGAAAGCGCCATGTTGCCCTCGGAGGGCGCCGAACATGGTGTCTCCGGTGAGCTGCTGGCGGGTAATCCGAGTGGACGCCCGTGCCCCATTTGTTAGGGGTCGGCTAGAGGCCCGGAGGCGCGCTCCAAAAGTACCTGCGGGTGATCTGCCGGACCCGGTCCCCTTTTGACGGGGTCCGAGGGCTCGATGCCTCCCTCTGATGGGATTCCGTTACAAGATCATTCCCGCTGGTCTCGGAAATGTCCTAGGGTACATCGGGAGCGTAGCCCGAGCCTTGGTTATGTATCGAACGTACCCAGGGTCATCCCTCGCTCTGTGTCTGAGGCGACTGTGAACCCTTCGAGGGCTAGCCTACGAACCCCTGATCAGTAGTGGGCGCGGAGCCCGAGTGGCCTGAGGCGGCCGTTGAACCCTTCCGAGGGGCCGGCCATCGAACCTCTGACCAGTAGTGGGCGCAGAACCCAAGCGCTCTGAGGCGGCCGTTGAACCCCTCCGAGGGGCCAGCCTTTGAACCTCTGATCAGTAGGGAGGCTCGGGGCCTGTTTCCTTCACGGAGAAGGATCCTTTTCGGGCTATCCCCCTTTCCCGGTCCCTGTTGTAAGAGAGAGAAAGAGGAAAAGGAAAAGGATACGAAATCGAATGATGTGGCGTACCTTTTTCGACGCGGTCATTATGGCGAAGGCGAAGCGTCGCTTGCTTCTCTTGCCTGAGGCACCACCTGTCCCGCCGCAGAGTTAATGCGATGGGGCGAGTGGTTCGCGAGGCGGCCGTTGCGCGTGTGCGAGCCGTTCGAGGAACGGATCACGGGCGCGTCGTCTTCACGCCGTGAGAGAGGGTTCTCTCGCTGCCCCTGGATGGGACATAAGCTTGGCTGACGACGTGACCGCTGCTCCTGCCCGCCTGCCACCGCCATTACTGCCGGCCTATTTGTGGCCGCATTGACCATCGCGCCTGGCTGGCACTGCTGGGTCACACGCAGGGTTGCCTCGAGTCGCGGTACTGGTTCCGCAGTCGAGGAGGCGCGGTAGTGGTGCGAGTGGCGGTGCAGTTGCTCGCACGTGGCAACCGGCGCGCCGGTTGCATGACGTGTGGGCCTGGGCCTCCATGCTGGACGCGTTGGAGTCGAAGGGGCGCGCCCACTTGGCGTGGTTGCATGCCGCCTGCATGGCTATCCACCCTTTCACCCGCTGGTCTGGGCGAAAGTGGAGGAATGCTTGTAACCGCTGGGCAGTTGCATGCCCTGCGCGCGGCGGTTTGGCTCCTTCCGCCCTGGACCAGCTTGCATGACGCGTGGGGCCTAGCCCCCGTGCCGTAGGGGGAGGACCTTGGAGCGTGTTGGAGAAGGCTCAGCCTGCAACGGCTGAGGACGCAAGTGGGGAGAGTTGCCTTTAAAAAGGAGGGTGACCCCCTTGAAAGACGACCATGTCTTTGCGCTCCCTTATGCACCGTGTCTTTCCACCTTCCGAGCCCCCGGATGGGGGACGCCCGCAATCATTCCGTCTTGTCGTCGGAGGAACGCAACTTCGTGGAAGTTGGTACCTTTCAGCCATCGTTTGGCTTCAAGGATTTTCATCATGCAGCCCGGCCGCATCCCCTCACCAGCGGTCACCCAAGACGGTGACCTCCAGTTCGATGGTGGGGAGAAGCGAATCGGGCTGCGGCCTCTGCCCCTCCCTCAGCTTCAAGGATGTTCATCATCAGTGCTGGGGAGGGGAGTGTGCCGAGTTGGGGTCGGCCCCTGTGCGGGCGGCGGCCCGCTCCTTCCCTCAGTGATCGGGGGGAAGGGCGTTCGCCGTTCGTGGCGTTGGCAGCTACCGCGTGCTTGGCTCTCTGAGCCGAGTGGCTTCGGAGCCGCTCCCGGCGCCGCCTTGCGCCACGGCAGCCGGAAGAGGTTTCTTCGCCGACGAGCTAGCCGGTGCCGCCCACGGACTGGCCTCCAACTCTACGGCCTTCTGCCCGTCCTTGCCTCTCGAGTGAGGGCATGGGCGAGGGCCTCATGGCAGCAGCATCCGCCCTGAGGTCATTGCTGCTGCTGTTCGGCCCCCCGGAGTAGAAGTCGTCGTCGTCGCCGCTGCTGGGGCGGGCGACGACGAGCCGTTCGTCGGTCTTCTGTTGCTCTGCAGGCCCCCAATCGTGTGGGGTTGTTCGTACCTGCGGAGGTGGAACCGGAGTTCTGTTTGTAATGGAACTTTGAGTGCTGGTGTCTTGTTCATCGTGGCTGTCGGGGCCTAAACATGTATGTATTTTCGGCACGAGGCCGTGTTTTTCCTTCATTTCGAGCACTAAGACTCGCCTGTCGACTATCTGAACCGCTTCACCGAGCGTGAGTCGCCTCGTGCGAAGGTGACGAGTGAGGTATCCGTATCCCGGAGGCGTAGGAGTCCCTCGGCTCGGTCGGCCTTGCTGTCCGAGGCTTCTCTTGCTTAGTTAAAGGAACCCCTCAGCCGCCCTTCAATGAGCCGAAGCCGGAGGTAGCGGTGTCAGCACGGGCAGAGGCAGAGTTGGCTCGAAAAGAAGATTTGGTCGGTCGGAGCCTGGCCGGGTCGTCCACTGGCGGGACCGACGCCGGAGTTGAGTTGCCGAGGCCACAAGCCGGGCTGATGTCTTCGGGGGACAGCTGGCCGAGGCCTCGAGGTGGCCGGCCGAGCCGTCTGCTCGAGCCGAATTCCTGGAGAAGACCCTGGTGGCGATGGCCCAGGTGTGGTGCTGATGTCGTCCTTCGGGGTGGAGATCCTCCAACCGCGTCGCCGTCCGAGGCTAGGTCAGATCCCGCCGAAGGTGTAGTTGACGCCGAGGGTGCTGCTGCCCCCTTCAACTGTCGACGTCCGAGCCTGCAGGATCGGGTTGTCTTGTAGCGTGTGTATGTTTTCTGCGGCCGCCGAGGCCCAAACACACTGTCGTCGTGTTGTAAAGCTGCGTCCCTTTTCCTCTTGTTTTGAGTATCCGGACTTATTTGTCGGTAACAGAATTGTTTGTGCGGGCGAGAGTTGCTTTTCACGGAAGGTGATGAGTGAGGTATCCGTATCCCGGAGGCGTAGGAATCCCTCGGCTCGATCGGCCTTGCCACTTACGCGCACTCTTACTCGTCCATAGGGTTCTGTCACCGACGCCGTCGAGAAGGCCCGAAAAATCGTTCCGGCAGAGGAGCTTTCGAGCGTGAAGACTTGTTCGGTCCGTGGAATCACTTATCCGAGCGCGAGTTACTTATCGCAGAAGGTGATGAGTGAGGTATCCATATCCCGGAGGCATAGGAGTCCCTCGGCTCGGTCAGCCTCGGCTGCTTACGTGTACTCCGTCGTTTTTAGGATCCACTTTCGAAGTAGTCGAAAAGCACGAAAGGCATTCTGGCAGAAAAGATTTTTTTTCTTTTTTCGAGGAAAATTTCGACGCAGAGGGGGTTCCCCCCTTCTAGCCCCCGAGGGAGGGTCGGGCTTTGCCGAGGCAAGGCTGACCCTTCCTTGACGACCAGACTTTGTGTGTGAACGGGGTGTACGAATAACTTGGAAGCATCTTAAGGGTAGAAGCGACGTAGCTGTTGGATGTTCCAAGCGTTGCTGTAGACCTCGCCTTGACTGTTGGCCAGCTTGTATGTTCCGGGCTTCAGAATTTTGGCAACGACGAACGGCCCTTCCCAGGGAGGCGTGAGTTTGTGCCGCCCTCGGGCGTCTTGTCGCAGCCGAAGCACCAGGTCGCCCACCTGGAGGTCTCGGGACCGAACCCCTCGGGCGTGGTAGCGTCGCAGGGACTGCTAGTACCGCGCCGAGTGTAGTAAGGCCATGTCCCGAGCCTCTTCCAGCTGGTCCAGTGAGTCTTCTCGATTAGCTTGACTACTTTGGTCGGCGTAGGCCCTCGTCCTCGGGGAACCGTATTCTAAGTCTGTGGGCAAGATGGCCTCGGCCCCATAGACTAGAAAGAACGGTGTGAAGCCCGTGGCTCAGCTCGACGTTGTCCTCAGACTCCAGACCACCGAGGGGAGCTCCTTCACCCATCGCTTGCCGAACTTGTTGATGTCGTTGTAGATCCGAGGCTTGAGTCCTTGCAGAATCATGCCGTTGGCACGTTCTACCTACCCATTCGTCATGGGGTGAGCCACGGCGGCCCAGTCCACCCGGATGTGGTGATCCTCGCAGAAGTCCAGGAACTTTCTGCCAGTGAACTGGGTGCCGTTGTCGGTGATGATGGAGTTCGGGACCCCAAAGCGATGGATGATGTTGGTGACGAACGCCACCGCCTATTCGGACCTGATACTGTTTAGGGGTCGGACCTCGATCCACTTGGAGAACTTGTCGATGACGACCAGCAGGTGCGTGTAGCCCCCGGGTGCCTTCTGCAAGGGTCCGACTAGGTCCAGACCCCACATAGCAAACGGCCAGGTGATGGGTATGGTCTGCAGAGCCTGAGCGGGCAGGTGGGTCTGCCTTGCGTAGAACTAACACCCTTCGCAGGTGCAGACAATTCTAGTGGCGTCGGCCACCGCCGTCGGCCAGTAGAAACCTTGTCGGAAGGCGTTTCCAACAAGGGTTCGAGGTGCTGCGTGATGGTCACAAGCCCCCGAGTGTATCTCTTGTAAGAGCTCCTGACCTTCGGCGATGGAAATGCATCGCTGGAGGATGCCCGAGGGGCTGCTGTGGTAGAGCTCCTTCCCATCTCCCAGCAAGACGAAAGACTTGGCGCGCCGCGCCAACCGCCGAGCTTCGGCTTGGTCGAGGGGTAGCTCTCCTCGGTGGAGATATTGCAGGTACGGGGTCTGCCAGTTTTGATTAGGCGTGACCTCGCTCCGCTCCCCCTCGACGCGCAGTGCCTCACCCTCGGGGGCCGAGTGTACCTTGGGCCGAGCCGAGGGTACCTCGGACCGTGCCGAGGGTACCTCGGACTGAGACGAGGGTGCCTCGGGCTGGGCCGAGGCCTTCTCAGGCTCGGGCGTGTCGTCGGTCTTGACGGAGGGTTGATGCAGGTCTCGGGAGAATACGTCCGGGGGAACCGTTGTTCGCCCCAAGGCTATTTTAGCCAGCTCATCCGCAGTATCGTTGTAGCGTCGGGCGATGTGGTTGAGCTCGAGCCCGTAGAATTTGTCTTCCAGGCGCCGAACCTCATCGCAGTAGGCTTCCATCTTCGGGTCGCGGCAGTGGGAGTTCTTCATGACTTGGTCGATGACGAACTGCGAGTCACCGCGAGCATCGAGGCGTCGGACCCCTAGCTCGATGGCGATTTGCAGCCCGTTTACTAGAGCCTCGTACTCAGCCACGTTGTTGGACGCCGGGAAGTGGAGGCGTAGCACGTAGCGTAGGTGCTTCCCGAGGGGCGAGATGAAGAGCAGGCCCGCGCCGGCCCCCGTCTTCATTAGCGACCCGTCGAAAAACATGGTCCAGAGCTCCGGTTGGATCGGAGCTGCTGGGAGCTGGGTGTCGACCCATTCAGCCACGAAGTCCGCCAAGACCTGGGACTTGATGGCCTTCCGAGGGCGAACGAGATTGTCTCGCCCATGATCTCCACCACCCACTTTGCAATTCTACCCGAGGCCTCTCGGGACTGGATGATCTCCCCCAGGGGGAAGGATGACACCACAGTTACCGGATGAGACTCGAAGTAGTGTCGCAACTTCCGCCGCGTCAGGATCACCGCGTACAGCAGCTTCTGAATTTGTGGGTAGCGGATCTTGGTCTCGGACAGGTACCCTCACTGATGAAGTAGACTGGCCTCTGGACGGGCAATGCATGCCCCTCTTCTCGTCTCTCAACCACAATCGCGGCGCTAACCACTTGAGTGGTCGCGGCGACGTAGATCAAGAGGGCTTCTCCGGCAGCGGGGGGCACCAAGATGGGCGCGTTCGTGAGGAGCGCCTTCAGGTTCCCGAGGGCTTCCTCGGCCTCAGGGGTCCAAGCGAAGCACTCGCCCTTCCTTAAGAGGCGGTACAGAGGCAGGCCTCTTTCGCCGAGGCGCGAGATGAAACGGCTCAGAGCCGCGAGGCATCCCATGACCCTCTGTACGCCTTTCAAGTCCTTGATGGGCCCCATGCTGGTGATGGCTGCGATCTTCTCCGGGTTGGCCTCGATGCCCCGCTCGGAGACGATGAACCCCAAGAGCATGCCTCGGGGGACCCCGAAGACACACTTTTCGGGATTGAGCTTCACGCCTTTCGCCTTGAGACATCAGAATGTCACTTCAAGGTCGGAAAGGAGGTCAGAGGCTTTCCTCGTCTTGACTACGATGTCATCGATGTAGGCCTCGCCCGTTCGGCCGATGTGTTCGCCGAACACATGGTTCATGCATCGCTGGTACGTTGCACCCGCATTCCTCAAACCAAACGGCATGGTAACATAGCAGTACATGCCGAAGGGTGTGATGAAAGATGTCGCGAGCTGGTCGGACTCTTTCATCCTGATCTGGTAATACCCTGAGTAGGCATCAAGGAAAGACAGGGTTTCGCACCCAGCAGTGGAATCTACGATTTGATCGATGCGAGGCAGAGGGTAGGGAACTTTCGGACATGCTTTGTTTAGACCAGTGTAGTCTACACACATCCGCCATTTCCCCCCTTTCTTTCTCACAAGCACAGGGTTGGCAAGCTATTCGGGATGGAATACCTCTTTGATGAACCCTGCCGCCATTAGCTTGTGGATCTCCTCGCCTATGGCTCTGCGCTTTTCTTTGTCGAATCGGCGCAGAGGCTGCTTCACGGGTCGGGCTCCAGCTCGGATATCCAGCGAGTGCTCGGCGACTTCCCTCGGTATGTCGGGCATGTCCGAGGGACTCCACGCGAAGACGTCGGCGTTTGCACGGAGAAAGTCGATGAGCACTGCTTCCTATTTGGGGTCGAGCTCGGAGCCGATCCGAATCTGCTTGGAGGCGTCGTTGTAGGGGTCGAGAGGGGCGGACTTAACCGTCTCCGCTGGCTCGAAGTTGCCGGCGTGGCGCTTCATGTCTGCGCCTCCCTAGAGAGGCTCTCCAGG
Source organism: Zea mays (assembly GCF_902167145.1). Taxonomy (NCBI): domain Eukaryota; kingdom Viridiplantae; phylum Streptophyta; class Magnoliopsida; order Poales; family Poaceae; genus Zea; species Zea mays. Next base: position 118,559,978 of record NC_050105.1, read on the forward strand.
TCGGTGATGAGGGCCTCGGACTCGGCGAGGGCCTCGACGTACTCCACGCACTCCACGTCGCATTCGTACGCGTGTCGGTACGTGGGCCCGACGGTGATGACCCCGTTGGGGCCCGGCATCTTGAGCTTGAGGTAGGTGTAGTTGGGGACAGCCATGAACTTGGCGTAGCATGGCCTCCCCAGCATTGCGTGGTAGGTTCCTCGAAACCCGACCACTTCGAACGTGAGGGTCTCCCTTCGAAAGTTGGAGGGCGTCCCAAAGCAGACGGGTAGATCGAGTTGTCCGAGGGGTTGGACGCGCTTCCCGGGGATGATCCCGTGAAAAGGCGCAGCGCCCGTCCGGACCGAGGACAGATCGATTCGCAGGAGCCCGAGGGTCTCGGCGTAGATGATGTTGAGGCTGCTGCCTCCGTCCATGTGGACCTTGGTGAGCCTGACGTTGCCGACGATGGGGTCGACGACGAGCGGGTATTTCCCCGGGCTCGGCACATGGTCGGGATGATCGGCCTAGTCAAAGGTGATGGGCTTGTCGGACCAGTCTAGGTAGACTGGCGCCGCCACCTTTACCGAGTAGACCTCCCGACGCTCTTGCTTGCGGTGCCGAGCCGAGGCGTTTGCCACTTGCCCACAGTAGATCATGAAGCAGTCACGGACCTCGGGGAACTCTCCTGCCTTGTGATCTTCCTTCTTAGCGTCGTCGAGAGCCTCGCCACCCTCCACGGGTGGCCCGGCCTTGTGAAAGTGTCGTCAAAGCATGGCACACTCCTCAAGGGTGTGCTTGACGGGCCCCTGATGATAGGGGCACGACTCCTTGAGCATCTTGTCGAAGAGGTTGGCACCTCCGGGAGGTTTCCGAGGGTTCTTGTACTCGACGGCGGCGACAAGGTCCGCGTCGGCGGCGTCGCGTTTCGCTTGCGACTTCTTCTTGCCCTTCTTCTTGGTGCCGCGCTGAGTTGACGCCTCGGGGACTTCTTCCGGTGGGCGGCCCTGGGGCTGCTTGTCCTTCCGAAAGATGGCCTCAACCGCCTCCTGGCCAGAGGCGAACTTGGTGGCGATGTCCATTAGCTCGCTCGCCCTGGTGGGGGTCTTGCGACCCAGCTTGCTCACCAGGTTGCGGCAGGTGGTGCCGGCGAGGAACGCGCCGATGACATCCGAATCGGTGACGTTGGGCAGCTCGGTGCGCTGCTTTGAGAATCGCTGGATGTAGTCCCGGAGAGACTCTCCCGGCTGCCGGCGGCAGCTTTGGAGATCCCAGGAGTTTCCAGGACACACATACGTGCCTTGGAAATTGCCGGCGAAAGCTTGGACCAGGTCGTCCCAGTTGGAGATCTGTCCGGGAGGCAGGTGCTCCAGCCAGGCTCGAGCAGTGTCAGAGAGGAACAGGGGGAGGTTGCGGATGATGAGATTATCATCGTCCGTCCCACCCAGTTGGCAGGCCAGCCGATAGTCCGGGAGCCACAGTTCCGGTCTCGTCTCGCCCGAGTACTTTGTGATAGTAGTCGGGGTTCGGAACCGGGTCGGGAACGACTCCCGTCGTATGGCGCGGCTGAAAGCCTGCGGACCGGGTGGTTCGGGCGAAGGACTCCGATCCTCCCCGCTGTCGTAGCGTCCCCCACGCCTGGGGTGGTAGCCTCGGCGCACCCTCTCGTCGAGGTGGGTCCGACGGCTGTGGTGATGGTGCTCGTTGCCGAGGCGACCCGGGGCCGCAGGCGCTGTGTTGCGCGTGCGCCCGGTGTGGACCGAGGCTTCCCGCATGAATCGGGAAGTCGCGACGCGATGTTCCGAGGGGTACCCCTGCCTTCGAGAGGTGGAGCTTTCGGCCCGTCGGACCGCGGCGTCCTCCAGGAGATTCTTGAGCTCTCCCTAGATACGCCGCCCCTCGGTGGTTGATGGCTCCGGCATCGCGCGGAGAAGTATTGTCGCTGCAGCCAGGTTCTGGCTGACTCCACTGGAAACCGGTGGCGGCCTTACCCTGACGTCGTCGGTGATGCGGTGCTGGATGCCCTGGGGGAGATGACGCGCTTCTCCGGCCGGAGGTTGGCCCGCCCATTCCTGCCCGATGTCCCGGCGGATCGGCTCAAGTGTTCCTGCTCCCTCGTCGAGCCTGGCCTGTATCTCGCGAATTTGCTCGAGCTGTGGGTCATGACCCCCCGCTGGGACGGGGACCACAGCTAGCTCCCGAAGGATGTCAACGCGAGGCACGGGCCTAGGGGGATCACCGTTCTCCGGTATACCAAGATGGTTGCCTTCGCCGGGACCCCCTAGATCGACGTGGAAACATTCGTGACTTGGGCCGCAGTCCTCGTCGTCGAGGCTGCGGCTACCGTCGGAACAGTCGGAAAGGCAGTAGTCGCATGCGGTCATCAAGTCCCGCACGACACTGGGGTTACCAAGTCCGGAGAAATCCCAATAGAGGTCGGGCTCGCCATCTTCCTCGGACCCCGAGGGCCCGTAGGTCGAGACGGCCGTCAGCCGGTCCCAGGGTGACCGCACACGATACCCCAGAGGGTTTGGACTCGTCTCTATGAGAGTGTCCACCGAAGCGGAGTTGCTTGGCAGGTCGAGGCCGAATCCAAAAGGCGCGAGATGGGAATCGGTCGGTACCTTTTGGTCGACGGGCGGTGACGAAGTCACGTCAGGGACTGACTGCACCGTCGTCTCAGGTACGAGGGTGACTCCCAGCAAGTCCTTCGCGAGCGTGCTGGCGTCGTCCATTTGCTTGAGGTTGGTGTGTTGCGGGGAGACGACGCTCGTCTTCGTCTCAGACGCGAGGCCGATGCCCGACGCGCTCTCCGTTGGGGCGCTGGCGCCGTCGACTCGCTCGACAGCCAACGAGGTGCCGCCTCCTGCTTGGCCTTGGTTGCCCCGCCTCCTCCTCCGTCGGCGGGGGAGGGGACGGGACAAGCCCGAATGTCGTCCTTCCACCACGTGGGGAAGGTGTCGTCGATTTCCCCGCCGGTGAGCGGGTTGTCGATCGCCATTGTCGCTGTCGCGCGACGGGGGAAGGAGTATCATGTCGTAGCTGCCGTCAAGGGACATGAACTCAAGACTCCCGAAACGGAGCACCGTCCCGGGTTAGAGAGGTTGCTGGAGACTGCCCATCTGGAGCTTGACAGGAAGCTGTTCGTCAACACGCAGCAGGCCTCTACCTGGCGCGCCAACTGTCGGTGTTTCGAAACCCGGGGGGTCCCTGGACCGACGAGTGAATTGTCGCCGCGTGCCCCAGCCCAGATGGGTCAGCGCGAGGCGGAACGCGAAGGGGGGAGAAGCAGCCGGAGGGAGACAGGCGTAGGAGGTGGAACCCGCGGCCTTCGTGTTAGCCCCGCGCCCAGGTCGGGTGCGCTTGCAGTAGGGGGTTACAAGCGTCCACGCGGGAGGGAGCGAGCGGCCTTGCGCGAGCGCCATCCCGTCCTTCCCCGCGCGGCCAACCCTCTGTAAGAGGGCCATGGACCTCCCTTTTATAGGCGAAGGAGAGGATCCAGGTGTACAATGGGGGGTGTAGCAGTGTGCTACCATGTCTAGCGGAGGAGAGCTAGCGCCCTAAGTACATGCCATCGTGGCAGCCGGAGAGGTTTTGGCACCCAGTTCGCGTGATGTCGTGGCCGTCGGAGGAGCGCTGGAGCCTGGCGGAAGGACAGCTGTCAGGGCTGTCGAGTCCTTGCTGATGTCCTCTTGCTTCCGTAAGGGGGCTGAGAGCCGCCGTCGTCACAGGGCATGCGGGGCGCCATCATTACTCGTATAGTGGAGCGAGCCAGATGGGACGCCGGTCTTGTTCCCCGTAGCCTGAGTCAGCTCGGGGTAGGGTAATGATGGCGCCCCCTGTCGACGTGGTCGGTCCGTGCCCTAGGTTGGGCGAGGTGGAGGCTCCTCCAAGGTCGAGGTCGAGTCTATCTTCCAAGGTCGAGGTCGAGTCCGAGCCCCCGGGTCGGACAAGGCGGAGCCCGTCGGCTGAGGCCAGGGCTGAGTCCGAGCCCTGGGGTCGGGCAAAGCGGAGTTCGTCGTCCTTCGGGGCTGAGCCCGAGTCCGAGCCCTGGGGTCGGGCAAAGCGGAGTTCGTCGTCTTCCGTGGCTGAGCCCGAGTCTGAGCCCTGGGGTCGGGCGGAGCGGAGTTCGTCGTCTTCCGGGGCTGAGCCCGAGTCCGAGCCCTGGGGTCGGGCGAAGCGGAGTTCGTCGTCTTCTGGGGCTGAGCCCGAGTCCGAGCCCTGGGGTCGGGTGAGGCGGAGTTTCCTATGACGCCTGAGGCCGGACTTGGCTGCTGCCAGCCTCACTCTGTCGAGTGGCTCAGCAGCCGGAGCGGCGCAGGCGGCGCTGTCCTCTTGTCAGACCGGTCAGTGGAGCGGCGAAGTGACTGCGGTCACTTCGGCTCTGTCGACTGGAGGGCGTGCGTCATGATAAAGGTGTCAGACCACCTTTGCATTAAATGCCCCTGCGATTTGGTCGGTTGGCGTGGCGATTTGGCCAATGTTGCTTCTTGGTGAAGACTGGGCCTCGGGCGAGCCGAAGGTGTGTCCGTTGCTGGAGGGGGTCCTCGGGCGAGACGTAGATCCTCCAGGGTCGGCTGCCCTTGCCCGAGGCTGGGCTCGGGCGAGGCGTAATCGCGTCCCTCGAATGGACCGATCCTTGACTTAATCGCACCCATCAGGCATTTGCAGCTTTGTGCTGATGGGGGTTACCAGCTAAGATTTAGGAGTCTTAAGGGTACCCCTAATTATGGTCCCCGACAGTACCGTAATTAGGGGTACCCCCAATACTCCTAAGCATGGCTGAAAAACATCTTCAAAACAGACTGTAAAGACTGGTAAGCACAACTCAAAGTTAAAGCCTCATCTACCAAGGGACACGATCTCGTCCCGCCCGAGCCCGGCCTCGGGCAAGAACAGTAGTCCCGGACGGATTCACGCCTCGCCCGAGGGCCTCCTCAGGCAGCAGGCGCACCCCCGGCTCGCCCGAGGCTAAGCTCGGGCAAACTTTGTCGTATAGCAACCTCGGCCAAATCGCCTTACTGTAACACCCCAGGTGTTTATATTACGCTCAACGATGAGTACGAATTTAAGCACGTAATATCAATGGATAAAACGGATTTTAAATTTTAATCATCCTCGCTTATCGCGATTTTAATATCGCATCTGTTCCGTTTGTCGCGAGTGCGACATCATTTTTACTTCTATTATTCGGGTTCTTCCAAAATTTTCGTGATGTTCGAAACATCGTTGTTTCGAAAATCGGTGCGTCCGGTGATTATATAAAATTCATCGCTCGTGTGAATACAGAATTCGGAAGCTCGACCCACTCGGATAATTTTATCCCGAACAGATTAAGAAGAACCCGAGGACTAAGCTTGCAGTGTAAAATAATTTAATCCTCTTTTTGTCATCCGTGACATCGCGTCTACGGACTTTTGAATAATTGTTCTCCAGTCGAGTGTTCGAATAGCGAGCGGAATTCGTCCGAAATCAACTGAATCAAATGCTGATTAAATATCGAAGCTAAGATCTGTTTAATTCCGTCCATATACAACCTGCCCGAAACAAATCAGACCACCGTAATTAGTACTGATAGCAAGTAATTGGTAAATGATTTAGTTGGCTAAATCATTAGACTGAAATGTGTAGCCGTATAGCGTGTCAACCTAGTTTACATTGTTAAAAATTGAGATCTAAAATATCTATGATTTTCCTTTAAAAGAAAATCTCGAGAGAAAAATCTCTACCACCGTCCCTGATCTTATCAGCCGGCGCACAACCTTCTGATTTTTTTACATACCGGTACTTATCTCCATGCCGCCCCAGCTGCCAGCTCTGAATTTTCCAGCCGATTCCTTTTCCATATCTCTCACGCAGACTCCATCGTCTTCCATTTTACAGCCGCGCGCAGCTGCTTTTCCTTAGCCTCCTCTGTTGCCGCATCTCTGGTCCCTCCTCTCGATCTCCCATGGCGGGCGCATGGACAGCGCCTCTGCTCCAGCTCGCTCAGCTCGAAGCTCCCGTGGTGCGCGCTTCCTCTACTTCTCACTCGGCGCGCTCTCCACTGCTGTCCCAGCACTGCTCCCTCTGCTCCATCTTCAAGCTCGCGGCGCCCCCTTAGCTCGCCGTTGACCTTCTCTGGTGCTCCCTGCTCGCCAGCCGAGCTCCCCCCAGTCCCCAGCTCGGATTTCCTCCTCCCATGGCCGGTCGTGTCCATTCCCAGTCGCGATGTTCCCTGGCGCTTGCCTGGGTGCCGTCGTCTAGCTTGGACCCGCCCCCAGCCATCCTCTCTCCTTCCCCTATCTCTCTCAGGCCATCCTCTCTCCTTCCCCTATCTCTCTCAGGCTGCGTCCTTGGCTCCAGTTCGTCGAACTCCACCTTTGTTCACTGCCGCACGCGCGAGCTCGCTCCCTGGTCATGCCGCTCCCTCGCCTAATCGTGGTCGCGCGCGCGTGTGCCTTCTCTTGGTGGTGCTCCACTTTGGCCTCAGGCAGCCATGTCCGTGGTCGTCGGGCATGCTAGCCGTCGTGGCTCCCCTTGTGCGCTGTCGCCTTGCTGCTCGCTGGGCATGCTAGCCGTCGTGGCTCCCCTTGTGTGCTGTCGCCTTGCTGCTCGCTGTTTCGTGCTGTGACGAAACGTCCCAAGTCATTAGGTCCACATACAGTTGTCCTTGTCTAACAGACATCAGACAAACCTGTAATGTTCCTGAATCACTTGACAAGTTTGGTATCTTTTTTCTTACCTTTCCAGGAATGTTTCACCCGTTTTGCAGACATTACAGAACATCAGAGATATAGAAATGCGGAAGCGATTATATAAACTTACATTTATTTAGAAAGTAAGATCAAGTTACTTATTACAGACCAGAGTTATAAAACGAGTGGTAGTATTATTACAATACCAAGGGAGGCAAAAACTCCTCCCGATAAGTTCTTACATAAAAGTTTCTTATGGAGGACCATGTCCTCCCGCAGCTTCACTCTTGTTTTTCTTTATGTGGAACCACCTTGGTACAAAAGCAATAAAAATTTGTTGCTTCTTCACCTAAAAACAACGGGGGAATAAACCCTGAGTATGGAATTACTCAGCAAGTCTTACTCGACTAAAGAAAAGACTCTCAAGGGTATGCTGGTTATAAGGGAGTCAAGGTAAGGTATCTCAAGATTAAAGACTCTGTTTTGCATAAATGCTTACTAAGAGTGGATACTTAAAAATCCAATTTTATTTTCAGGTTAGGTAAACTTATCTATATCTAGAGTTCTTGCTAAACTAGTTCAAGCACTTGACCTGCACTAGCCAATTTCTCATCAACCCCTCATCTTCACTGGATTGCTACGTGTAAGTCAGTGACCAAGTCTTCATAACCGCGAAGGTACGGCGATCCGAATCGATTATACTCAGCTGAGAATCTCCAATCACACGACATATGTAGCACTTAACCCTTGCATATGTCAACCCGCCACCGGGGTTCTTAAGACCAGATCAGGTTCACGCAAACCGAGAGCACAGATACACCACCGTCCAGCCTCTTGCTACGGAGGGTACACGCTACTCTCGCCACCGATCCACGCCCATTTCGTGTTATCTTATTCTGGCCTTAGTCTGCCCAAGGCAAGGCTTACCCATGACGAGGCATGTGACCAGTTAAAGGGTCCTCGGTCATCAGGCCTACATTGACACGGTCCTTAATCGACTAAGACGGAGACACTACACCGAGACTCTCTTCTCGTGCAAGTCACCCGCTCGGTCTCAGCTTAATCATTTAAACCCAAAAACTTGGTACCTGGCAGAGGTACATATTTTCCGATGTTGAATCCATCACGGTCGTGATGGATTCACCATCAAGTTTTATTTTCAAAAACATCCCTCCCACTTTTGCCAAATCATCTTTTGTAAAAACAAAACATTTTGTTTTCTAAAGCAATGCTAAGCATCAAAAATCTTTTGTAAAACGGGTGATCAAGGAAGGTAATCGAATTCAAGCAAGGTAATGCAGGAATTGTTTTAGCAATCAACTCCTATCACCTAATGCAACAAGCAAGTGAGAAAGATTTTAAAAACATCAAGGAAGGTGGCAAATGCACCGGGGCTTGCCTTCGTTAGTAGGTGAGTCAGGCTCAGGCCCGCAGATGTCAAAGTAGAGACAAGTCCCTACCTGAGATTCCAAAGGTGGTGGTGCCTTCTCTTCAGTCACTTCGATCTCTTCTTCGTTTTCTAAACAACATAACCATACATATGTGTATATAAATGCCATGTAATGCTCATGAAGTCATGAGAGTGCAAAGATAATAAGAATTTATTATCTAAGGTCTTGAATACAATTTTCCTTCACGGAACTCCGAGAACTTAGGGTTTCCGGAGTCAGTAAAGGAGTTCATAGGGCAGGGGTGGGGGTTTTGGGTTCTAATTATCAAACAAGGTCCAAATCAAACCAAATTCTACCCAAGGCTTCTAAATAATGTGTAGAGCTCATATAAAAAGTTTGGACATTTTTGGAATTACTATTTATTTTCTAAAAATCTAGAACTAAGGTTTTAAACTACTTTAAATGCCTCAAAATTCCTTATGTAATCTAAAAATCATGAAATTATTTTTATTAAATACTATGGAAAATAAGAAGTCTAGGAAAATTGGTTTGACAATTTTAGGATTTGTCTACAATTTATAACAGATTTTCAAAGCTCTACTGAAAAAGAAAAAGAAAAAGTTGAAACAGTGATGGGCTGGTTTCTGCCCAGGACAGCCCAACGATACAGGAAACCGGATCGCGCGCCCGCGCGCGCCTGCGCGCTCAGGCAACTTTGCACAGAGGTCCTTGGTTTATCAGCTAAATCGAAGTAAGTTTGTTTACTGTTTCTGTGTCACTGACAAATTGCAGAGATGCCCTCGATCTTCTATCTCTTCCCCACGAATACCCTTGACCACGGCGCGCACGCAGGTCATCCCTGACGTGGTCCGTACCGGCCACGGCCGGCGATGACTGCTCGGGATAACTAACGGGGGGGCTTCACCGACCTAAAATGGCCTAGGAACAACCATTAAACTAACACGAACCCTACTGGGAGTCGCTTGCTCACGATCACGGCGGACACCGAGGTCGGGATCACGTGTTCCCGCCAAACCAAGGCCAAGTTGTGAGAACGGATGCCACAGTGAGCTTCACAAGTGCGCAGGGCTACGGAAACAACACATGAATTGGGCAAAGCCTTACCAGAGCGGTTCGGCCACGGTGGGGTGTGTTTCACGGCGGCAGAGACTGGTTTGGGGGGAACTCAAAATTCATGGATTCTAGCGAATGGTCGAGGCTGATTCGTGGTGGCTGGATAGTTTACTGCCCTATGGAGCTTGCGGCGCTCTCAATTTATAGGCGCATCGAGCGACGGTGATGAATTCGGCCGGGGGGTGCTGGCGGCCGGAGAGGGGAGGCGAGCTCAGTGCGTGGGAAAAGTGACTTTCACCGTGGCAGTTGCTCCGGTGATCGCCGGACATGCATCCAGTGAGTCACCGTGATGAAGTCTAGCGCTTAGATACGTGGCACGCAACGGCGTCAGCTTAACGACGGCGAGGTTATCCAACCGACCGATGGGCTGGGGAAGGAAGTACGGCGGTCTTAGCCGCAGATCAATCCGGTGCCAGATTTTTACCTGGTCGCGCTTATCTGCTGCTCACGGTGCACGAATCGCAACGAGGAATCGACCACCGGCGATAGCTCACCGGCGATGAGCAGGGGGGAATCAGGATCTTCTTCAGTTTAGCACTTACTGTACCGTGGGGAAGTTCAGTTAAATGAACCTGACAGCCAAACTTGGAGCTAAATTTTCTCTCAATTCCCAATGACAACTCATACCAAGCTCTGCAGCAAAATTGTAGAGCAATATACCATCTATAATATTTCTATATGATGTTGCCCCAAAAAGCCACTGTATCTTGTTTGAAATTGGGCTTGAAGTTCATGGCATCTATCTGTCAGTCTGATTTTCAGACTTAATCAGCCTGACAGCCTGACTTTGGGCATGATTATCTCCAGATTTTTCACAATAACATGGCTTGCACTCTTAAGCAAAATTGTTATCCATTAATAGGTCTACAAGTTTAATGTGGTGACCTAGGGTAAAAACCCTATACTTTGAAAGTTGCAAGGCTCCAAAGTTGAGCCCAAAGGTCTGAAATTCAGACTTAGGCTATATAGGGCTTAAGAGGTGATTTTTGCAAATAGACCCAAAACTTAGGGTTTTACTTGCAAATTCACATATTTGTGAACCAAAGGACTTAATATGCCTTAACATTGTAATTTTTACACTTTAGTCCAAATGTGCACTGTTTTTGCACATAAGCCCCTAGGGTTTGGACTTAGGGTTTTCCAGGATTCAAATGGGGTTTTTGGTATCTCAAGGGTATAAATGTGATTCAAGTTCATTCTTGGGAACATTTTATGACTATTCCCCTAAAGCTTTTAGGTTTTCTCAATTTGGTTAGGTTTTACCCCCTTTAATCCCTATTTAGGGTTAAGTTCCCTATCCAGGGTTCTATTTGCAAAATGCTATAACAATACAACTTGTTTGAAATTTTTACTTAGTGAATGCATTCTAGGTGTGTCAAACATATACAATGCCAATGTTTATGATGCCATGTTCAAGTTTTAGTTGCAGTAACACCAGGGGTGTTACATCCTTCCCCCCATAAAAGAATCTCGTCCCGAGATTAAAAGTCCTAGGGTGAGTAATGGAAAAGGAAATGTGTCACATTTTTATTTCCTTATTTCTGGTACAAGGCAAGGGTGGTGTGGGGCTTATTCCTTTATTACAACAACTATACACACTTTACAAATTACATGAGGCTAAAAAGCCCGGGAAATTCTTATCTAAAAAGTCTTGAGTTTCCCATGTAGCCTCATCTTCAGAATGTTGGTTCCACTGTATCTTATAGAACTTGAGAGTTTTTCTCCGGGTAACCCTGTCCTTTTGATCCAGGACCCAAATAGGATATTCGGAATATGTCAAGTCTGGTTCAAGGACAACATCTGTCATTTCAACGGTTCGATCTGGTACCCGAAGGCATTTCTTCAGTTGTGACACATGGAACACATTATGTACAGCAGACAAGGTTTCGGGGAGCTAAAGTCGATATGCCACTGGTCCACATTGCTCAAGTACAAGGAATGGACCAATGTACCTAGGTGCAAGCTTCCCTTTTATCCCGAAACGCGATACTCCCTTTATTGGTGAAACCTTCAGGTAGACATAGTCCCCTTCAAGAAAATACAAGGGCGTTCGCCGTTTGTCTGCATAACTCTTTTGACGAGCTTGGGCTTTCTTCATATTATGAATTATTTTCTGAACCTTTTCTTCGGTTTCTTTCACCATATCAGGCTTAAAGAAGTACCTTTCACCAGGTTCAGACCAATTTAGCAGAGTACGACATCGTCGTCCATATAAAGCTTCGAAGGGTGCCATCTTGATGCTTTCTTGATAGCTATTATTATATGAAAACTCCGCTAAGGGCAAACATTCATCCCATTTTTGTGAGAAGTCTAGAACACATGCCCGCAGCATATCTTCAAGTATTTGATTGACTCTCTCAGTCTGCCCACTTGTTTGAGGATGATAGGCCGAACTGTGGAGCAATATGGTACCCAGAGATTTATGAAGTTCCTCCCAGAATTTGGATATGAATTGTGGTCCACGATCCGACACTATAGTTTTTGGAACCCCGTACAAACTGAGAATGCGAGCAATGTATAATTCCGCATAGGTACGAACCGGGTAAGATGTCTTGACTGGCAGAAAGTGAGCAACTTTTGTGAGCCGATCAACAATAACCCAGATAGAGTCATACCCTTTTGCGGTCCTGGGCAATCCCACAATAAAGTCCATACTTATGTCTTCCCATTTCCATGTTGGTATTGGTAGAGACTGTAATGGACCGGCAGCTTTCAGGTGTATGGCCTTGACACGTCTGCAGGTGTCACATCTAGCCACATAGCGTGCAATCTCGATCTTCATCTTCGTCCACCAATAATATTGTTTCAGATTTTGGTACATCTTAGTGCTTCCGGGATGAATCGAATAGCGACTAAGATGTGCTTCATCAAGAATTTGCTGGCGGACCTCTTCATTCTTCGGCACCACTATGCGGTTATTAAACCATACAATGCCTTGATCATCTTCTTTGAAACATTTGGCTTTTCCAGCCCTTATCTTCTCATGGATGTGTTTTATACCCTCATTATCCCTTTGAGCATCAATTATCCTTTGCAAGAGAACTGACTCCAGCTTTAGCTGACTTAAGGTTCCTTGTTGGACCATTCCCAAGTTTAGCTTCTCCATCTCCTGACATAATGTATTGTCAGAGGTCTTCACCGTAAGACAGTGACAGGAAACCTTGCGGCTAAGTGCATCTGCCACTACATTGGCTTTGCTTGGGTGGTAATGAATTTCCAGTTCATAATCCTTAATAAGTTCAAGCCATCGCCTTTGTCTCATGTTCAACTCTGACTGGGTGAAGATATACTTCAAGCTTTTATGATCTGTATAAATATGACATATATTACCCAGCAGATAATAACGCCAAATCTTCAGGGCATGAACCACAGCAGCTAGCTCCAGATCATGAGTTGGGTAATGCTCCTCATGTCGGCGCAACTGCCTTGAAGCATACGCAATTACTCGGCCTTCTTGCATTAATACACAGCCGAGACCACTGCCTGATGCATCACAAAATACATCAAAGGGCTTAGTGATATCCGGTTGAGCCAATACCGAAGCAGTGGTTAATAATGTCTTCAAATTGTTCAAAAGCTTCATTACACTTGGAAGACCAATTGAATTTAATATCATTCTTCAATAAACTTGTGATTGGCTTCACAAGCTTAGAAAAATCCGGTATAAATCGGCGGTAATATCCAGCTAGTCCAAGGAAACTTCGGACTTGATGAACAATGGTTGGGGGTTTCCACTCCAAAATGTCCTTGACTTTGCTGGAATCTACCGCAATCCCCCTGGCAGATAGAATGTGTCCCAAAAACTGAATTTCCTCCAGCCAAAACGCACATTTACTGAACTTGGCATACAACTGATGTTCTGTCAGGCGCGTTAATACGATCCGTAAATGTTGAGCATGCTCCTCTTCATTTTTGGAATATATTAGAATATCGTCAATGAAGACCACCACAAACTTGTCCAACTCGGGCATGAATACCGAGTTCATCAAATACGTGAAGTGGGCAGGAGCATTTGTCAATCCAAAAGACATTACCAGTATTCAAATAACCCATACCGCGTAGTGAATGCGGTCTTTGGTATATCCTCGGGCCGAATACGGATCTGATGATAGCCCGATCTAAGATCAATCTTGGAGAATACCCTCGCCCCGGTCAGTTGATCAAATAAAATGTCAATCATCGGAAGAGGGTACTTGTTCTTGATAGTGACCTCATTCAGGGGTCGATAATCCACACACATCCATAAAGTTTGATCCTAATTTTTGACAAATATGGCTGGACAACCCCATGGTGACGAGCTTGGCCGGATGAATCCTTTCTCAAGTAGATCTTGTAATTGAATCTTCAATTCTGCCAACTCATTTGGGGGCATACGGTACGATCTTCGAGAAATGGGAGCCATACCGGGCTTCAACTCAATTACAAACTCTACATCCCTTTCAGGTGGCAATCCAGGCAAATCCTCTGGAAAGACATCGGGAAACTCGCATACTACCGGAATATCCTTGATTTCCGGTATAATGGCTTCATAAACTCTGCTAGTAGCTTGAGTTGGAATGGGGATAGACAAGAGAATTTCCTCTTGATTATGACTCAACCTGATGGTTCTTTGATCAGTGTTGAGGGTTGCTTTATGTTGGGCCAGCCAATTCATGCCCAAAATCACATCTATGTCTTAGCCTTTCAGAACTATCATATTAGCGGAAAAGTCCCGTCCGGCCAATGTTACGGGCACTTGATAGGCCACTTCTCTAGTAAAAATTTGTCCCCCAGGGGAGTGAATTTTAAACCCTTCTTTTGATTCATAGCATAAAATGCAATGTTGCTCCATAAATTTCTTGCTGATAAATGTATGCGAAGCACCAGAATCAAAGAGAATAACTGCGGGACGATTGGCCACAAGGAACGTACCCATCATTACCGGCTCCCCGTCCGGTGTAGTGGCCACTTGCGTATAATATATGCGTCCCGTCTTCTTGGTATTTTTGCCCGAAGTATTTCCCTTGACTTGAGATGAATCCCCATATCCTTGCTGATTATTTGACTGGTTCTGCTTTGGATAAGGGCAATCCTTGATGAAATGCCCAGATTTTCCACAATTGAAACATCCAGTCGATGAACTGGGCTGAGCAGGGAATCGAGTGCTTGGGGCACCCGGCTGACTTGGTGCAGTGGGGGCATTATTGGGACGAATAATTATTGGCTGCTTAAAAGGGAAGGAGGGTGGATGAGAGAAAGAACGATTCTGGTTGGAAGGCCGCAGAACAAACTGTTGCCTTTTCACCGAGCCCTGACTAGGCCTGTCACCTCCAAATCCCTTAGATTTTCCGACACCTGCATACTCCGCTTCTACTGCCAGTGCTGTACTGACAGCTCTTCCATAAGTAAGATCTATGCAGGTTGCCATCTTTCTTTGCAATCGATCATTTAAACCTCTCATAAAACAATTCTTCTTTTTCAGATCGGTGTTCACTTGATCGATTGCATACTGCGACAGATGATTGAACTTATTGAGATACTGATTAACAGTAACCCCTCCTTGCTTCAGCTTCATAAATTCTTCTTGCTTCATGTGAAGAACACCTTCTGGTATATAATGTTCGTGGAAGGCCACCTTGAATTCTTCCCATGTTATCTGATCATTGGCCGGTTGAACGGCCACGAAATTTCCCCACCAGGTGCTGGCAGGGCCGCGCAGTTGCTGGGCTGCGAATAAAGGCTTCTGGGTTTCAGAACAGCGCAGAAGTCCAAATTTTTGCTCGATAACCCGAATCCATTTGTCGGCTTCTAACGGGTCTTCGGCTTTGACAAACAGCGGTGGACGGGTCTCTGAGAAGTCCAAGTAAGAGGTTTCACGGGGGCCCTGTTGATAACACCGCCCGCCTTGTTGCTGAAACTGTTGACCCGCCATCTCTCTCAGAAAACAGGTATTATCCGCGGTCGCATTTACCAAGGCGGCAATCGCCTCGGCAAGTGTGGGAGGGACAGGAGGTGGATTTGGGGTAGACTCCCTCCCACTGGAGGTTCTAGCTGCATCCTATGATCGGGTCTTGGACGGCATCTATGGCAACAACATTTGAAAGCAAATATAATATGCCAAAGACAAAACCATCCAATTTACATTACCAAAAAGAGTAATGTTACAGACTCGATTTTATACAACAGGAGCACAGTACCCATTATACAATAGTACAACCTATTATACAATACACTACTTCTACTTCTACTACTACACCACTATTCCTGCTTTTGGTTGCTCCTGGCAGCCTCGTCGTCGGGTGTGGGAGACCATTCATCGACCAGCCTCATAGGAGGGGGCCTAAAAAGGTCTAACTCACCACCATGCGCTTCTCCCGCAACGTGCGAGGGTCCAGCTTCCGACCCGACAGGATCCGTAGGTGCACTTGGATGTAGTTGCGAATACAGTACATGGACTTCCTCATGTAGGGTATTACAATACGCCTGCAAGTCATCAATGGCAGAGCTAAGTTCCTCGACTCGGGCTCGAGCCTTTGCTTCTTTAGCCCAGGCCACTGAACGAGACTGTACCCCCCCAGTCAAGCGCTAAGTCTCGATCAGCAAGCTGATCCTGCAGACGGTGGATGTGACTTCTTAATTCATTTATCCTGTCGCCATCCGCGACCCATATGTTCGTCCTGCGTTGGAGCTCCGCTTGAAGCTGATTTACTCGGGCTTCAAGATCCCCAATCGGATCGTTGCTTCCGCTATACTATCCTTGTGCCGTGGAGCAAGTTGGTGACAAGGTACACCAATTGGGCCAGTTGACTTACGCACGGTTTTCCTCGTGCGCGATGGCATTTCTCTAAGGGGGAAATTTTATTAGTATGGTTCTTAGCATGATGCATGTATAATTACAGAACCAACCTTAGTTGATTCATACCTTCTATACATTGCACTCCTCCTATCTGGTCTTTCATATAGATTCTTCAGATATGAGGGATAAGAAGGGAAGAAATCTTTCTAGGTAAGTTTTTAGAAAAATCCTTTTGAAAATGCCTCATAATATCTGTAGAGAAGGGCTTCGCTCCAATACCAGCTGTGACGAAACCTTCCAAGTCATTAGGCCCACCTACAGTTGTCCTTGTCTAACAGACATCAGACAACCCTATAGATGTTCCTGAATCACTTGACAAGTGATTCAGGAACATCTACAGGGTTGTCTGATGTCTGTTAGACAAGGACAACTGTAGGTGGGCCTAATGACTTGGGAGGTTTCGTCACACTCGCTCTACGCGCACGGTCCTCTGCCCCCTGCGCGTAGCCGGTTTCTCAGTTCGCCGTGGAGCCTGTGCGCTCGGTTCTGTCCAGTTCGTGTACTGCACGCCCGTCCGCGCGGCACTTCATCCATGGCTGCTGTCCGTCGTTGAGTCCTTTTCCTGCTCGCTGGCACGCCCTCTCGGCTCGCTCTGCCCTGTGTCGTTAGGCTAGTCAACCATGTTCGCTGCCGCGCGCGCTTGTCACTAATACTACTCGCGCGGTATTTGGATCGCGCCGATTAGCTCCGCCATCCTCGTTTTCCTCTGGTCGTGATAAAATCCTGTCCCACCAGGTCATCGGGCGCTGTTCCCAGCTCACTATGGAGTTTGCTAGGCTGACCATATTTTTAAATGTCGTCAAAAGTTCGCCTGCAACTGCGGTCTCGTCGTGTCCGTCGGTCTTCAACTTCAGCGACCACTATCATCTTCATCTGCAACATCGTCGTTGCCTCCTTGGTGTTCGTTGCCGACTCCGCTACCTGTTTGAACCAGAATTCATCGTCATCTTACCCATGCCGTGGCCGCAATTTCCTATGTCCCTAGTCCACGTCGTCGTCCAGTTCAGATTATTCCTATGTAGAAGAAGGTGGAGCTGTAGAGGAAGAATAAAGCGAAGTTCAATGCGTTGCTCACTAGGCGTTCGACAAAAGGCTCAAATCAGAGATTGTTATCGTATTGAGAATATCAAGCCTGAGTTAGTGATGGTAAGTAATTTCGCATTTCAGGTTAATTCGTTAAATTGATCGATGCCGTAGGATAAAAGAGGTCTCAGTATTGCGGGACTGTAGGTGTTAAAAATGAAAAGTTTTATTAATATATATGATACACAGGTTAACCGGTAAATTAGTTTAGAAAGTTAATAAAAGTTCTTCTATCAAATTTTATAAGTATTAGGTGTCCAAGAATTGTGAAGTTAAAATTATAAGTCATTAGTGTGCTCTCTAAACTAGGTATAATATTCTATGTGTGTTAGTCACTTTCATAATTGAAATGGATGTTGATTGCTACCTCGACTGTTTAGCTAGGGTC
Organism: Zea mays; assembly: GCF_902167145.1. Taxonomy (NCBI): domain Eukaryota; kingdom Viridiplantae; phylum Streptophyta; class Magnoliopsida; order Poales; family Poaceae; genus Zea; species Zea mays. Next base: position 118,577,465 of record NC_050105.1, read on the forward strand.
TAATAGCATAATTGTCGTAAGTAACAATATGTCGATAATTAGTGTCCGCAATGTCTCGTCATTAAGTAGGTTATTTCTCTTTTAGGTAGCATCGTAATATCTGGTGTTACTGTCCCTTATATGCATTCATATGCATAATGCATTTCAATTAGGTACGATAATTAATCACGTGATGCGGAAGACAAGCCAAGTCGACCCAAGCGCGGGCTGATTCGCAGGATGAAGCTGATGGACCAACCTAAAGATGGTTAAACCAAGCAAGTACTCGGTCGAGGGATACTCGTCAAATGGACATCGTCTAACAACACTAACCTAGTGTTACTCAGGCAAGCCCCGGTGCATTTGCCACCCTCCTTGATGTTTTTTTAATCTTTCTCACTTGATTAATGCATTAGGTGATAGGAGTTGAATGCTTAAACAATTCCTGCATTACCTTCCTTGAACTTGATTACCTTCCTTGAAACCCTGCTTTTACAAAAGGTTTTTACTATGCTTAGTATTGCTCTAGCAAAACAAAAGGTTTTGTTTTACAAAAGATGATTGGCAAAGTGGGAAGGATGTTTTTGAAAATAAAACTTGATGGCGGATCCATCATGACCGTGATGGGTCCAACATCGAAAAAGATGTACCTCTGCCAGGTACCAAACTTTGGGTTTTAAATGATTAAGCTGAGACCGGGTGGGTGACTTGCACGAGAAGAGAGTCTCGGTGTAGTGTCTCCGTCTGAGTCGATTAAGGACCGTGCCGATGTAGGCCTGCTGACCGAGGACCCTTTAACTGGTCACATGCCTCGTCATGGGTAAGCCTTGCCTCGGGCAGACTAAGGCCAGAATAAGATAACACAGAATGGGCGTGGAGCGGTGGCGAGAGTAGCGTGTACCCTCCGTGGCAAGAGGCTGGACGGTGGTGTATCTGTGCTCTCGGTTCGCGTGAACCTGATCTGGTCTTAAGAACCCCGGTGGCGGGCTGACATATGCAAGGGTTAAGTGCTACATATGTCGTGTGATTGGAGATCCTCAGCTGAGTATAATCGATTCGGATCGCCGTACCTCCACGGTTATGGAGACTTGGCCACTGACCTATACGTAGAACTCCAGTAAAGATGAAGGACTTGTTAAGAAATTGGCTAGTGCAGGTTAAGTGATTGAACTAGGTTAGAAAGAACTCTAGATGCAGGTAATTTTACCTAACCTGACGATAAAATTGGATTTTAAGGATCCACTCGTAGTAAGCTTTTCTGCAAAATAGAGTCTTTTATTCTTGATAAACCATACCTTGAATCCCTCTAGCCAGCATACCCTTGAGAGTCTTTTCTTTAGTCGGGTAAGTCTTGCTGAGTAATTCCATACTCAGGGTTTTATTCCCTGTTGTTTTTTAGGTCCTAACTTTGTGATGCTGTTGATGGTGTTAAGTGCCGGTGGGCTCGGCCTTCTTATAAGTCTAAGTAACTCCCTTATACTTCTTATTGAGGATGGTCATTTGAGCTAGCATATATTTCAAACTTATACTTTTGTAATCACTCCGATAAAATAATGCAAAATTTTTTGTAACTTGTAAAATTTGGTAATAATATTTCCGCTGCAAAAATATTGGTGTGTGTGATTTGTATTACTTAATCCCGCGGTTCTGGTTGTAAGTGGTTTATCCGATGTCCTTGGGGCAATCGGACGGATCCTATTAAGTTATTTGGTGCACATGCATAGCCGTCTGAGGTCTTCGAGACAAGGACAGGTGCATGTGGGCCCAATAACTTGGGAGGTTCTGCCACAGCTGGTATCGGAGCCGTATTAAGTATATACGGTCACATACGTATTTTCAAAACAAAAGTTTTGGTTTTGAAAAATCTATTTTCAACTAAACACATTGTTTGGCTTTGAAAAACAGTTTTGAAAAACTATAATGCTAGCGACATCCTCTGTTAAGCCCTAAATTAAGGACTATCAGGTGGCTTAGTTGAAAACCATAACCCACAATCGAGTGGGTATTGCATACATGTGTATTGTTATTTTTGAGGCCATTCAGTTTTGAATGGATCGACGCTCAGGTAAGGTGAGTTGTGAGAGCATGACCGAACAACCGTCGGTCTAGGGGAGTGTTTAAAAGTGGCGTCCGATTATATACATGTTTTACATATGTATATATGAAGACTGCGATGTGGAGTATTTACTTTTCTGGGAATTCAGTACCCCATGGATGTGTATGGGTATACAGACATGGGAATACTGAGAAGTGTAATGTACTTGTAACAACGCACCTACGTTTAGGTAAGAAGGTGAGTTACCATAATGAGTTGCCCTATGGTTAAAGTGTGGCAATGGCGCTATGCGTGGCTCGGCGCTTAATGATGAGCTGGCCTCCATATAGCAATATATGGAGTATAAACTGTGATAAACTGTCATGTGTGACTTGCATCATTGGGAATTGGGCTGCAATGGATTTTCTACAGGTACACTAACCTCGAAAACATATGTGTAGTTGACGACTAGCAAAATACCGTGAGAGCTATACGTATGCCACCGATATAGAACGGTATTGCCACATTATGTTGGCAAAACCAGTGAGGACGCATAGGACGAGCATGCATCCTGATTGTTGCATCATGTTTGTCACCTATACACCCAAGATGCTTCTCTTATCTTTATTCCAGTAACCATTGGTTGTAGATGATATGGTGTAATGCTGAATTATGAACTTCGATGAAATAGGTGTCCTCCATTCTTAGGTAATCTATTTAGGTATTATATGTATTTACACTGGTACTTGATGTACCGATAGAAGGTTGGTAGTTTGTCTGCTTAAACCGAAAAACTAGGTCATATTCTTAGTTAGTGAACTATGACCCAAATTTGAATTCTCCCTTATCGCATTGTCGACCCATCGACCTAACCCAGAAAAGACCTGCCCGAGTATTTTCTTGAAATTGATGCCTTTGGTTTCCCCCTATCTATCGGAGACATATCAACTTAATCTTTGGCCTTGTAATCTCTACGATATGCATAGAAATATGCTTGTGGCTGAATTAACAGTCTCCCATCGTACTCCCTTCATTAACAAGTTTAGGTTATGGCCATACCTTGTTCGTTTCATCGGGCCATGATATATTTGGTCTCTACTTGTAACCATTTTTACAGGTGGAGTATTTCTTTGTATATTGTCACCTTTGTTCAATCCATTGGTGTCACGCGAGATTTCTTATTGGTTACGTCTGGCAATGGTGTTATGAATAAAACCGATGGCACCGCGATGAAACCGAGGGCCTCCTGTGGATGCACACACATGGTTGCGCTACTTGGCATCCGCTGGTATCACCGTTAGTAGTCATAATCCATTGTTAGACTATATCGATATGTTATCTTTTTGCAGATTATTCTTACCACGTGAGATTCATTATTGGTGCCAGTTCGATAATGGCGTCTCGATTAATGACTTATGGTACTACGGCGAAACTGAGAGCTTCCTGTGAATGTGCACACAGGATTCTGCTACTTGGCGCATGCTGGTATCGAAGTCTCTAGTCATGATCCATTGTGGAACTACATCGATGTGTGATCTTCCATGGACTCCTTCCTTGAAACGATTTCTATGTTGTTTGTGAAGTGATCAAGCAACATCTGTCATCTTCGTTGGATCAAAAGGGCATACCACTCTCATGTGTGGTCTTATTTATTTTGATCTTGGTAGTGACTACTCATACACGTTCCCTTTACGTCCTTTGTGTAAAGGTGAAGCCTTAGAGCTTTTTAGTGTCAAGAGACAACTGATTAGCTCTCAATATGAAGATTTGTTTCCCCTGCTGCTGAGATGCAGGAGTTTGTTCATTCGCTCTCTTATTTAACCCATATATTTCCAAAACAAGCCAGTTCCTCCTGCATGGAAGAAACAGATGAACAACCTGACCAAATGGATTTCTACCCAAGTGCATGATCTCCTATTAGCCAAAGTAAACTCTCGACCGTTGGCTTACCGATGGTACTGAGAGGATCTGCTCAATGTCAAAAGTAGTTCAACAAGTTGGTTTTACTAACTTGTAACTGCCCAATGAACAAAGGTTGAGTTTAGAGATCGTTTTATCGAATTGTCTAAACTCACTTTAGTTCAAACCATTTTAAGAAAGTACTTACAAAAATCAAGTTAATTCGACGGATAACCACCTAATCATCGCTCTAGTCGTGCCTCGATCGCCTCATGTGTGCTTCTCCAGCATGTGTGATCAAGTCGAGCCGTGCTAAGTATTTGATGAAATTGGTTGGTCGCGAAGTCAACATCAACGGATCTCTTCATGGATATTTTTTTGAGTCTCTATCATTCATCATTGGACTTGGATTTTCTAGCCTAACACGAGTTAACTGTGATGTTATTCGACATTCACACCCATCTCGTGTGCTACGAACTTACCGTGACCACTTGCTGGTAAACCTCTTTCTGTGTGTTTTACCCAAGAGGTTGCATCTGGTTCTGTTTGGGTAAAATTGCATATTTACCGCTCGCCCAACAGACTTAGATAGTACAGTGTCATCAGAAAGAGCAAACTGCACACATGGAACCTTATGTGTTCTTCTGGCAGACAACGTCTCTATTGGTGGATATTTCTAAATTAGCCTAAGGCGATACATGATATGTCCACTAGAGAAACCACATCCTGAGGCACTCGCCTTCGCTCAGGACTGTTTTATGATTATCGCTGATATGGACATGGGTTACATACTTCTCTACCCTTAGAAGTCTTTCGCTCTGAATCTCGGGACGAGATTCTTTTAGGGGGGAGGGCTATAACAATCCAGATGTTTATATTCCGCTCAACGATGAGTACGGATTTAAGCACGTAATATCAGTGGATAAAACGGATTTTAAATTTTAATCATCCTCGCTTATCGCGATTTTAATATCGCATATGTTCCGTTTGTCGCGAGTGCGACATCATTTTTACTTCTATTATTCGGGCTCTTCCAAAATTTTCGTGATGTTCGAAACATCGTTGTTTCGAAAATCGGTGCGTCCGGTGATTATTTAAAATTCATCGCTCGCGCGAATACAGAATTCGGAAGCTCGACCCACTCGGATAATTTTATCCCGAACAGATTAAGAAGAACCCGAGGACTAAGCTTGCAGTGTAAAATAATTTAATCCTCTTTTTGTCATCCGTGACATCGCGTCTATGGACTTTTGAATAATTGTTCTCCAGTCGAGTGTTCGAATAGCGAGCGGAATTCGTCCGAAATCAACTGAATCAAATGCTGATTAAATATCGAAGCTAAAATCTGTTTAATTTGGTCCAATTACAACATGCCCGAAATAAATCAGACCACCGTAATTAGTACTGACAGCAAGTAATTGGTAAATGATTTAGTTGGCTAAATCATTAGACTGAAATGTGTAGCCGTATAGCGTGTCAACCTAGTTTACATTGTTAAAAATTGAGATCTAAAATATCTATGATTTTCCTTTAAAAGAAAATCTCGAGAGAGAAATCTCTACCACCATCCCTGATCTTATCAGCCGCGCACAGCCTTCTGATTTTTTTTACATACCGGTACTTATCTCCACGCCGCCCCAGCTGCCAGCTCTGAATTTTCCAGCCGATTCCTTTTCCATATCTCTCACGCAGACTCCATCGTCTTCCATTTTACAGCCGCGCGCAGCTGCTTTTCCTTAGCCTCCTCTGTTGCCGCATCTCTGGTCCCTCCTCTCGATCTCCCATGGCGGGCGCATGGACAGCGCCTCTGCTCCAGCTCGCTCAGCTCGAAGCTCCCGTGGTGCGCGCTTCCTGTACTTCTCACTCGGCGCGCTCTCCACTGCTGTCCCAGCACTGCTCCCTCTGCTCCATCTTCAAGCTCGCGGCGCCCCCTCAGCTCGCCGTTGACCTTCTCTGGTGCTCCCTGCTCGCCAGCCGAGCTCCCACCAGTCCCCAGCTCGGATTTCCTCCTCCCATGGCCGGTCGTGTCCATTCCCAGTCGCGATGTTCCCTGGCGCTTGCCTGGGTGCCGTCGTCTAGCTCGGACCCGCCCCCAGCCGTCCTCTCTCCTTCCCCTATCTCTCTCAGGCTGCGTCCTTGGCTCCAGTTCATCGAACTCCACCTCTGTTCACTGCTGCACGCGCGAGCTCGCTCCCTGGTCATGCCGCTCCCCCGCCTAATCGTGGTCGCGCGTGTGTGTGCCTTCTCTTGGTGGTGCTCGACTCCGGCCTCAGGCAGCCACGTCCGTGGTCGTCGGGCATGCTAGCCGTCGTGGCTCCCATTGTGCGCTGTCGCCTTGCTGCTCGCTCTGCGCGCACGGTCCTCTGCCCCCTGCGTGTAGCCGGTTTCTCGGTTCGCCGTGGAGCCTGTGCGCTCGGTTCTGTCCAGTTTGTGTACTGCTCGCCCGTCCGCGCGGCACATCATCCATGGCTGCTGTCCGTCATTGAGTCCTTTTTCTGATCGCCGGCACGCCCTCGGCTCGCTCGGCCCTATGTCGTTAGGCTAGTCAACCATGTTCGCTGCCGCGTGCGCTTGTCCCTAATACTGCTCGCGCGGTATTTGGATCTCGCCGATTAGCTCCGCCATCCTCGTTTCTCTCTGGTCGCGATAAAATCTTGTCCCACCAGATCATTGGGCGTTGTTCCCAGTTCACTATGGAGTTTGTTGGGCTCGCCATATTTTTAAATGTCGTCAAAAGTTTGCCTGCAACTGCGGTCTCGTCGTTTCCGTCGGTCTTCAACTTCAGCGACCACTATCATCTTCATCTGCAACATCGTCGTTGCCTCCTTGGTGTTCGTTACCGACTCCGCTACCTGTTTGAACCAGAATTTGTCGTCATCTTACCCATGCCGTGGCCGTAATTTCCTATGTCCCTAGTCCACGTCGTCGTCCAGTTCGGATTATTCCTATGTAGAAGAAGGTGGAGCTCTAGAGGAAGAATAAAACGAAGTCCAATGCGTTGCTCACTAGGCGTTCGACAAAAGGCTCAAATCAGAGATTGTTGTCGTATTGAGAATATCAAGCCTGAGTTAGTGATGGTAAGTAATTTCGCATTTCAGGTTAATTAGTTAAATTAATCGATGCCATAGGATAAAAGAGGTCTCAGTATTGCGGGACTGTAGGTGTTAAAAATGAAAAGTTTTATTAATATATATGATACATAGGTTAACCGGTAAATTAGTTTAGAAAGTTAATAAAAGTTCTTCTATCAAATTTTATAAGTATTAGGTGTCCAAGAATTGTGAAGTTAAAATTATAAGTCGTTAGTGTGCTCTCTAAACTAGGTATAATATTCTATGTGTGTTAGTCACTTTCATAATTGAAATGGATGTTGATTGCTACCTCGACTGTTTAGCTAGGTTGTAATAGCATAATTGTCGTAAGTAACAATATATCGATAATTAGTGTCCGCAATGTCTCGTCATTAAATAGGTTATTTCTCTTTTAGGTAGCATCGTAATATCTGGTGTTACTGTCCCTTATATGCATTCATATGCATAATGCATTTCAATTAGGTACGATAATTAATCATGTGATGCGGAAGACAAGCCAAGTCGACCCCAAGCGCGGGCTAATCCGTAGGATGAAACTGATGGACCAACCTGAAGATGGTTAAATCAAGCAAGTACTCGGTCGAGGGATACTCGTCAAACGGACATCGTCTAACAACACTAACCTAGTGTTACTCAGGAAAGCCCCGGTGCATTTGCCACCCTCCTTGATGTTTTTTAATCTTTCTCACTTGATTAATGCATTAGGTGATAGGAGTTGAATGCTTAAACAATTCCTGCATTACCGTCCTTGAACTTGATTACCTTCCTTGAAACCCTGCTTTTACAAAAGGTTTTTACTATGCTTAGTATTGCTCTAGCAAAACAAAAGGTTTTGTTTTACAAAAGATGATTGGCAAAGTGGGAAGGATGTTTTTGAAAATAAAACTTGATGGTGGATCCATCATGGCCGTGATGGGTCCAACATCAGAAAAGATGTACCTCTGCCAGGTACCAAACTTTAGGTTTTAAATGATTAAGCTAAGACCAGGCGGGTGACTTGCACGAGAACAGAGTCTCGGTGTAGTGTCTCCGTCTGAGTCGATTAAGGACCATGCCAATGTAGGCCTGCTGACGGAGGACCCTTTAACTGGTCACATGCCTCGTCATGGGTAAGCCTTGCCTCGGGCAGACTAAGGCCAGAATAAGATAACACGGAATGGGCGTGGAGCGGTGGCGAGAGTAGCGTGTACCCTCCGTGGCAAGAGGCTGTACGGTGGTGTATCTGTGCTCTCGGTTCGCGTGAACCTGATCTGGTCTTAAGAACCCTAGTGGCGGGTTGACAAATGCAAGGGTTAAGTGCTACATATGTCGTGTGATTGGAGATCCTCAGCTGAGTATAATCGATTCGGATCGCCGTACCTACGCGGTTATGGAGACTTGGCCACTGACCTATACGTAGAACTCCAGTAAAGATGAAGGACTTGTTAAGAAATTGGCTAGTGCAGGTTAAGTGATTGAACTAGGTTAGAAAGAACTCTAGATGCACGTAATTTTACCTAACCTGACGATAAAATTGGATTTTAAGGATCCACTCGTAGTAAGCTTTTCTGCAAAATAGAGTCTTTGATTCTTGATACACCATACCTTGAATCCCTCTAGCCAGCATACCCTTGAGAGTCTTTTCTTTAGTCGGGTAAGTCTTGCTGAGTAATTCCATACTCAGGGTTTTATTCCCTGTTGTTTTTCAGGTCCTAACTTTGTGATGCTGTTGATGGTGTTAAGTGCTGGTGGGCTCGGCCTTCTTATAAGTCTAAGTAACTCCCTTATACTTCTTATTGAGGATGGTCATTTGAACTAGCATATATTTCAAACTTATACTTTTGTAATCACTCCGATAAAATAATGCAAATTTTTTTGTAACTTGTAAAATTTGGTAATAATATTTCCGCTGCAAAAATATTGGTGTGTGTGATTTGTATTACTTAATCTCGTGGTTCTGGTTGTAAGTGGTTTATCCGATGTCCTTGGGGCAATCGGACGGATCCTGTTAAGTTATTTGGTGCACATGCATAGCCGTCTGAGGTCTTTGAGACAAGGACAGGTGCATGTGGGCCCAATAACTTGGGAGGTTCTGCCGCACTTACCGTCGACCGTATCGCATGCGCATTTAATGCAGGGATCACCTGACACCTTATCCTGACACACGCGTCTCAGTTGGCGAGGTTGAAATGACCGCAGTCACTTTGCCCCTTTACTGATCGTTCTGACAGGAAAACAACACTATTCACCCCGTTCGGACTACTGTGCCAACCACCAGGGTAAGACTAACAACAGTAAGTCACGGCCTCTCCCGAGTTCAGCCTCGGGTGCAACAGGGAGCTCCGCCTCGCCCGACCCCAGGCCTCAGCCTCAGACTCGGCCTCGGGAGAAGGTCTCCGCCTCGCCCGACCCCAGGCCTCGGCCTCGGCCTTGGGAGAAGGTCCCTGCCTCGCCCGACCTCAGCCTCGGCCTCGGGAGGAGTCACAACCTCGCCCGACCTCGGCCTTGGCCTCGGGAGGAGTCACAACCTCGCCTGACCTCGGCCTCAGCCTCAGGAGAAGTCACTGCCTCGCCCGACCTCGGCCTCGGACCGACTACGCTACAGGGGATACATCATTACCCTACCTCTGGCTAGCTGCCTCAGGCTACGAAGGAACAAGACCGGTGTCACATCTAGATTACTCCGGCAACAGGTAATGATGGTTCCCTGCATGCGTCCATGATGTCGATTGTTCTCAGCTCTCTATGAAGGCAAAGAAACGTCAGCAGGACCAGGGACCGCACCGCCAGCTACGTTTCTACAGGGCTCAAGCACTCCTCCGCCGGCCACGTTAGCACATAGCTACACCCCCATATGTACAGCTGGACCATCCCCTTGTATCTATAAAAGGGGATGCCCAGGGCCTTCCCAAGGAGAGAGAGGAAAAAAGAGGGGGCTAACTCAGACGGCTCACCTCAAGGCCAAGCCCTCTCTCACGAAGCTTGTAACCCCTACTACGAGCACCCCGGTGCAAGATAACATAAGCCTCATCTCCCCTCTTGTGTCTCATCTTGCATCAATCCATCTGGACGGGGACACGCAGCGTCAAATTCACTAGTCGGTTGAGGGTCCTCGCGGGTCCAAAATGCCGACAGTTGGCGCGCCAGGTAGGGGATCGCTGCGTGTTAACAATACTTTCCCGTGAAGTTCCAGATGGACAATCTTAAGCTGCCTCTTCAGCCCAGGACGGTGTTCCGCTTTGGGAGTCTCGAGTTCATGTCCCTCGACGGTAGCTACGACATGATACTCCTCCCACCGCAGCATGACGGCAGCAACGGTCGTCGGCTCACCCGGCAAAGGCGAACCCAACGACCGCATCTCCCCGGGGGCGGAAGAAGAACACTCGGGTCAACCCCGCCACCCTCCTCGCCGAAGGAGACAGAGACGGGGCAACCATGGCCAGGCAAGGGGCAGCACCTCGTCGGTTGTTAGGCCAGAGTAGGTTAACGGCGCCGGCACCCCAACGGGGGACATGTCGGGCGTTAGCCTCGCACCTGAGACAACGACGGGCGACGCTTCCCCACAAAATGCCAACCCCAGGCGGACTGATGACGCCAGCACCCTTGCGAGGGACTTGTCGGGCATCAGTCTCGCGCCCGAGACAGTGACACGTTTCGTCTCCACTACGACTTCACCACCGTCTACCAACCAGGAGGTACCATCGGTTTTCCATCCTGTTGTTTTTAGATTCAGCTTCGATCCGTCAGGCGACCCCACTTCGGCAAGCGCTTTTGCAAGGGCATATCCTGACCTTCCGGGGTACCATATGTGGACCACTTGGGACCTACTGACGACCGTCTCAACTTTCGGACCCGCGAGTTCTGAGGAAGAGGACGACCCCGACTTCAGTTGGGATTTCTCCGGACTCCGTGATCCCAGCGCCATGCGAGACTTCATATCTGCATGTGACCACTGCCTCTCTGGCTGCTCTGACGATGGCCACAGCCTTGACGACGAGGGTTACGACCCAACTCGCGAGTGTTTCCACATCGATCAGGGGGATCACGACGAAGACAACCACCTCGGCATGCCAGGAAACGACGACGCCCCTGGGCCTGTGTCTCGCGTTGAGATCCCGCGGGAGCTAGCTGTGGCCCGGGTCCCTGCGGGGGTCAGGGCACACAGCTCGAGCAACTCCGCGAGATGTAGGCCAAGCTCGACGAAGAAACGGGGCGACTTGTGCAGCTCCGACAAAACCTCGAGCAAGAGTGGGCAGGCCGAGCACTCACCGGAGGAGCGTGTCATCGGGCCCGGTACGTCCAGCGCTGTATTATTGACGATGCCAGGGCAAGGCTGCCCCCGGCCTTCAACAGGGCCGGCCAGAACCTAGCTGCAGCGGTGATGTTACTTCGAACAATGCCGGAGCCATACACCACCGAGGGACGACGTATCTAGGGCAAACTCAAGGACCTCCTGGAAAATGCCGCAGCCCGACGAGCCAAGAGCTCTGCCTCCCAAAGGCGAGGATGCCCCTCGGAGCATCACGTAGCGTCCTCCCGACACATGCGCGAGGCCTCGGTCCACACCGAGCACACAGGAGACGAGACACCTGTAGCCCGAGATCGCCTCGGTGACGAGCAACACCGCCGTAACCGTCGAGCCCACCTCGAGGAAAAGGTGCGCCGAGGCTACCACCCCAGATGCGGGGGACGCTACGATAGTGAGGAGGATCGGAGCCCCTCGCTCGAACCACCAGGTCCGCGGGTCTTCAGCCGGGCAATACGACGGGCGCCGTTCCCGGCCCGGTTCCGAGCCCCGACTACCATTACCAAGTACTCAGGGGAGACGACGCCGGAGTTGTGGCTCGCGGACTACCGACTGGCGTGCCAGTTGGGAGGGACGGACGATGACAACCTCATCATCCTCAACCTTCCCCTTTTCCTCTCCGACGCTGCCCGGGCCTGGCTGGAGCATCTGCCTCCTGCGCAGATCTTCGACTGGGACGACCTAGTCAAGGCCTTCGCTGGAAATTTCCAAGGTACATACGTGCGCCCTGGGAACTCGTGGGATCTCTGGAGCTGCCACCAGCAGCCAGGGGAATCCCTGCGAGAGTACATTCGGCGGTTTTCAAAGCAGTGCACTGAGTTGCCTAACATCACCGACTCGGACGTCATCAGAGCATTCCTCGCCGGCACCACTTGCCGGGACCTGGTAAGCAAACTGGGACGCAAGACACCTACCAAGGCGAGCGAATTGATGGACATAGCCACCAAGTTCACCTCTGGTCAGGAGGCGGTCGAAGCCTTCTTCCGGAAGGACAAGCAGCCTCAGGGAAGGCAGAAGGAAGACATCCCCGAGGCGTCCGTCCAGCGTGGCACGAAGAAGAAGACCAGGAAGAAGGCGCAAGCAAAACGCAACGCCGTTGACGCGGATCTCGTCGCTGCTGCCGAGCACAGGAATCCTCGGAAGCCTCCCGGAGGGGCCAACGTGTTCGACAAGATGCTCAAGGAGTCGTGGCCCTATCACAGGGGTCCCGTCAAGCACACCCTTGAAGAGTGCGACATGCTCCGGCGTTACTTCAATAAGTCTGGGCCCTCGGCGGAATATGGCAAGGACCAAGGCAACAACAATAAGGGAGGCAGCAAGGGAGAAGAGTTCCCGGAGGTCCACAACTGCTTCATGATCTAAGGTGGGCAAATGGCGAATGCCTCGGCTCGACACCGCAAGCAAGAATGCCGGGAGGTCTGCTCGGTGAAGGTAGCGACGCCAGTCTACCTAGACTGGTCCGACAAACCCATTACCTTCGACCAAGGTGACCACCCCGACTGCGTACCGAGCCCAGGAAGGTACCCACTTGTCGTCGACCCTGTCATCAGCAACGCTAGGCTCTCCAAGGTCCTCATGGATGGAGGCAGCAGCCTCAACATCATCTACGCCGAGACCCTAGAGCTTTTGGGGGTTGATCGGTCCACGATCCGGGCCGGTGCAGCACCCTTTCATGGGATTGTCCCCGGCAAGCGTGTCCTGCCCCTTGGGCAATTTGATTTGCCCGTCTGCTTCGGAACTCCCTCCAACTTCCGAAAGGAAACCCTTACTTTTCGTGTAGTCAGGTTCCGAGGGACCTATCACGCGGTGTTGGGAAGACCGTGCTACGCCAAGTTCATGGCCGTCCCCAACTACACGTACCTCAAGCTCAAGATGCCAGGCCCCAAGGGAACCATCACCATCGGATCCACATACCGCCACGCTTACGAGTGCGACATGGAATGCGTGGAGTACACCGAAGCCATCGTTGAATCCGAAGCCCTCATCGCCGACCTGGATTGCCTCTCCAAAGAGGCGCCCGACGCGAAGCGGCACGCCGGCAACTTCGAACCAGCCGAGGCGGTTAAATCTGTCTCTCTCGACCCCAGCAACGACGTCAGTAAGAAAGTCAGGATCGGCTCCGAGCTCGACCCCAAATAGGAAGCAGTGCTCGTCGACTTTCTCCGCGCAAACGCCGAATTTTTTGCGTGGAGTCCCTCGGACATGTCAGGCATACCAAGGGATGTCGCCGAGCACTCACTGGACATCCGAGCCGGTGCCCGACCCGTGAAACAGCACCTGCGCCGATTTGATGAAGAAAAGCGCAGAGCCATAGGCGAGGAGGTCCACAAGCTAATGGTTGCAGGGTTCATCAAAGAAGTATTCCATCCAGAATGGTTAGCTAACCCTGTACTTGTAAAGAAAAAAGGTGGGAAATGGAGGATGTGTGAAGACTACACTGGGTTAAATAAAGCATGTCCCAAGGTTCCCTACCCTCTGCCTCGCATCGATCAAATTGTGGACTCCACCGCTGGGTGCGAAACCCTGTCTTTCCTCGATGCCTATTCAGGCTATCACCAAATCAAGATGAAAGAATCCGACCAGATCGCGACTTCTTTTATCACACCTTTTGGCATGTATTGTTATACTACTATGCCATTTGGCTTAAGGAATGCAGGTGCAACATACCAAAGGTGCATGAACCATGTGTTCGGAGAGCACATCGGCAGAACGGTCGAGGCTTACGTCGATGACATTGTTGTCAAAACAAGGAAAGCCTTCAACCTCCTCTCTGACCTTGAGGTGACATTCAGGTGCCTAAAAGCAAAGAGCGTAAAACTCAATCCCAAGAAGTGTGTCTTTGGAGTCCCTCGAGGCATGCTCCTAGGGTTCATCATCTCCGAACGAGGCATCAAGGACAACCCAGAGAAAATCGTGGCCATCACCAACATGGGACCCATCAAAGATTTAAAAGGAGTACAAAGGGTCATGGGATGCCTTGCGGCTCTGAGCCGCTTCATCTCGCGCCTTGGCGAGAAAGGATTGCCCTTGTACCGCCTCTTAAGGAAGACCGAGCGCTTCACTTGGACTCCCGAGGCTGAGGAAGCCCTTGGAAACTTAAAGGCACTCCTTACTAATGCGCCCATCTTGGTGCCCCCTGCTGCATGAGAAGCCCTCTTGACTTACGTAGCCGCAACCACTCATGTGGTCAGCGCTGTGGTCGTAGTCAAGAGACGAGAAGAGGGGCATGCACTGCTCATCCAGAGGCCAGTCTACTTCATCAGTGAGGTGCTATCTGAGACCAAAATCCGCTACCCGCAAATCCAGAAGCTACTGTACGCAGTGATTCTAACACGGCGAAAGCTGCGACACTACTTCGAGTCTCATCCGGTGACTGTGGTGTCATCCTTCCCCCTAGGAGAGATCATCCAGTGCCGAGAGGCCTCGGGTAGGATAGCAAAATGGGCAGTGGAATTCATGGGGGAAACACTTTCATTCGCTCCTCGTAAGGCCATAAAGTCCCAAGTCTTGGCAGACTTCCTGGCTGAATGGGTCGACACCCAATTGCTGATAGCCCTAATCCAGGCCGAACTTTGGACCATGTACTTCGATGGGTCGCTTATGAAACCCGGAGCAGGTGCCGGCTTGCTCTTCATCTCACCCCTCGGAAAACATGTGCGCTACGTGATACGCCTCCATTTTCCGGCGTCAAACAACGTGGCCGAATACGAGGCCTTGGTTAATGGGTTGTGCATCGCCGTCGAGCTAGGGGTTCGGCACCTTGACGCTCGTGGCCACTTGTAGCTCGTTATTGACCAAGTCATGAAGAACTCTCACTGCCACGATCAAAAAATGGAGGCCTACTGCGATGAAGTTCGACGCTTGGAAGATAAGTTCTATGGGCTGGAACTCAACCATGTTGCTCGATGGTACAACGAGACTGCGGATGAGATGGCTAAAATAGCCTCGGGTCGGACGACGGTTCCCCCGAATGTCTTCTCTAGGGGCATATATCAACCATCCGTCAAACTCAACGACGCACCCGAACCCGAGGAGACCTCGGCCTAGCCCGAGGTACCCTCGGCCGCCGAGGGTGAGACCCTGCGCGTCGAGATAGAGCAGAATGGGGTCACACCAAACCTAAACTGGCAGACCCCGTACCTGGAATATCTCCTCTGAGGAGAGCTGCCCCTCGACAAGGCCGAAGCTCGGCGACTGCCTCGGTGCGCCAAGTCGTTCGTTTTACTGGGTGATGAAAAAGAGTTGTACCACCGCAGCCCCTCAGGCATTCTCCAACGATGCATATCCGTCGCCCAAGGACAAGAGCTGTTACAAGAAATACACTCGGGGGCTTGCGGTCACCATGCAGCACCTCGAGCCCTCGTAGGAAATGCTTTCCGACAAGGTTTCTACTGGCCGACGCCACTAGGATTGTACGCTCCTACCGAGGGTGTCAATTCTACGCGAGACGGACGCACCTGCCCGCTCAGGCCCAACAGACAATACCTATCACTTGGTCGTTTGCCATGTGGGGTCTGGACCTCGTCGGTCCCTTACAGAAGGCACCCGGGGGCTTCACGCACCTGCTGGTCGCCATCGACAAATTCTCCAAGTGGATCGAAGTCCGACCCTTAACCAGCATCGGGTCCGAACAGGCGGTGGCGTTCTTTACGAATATCATCCAACGCTTTGGGATCCCAAACTCCATCATCACTGACAATGGCACGCAATTCACTGGGAAAAAGTTCCTAGACTTCTGCGAAGACCACCACATCCGTGTGGACTGGGCCGCAGTAGCTCACCCAATGACAAATGGGCAGGTGGAGCGCGCCAATGGCATGATTTTGCAGGGGCTAAAACCAAGGATCTACAATGACCTCAACAAGTTTGGCAAGCGGTGGATAAAAGAGCTACCCTCGGTGGTTTGGAGTCTGAGGACGACGCCGAGCCGGGCCACGAGTTTCTCGCCGTTTTTCCTAGTCTATGGGGCCGAGGCCATCCTACCCACGGACTTAGAATATGGCTCCCCGAGGACAAAGGCATACGACGACCAAAACAACTAGACCAGCCGAGAGGATTTATTGGACCAGCTGGAAGAGGCTCGAGACGTAGCCTTACTACACTCAGCGCGGTATCAGCAGTCTCCGCGACACTACCACGCCCGAAGGATTCGGCCCCGAGGCTTCTAGGTGGGAGATTTGGTGCTTCGGCTATGACAAGACGCCCGAGGGCGCCACAAGCTTACTCCTCCCTGGGAAGGGCCGTTCATCATCGCCAAAATTTTGAAGCCCGGGACATACAAGCTGGCCAACGATCAAGGCGAGGTCTACGACAACGCTTGGAACATCGAACAACTATGTCGCTTTTACCCTTAAAGTGTTTCAAGTCGTTCATGTATCTTGGTCCCTTTACATGTATAAATAAAAAAGTCTAACTATCAAGGGAGGATCGGCCTTGCCTCAGCAAAAACCGACCCTCCCTCGGGGGCTAGACGGGGGGAACCCCCTCTGCATCAAAATTTTCCCCGGAAAAGTTTTCTACCAAAACGACTTTCGTGCCTTTCGACTATATCGATAACGGAATCCTAAAAACGAGCAAGAGAGACCTTGAACAGCAAGGCCGACCGAGCCGAGGGACTCCTACGCCTCCGGGATACGGATACCTCACTCATCACCTTCCACGAAAAGTAACTCGCGCCCGGATAAGTGATTTTGCTACCGAACAAGTCCTAACGCTCGAAACAAGAGGAAAGAAAACGCAGCTTTATACTCTGACTTTAAAAATGTTTAGGCCTCAGCGGCCGCAAGAAACATACACATACTTAGAATAAATTGTTCCCCACAGGCTCAGGTGTCGGCAGGGGGAGGAGCAGCACCCTCGACATCGTTCCTACCTGTGGCGGAATCTGGCCCGACCTCGAACGGTAACACAGGCGGAAGAATCTCCACCTCAAAAAAGGAAGCCAACACCGCGCCTGGGCCCTCGACAGCCGCATCAAGCCTTTGGACCTCCGCTAGGGCGGCCTCCTCTTCGTCGGGTAAGCAGTAGCCCTCGCTGACCAGCTGCAAATCCACGTCGTAGTGGGAAGCGAGGACAGCGAAGGCCCACCTAACGTGTGGTGCAGCGCCCTGCGGAGTCTGCTGCGCATGTGGCCACCCAAGGCTCACAGGCGACTCTGGGGGGAGCTGCCCGAGGGGACGTCGTCGAGGCCAAAGGTCCGGCAGAAGGCCGAGATGGCCTCGGACATGGCCATGCGATCAGCCTCTTTCTGCTCAGCTGCCTAGGCAAGCGCCTTGCAGTTCTTGACGGACTCGTTAAGAGCCGTCTCGAACCCTAAAGACAGCCGGACAATATTTTTTAGACACGAGGAAAAGAATGAAGCTAAAACAAAGTCACAAAGCAAGCAAAACATACCTTCGACCCGGGCACGCTGCTATGAGGCCATGGCTTGGGCGGACCAGGCAGACCCGACGGCCACGGCCAGACCCTCCGCAAGGGTCCCGGCCCGAGCGGTCGCCTCAGGTCTAGAAGAGGGGGAACCCCCTTTGCGTCAAAATTTTCCTCGGAAAAGTTTTCTACCAAAACGACTTTCGTGCCTTTCAACTATATCGATAGCGGAGTCCTAAAAACGACAAGAGAGACCTCGAACGGCAAGGCCGACCGAGCCAAGGGACTCCTACGCCTCCAGGATATGGATACCTTACTCATCACCTTCCGCGAAAGGTAGCTCACGCTTGGATAAGTGATTCTGCTACCGACGAACAAGTCCTAATGCTCGAAATAAGAGGAAAGAAACACGGCTTTATACTCAAATACCCAAATGTTCAGGCCTCAGCAGCCACAGAAAACAAACACACATAGTTAGGACAACTATGCTACATAGACTTAGACGTCGGCAACACCCTCGACGGTTTTCCCGACCTGTGGCAGATGTCTTAGTACTTAAAGCAATTACATTTTGCTCTCAGTCAAATACCATTACATTCCCTTACAAACGGGACCCCAGCTCCATTCCCACAAAAATGAACTACCTCCACACCAGAAGGGCTGCAAGATAACAAACTCCAAGCGGCTCACCGGCGACCACTGCACCAGCAGCGACAACGACCTCCGCCTCGGGCGGCTAGACAGCAGCAGCGATTGCCCCAGGGCAAACGCTACTGTGAAAAGGCCCTCGCCCCCGTCCCCACACGGGAGGCGAGAACAAGCCATTAAAGCCAAAGAGCCGGAGGTCCGGCCATAGGTGGCACTGACGGTCTCGTCGGCGCAGGCAACCACCTCTGCAGTGGGAAGCCTCACCTATGGCGGCCACCACCTCAGCACCAATGACAGCGGCCACCTGCGCACCAACGCTGCACCGGCGAATGGCGGCCGCCCCAGCGCGCACAAGGAGGTCCTCGCTCCTGTCCTCGCTACGGGAGTGAGGACAAGACCATCTAGGAACGCGAACACCGCCCCTGCGGCGTATGACGTCTTGTACGACCCCCCGGTGTAGCCGGCGGCGCGAGACGGGCCATGGACGTGGCCGACCTGCACGGCGCGACCGTCGCCCGTGCGGTGGACGGACAGCCACACCCCGACCAGGCAGCAGGTGGCAGTTCGCCTCCTCCGCAAGGCTGGTGAACGCCCTTCTCCCCGAATGCTGGAGGAAGAAGCGGGTCGCCAGCCCATGCGGAAGGCAGGACCCTAACTCGGCTTGCCCTCCACCCCAGCACGGATGATGAACATCCTTGAAGCTGAGGGCAGGGGGGAGGCCACAACCCGTCTCGCTCTTCTCCACCACAAGGCCGACGGTCACCATTCTGGGTGACCACTGGCAGGGAACTGCAGCCGGGCTGCATGATGAAAATCCTTGAAGCCGAGCGATGACTAAAGAGTGCCAACCCCCACGAGGTTGTGCTCCTCCAATAGCAGCAAGAAGAAGGCAACACTGGTGCACCCCATCTGGAGGCCCAGAAGACGGAAAGACGCGATGAATGCGAGAAGAGCAAAGGCATGGCTACGGCCCGGGAGATCGATCCCTTTTAAAGACAGATCTCCCCACTCGCGCCCCAAAGCATCACGGGCAAAGTCTCCCCCGACGTGCTCCAGGGTTTCCGCCCTACGACACGGGGCTAGGTCCCACATGTCATACAAACTGACCCGAAACGCGAAGATGGCGAACCACCACACACGAAGCATGCAACCACCCCGCGGTTAAGCGCTCTCGTCGAAACCAGCGGTCGAAAAGGCAGGCCGCCATGCAAGAAGCGTGCAACCGCACCACGGTTGTGCACCCTTTCAACTTCGTTGCAACCGGTGGTCCAGCATGGAGGCCTGGGCCCACATGACATGTAACCGGCGCACCGGTTACCACGTGCAAAGAAACTGCACCGCCACTCGCGCCAATGCCGCGTCTTCACGGGACTACAGAACCAGTGCAACGACTCGAGGCAGCCCCGCGCATGACCCAACAGTGCCAATTAAGTGCGACGGTCACGGGTCAGTCAGCCGTGGGGATAGACACGACAGTTGGTATGACCATAGGCGGACTGACAGTAATTGCAGCAATAGACGTACGGAAGCAGCGGTCCAACCACCAACCAGGCCCTGGTCCCACCTACAGGCTCGCATCCTCCCCTGAAGCGGCAAGGGAGCCCTCTCCTACAACATAAAGACGACGCACCCGTGTTCCATTCCTCGAACAACTCACGCACGTGCAACAGATACTCCGCGAGTCGCCCGTCCCGTCGCATTAACTCCCTGGCAGGACACACGTCCCCTCTAGCAGGCGGGCGGGCGCCGTTTCGCCTTCGTCATGATGACTGCCTCAAAAAATGTGTGCCACACTGTTTCGAAATATCTCCTTTCTTCCTTTCCTCTCTCTTTCTCTCTCTCCGCAGGGATCGGGAAAAGGGACATTTCGAAGGAGCCCTTTGTAGTAAAAGAAATGGGCCCCGAGCCCTCCTACTGATCAGGGGTTTGAAGGTTGCACCCCACGGGGTTCGGTGACCTCCCCAGAGCACTCGGGCTCCGAGCCCTTTACTGATCAGGGGTTCGAAGGCTAGCCCCTCGAAGGGATTCGACAGTCGCCCCAGAACATGCAGAGTAAGGGATGACCCTGGGTACGTCCGTTAAATGGCCAAGGCTCGGGCTACGCTCCCGAGGTACCCTAAGACATTTCTGAGACCAGCGGGAACAGTTTGTAATGGAATCCCACCGAAGGGAGGCACCGAGCCCTCGGACCCTATCGAATGGGTCCGGGTCCAGCAAATCACCTGCAGGTACTTTTGGAGCGCGCCTCTGGGCCACTAGCCGACCCTTATCGAACAGAGCTCGGGCGTCCGCTCGGATTACCCAATAGCAACTCACCAGAAACACCATGTTCAGCGCCCACCGAGGGTAGCATGGCGCGTTCCCCCCTCCTCCTTGCGGAAAGGCGACGAAGGGGCATACAATAAAAAGCCGAGACGGTCCTCGATCATCCTCTCGCTCCGTGCAGAGGCTCGGAGGCTGCTCTCGCACCAGGCTACAGCCAAATTGTTGACCACGTCGACAAACCAGCTTAAAAACTTGGAGCCTAACCATACACACGGTGTGCGGCCAGGCCGCATGAGGGAACAACAAGGCCGACCGAGGAATCACAAGAAGAATTAAGACCTCAGAGGAGTCAAACCACTCCTCCGAGGCCTCGGGGGCTACACCCGACAGGTGCGCTCGCGTGCACCCATCGGAACAAAATATAATCGAGAAAGGCTAGTCCCATTGCAAAAAATCCAGCAGAACCTCCAAGCGAGTGCCTACACTCCCTTTGAGGCTCGGGGGCTACTGTCGGGTACCGTAATTAGGGGTACCCCCAATACTCCTAAGCATGGCTGAAAAACATCTTCAAAACAGACCGTAAAGATTGGTAAGCACAGCTCAAAGTTAAAGCCTCATCTACCAAGGGACGCGATCTCGTCCCGCCCGAGCCCGGCCTCGAGCAAGAACAGTAGTCCCGGACGGATTCACGCCTCGCCCGAGGGCCTCCTCAGGCAGCGGGCACACCCCCGGCTCGCCCGAGGCTAAGCTCGGGCAAACTTTGTCATATAGCAACCTCAGCCAAATCGCCTTACCATCGACCGTATCGCATGCGCATTTAATGTAGGGATCACCTGACACCTTATCCTGACACGCGCGCCTCAGTTGGCAAGGTCGAAATGACCGCAGTCACTTCGCCCCTTTACTGATCGTTCTGACTGGAAAACAACACTATTCACCCCATTTCGACTACTGTGCCAACAACCAGGGTAAGACTAACAACAGTAAGTCACGGCCTCTCCCGAGTTCAGCCTCGGGCGCAACAGGGAGCTCCGCCTCGCCCGACCCTAGGCCTTGGCCTCAGCCTCGGTCTTGGGAGAAGGTCTCTGCCTCGCCCGACCCCAGGCCTCGGCCTCGGGAGAAGGTCCCCGCCTCGCCCGACCTCAGCCTCGGCCTCTGGACGAGTCACAACCTCACCCGACCTCGGCCTCGGCCTCGGGAGGAGTCACAACCTCGCCCGACCTTGGCCTCGGCCTCAGGAGAAGTCACCGCCTCGCCCGACCTCGGCCTCGGACCGACTACGATACAGGGGATACATCATTACCCTACCTCTAGCTAGTCGCCTCAGGCTACGAAGGAACAAGACCGGTGTCACATCTAGATTACTTCGTCAACAGGCAATGATGGTCCCTGCATGCGTCCATGACGTCGATTGTTCTCAGCTCTCTACGAAGGCAAAGAAACGTCAGCAGGACCAGGGGCCGCACCGCCAGCTACACTTCTACAGGGCTCAAGCACTCCTCCGCTGGCCACGTTAGCACATAGCTACACCCCCATATGTACAGCTGGACCATCCCCTTGTATCTATAAAAGGGGATGCCCAGGGCCTTCCCAGGGAGAGAGAAAAAAAGAGGGGGCTAACTCAGGCAGCTCACCTCAAGGCCAAGCCCTCTCTCGTGAAGCTTGTAACCCCTACTACGAGCACCCCGGTGTAAGATAACATAAGCCTCATCTCCCCTCTTGTGTCTCATCTTGCATCAATCCATCTGGGCAGGGACACGCAGCGTCAAATTCACTAGTCGGTTGAGGGTCCTCGCGGGTCCAAAACGCCAAAAGATAGAGATGAGGGTATACCCTTTAGCGAGGCAAATGATGGGGGCACCAGAAACGTTGTTCTATGGATCAGTTTACTCATGATCTTTCATAGTTGTTCGATTTAGTTGACCAGAGTTGATGTAATGAATACGTTGATGCTGTGTAGAATAGGAACAGTGCTGGGATGATACGATGTCGAGATGATGAAGAAATTGCAATGAGTGCTCTCTAGAAAATTGATCAACCGCCTATCTCGAGCAAGATCACAAGTTGTTGATGGTTTCAAAGGCATGCTTTCTTTACTCTTCATGCGCGTAGAGGCAGAGATGAGGGCACCAGAGACATTGCCACACCTCATCTCGGCTATGAGTGCACGCGCGTGGCTTCGCCTTCCCTATAGTCAACTTCCAAATTGATGGCCAAGATATCACGCTATTTAAGTTGATTAATCTTTCCTTCAGTTAGCAATGTAGGATTAATGTTGCAACGATACTTAGTATTTACATATGCCTTTAAAGTTAATTAGACTCAATTAACAAAAGAAACAATATTGCTGATCACCTATTCTACTAGATTGGGTATATACTACTCACCCTGTTCCAAACTTCCAATAGTATTCGTTTTAATTCTTGTTTTTTTGTCTATATTCAAATAGATGATGATGAATCTAGACACATATATAAAACATATACATTATGTATTGTATAGTATGAATCTTTTAATTACTCTCTCCGTCGTAAATTAAAATTTGTTGTAGACATTTAATAGATTCAGTCAACAATAACTAATGTATACGTGTTTAGATTTAAATATAGACATAATGATCAATTGCTAAAGTGAACACTATTTTGGGATGGATGAATTATCTAAAAATGAATTTCAATTTGGGACAGAGAGATTATTTGTGAGGTTGGGAATACTGTTCTACTTTGTAATGACCTATTAATGGTTATCAAGCAAAGTACGTAAATTTTGGCCTACTCAGTCCGGATCCAAAGACATGCCATCGGCAAACGAATGCATTCCTTTGATTTTGAATATATATAGTTTATGTATTAGGAGCCCTGGGCTTCCATAAATGCAGGGAGCCTCGGCCAGGGTGGGTTCGCTGGCGCGTGCGACGTGTCAGGTGATGACGTGGCGATGTTTCTGCGCGGGTGCACAGGGGTCGTGGTGGCATCGCGCGTGGGGATTGACCGTGTTTATACTTGCATATTTTGTCTGCAACGGTTACATAAATCGTCACAGCGATGTGGGCTGGTCGGTGTGGTGTTGTGGGTTTGCGATTTATGCTTGTATAATTCGATGTTAACAACTGCATATCAATCGGGTGCGCAGTGTTTATGATCATATACACAACAAATTATGATCCATATGGACACGACGTACAACCAACATTTTATATCACGTACTTGGCGTGGTTCTTCATTAATGCTTTTGTAAACTGTTTACGACACTTCGCACAGTTCTTTATGCTTAATATGAACACAGCGTAAACAAACTGTCCAACTGATCGTGCGCTGACTAGTGGACCCCACAGTCCCGCGCCACTCCCCCGTGGGCCGACCGAGCCAATATGGTCAATGTCCGAGACCCACCCGACCACAATCAATTCACTCCTCTCGGGTCCACCAAAACCCTAAAAAATCAGCTCCTCGCCGTCGCCGTCACCCGCTCCTACGATCGCCATCGACGACCACCCCCACCGCTTCCACCCGCCGTAATCGTCGTGCTTCATCGATTGGCCGCCGCCGTTCTCCCCCTGGTTCGTTTCCCCTCTCCTTTCGAGTTCCCCACATTCTTTTGCATAGTTCAGTCACCAATCGCCATCAGGTTCGCCACGCCCCTTCTACATCCCTCCCATTGATTTGAAATTTATTGAATCGCCTCATTATCTGTAGTATCTTAATATCTATCACTGTCAGTTAATATTTTTTGTAGGATCCGATAATGGCTTCCAATTTTTCAATTGCATAATTGTTTCATACTGTTCATTTTTTATATAGGTACTGAATGTTGTTTATAAACAAATTTTATGTTTTTTACAGTAGCAATTAATAGATTAGTGATGTTATGTTACTGTGTTCTTATTGTTGTTTCCAAGAGTTATACTACCTATAATTTTATGATTTCTTTTGCATAATTTGTTTATGCACTCTATGCACTACTTTATTTAAATGTGTTTTTCACATCTCTGTTGTTATGCATTCCTTCTTCACATTTATGTTGCCTACATCAATTGTTATGCACAATATGCACACTATACATACCCTAGCAGTGGCATAATAGTATATTTATTCATTTCTTATTAATGCTATATTATTCTTACCTGAAGTTCTTTTTAATTTACGAAGGGTGTTCTATCGCAACATGAAGTCCGGGATCGTCCTCCAGCTAATCCTAAACGTATAACCATCGAGTGAAGCCAAGAATTCTTCAGTGTTGAGATACCGCGTTCGGTCTCTACTGTAGATCCTCCAAACACAAAGCATTTTGTTCATCGTCCTGCACCCGTCGAGAGACCATCTGTTATTCATGAAGCCAATGACCAAACTAGATCTGGTGATGACGACGATGATTTTATGACATCTACAAAGAAGCGTAATGCTACTGGAAGTCCTATCAAATTCTTACAGAAGACATGCACAAAGAGGATGAAAGCAGTCGAAACTCCACGACAGGTTACATGTTATACTTATGTTTTTATATATATTAAATACTAATTAGTATACATTAAGCATGCGCTGATAAACCATATTAAATACTATTTAGTATACACTAAGGATGAAACTAGTCGAAATTTCACGATAGGTTACATGGGCTGAATTGCAGTTACAATATCATATTTAGTTTACAACATTTTGCCACCTTTTGTTTTTATTGTTTACAGACAATGCAGGTATTAATTATCTAGATATTGTGTTATATTAGTTGCACCCCATACATTATGTGTGCTAATTTGATGGCTCATGCACCATTTATTACATTTTTTCATACCATTTTACATACATTTTTTCAGAAACTCAATGTTAGATGCAACCCTCAGGATGTTATTATAACCATTAAGATATTGAATGAGAGGCAACGACAAGCCGTTGCTAGGAAAGGTTTTTCCAATATTCTCGACATAACCCTTGATGCACTGGGTAGCCGATCTCATCTTCGTTGGTTGATGGATAAGTTGGACCACAAGGATATGACAATTTGCCCTGGTCAAGGCAAGGAACTAAAGATTACGAAAGAAATTGTCCACCTTATCCTTGGCCTACCGAATGCTGGCGGTGGTAAGCCACTAAGCATCGATGAAGCAGTGGCGGGCAATAACTTGAGGGCTGAACTTGGCTTGTCTAAGGATGAGTTCGTTGTTGCATCTCTTGAGGACCGTTTGAGAAAAGGAGACGATGATGACCTCTCTATCAGATGCTTCTTTTTGATATTATTCAATACATTGTTGTTCCCCACTTCCAGCTGGGGCATATCTAACCATAAGGTTTTATTGATGGAAGAAATGGATCGTTTCCATGAGACAGACTGGTGCCACTTAATTTTCAACGACATTTGTGAAGCTGCTCAAAAGTGGCATACAAGAAGCACCACTAACGTGTCCACGACGATATATAGATGCTCAATTGTCATGCTAGTAAGTAAATAATATTGGACTGTTCATTTTTTGGCATTTCTCATGGAATCTATTTTAGTTACGCAGTTACCACCCATGATAGTATAAATTAATTATTGTTTTTTGTAGTTGTATTATTTGGACCACTTGCATGATGCTGCAGGCCCCCACAACAAACGTGGCACACCTCGCATAAAATTCTTCGATAAAAACATTATCCAAGCTCTAACAAAAGTCGATAAGAGGAAGCCACGCCAAAGCGGTGAACCATTCGGCCATTGTGAGGTATGTCATTTGTACAAAAAAGAATATGAATCTATTACACTGCATAAATATGCATTTTCTCTTACTATGTGCATGTTTTATATATGTAGCATCACTATTAGTTTTCGTACCAGTCCGCATAAACTCGCAATAGACACCATATACTTCATTTTTTCGGTGGGGCCCTCAATATATTTATAGTTATCTTTCATGCATTTACTTGTATTACAATTTTTTTCAGTTCCGAAGCACTTCAGAAACTTGCTATTCTGCTGTCCCTACTGTCCATGTACAATCAAAGGTTAGTTTATGACAAAACATACATGACATCCATGTGCACAAATAACTTTTGTGCATGACAGATGTTTTATGTATTATTATATCAATATGTTTCTAAATATTAATTATGACATATGCATTATCATATATTATATCACAGAATAGGGACATGACAAACATTTTTGATGTCCCTCGTCCCGATCCTTGTGGTCATCATACCATTCATATCCAGCTCCCATTGATCAAGGATATGCTTTCAAGTAAGATCAAGCAGCTCCAACCACGCGACCGACCGAAATTCATAGAAAAGTTTGTTGAGTACGATTCTGAAGTTGGCAAAGCCTGTTCCATCATAAAAAATACTCTTACCAAGATGGTTGTGAAGCAGTATGAATTAGCGGACACATTTGCTAAGATGATCGATGATGTCCTTCGCGCGGAGTCTGGCGACCCAGACAATGCTGCGGAAGCGCCTCAAACAGCTAAACCTCCAGATATATCTCATCATCTATCGTCATGTGATCTTCCCTCATTGTATTTTTTTTCATTTTATGTATTTTACTTAACCATTTCTCAGTTGTTTCTATTTAATTACTACAACCTTTTCCTTTTAGAGGCACGCATCCATTCTGGTACCCAAAATACTCCGGATCTGACTATGCTAGCTTCGCAACCGACTACGGAGTTGACAGGCACCCAGTTTGAGGAAATATATGAAAAGCAACAACAAATGCGTCGTGCATTTGAGGGCTGCCCTGATGATTTGGATGTTACTGCGCCCATGGAAACGAACACACACTCAAACGCGGAAAAGCAGGTATTATATACAATCTCATCATGGTTACATTATATGTTAATTTCCAATTTGCATCCAAATATTAGACAAAACCATAATAATGTCAACAGGATTACCAATTTAATTAGCAATAATATGCCGAGGGACATAAACATCCCACATCAACATATACCAGACTGCAACATTATGAGCTCATATCCGTCTTCACACTTGCCGATGTTTGACGCCACACCGCAAAAACATGTATATGTTTCATCTTTGTTTTGTCCATTGTAATCTCAATTATCGATTAAATTTAATTGACACATGACTGAGGGTTTAAACATAGTATCACTGATTTTTTGGGGCAGGGAGGTGACATTGACGCATCTCATGACACTCCAACTTACACGGGTCCCCTTTTTTATCAGACACCTAGTGGTCATGTAAGTACTCAAATTATACATTTATGACCTTCCTGCTTCACATAACTCATTCATAAACTACTATACTCTCTACCTGCATTATGTTTCAGGTTGCATCTGGTGAGGAAACACATAGCTTGCACACTACACATGTGCACTCACTGCCACGTTTAACAGAGTTGGACTGTGCTCGGTCGCTCCGTGATTTTTTGTGCTCCTCAAAAATCGATCCAAACAGGTTTAGTCTTTAACTATTAAGACCAAATAACATGTAGGCTGTTTCTTACATATATGACTAACATATCTGTTTTACATTATTATATAGGAAGGTCATAGAATTCGGTGAATGTATTGGAAATTGTCTCGATATTCAACAATCATTTGCAGACGGGATGTGTCTCGATAATGTTTTCATGCAGTGTTTCATTCAGTGTTTTCGCGATGAAGATGTAAATCATTGCCCGTCCATCAACAAAAACAGACTTGTACTGGATGTCAATGTTGGTGTATGTAAATTTCATTAATACCTACCTAATTTTGCAATACATTACATACAAATTTATATGACACAGTAATTATGATTATGCAGACTTTGCTCAATTTTGAGGAGCATGAAAGTTACAGCAAGTCTCCTCAGAGTTATGATCAAACTGTCCTTGATGCTTACCTGGACAAGACACTGCCTTAGCTGGACAACTTTGTTGACTACAAATTGGTATAAATCTTTATCTTTGTTTCAAGGTTTTTTCTGTTATGCAATTATATTCATCACTCACCTACACACTAATGGTATCACTTGATATCTCTAACTTCTGATATTAAACAGATCATGGTCCCTATACTTCATATGGGCCATTGGACATTTTATGTCATCAATATTCAGTTTCGGTGCATTCACATTTTAGATTCCAATCCATATGGTCTGGAATTGGGTGGTACTACGTGGAAGATGTTTCATTACTCCCAAAAGGACATAGGCTCAAGGAAATTACCATGGGCTAGGGTTATAATGAACAGGTTGAACAAATCTTTGCAACAAGTCCGGCCCAATTCACGCATTCCTAAATTTGGAAACTTCCCAATTGACATGCCACCTATGTGTCCCACCATGATAGCTGGATCTAATGACTGTGGATTCTTCGTCATGAGGTACATCTAGTACAATGACTACATGGATGGTTCTATCAAGCAATATATACAACTAGTAAGTGAATTAATGGTTATGCAGTTTTTATTTTTACGTTCCACCTTTATTTTATAACCTAATCAGTTTGAGATAATGTGTATTATGCAGGACAACCCTTGTGACCTACGATCTCTTGCTCTATATTACCTCACATTTCATAGCAAGAACAAGTGCCTCCCGTTGCCTCCAGAAATTCAAAGATTCAAGTTTGCACGCAAGTAGTGTCGCTGGATCAGTTGTTTGTTATGGAACAACCTTTTGTGAAGCACAACTATCTGTTGCATGCCTATGAAACTGTAATGTAACTTTCTATGTGTATTAAACAAGTTATGAAACCACTCTTGTTTAATGCAGTTTTTAGATCAAACTTCGATTATTAGCTCATGTTTGTATCAGTCATTTACTCACAAGTTATTGTTGTTCTGTGTTTTATTCACAAAGCTATTATTCATCAGTATTTGCCATGAATTGTTCTGTACCGACGAATTACGCTGTTTTGTTAACACAATTACGCAAAATTCGTATCCAGTTTACAACAACTTCCATTTTAGGCAGTACAACATTATTACTTATACTTTGTGAATATCAACTGGTATCAGATTTATAAACTTGTCCATATGTTTAATAAAAATTATGTTACTACATTAATCACAAGTTATTGTTGATGTGTGTTTTCTTCACAAATCCAGTATTCACCAGTATTTGCCACCAAGCCTTCTGCAGAAACGAATTACGCTATTTTGATAACACAATTACGCAAAATTCGTATACAGTTTACAACACATTCCATTTCAGGCAGTACAACATTATTACTTATACTTTGTGAATATCAACTGGTATCAGATTTATAAATTCATCCATATGTGTAATAACAAGTATGTTACTACATTACAATTGTCATTAAATCTAAAATCATCTACTTCCCACTAGACGAATCATTATCTGTGATACCCCCGCGATGTTTTTTTGAAGTGCATGTCTCATTCCAATTTGGAGCATCAGATGAACCCTTGTTCCTAGAACCTAGGGGCCACCCTCTCTTCCGACCAGTAAGGCTGGCCAACCGAAGCCTATTCTCCTCCACAGATAGACAAGTGCGATTATTGTGACCATCAGCAATGCCACACCTTTGACACTTTCTGTTCTTTTTCTTGTCTCTTTTTGCGCCCAACTTAATAACTCTTTTTTCGGTATCACTGGTTGTTCTGCCCTTTGGCTTCGCGTTATCTAGTCTTCTCAAGCTTACTCCACTCACATTAAAATCTAGCTTCTACAATTTTGAAAAAAAATTCCTCAGTTTTGAAATATTAGTAGATAAATCCACCTCTTTGTACGTAAACTTAAAAAAATACCCATGCACATGTGTTTTTAATAATACCATTACCTTTTTAATCGTCATATCTGTTGCGCACTCATCTCTCAGTGGTATGCCAGTGGGCAACTATCCAGCATCGTGCTGCACACATATACCATTGATGTTAACTTCATAATCAGCATCAAGGTCCAATCGTTACTATTTTGTATTGTAACAACTTTTGCTCTTTTCTAATCATGTATTACCTGTTCCAGTAATTGTAGCGACATAGCACAACGGGTATCGCACACACCACCTTCTTGTAAATTAGGCACCAATTGACTTTCCTGACAAGTCATACGATTGACAATAAATAGTTGTGTTTCTAACAAACAATACACACCATTATACATAGTAAACATCATATATAATATGTATACATACACCACCCTGTGCCCTTCTTGTCGGTAGATTTTCTCCTAGCATGTCTCTTACATCATCCCTGACTCCCTGTCGCCCTATACCAGGCAAGTTTCACATTTTTCCCATTTACTCAACATAAAAACTTAGTATATCATTTATGATACATGACTAGTTCAAATAATATAACAAATACCTGGATTCCTCCACCATCACTAGTACTATCATCACCTTCTATATCTGGCTCCAACCGCGAAAGTAGCAAAAGTAGTTCATCCATCATCCCTAGGGCTCTATCATGCCCCGCCTTTGAAAGACTTGCATGATGTACTACTTTCATTGCCTTTTTAAGCAACATCTTTTGCCTATATGATTTAGTCTCACCGTCTTTACCCTTCAAATTCTTATCATCCCTTGAAAAAGTCACATCTTGTATAGCAAAGTAGGTGTATCTCTGAAGGATGTATTCCGAAGGAATACGATCAATCTGAAGATGCATAAATGTTCGTAAAAGATGCACACAAAGCAGACCTACAGCAAAACAAGTAAATAATGTGTCCATTATGGTCACTAATTACAAATAAACATTTTTATATAACAATTACCCAATATAACATACCTATATGCTCCCAATGCTTGCATTCACATTCATACTTTCCAGCATCTACATCAGCCTTTACTTTGAATTGGTGTTGCCCCCACACAATCTTATTCGACCTTGAAGTATGCTGAACCACCCAATCATTCACACCACCATCTGGATCATGTGCTATCTTGTATGCAATAGCATATTTCAAAGACTCGTGAAACCTATTCATTATAGCCTTGTGTATGTCCTCGCTACACGTATCTCAAACATATACAGTGTATTTGTTTCCTTTCGACCCTACAATAGACAAAAATAGACATTATACCACGTTACGTTAAATATTATGACACAATAATATGCTACGTACTCACCATGCATCCTAGTGCCTCCTTTGCCTCTTTCATCTTCCTACTGTGCAGAAGCTTCAACATTTGCTTGGCGAATTGATGTAGTGGCGTGTTTGCACTTTTTACGAGTTTGTTCATGCTCTCGCCACGCTGTGTAGAGACCATCAACCCACAATAATCATGTTTGAAAAAAGCTGGTATCCAATCCTTACGAATTTCATACATTCTGGAAAGGCTGATGTTATCATGTAGGTGGAAATCATCAAGCAGCATTGCCCATGCAGTCTCAAACTCAGTTACAGTCAAAGGATGATGTATTATAGATTGGAACCTTGATTTGAAATCCTCTTCCTCAAATCTAGCGTACAACTCGTTTAAATATGGCATATACCTGTTCTGAACATGCCACAAACACAAACGATGGATTGTGTTTGGAAATACCCTGCCTAGTGCAACTGGCATTGCTGGGTCTTGATCTAAAATCATAAATTTACACAACATTATGCAGCACATTACCAACTATAATTGCATTCAATCCATTGATAGTAGAACGTAATAATTGATAAGCTTATTAATCATACCTGTAAGTATTACTCGTGGTCCTTCAGGTCCCATGCACGTTTTGAATGCATTGAAAACCCACTCAAATGTGTCTACATTTTCGTCTCCCAACAATGTGAAACCAAATACAGTGCACTGCAGATGGTGGTTACAACCAACAAACATTCCCAGGGGTTTATCATATAGATTTGTCTTATGAGTTGTATCTATAACACCCCAAATCTCATTTTGAGAATATAGTAAAATTTTTTCAAATATCTTGAATTATAATACATTTTTCTTTCTTTCTTTCTTCTTTAGAATCCCCATAACGTTTGAAGTCACATCGCCTTAAATAAAAGTTCTAAAAAAAGAATTTCAATAAAAGATTCTTATATAAACTAACCTCTATTGAAGTTTATAAGTATTAATGTGAGAACATTTTTTTAGAGATCACACAATATAAACTATTTTTCTTAAAATAATTACATGTGTGCTACATATTCAAAAGCAATTGCTTAGGTAGAATAATAAATGAACGAATAAAAATATATAAATAAATAAATATATAAAATGAGTATTGCATCATGCTGGATTCTGATTCTGCATTTTGTTTGAGATAGAAAATTCAAGTCTCAGAAAAATAAATAATGGAGAGTTGTTCCAATTTAATTTAATAAATGCTTCTTTCACCAATATTACATATAGAGGCATAAACAATAAAATGAGATAATAAATAAATATTCCACTTTTGCATTCATGCTGGGAATTATTTGAATGATTTTATATTGACTAGAAACTAGATTTGAATAAAGTTTGAACTTGTAGTTGGTAATAAAACAGAAAATAGAAATAGGAAAATAAATGATAAAAGATAAAGAAAACCTGGCGCGCTGGGCCAAAACCAACCCACCCCAATCCCCTTACACTGACCAGCCCACTAGCGCATGCACACGTCAAAACCCTAGCCATGACGGTAACCAACGCCGCTAATGACACGCGCCCAGGACGGCAAAGCGGACCCGGCCCTCCCCGTCCTATCTTCGAGTGGGTTTATAAAGCCTCGGGACGCATTACGTGGTTGGCCATCATCCGGTGAGGGAGTAGCCAGCCGCGAAGGGTGAGTTCGACGGAGGAGCTACGGTGTGTGTAGAGTTTGCCGCTCTCGTTCTTCACACTCGTCGACAGGGTTCTGGGCACGGAAGGGTGAAAGACCGCGCCTCGACAACCCGCCTGGGATGATTTCGCGCACCGCCGCAAGGCCACTGACGGCCATTATCCCAGTTATCTCCGGTACGTTAACCCTCCTTGTGAGTCTCATAACCACGTAACCCACGCCTAGATACGGCGGTAGTTGTACGAGTTGGTGATCTAAACCGTCACCATCCGATCCTGCGGTCCATTGCCACCCGTACCCCTTCGTGGGCTGCGTTTTGCAGATGAGTCCTCAACTTTTTGGTATTAAACCCACAGTCCACAACATAGGAATCTGGGTTTGAGTACCTTTATGTTTAAGCCCCTGTGTCTGTTTATTTAGCGCTCAGTCCAAACAGTTAAAAAAATTAGATAAATCAATTTAGGAAATGATTTTTAGTACAAAATTATATGCAAGAACTTGTTTAATGCCTAGAAAATTCATATTAAATCCTTTTCAGTTTATTCTAGTCCCTAAAATTTTGTAATAATATTGTGCATCACATAGTGTCTCTGTTTTAGCATGAAAACAGTAATAAAACTTATTTCTTGATTAATCTTGTGCCAGGCACATAAAACCTTCAGAAATTCATATCTCACAATCTGTAACTCCGATTTGATCCGTTCAAGTTACGTTAGTCCCGTATAAATATTTACTATGCAATAAAAACATTTCTTATACCATGTCTCATTATTTATGACTAGATCTTTACTTAACTTATGTTGGTTAGTCTTGTTAATGTGCTCATCATAATTTACTAGAATATAATTTATGGTCAAATTATAACTTAGATTAAAATTGAGATAATTAGTTGTAGAACAACCTCTCATATGATTTATACTGACCAAATTATAATATAGTTTGACATTTCAATCACACAGGTCTTTTATAAAATCATAACTCCTTAACCGTAACTCCGATCTTAGTAGTTCTCGATCCCACGATGTCGTAGCAACGTGTAGATTATTATTATTCAGTTTATACTTATGGTTGGTGTGATGTTAATTTTGTCTATACCATGTCTGTTTGTATTGCTACGACTAGCAGTGCGGTCACGAGGATTTGAAGAATCACCCTGGTAACTGGAATCTCCAGTGCCAGGCAAGTTATGCCCTTGGTCCACTTTTGATACCCAATAATATTCTTTATTATCATTATTCAGTGCATAGGTTTAATTTTGATGGGACCCAATAGGTCACCCTAGTCTGTTATCCTTTTTACCTTGTTTACCCCTGAATCACATGGGTAGTTTTTGCTATTGCTTTATATGGTTTTGGGATTAATATTTCAGTATATCCATGTTCCAATTATTCTGTTATTTTATTTATGTTCATGTCAAGATCATTATATTATGTTAATTGGAACATGGAGCTTATCTTGAGAAACACGTGCCACCACAAGGGAGGAATGGGACCCCTTGGCTAACTAATTAGGAAAGCTAGTGGAAGACTACCTTACCCGAAACGGGCAAGGGCAGTAGGGGAGTTGCATGCAAGGAGGTTCTTGGGTTGATTTTGCTGCGATGGCAGTCAGACGAGGGATTCTTGCAAGTGCTCTTCCCATAAACTATAGCAGGTTTTTGGAAGCTAGTGGATCTTTGTAAAGGCCTCGTATTGAATCCCTAGCCATTCACCTTGGTAGTGTCTAAGGGTCTAGCTAACCCTGGCGACATGGGAAACACGACTCGTGGGTAAAGGGTACAACCTCTGCAGAGTGTAAAACCGGTATACTATCCGAGCTCACGGTCAAGAGCAGCTCAGGACTCTCGCATGATTAAATTATGAAACTTAATCTCAATTTGTCATATGCATTGCATGGGATTTGTTATTAATTTTGTTCTATTATTATTTATTATGGTTTGGTATTTACTTACATCTAGTAATTGCTAATAAAATTTTGACCAACTTTAAAAGCAATGCTCAGCTTTAACCATTCTCTTTGATAAGCCTTTCACACCACATGAACTCCCACCTTTGGTGAGTTCATGCCACATTATTCCCCACAACTTGTTGAGCGATGAACATGTGTGAACTCACCTTTGCTGTCTCACACCCCCCATAGGTCAAGAACAGGTACCACTGGATGAGGCACATGGTGGATGTTGTGCTGTGTTCGTGAGAGGTCTAGGTCGTCGTCTCCGAGTTGACTTTCTGGCGCCAAGGACGATCCTTTGTTCGTTTTATATTTATAATTTATTTTGTAAGTCTTCCGCTATGTAATAAATACTTTGATTATTGTGACATTTATCTTTATACACTCTGTTATTATATATGTTGTCTTCTTTGGCGCATGTATGAGATGCACCCAGCTTTGTTCCTTAAAACCGGGTGTGACAGAAGTGGTATCAGAGGAATGTTGACCGTAGGACGAAACCTAGATAGAACTGGATAACCCTTATCTTCTTACTTCTGCTACTCTGATTCTTTCTAAACTTACCTTAATCATTTCTCATCTATTTCCGCTTTACTCTGATCACTCTTACCTATTCCTTCTAAAGACAAATGTGGATTTCACACTTTGAAATCCGTGTCTAAAGTGACCTTTAGGAATAGGAGACCTACTCTTAGGAATAAAAACAAAACTATTTTTATAGATATCTATACGCTTGAGTGTTTGTTCTTATGATACTTGTTTGATTTGGATCTTTGATTGAGTGTGATGAATTGTGGAGTAACATCCACAATTACATCTACATATACATATAAGCATAAGTATAAATAAATAAAATTCATGAGATTAGATTATCCTCCATTAAAGTGTATCTATTTTAATAGATCAATCTTATCTTGGAAGATTCTTTCTTATCTTAATAGATTCTCTTATCTTAAAGAATACTCTCCTATATTAATAGATCCAGCTTATCTTAAAAGATTCTCTCTTATCTTGATAGATCCATTTTATCTTAAAAGATTCTCTCTAATCTTAAAAGATTCTTTCTTATCTTAATAGACTCATCTCATCTCGAAAGGATTTTCATCTTATCCTAATCAATCTAACCAATCTCAAAAGATTCTACCTTATCCTTATGGATTCGTCTTGCCCTAATAAACATATTTATCCCACACTAGAGTAACAAACATGATCTATTCCAAAATAAATTTAGTAGATCTTATCTAGTCTAATCTGATCACACCAATTTAATTCTGATCCCATCTAATCTGGTTAGACCTAATCTAGTGGACAAACATGTTAGATAATGCTGGTAAAATAAGATTGGATCCTACTCTTATAAATATGTTTTAATTTAAATTGGAGTCTTAGTGGAACCTAGCCATATACAACTACCTTAACCACCCGATAGTTGCCTAACTCCTCTGTTTTAACCTAACAGAGATTTTGACCTACCTGTACCATATATTCCATCATTTCTCAAAAGATTCTAACATCTATTAATAATATATATGCCCTACCTTGGTGGATTTATCTAACTTAAACTAAGGTTAATCCAGTTATATCCAATCTAATCTAGACCCTTTCTAATCTAATATGGTGTAATCTATGTTACAAGTATTAACTAAACCATATTCATATAAATGGGTTTTAAATCTGAATTGGTGTCTTAGACCAACTCGTTCAAGAAATCACGACCTTGCCTATGATATAGGTTGCCCAACCCAATCATCCCAAGAGCAAAGCAAAACTCTGTTTAATTCACCTACCCCATGTACCCGCAATTATTATCCCAACTCGAATAAAGGCATCCAACACCACACCTGATGGTTCCTAAATCAGACCCAAGAAGGTTAACCTCGACAATGTAGGATACAAGTAGAAACAGATCTTTGGATGAATCAAGATCCACCACCCGAAATAAAAGTCTCCATTACTTAACTTCCTTTTACCTCCAAATCTTCTCTACACTCACCTAATAGCTAAAGCCTGTTGTACCCTTGTGTTCTATGCCACACCTGTTAAAAAAATTTAAGAAAATATACACTAATTGGAAGTCCCACTTAAAAATAAATAAATATATATGTATATATACTGGAACTTCATAAAAATAAAGTTAGCTTGATAGGCTCAACTAAATGGTGTTCATAAATAGAATCATTGAATCTAATGAGAGTCACTTAACAAGTGAGCACTAGTGAAATAAACTAGATCCTACTCCTATAAACCTTGTTTCCCCTCATGCACTTAAACCTAAATTAGTGCATTAGACCAACTCGACTATGAGCTAACCCAACCAATAGTGTCATGATAAATTGATTAATTATCTATCCCCACCTAACAGCAAACAAACTTTTAACCTACATCATGTAGACTATCTCATCTGGACAAAATGCCAGCCTACCTTAGTATATTCACCTTATACGACTAGTTACCCTAATCTGGATATAAAACAAAGATTAAGCCAAACTAAAGAATCTTCAGATCATAACCAGCTACTGGCCTATTCGTTTTGCTTACCAAATACTCTTCATTGCGAAGCTATCCTACCATGTGTTTCTAACTCTTATGGTCAATACCAGGAAGGGAAGATGATCAAGCAACAACAAACATAAATGGATCCTCCAAACCCTCCACCTATTAAAGTCGATCAAGTGGTTGCCGCCCAAAGGCTGGTAATACAACAGTTGACAGACATGGTGACCGAAATGCAAAATCAGATAAGAAAAGAACGCGAGGAAATACGTCCGATCCGTCTGGAGATACGTCAAGAAATAAGGCAAGCACGGTTGGAAAGACAACAACAACAACGCCCACTATCTCCTCCACCACCACCAGCTCCACCAAGCTACATAAACATATATATAAATTACTACTATTTGTAAGATCTAAATGTTACTTTAGTTAGTAGATGGTATGACACTATTTTAGGAGGAATAATAAGGTCTAATTGACCCCATGTGTTGCTAATAAAGTATACATCATGCTGAGATTTTGTTTGTGCATAGGTTTTGAGGTAACGTGGTTATATACCCTTTCCTTAAAAATCTCGAGGACGAGATTTCTGTTAAGGGGGTAGGATTTGTAACACCCCAAATCTCATTTTGAGAATATAGTAAAATTTTTCAAAGATCTTGAATTATAATACATTTTTCTTTCTTTCTTTCTTCTTTAGAATCTCCATAATGTTTGAAGTCACATCGCCTTAAATAAAAGTTCTAAAAAAAATTCGATAAAAAGATTCTTATATAAACTAACCTCTATTGAAGTTTATAAGTATTAATGTGAGAATATTTTTTTAGAGATCACATAATATAAACTATTTTTCTTAAAATAATTACATGTGTGCTACATATTCAAAAGCAATTGCTTATGTAGAATAATAAATGAACGAATAAAAATATATAAATAAATAAATATATAAAATGAGTATTGCATCATGCTGGATTCTGATTGTGCATTTTGTTTGAGATAGAAAATTCAAGTATCAAAAAAATAAATAATGGAGAGTTTTTCCAATTTAATTTAATAAATGCTTCTTTCACCAATATTACATATAGAGGCATAAACAATAAAATAAGATAATAAATAAATATTCCACTTTTGCATTCATGCTGGGAATTATTTGAATGATTTTATATTGAGTAGGAACCAGATTTGAATAAAGTTTGAACTTGTAGTTGGTAATAAAACAGAAAATAGAAATAGGAAAATAAATGATAAAAGATAAAGAAAACCTGGCGCGCTGGGCCAAAACCAAGTAACCAACCCAGCCCAATCCCCTTACACCGACCACCCCACTAGCGCTTGCACACGTCAAAACCCTAGTCGCACAGCCGCGCTCCCTTTCCACTGACGGGTGGGCCCGCTGACTAGCTCTACCTCTTTCGCGCACGTATGGTCACTGCTAGGCGGACCCACTGCTTGATCCTTCCCCACCGCGTGCGCGTTGGGTGGCTCTCACTGTCGCGTGGGCCACCGCTCTTCATTCCGCATCGCGCGCGCGTTACCTGGCTGGCTGGTGGGCCTGGTCGGTGTGGACTCCGTCTTCTCCGTGGTGGCCGCCATGACGGTAACCAACGCCGCTAATGACGCGCGCCCAGGATGGAAAAGCGGACCCGACCCTCCCCGTCCTATCTTCGCGTGGGTTTATAAAGCCTCGGGACGCATTACGTGGTTAGCCATCGTCCGGTGAGGGAGTAGCCAGCCGCGAAGGGTGAGTTCGACGGAGGAGCTACGGTGTGTGTAGAGTCTGCCGCTGTCATTCTTCGCACTCGTCGACAGGGTTCTAGGCACGGAAGGGTGAAAGACCACGCCTCGACAACCCGCCTGGGGTGATTTCGCGCACCGCCGCAAGGCCACCGGTGGCCATTATCCCAGTTATCTCCGGTACGTTAACCCTCCCTGTGAGTCTCGTAACCGCGTAACCCACGCCTAGATACGGCGGTAGTTGTACCTGTTCGTCGTGGGCCCTTGTCGCTAGGGTGCTTCTCGCCGTGGAGGGGCTACCGGCGCCAGGCAGCCAAGAGGAGAGAGAAAGGGGGATAGAAGGGTGCGGGAGGAAGAAGACGACCTGCTAGCCGTCAGTTGCGTGATTAGTGGCTAGATCTAGTGTTTGCCACCGTGCGGAGGGCCGTGTGCTGGGCGATGACTCGATAGCCGTCGATCTCTGGTGAACGAATCGGATTGGAACTTACATACCACTTCGCGTCATATAACCTAGGCCATCAGATCAAGATCCATGGGTCTTGGTTGCGTGCCAGGTCATACGAGTTGGCGATCTAATCTGGACCGTCGCTATCCGATCCTGCGGTCCAGCGCCACCCGTACCCCTTCGTGGGCTGCGTTTTGCAGATGGGTCCTCAATCTTTTTGGTATTAAACCCACAGTCCACAGCATAGGAATCTAGGTCTGAGTACCTTTACATTTAAGCCCATGTGTGTCTGTTTATTTAGCGCTCAGTCCAAACAGTTAAAAAAATCAGATAAATCAATTTAGGAAATGATTTTTAGTACAAAATTAATTGCAAGAACTTGTTTAATGCCTAGAAAATTCATATTAAATCCTTTTCAGTTTATTCCAGTCCCTAAAATTTTGTAATAATATTGTGCATCACATAGTGTCTCTGTTTTGGCATGAAAACAATAATAAAATTTATTTCTTGATTAATCTTGTGCCAGGCACATAAAACCTTCGGAAATTCATATCTCACAATCCGTAACTCCGATTTGATCCGTTCAAGTTACGCTAGTTCCGTATAAATATTTACTATGCAATAACAACATTTCTTATACCATGTCTCATTATTTATGACTAGATCTTTACTTAACTTATGTTGGTTAGTCTTGTTAATGTGCTCATCATAATTTACTAGAATATAATTTATGGTCAATTTATAACTTAGATTAAAATTGAGATAATTAGTTATAGAACAACCTCTCGTATGATTTATACTGACCAAATTATAATATAGTTTGACATTTCAATCACACAGGTCTTTTATAAAATCATAACTCCTTAATCGTAACTCCGATCTTAGTAGTTCTCGATCCCGCGATCTCGTAGCAACGTGTAGATTATTATTATTCAGTTTATACTTATGGTTGGTGTGATGTTAATTTTGTCTATACCATGTTTGTTTGTATTGCTACGACTAGCAGTGCGGTCACGAGGATTTGAAGAATCACCCTGGTAACTGGAATCTCAAGTGCCAGGCAAGTTATGCCCTTGGTCCACTTTTGATACCCAATAATATTCTTTATTATCATTATTCAATGCATAGGTTTAATTTTGATGGGACCCAATAGGTCACCCTAGTCTGTTATCCTTTTTACCTTGTTTACCCCTGAATCACATGGGTAGTTTTTGCTATTGCTTTATATGGTTTTGGGATTAATATTTCAATATATCCATGTTCCAATTATTCTGTTATTTTATTTATGTTCATGTCAAGATCATTATATTATGTTAATTGGAACATGGAGCTTAACTTCAGAAACATGTGCCACCACAAGGGAGGAATGGGACCCCTTGGCTAACTAATTAGGAAAGCTAGTGGAAGATTACCTTACCTGAAAGGGGCAAGGGCAGTAGGCGAGTTGCATGCAAGGAGGTTCTCGGGTTGATTTTGTTGCGATGGCGGTCAGACGAGGGATTCTTGCAAGTGCTCTTCCCATAAACTGTAGCGGGTTTTCGGAAGTTAGTTGAACTTTGTAAAGGCCTCGTAGTGGATCCCTAGCCATTCACCTTGGTAGTGTCTAAGGCTCTAGCTAACCCTGGCGACATGGGAAACACGACTTGTGGGTAAAGGGTACAACCTCTGCAGAGTGTAAAACTGGTATACTAGCCGAGCTCACGGTCAAGAGCAGCTCACGACTCTCACATGATTAAATTATGAAACTTAAACTCAATTTGTCATATGCATTGCATGAGATTTGTTATTAATTTTGTTCTATTATTATTTATTATGGTTTGGTATTTACTTACATCTAGTAATTGCTAATAAAATTTTGACCAACTTTAAAAGCAATGCTCAGCTTTAACCATTCTCTTTGATAAGCCTTTCACATCACATGAACTCCCACCTTTGGTGAGTTCATGCCACATTATTCCCCACAACTTGTTGAGCGATGAACATGTGTGAGCTCACCCTTGCTGTCTCACACCCCCCACAGGTCAAGAATAGGTACCACTGGATGAGGCACATGGTGGATGTTGCGCTGTGTTCGTGAGAGGTCTAGGTCGTCGTCTCCGAGTTGACTTTCTGGCGCCAAGGACGATCCTTTGTTCGTTTTATATTTATAATTTATTTTGTAAGTCTTCCGCTATGTAATAAATACTCTGATTATTGTGACATTTATCTCTATACACTCTGTTATTATATATGTT
The DNA here is from genome assembly GCF_902167145.1 of Zea mays. Lineage (NCBI taxonomy): Eukaryota > Viridiplantae > Streptophyta > Magnoliopsida > Poales > Poaceae > Zea > Zea mays. Next base: position 118,619,539 of record NC_050105.1, read on the forward strand.
GTCTTCTTTGATGCATGTATGAGATGCACCCGGCTTTGTTCCTTAAAACCGAGTGTGACAGAAGTGGTATCAGAGGAATGTTGACTGTAGGACGAAACCTAGATAGAACTGGATAACCCTTATCTTCTTACCTCTGCTACTCTGATTCTTTCTAAACTTACCTTAATCATTTCTCATCTATTTCCGCTTTACTCTGATCACTCTTACCTGTTCCTTCTAAAGACAAATGTGGATTTCACACTTTGAAATTCGTGCCTAAAGTGACCTTTAGGAATAGGAGACCTACTCTTAGGAACAAAAACAAAACTATTTTTATAGATATCTATACGCTTGAGTGTTTGTTCTTATGATACTTGTTTGATTTGGATCTTTGATTGAGTGTGATGAATTGTGGAGTAACGTCCACAATTACATCTACATATACATATAAGCATAAGTATAAATAAATAAAATTCATGAGATTAGATTATCCTCCATTAAAGTGTATCTATTTTAATAGATCAATCTTATCTTGGAAGATTCTTTCTTATCTTAATAGATTCTCTTATCTTAAAAGATTACCCTTGCTGTCTCACACCCCCATAGGTCAAGAACAGGTACCACTGGATGAGGCACATGGTGGATGTTGCGTTGTGTTCGTGAGAGGTCTAGGTCGTCGTCTCCGAGTTGACTTTCTGACGCCAAGGACGATCCTTAGTTCGTTTTATATTTATAATTTATTTTGTAAGTCTTCCGTTATGTAATAAATACTCTGATTATTGTGACATTTATCTCTATACACTATGTTATTATATATGTTGTCTTCTTTGGCGTATGTATGAGATGCACCCGGCTTTGTTCCTTAAAACCGGGTGTGACAGTATCAAAGGTAACTGCATCACCAAAGTCAATGTAATCTGCTTGCTGGCTAGCATGGGACCAAAAAATACTCAAAATCTTTCCTTCTTCGTCCAGTTGGAAGTCAAAGAAAAACTGAGGGTTATCTTTTTTACACAATGCAAAAAAGATAGGAGCTTAGATACATCATTGGCATTTCTTTCCCTTTGACGCGCTTTCTTCCTGTCAACATTTAATACTATATCATACATCAATACGTACACAACATCCTAATGTAATTATATTAGTATAAATAACAATATGACTTACAGGTTAATCATGTCTTGTGTAGTTAACGAGACATTCTCTGGTCCACTATGCATTTCTGAAACAAAATCCATAATACAGTGTTGTGGAATCCTGCTTTCTTGCATCGCACTAAGGAACTCTATGTAGTCGGGATCATGTGTCTTGTTGCACTGTAACTGATTCTTTTCTGTATCCTTCCTGAAGAACGCATGATTATGTTCCAAATGAATAAGATCAATCCACACTGAAATAATATTCTCTTTGGCATCGTCATATATATTTTTTAGTTTCATACCAGCTTTGCATTGTGTTCGCTTGGAACTTGTATTACGCACTTTTGGATTACCATATCCACTTTCAGCACGCTTGCCTTCCATTGAACAATTCAACCACTTGCAATTTTTCTCTTCCTATATCTCTTCAACGGAAATCCAACTTCATATGCATATCGGCTATAGAATTTGTATGCCTCGTCCACATTAGTAAATGTCATACCGACCTTCGGTACCAATCGTTGATCTATACTATCATCCTATTCAATCAATGGAGTTGTCATGCAGTGCACATATTCAAAATAATATTACAGCATGCTGAATTTCTATGTCTTCATAACTTACAGTATAACAAATACATGGGTATTCGATGAACTTACATGGCTTTGGAGAATGTGTGGTGTGTCCTGCTCATGATCACTAATTGTCCTCATGGGTATCCGTTGAGTTGCTCCAACCAAACTTGGATGAACTGCGTTGTTGTGTTCAATGATTCCTGGCGCCGGTAACGCAGCCGGGGAGTTACATCATGCCGACCATCTGACCTACTGGGTAATTTCGATGTTGTATTCCCTCCACACTGCACCGATCCTCTAGCCGTCGCCATGGTGTATGCCCTAACCCTCCTAGGTCAATGAACAAAAGCGGCGGCTGTGTGTAGCCCTATTTTTTGGAGTTATGCTCGTGGATTGGCCAAAACCGTCCTGGCCGATATTCATGGTTTGTTCAAAATATCCCGCGTGATTTGCATGTCGCGAGATTCCGTGTCCCAACTCAATTACGATTACCTGCCTATTCTATTACAGCAACATAAACTGCTCACCCCCACGCGTGACCCTACCACGAATCCACGATCCCGGTAGACCCGCTCGCCACCCACACCACGATATGCATGCGTCAGATCGTTATGCATTTGTTATCAGCAATTTAAACAAGCATAAACGCCCAAAGACAACCCGCTCGCATCCCGACATACCACTATGCCAATTTGCGCATCGACTAACGGTAAAATACGCATACATAATTGCGCGAATCACGCCTGACCCCACCATGATCCCAATGCACCCGCGTGGCACCCCTCTATTCCCTATTACGCATCCGTTTCAGTCAAATTCCCTATGCATAATCACTGTAGTCCACACGCCCGACCCCACCACGTCCCGGTGCACCGCGACGTCGCACCAGACCCGCAGACCTACCCTGGTTGGGGCTCTCTCTAGTAATGGAAGCTCATGGCTTCCATTACCTCATCCATATATATATATATAGTTTATCTATTAAGAGCCCTGGGCTCTATATAACTGTAGAGAGCCCCAGCCCATGTCCGATCACTTTTTACGCAAGCGAACTGATTTAGCGTAAACGGAAACCCATTTTAGCGTAAACAGAGTGACAGCCGCGAGCCCTCGTTCCAGAAATAGCGACTTAGGCCCACTTTCCACGTGGTCAACCATATCTTCCTTAGTCAACACATGTTTACGCTATTCCATTCTTCCGTTTATACATAATAGTGATTTAGCGTAATTACTTCAGCCGACCCATGTTCCAGAAATAAAAGAATTTGCCCACTACCCCACTTCCCTCGCGGTCAAACATTTCTATACCCTAACCCCCACGCAGTCAACCATCCTGGCCGACTCGCCGCGTTTCTTCAGGGGTCGCCAGCGCGATTCTTCTTCATCCGCCGCCGCCAGCCCGTTTCGCCGTCCTCCGCCGCCGCATGCCATCAACATTAATCGCCGCCACCGTTGATAGCATCGTCGAGCCACTGCCGTTGTCAATCTTGCGCGCCCCGCGTCACATTGGCTCACGTCCACGGTCGGTATGTCGTCCGGATTCCAAGGTGCTCGAGTTGGTTTTTTAAATTTATGCTTTACAACGCAACTTCCTAATCTCCTTCCTCCCTTCCGGCAGTGTGAATCGCCTTCATTTGTTCCGCGCGAACTCAACCCTAATTGGCGCCGCCGTTGACAGTGTCGTCGAGCCGGCCGCTGCTGTCAATCCTCTGCCACCGCGTCCCATAGGTATTTTACACGCCCACTAACGGTCTTCATTGATCTTACTGTTCTTGTGCGATTATGGTTCAGTTGTTTATCATAGAGCCTTTAGCTTTGATAAAGGTTCACGGACCTGTTGTTTTAGACTCATTGAATGCTCAAATTGTGTGGGTGAAGATATATGCAATGATGTGAATCTGTGTGCATGTTAGGTATTCGAAGATAAATGCTTTCAGTTATTTGAAATGTGCGTCTCTCAGGACCTTAGCAAAGCTATATAGCAAGTGGCTTTAGTCAAACATAATAAGTAGGAAACCCTTAACAACACGCATGTTGCCAATTTGGTTTTAGTAAGGGATAGCATGTTTCCTTTCTGTTGTCTCAGCAGGCACGTTAAGATCTATTCACGCTAAATTGGTGATCTACTTACGCTAAATTGTTTTTTGTTTACTGCATAAATTTATTTTTTTGTTTGTTGGGATATGAATGTTTATTCTAGTACTGTATAAATGTTTATTTTGTTGCTTAGTCACTACTACTACTGCATAACTATTTATTTTGCTGGTTAAATATTGTTTTAGATGAACATACTGTTGGTATGCATAGATGTATATGGCAATTTGTACAATGGAATGATACGTCTCTTTTGATGTTTTGTTCACTTACCATCTATGTTGGTAGGCCCATATAACACAATTGATGTGAATGATACATACCTTTATGAAGCAGTGGATGATATTTTGATGTGCAAACAAGTGTGCTGCTCATGACTTCGTGCTACTATATATTATTTAGATAAACTGAAATTCAATTGATTTGTTTTAGTCATATATAAATGTTTATGTTGATGCTTATTAACTATTACTAATGCATAAATATATATTTTTCTGAGTAAATATTGTTTTATATTAACAGTCTGTTGGTTTGCATATATGTATATGGCAATTTATATAATGCAATGATACAATTTTTTTGATGTTTGACTGTGTTGACATTTATTTCGTTAGGGTCATATAACACAATTAATGACATTTTTTCAATTAGTTCGTATAATCATTGGTGTATATGTTGTTCTAACTCAATGAAGCGCATATGTTTTACATTGTTCTTTTGTAGGCTGCTGCTTCAATAATGCGGAAGGTTGATCGACCCCCAACCAATCCGAAGCGTTTAATCATTGAGTCAAGTCAAGAATGTTTCAGTGTTGACATTCCACGCTCGACTGACATGGCAGACCCTACAAATACGCCATCTGATAGTGATCCTCCTCAGCATAGAAAGAGGGGTGTTGCAGCTGCTGCTAAAAACATTGCTATGCCTAATGTGGATGATGATGATGACTTTGAGCCACCCAAAAAGAAGTGCAATATATCAATGGATGCCCCAAATAAGACGCATGTGAGTTTACAACATTGCAGAAATTAATTCTTTCCAATATTTTAATCATGCATCTAATCTCAATACATACCTTATGTGCTGAAAGATATAGCTTTCTACATTACCTTAGCTCATTAATCCAAAACAGTCATAGTACAAGTAACTTTGTATAAATAAGAAAGCATAAATTGTGATATTTAAGTATTCACATATGTATCCATCTATCTACCTTTTCATTTCAGAGGCTCAACATCAGATGCAACCCAGGAGATGTTCTTGCGTCCATTCAGATATTGAATGAAAGGCAACGCCAAGCTATAGTCAGAAAAGGATTTTCTAGTATTCTTGACATGACAATTGATGCAATTGGATGTCGAACACTTCTCTGTTGGCTCATGCAGAAGCTAGACCCCAGAGACATGACTCTTCGTATTGGTCTAGACAAAGAACTCAAAATCACCAAACAGACTGTCCATCAGATATTGGGTCTTCCAAATTTGGGTGGTGGAAAGCCCCTTAATATTGATGAAGCGAACGATGCGGCAACACTTCGGGCCTCATTGAATATTAGCAAGGATGAGTTTGTTATTTCAAAGCTCCAAGACAGATTGAGGCTAGGCCAGGATGATGATCTTTCTATCAGATGTTTTTTCTCATTCTCTTCAACCGTCTGCTATTCCCAACAGCTAGCTGGTCTATTTCGTTCAATGAGGTTCTACTTACAGAATAAATGGAGCGATTCCCTCAAATTGATTGGTGCCATCTAATTTTTAGTGACTTATGTGAGGCTGCCCAGAGATGGCACAACAGGAGCATTAACAATGTGTCGGCGACGATATATGGTTGTTCCATCATTGTTCTTGTAAGTTTCAAAATTAATTTGGCAAATATTTTATTAGATTATTCAATTGCAATTTGAAAATACATAGACATATTATGTGTTTACGTTCATTTGTATATGACTCTCATGAAATATTTATATTATGTAGCTGTATTATTTGGATCATTTGCATCATGCTGCTGCTCCAAACAACAAAAATGGCACTCCGCGCATAAAGTATTTTAATAAGAATATTATAAGGGCGTTGTCAATGGCCGATAAGCGGAAGCCTCGCCAGGGTGGTGAACCATTTGGTGTTTGCCCTGTGAGTCTTCATTTCTTCTATCATAATTTTCCTGTTCTTTATAACAATGTTATTTACAACTAGTTACAAACCAATAATTTTAGTAGTCATATAACGATCTCAATTCATGCCATGAGTCAATCCATATACATAATTATTAATTTTGATTCTGTTTCATCAGTTTCGGAGCAGCAGTGAGACATGTTATGTCTCAAAATCGCCATCTACTTGTCAGATTGAGGTTAGGTCATATACCCACTATGATCTTTGTTTGTCTGTTGCTTTACCATACTTATCATATCATTATTATCTTTTTTTACTTCAGTTTCCAATGAGGCCAGAAACTTTTGATGAAGACCCAAATCAACATGGTCGACTTCCAAATATAATCATCCAACTCCCTCTTATGCAAGACCTGATGGCAAATAAGATTCAGATGCTTCCTGTACATCAACGCCAGAAGTTCCAAGCTACGTTGATTGATTATGACTTAGAGGTTGGCAAAATATTTGCCTCTATCAAGCAATGTTTGAATACTATTAGTACAAAGCAGTCCAATCTAGCTGCTACATTTGGAGATTTGATTGATGAGGTTATTCGGGCAGGCGAATCTGTTACACCAAATACTGTTAGTATTTAAGATTGACTTATATATCTTTTCTGTCTTCATATCTTGCATTTCATGTTTACATATTATGATTAATGTATACTTCATCTTTTCTGTTCAGCAAGGTCAGACAGTGGTAGGTGGCACAGTTGACCATGATTCTGGACCAGTATTTGACAAGACTCCTATTGGGAGTGTTTCTGCACCAGGCCTCTTCTTATCTGAATTAGAATGTGCTCGCGCTCTTCGGGCATACTTGTGTTCTAGGTTCATTGAATTGGACAGGTACATACTTTTCAATTTGTTTGACTTGGCATAATTTTTAATTCTTTGTAATTCTGATTGAACAACATCGTGGCAATGGTATTGATACTATTAAGTTTTATTCAATCTTTGTACCCAAAGATTTAGCCTTGAATAGAAGCGAAAGGAAAATAGCTATACACATGACTGAACTTTGAGTTGTAGCTTCTATAGGAGTTCAACTATAGGTCTCTTGTTGTTAAAGAGAAAAAAAAACTAGTTCAAAGCCTAGTGATTTAAAGCCTGCAATGATCTATTTCTAGACGCATATCAGGGTACTGAATCAAAGCTTGTGTCCCCCCATTCTTCTAAAAATAGCAATTTTTTGGACTGAACCAAATGATGAGAACACCTGTAGCCACGTTGTCATAGTTAGAAGAGAAAATAAAATTAAGGATATTTTAAATTGTATTCACAATTTTACTTACAGTTTTTAGAACGTATACAGTAACAGCATATTGCATATTCTCATTTGATGCAAGAAGAACATTGCCTTGAGCCTCCCCTTTCCTCCCGTCAGCTCCAACAGCAGGCTGTGCCAGACAATCAAAAGGCAAAAGAGCAAGTTTACATAAAAGAGAAAAACAGAAAATTGAAATACTAGAATGCCCATGGTCTTCTGAAAAAGTAATAAATACCTGTAATGTACCATCCATGGCAGCATAATTAGGCAAGTGTTTATCTGCATGGGTTTAATTCTGGGACCCACGTGTCGGTTTATGGTTGCGATATTTTTTAATGGATATATGGATAGAAGTTACTAGTCCTAGGAGAAATCGAGGAGTGCGTGCTTAATTTGGTTGGCGGCTGCGGCGGTGGCGATGCGGGGTAGGTAAATCTGGTTTCCATGGTCACTCACTGTTGGGCTGAGGAAGGATTTTGTGGACCTACTTGCCAGTGAACTGTTACCTTTGCCGGCTGGTGGTTGGACTGGCTCTGTGTGTTCAGGTGTTTCACTGTTTATATTTGAACTTATGGAACCATGCGAGAGGATTAGACTTCTTCTGATCTTCTCTAGGTCATGCATGTAAACTTATTAGCTATAATCCATTGCTAACTGGTCAAGAGTTCCAATCTTCGTTAAAACTTTTGAGCATGATCACCTTTATAACTTGTTGCATGACCTAGATCTGTTAAGGATTTTGCAGCCTGCACAGGTGATCCATCCTAGTACGTGTGGCTCATCAGTCATCAGGGCGTAATTGAGTCGATTGCAGCACATCTTGGTTGTTTATCTTGGATGACAACAGATGAGAAATCCAATTTCGTTTAAAGTATCTAAAAGTTGCATTAATTAATGCCCATGTTTGGAGTTTAGATCTTGTCAAATATTTCTACTGGGGTACAAAACAACGTGCTCCCCCGACCGCTTAGTCAAATTGTCATTTGTATAATTCCTCCTTGACACCCTTTTATATTTGATGACATGCATGCTTTCTTCCTTTATCTCCGTCAAAAAGGCTTACTGTATTTACTGACTACGGTGTTGCCAGCTAGTTCACCTGGTGCTTTCATTCCATAGTTAGAAGTGGCTGGGAGAGAGGGTGGAGCAGCAGTGCCACCGCATAGAAGTGGCTGGGAGAGAGAGGGAGAGGGCTCGGAGACGGACAGAGGGTGGTGGCTGAATGGCTGAGAGAGGGTGGTCAAGTTGCATATATATTCCCATTATTATGGATGAGAGAGGGTGGTCAAGTTGCATATTATGTAATTTTGTATCTCATTATTCCCATATAGTACCTTCAATTCAATGGTCAAGTTGCATATATATTATGTAATTTTATATCTCATTTATACAAATAACATTTGTTTCTATTTTTGTATGTTCAATCTTTTCATATGTAGAAATATAATTGACTTCGGTGAATATCGTACCAATTGTTGTGACATACAACAATCTTTTGCTGATGGCGCATGTCTCGACAACGTGTTTATGCAATGTTTCATTGAGTGTGTCCGCGATGACTGGTCTAAACATATTCCTCCACTCAATGCTCACCAGCTCATTCTAGATGTTAATGTTGGGGTATGACTTCTACATTTATACCTCTTTTTTAAATGCATAGCATATATGGAAATTACATAATACTTCTCTATCCTATTAGGCTATATTGAACTTTGAGGAGCAGGAGCAACATAGTAAGTCTCCTCGTCCATTTGACCCTTCAGTTTTGGAGAGTTACCTATTGAATACACTGCCTTCATTCAAGCAGCTGGATGACTACAAATCAGTTAATTTATGTTCCTTCACCCATCACACTCTCACTTCATTTTTCTGCATTTAAATTTTAATCTAATCATCCATATCAACCATAGTGTATTCAACATTTGTTATTTCCATTTTGTGTGCATGTAGATAATGGTACCCATGCTACGATCTGGACATTGGACATTGTATGTTGTTAATCTTCAGATTGGACGCATACATGTGTTAGATTCCAACCCATATGGACCAGAGATGGGTGGGACTATCTGGAAAAATTACCATTGTATACCTATGGATATGGGTGATAGGAAGGTTTCATGGGCCAGGTTAATAATGAGTAGGCTCAATCTAGCCATTCAAAATGCTCGACCAAGATCAGCCCTCCCTGCTTTTTTGAAGTACCCTATTGAACTCATGAATAACTGCCCAACAATGAAATTGGGGTCTAATGATTGTGGACTCTTTGTCATGAGATATATGCAGCACTACGACTACATGACTACATGGTTGGAGCTATGAATGCAGTCATTGATCCGGTACATAATACATAGATAGAATTTTTGTTGTTATGACATAATGTATGTAAAGTTATGTCTAACTCACCTTTTCCTTATATTTGTTTGCAGGATAATTCAGAGGACATTCGCTCTCTTATACTGCATTACCTAATATTCCATCGACTAAACAGAAACAGCTCCGTGGTTTCCCATCTGGATAGATTCAAGTTCTCTCACTAGTAGCCTAGTATAGTTTACTCTCTTAATAGTAGTATGAACATGATGGTCTGATGGCTTTTGGTGGCTTCAAGGTATCTTAGTACTAGCTTAGTTTAGGGTAGTGTCACTGAATAGTGTTGATGTACATATTGGTCTGTTGGCTTATGTTAGGATTCAGATAATACTTATGTCCATATGCAACTCTTAGCAAACTCTTATATATGTCGTACCAGATATGTTTTAGATGGATATATTTATATATGATAGTTATGCACTTTATCATTTGTCTTATGGTTTTTATATCTTCTTCAGTGATGTTCTTCAATGCATCAGATGTTTTATTCCTTTATCTACTGTATACGCCTGATTATCCAGTGCCAATGTGCTGCCTTTCTAAGTTCATTTATGTACAGTATTTTCACTTATTCTCTGTATTGATTATGCAAAAAACTGATACTGTTTATGCATATAACTGAACAGGTTTACGTTTTTTTATATACTTATTTACTGTATGCACCTGTTTATCCAGTGTCATTGTGCTGTCTATCTTTGTTCAGTTATGTACAATATTTTCAGTTTTTCCTTGTATTGATTATGCAAAAATCTGATACTATTTATACATATAACAGAACAGGTTTACGTCCTTTAATGTACTTATTTACTGAATGCGCCTGTTTATCCAGTGTCAATGTGCTGCCTATCTTTGTTCAGTTATGCACAAAGCTGATACTGTTTATGCATATAACTGAACATGTTTACGCTTATTCATTCATTTTTTCGTTTGGCGCCAGCCCATACATATTGACTTCATTTCGCCGGATGTTTGATTTTTTCAACATAAATACTGTACGAGATGCAGAGCCAAACAAACCCATCAGTAGCATAGCTCATAAGAAATAATTATGTCGCATTAATAGATATAATCCATACAGTGAGCTTTTAACGTAAATATTCATATTCATCAAATAGTATCATGATCATAACATTTCAATATCATCCATTATTTATGTATAAATGTTTTACAATCATGCCAAATTATTGTCATCCGAACCATGTTCTTCACAATCGGTATGTTTATGTTTTTTTGATGTGGATGTCTCATTCCACTGCGGGGCCATTGTTGAATTTTTGTTTCTAGACCCAGGCGGTCGTCCTCTTTTTCTATCAGCAAGGCTAGCCAATTTTACCCTATTTTCCTCTATAGACAAGCAGGTTCGACTGTTGTGTCCATCAGCAATGCCACATTTTTGGCACTTTCGAGTCTTCTTCTTTTCTCCTTTCGCACCTAGTTTCAGAACTCTTTGTTCACTAGTTTTTATCGTCCTTCCCTTTGGCCTTGCATTATTTGGGCGCAATAAGCTTATGCCATCTACATCATATTCCAGTCTCTAGATGCCATAAAAAGAAGTATTTATAGGTACAAATGTTATTATGTCAGATTATAAATATTTAATAACATTAAATATACAGAATATCTGCAATTTAATAAATTTAGAATTCATACCTTTCTAACATCCCCATATTGTGTTCCTTCACAATCATCATTTCCAACAAGCGTCATTTGCAATTCAGATTGATGATGTTCATCAATATTTAAGCCTCCATCCTACTCATTAGTGCATTATAGTCAATATTACAAATAATGTATAAATCATCTCATTTATTTGCATTATACATAAATTATATTGTTTTTTGCCATAATATTACCTGTTGTCATGAATGTACTGCCACATGCTCCTCGTTATCACATTGTGATACATGTTCACCTTCAGTGTTTCCAACAGCATCCTCTTTGCCCTGCAACGTTTAATTTTTACAATTAGCAATAATTAAGTTCTGAATAAAATGTTCAACAATTTTATATAAAAGAACACCCACATGGTTGCCTCCTCCAGTACTTGCACCACCAGCATCTTCACATCCTATATCTGGCTCTAAACGCCCAAGCATCTCCAATAGTTCATCCATTGTGTCCAAGGCCTTATCACTCCCCGCCTTTGACATACTAGCTTAGTTTACTACCTTCATTGCCTTTTTAAGCAACATTTTTTGCCTATATGATTTTGTTTCTCCATCTTTTCCACTCATTTTCTTGTCATCTCTTGAAAATACCACATCTTGGCTAGCTGAGTATGTGTAACGTTGTAGAATGTATTCATTAGGTATCCTTTCTAGCTGAATGTGCATGAATGTTCGGATTAGATGCACACAAAATAGTCCTGCATTTAAACAAGGGTGCAACATTTCACATTCACATTTAATTATTAGAGTATAAATAATATGACGTTATATCTTAACTCTTGCTTACCTGTGTGTTCCCACTGTTTGCATTCACATTTAAACATTCCTGCCTCTACATCCGCCTTCACTTTGAATTGGTGTTGCCCCCACACGATTCTTTTCGATCTTGATGTATGCTGCACCAACCAATCATTTGTGCCTCCATCTGGATCAAGTGTTATCCTATATGCAGTAGCGTATTTCATTGACTCCTCGAACCTATTCATCACAGCCCTTGTGTATGCCCTTGCAACCCTAATTTCAAACATATATAGTGTTGTGGTTTCTTTTTGACCCTGCATATAAAACAATTAGTTACGTCTTGCGAGCCTACTAAATAGCATAATGCATAAATAATATTACATACCATACATCCTAGTGTTTCCTTTCCTTCTTGCATCTTCTTGCTATGTAGTAGTTTCAACATTTGCTTCGCAAACTCATGAAGTGGGGTGTTTGAATCGACATGAGCGCTCTTCACGAGTTTGTTCATGCTCTCGCTACGTTGCGTAGACACCATAAGCCCACAATAGTCATGTTTGAAAAAACAGGAATCCATTCCTTACGCATTGCATATAATTTTCTAAGTGTTCCATCTTCATGCAGGTTGAATTCATCAATCAACATTTTCCATGCAGCCGCAAACTCTATTTCAGTCAATGGATGATGTACTATAGACTGGAATTTTGTCTTAAAATCCGCTTCAGCATATCGTGCATACAACTCATTTAGAAATGGCATGTACCTATTTTGCACATGCCATAGACACAACCTGTGGACTGTGTTTGGGAAGACCCGACGTAATGCCACTGGCATTGCAGGGTCTTGATCTGTAAATATACATTGTCTGACATTATTAGATGCATATTTTTATGTAAACATTGTATGGTACATAACAAAACAAGACTCACATGCATTGTAAATATGCACAAGATATTGAATTTATATTGCATGTACTTCGAGTTTATAGTTATTATATATACATAAATCATACCTGTCAACATGACTCTTGGTCCTTCAGTCCCCATGCATGTCTTGACTGCATTAAATACCCACTCGAATGTTTCAACAGTTTCATCTCCCAATAATGAGAACCCAAACACTGTGCATTGTAGGTGTTGGTTTGCACCAACAAACATTCCTAGGGGTTTTCCATACAAATTAGTCTTATGAGTTGTATCAAAGGTAACTGCATCCCCAAAATCAACATACTCTCCTTGCTGACTAGCATGAGACCAAAAAATACTCAATATTTTTCCTTCGCTGTCTAACTGGAAATCAGAGAAAAATTATGGATTATCCCTTTTGCATAATGAAAAAAAAGCCAAAAGCTTAGACACATCTTTGGCATTCTTTTCTCGTTGTTTTGCCTGTTTCCTGTATAGTTCAACAAAAAATTGTAATTATTACTCATTAACTTGACATGGATTTAAAAATTTATATAATAAATTCATAAAGAAAATGATTCTTACAAATTAGCAATGTCCTTTGCTGTAATTGGTACGTTTTCAGGACCACCATGCATCTCAGACACGAAGTCCATGATACAGTGTTGCGGGATTCTGCTTTGCTGCATTGAACTGAGAAACTCCATGTACTCAGGATCATGAGTCTTGTTGCATTGTAGGTGTTTCTTTACAGTATCCTTCTTAATGAAATCATGATTATGTTCTAAGTGGACCAGATCGATTCTTACGGCTACAATATTTTCTTTTGAGTCATCATATATTTTTTTTAGTTTCAAACTAGCCTTGCATTGTGTTCTCCTCGATGATGTATTACGGATTCTAGGATTACTAGCTAACCTTTCTGTATTTCTACCCTCCATTGAACAATTTAACCACTTACAGTTCTTTCTCTCCCTATACTTTTTAAGTGGAAAACCAACCTCATATGCGTAACGACTGTAAAAATTGTATGCCTCATCGACATTTCCAAATGTCATACCGATCCTAGGCACCATGGTTGGATCAATACTTTCAGGCTGTGAATTAACATAATCATAAATACATTTAATTTTATATTAGGTACACTCTTAATGTTATTTAAATTGTATAATAGACATAACCAAAGATAAATAACTTACATGACTTCGGAGGATATTAGGTGTATCTTGTTCATGATCACTAATGGTCCTCATAGGCACCATTTGATTTGCTGCTATCATTGTTTCAATTACTGTTGTATTGCCATCATTGACCCCTGGCGCTCGTAATTCTGCAGGTGGTGTTACTATATTTATCCGTGGACTCACACCACAGTTTGGAGATATAATTCTTGATGTGGGCGCTGCTGGTAGACCACTGCATGTGTCTGCAAGCCGGCCATCATATTTGTCTAATTATTTTATGAACTGAAGTAATTATACAATTGCAAATGTACCTGGTGCAGCTCTGTGCAATGACGCAGAACTATCATCGCCTGCTTCTTCTTCTCTGTCGTCAGCCATTGTAAACAATGCAATACAATCAGCCGCCAGTTCCTTTTTATATGCCCTGAGCTAACCAATCCCAAGTACAATGTTTACGCTATTTTGTTCGGTCAATTACGATCTATAAAGTTTGTTCCTGCATGCCAGAAGATATTGTCGGACTGGTGATAACAACTCGAGAGAATTTATCTCGGTTTGTTGAAACAGATTTATATTTACTCAAGTATATGTATCCAGTTACGCAATTGTATGTACATATTTATGCCTCACTTTTCTGCTTACGTGCATGCTGGGCGATATTTTCGGGAGGCTTCAGTTATGGTTCGTGATTTTATCGCTTATACCTGTTTACGCTAAAATACACACGGGTTTACGTTCTGTTGGCTTATGATTTACGTTGTGGTTCGATCAGACCAGTAAACCGCCGAACAAACCTGCGTTCTGCCCGGTTCCGTCTAATTGGCTGGGGCTTCCCGATACTAATGGAAGCTCTGGGCTTCCATTAGTTCGTCCCTATATATATACCATTAGCTACTTAAACCATTAGCTTGTCCAAAAGTCCTATATTAATAGTCAAGGAGTACTATTTCTCATTGCGTGTTTTAGTTAAAGACGAAGCAAATCAGGGCGGACTTCTTAAATTCGTTTATATAAACACACGTAAATTCACATTATTCAGAACATCTCTCGATACAAAAAAAAAGAGATAAATTTTAAAAAAAAGATATATGCACACACACACACTTATTGAAGGCCTGATTTGATCTTGATACAAGAACGCCGAGGACCAACACAGTTCCTACGTCCGTGCAAATATCGGTAGCTCAAAGCCTCAAATCAAGGCCTGCCCGGCACACAGTAGACGAAGACGAGGCTGGGAGAACAGATGAAACAGCAACCGCGACGATGTGCTGCTGCTTCGGCTGAGGCAGCCTGCGACGGATCAGTTGTGGGCGTGCTTCTTGGCGTCCTTCTTCTCGTGATGCTCGTGGAAGGCGAACCCGGCGGAGCCCACGGCGGCGACGGCGGCCACCTCCTCCTTGACCCGGTGGCCGTGCTCGTTCTCCGGGTCCTTCTTGGCCTTGTGCTTCTCGTGCTGCAGCCACACGTCGATGCACACGCACAGACACACACAGATCAAGAGCTGGACCATGGCATGCATCGATCAGGCGACCAAAGGGATGGAGGTTGGGTTTTTTCGGTCTCACCAGAGCGTACGCGCCGGCGGCGATGGCGCCGAGCTGGCCGAGCTGCTCCATGTGCTTGTGGTGCTTCTCCTTCTTCTCGTAGTCGACCTCGCCGGAGGCGCCTTCCTCCTCCTCTGCCTTGCGGTGGTGGAACAGGTGGTGGTGGTGCTTCTCCTCAGACATGGCTCCTCCCTCAAATGCTTCTCTAGTGAACTTTTCAGGGAGCTACTAGCTAGATATGACTTGTCTGGATGAATTGAAGAAACCGTGGTGCCTCATGGCCAGCATTTATAGGGGTGGAGCCGTGGACGCGGCAATGGCACAACTGGAACTGGCCAAGTATTATATACTTGCTGCGGCTGTTCGTGTGTAGCCTTCGACACATAGGATAGCGCGTCTTACATGTAGATAGATAGGGTTGGCCAGTTGGCCTGGCTTAACCGTGTTAATTTCCACGGAGACTTTAACTAGTTGGACAGGAACGCGTCGCTACCGACGG
The DNA here is from genome assembly GCF_902167145.1 of Zea mays. Classification (NCBI taxonomy): domain Eukaryota; kingdom Viridiplantae; phylum Streptophyta; class Magnoliopsida; order Poales; family Poaceae; genus Zea; species Zea mays. The sequence goes on from NC_050105.1 coordinate 118,635,660, forward strand.
GTTGGTCGATCTTGCCCTGGAATTCAAAAGTTTGTCCGTGACCGCGCAGAAAATCGCGTCGCCGAGACCATCCAGAAGATGAGCAGTGAAAGGTGCGTGCCGACGACCATTTTGCACTTGTGCAATGTAATAGTTTGTATACTCAATCCATTCTAAAATATAGTTCTTTTTAGTCTATTTTTTTCTATCCACATTTATTCAAATGATAACGAATATAGACATGCATACATAGAAATCATACGTTACTAGATGATCGAATATGTGATTAGTCTAAGAGTCTGTTTTGGTTCGTTTAGTCTATGGACTAAAATTTAGTTATGAGACTAATGTTTAGTCTGTATCATGTTTGGTTGTAGGAGGCTAAAAGTATTCATAACACATTAAATTATTCATAAGACCAAAATACCTTTTAGCATTTTCTCGTAATTAGTGTAACTAAAATAAATAAGGGAGAGAAAGTGAAATTAATATGGTTAGTCCCTTTTAGTTACTTCTTGAAGGACTAGACTCCTTGAAGGACTAGAGACTAAAGCAATTTAGTCTCTGTTTTAATCCCACCCATTTGATAATTTAGAGACTAAATAAGACTTAAATGAAGAGACTAATCTTTAGTCCCTCATCAAACTAAACGGGGCCTAAAACTAAATATATTTTAGAACGGAGGAGGTATTGTGTAAGTATCATTAAGGGGCTTGTATTAGCGGGTAGAATTTTGTACTCATGCTCGTACCTGCACCTGCACCTGCAGTTGGAAATTTGTAATATACTCCCTCCAGTGCAGTAAAGGTAGTCGTTTAGGACATGATTGTGCATACCAAGGAGTGATTAATTATCATAGAGTTTTCCCTGTTTGCCCCTATTAAATAGGGATATGAGTGCATTAATGTCACTAAAACAATCAGGCTTGATTGGTTGCTGCAGCAGCTTCAAGGCATTCTAGACTGGAGGTCTCAAGTTCGATTCCTCTTAACCCACGCGCGCTATGACTTCTTTTTGTGCACGCTCGGTCACGCGCAGGATGACTTCTTTTACTGTATATATATATATATATATATATATATATATATATATATATATATATATATATGCTTTTGAGGATAGAATAACAGGAACCATGGGTTATTAATAGTCTAACAATACATTTCCACAAATCAAAACAAGAAAATACTATATATTCTTGGTTATCTTTCTTGCATGCTCATGTGACTAGTCCATGCGAGAGCTGGCACTTAACAATCCACACAACAAGTGGCGGTGGCTGCTGAGACGGCGCCGGTCCAAATGCTCCTGCACCGGTACACACCGTCGTGGCCCCCGCGCCGCGCGCCTCATCAGCCTGACGGCGACACGCGCAGGTTTCTTGGGAGTTGGGAGGTAATGGATAGCATGCCATTGGCCGGGGGGCCGTGACCGTCGTGATATGCAAAGCAAAGTAGCCGAACGGCGCGATCGAGCTGGGGAGGAGACGATCGAACGAGAACGACGACGACGTGCCAACTTGCCGCGAGCCATCGTTCTCGTTCACGTTTCACGTTCCAGGCAAAGCTCGGTCGACGAGTGACCACGGGACGAGGCGTTCCCACCCAGCTGCTGCGGCTCCGACGCGTACGTGGTCCGCGCGCTACATTCTTTTGTCCCTTGTCAAGCGAGGCTGCCAACAACATTGTCCAATGCTGATCAGCGAGACGATCTCAGATCTGCAAGGCAGCAAATCATTAATTGTTCTATATTTTTTTTGAGAATCATATGTTAGGATTTATGGGCTAGGCCTAAATTGAGAAATTCAATTAAACTCAGGAAAATCTCAAAAGCTCATATAAGTGTATAGCTAAGGAATAGGTGGAACCAATAACACCATATTGCTAGTTCTAGTAGAGTAGAGCTAGCTTAAATATGAAAGTCATACTCACTCACCAAGTTATGGATAAGAAGAGAGAGTGTGGAGAGCCACGCGCATGCGCGCTCGCTCGCCTGGCCTGGGCGAACGGCGCACGACATGCGCGTGAATGGTCCACCGAAATCCGGCCTCTCGCCTTGCGGGGGCGCGACTTCCTTTTGCCGTTTTAATTTTGCAGCCAGCATCCAAATCATCCCAGTTTTTGCTTTCGCCTCTCTTCACAGCTGAGCCGCCTTTAGTTCTCTTCATCCCGACCGCAGACGTGCATCTGCGATCAGGAGAGCAGGTCTCCGGAACCCTTCGCCTTCTAGATACTGCACTGGGAGAGGGCGAATAATGTTTTTGGGAAGCGTCTTCACGCGACTGCTCGTGATCCTCTGACCTCGTTGTCGAGGACCATAATTAGGGGTACCCCCAAGACTCCTAAACTCGACTGGTAACCACCATCAGCACAAAGCTGCAAAGACCTGATGGGCGCAATTCAGGTCAAGGCTCCGTCCACTCAAGGGACACGATCTCGCCTCGCCCGAGCCCAGCCTCGGGCAGGAACAGTAGACCAAGGCAGATTCACGCCTCGCCCGAGGGCATCCTCAAGTAACGGGCGCACCTTTGACTCACCCGAGGCCCAGCTCGGACAGGCTTCGCAGTGAAGCAACCTTGGCCAGATCGCCACGCCAACCGACCACATCACAGGAGCATTCAATGCAAGGATCGTCTGACACCTTATCCTGACGCGCGCTCCTCAGTCGACAAGGCCGAAGTGACCGTAGTCACTTCGCCCCTCCACTGACTGACCTGACAGGAAAACAGCGCCGCCTGCACTACTCCGACTGTTGTGCCACCTGCCCGGGTGAGGCTGACAACAGCCAAGTCCAGCCTTGGGCGCCATAGGAAGCTCCGCCTCGCCCGACCCCAGGGCTCGGACTCAACCTCGACCCCAGACGACGGTCTCCGCCTCGCCCGACCCCAGGGCTCGGACTCAACCTCGACCCAGGAAGACGGTCTCCGCCTCGCCCGACCCCAGAGCTCGGACTCAGCCTCCACCCCGGAAGACGGTCTCCGCCTCGCCCGACCCCAGGGCTCGGACTCAGCCTCGACCCCGAAAGACGGTCTCCGCCTCGCCCGACCCCAGGGCTCGGACTCAACCTCGACCCCGGAAGACGGTCTCCGCCTCGCCCGACCCCAGGGCTCGGACTCAGCCTCAACCCCAGACGACGGTCTCCGCCTCGCCCGACCCCAGGGCTCGGACTCAGCCTCGACCTCGGAGGAGCCTCCGCCTCGCTCGACCTTGGGCTCGGGCCGACCACGTCGCAGGGGGGTACATCATTACCCTACCCCTAGCTAGCTCAAGTTATGGGGAACAAGACCGGCGTCCCATCTGGCTCGCCTCGGTCAAACAAGTAATGATGACACCTCGCGTGCTCCATGACGACGGCGGTTCTCAGCTCCCTACGGAAGCAAGGAGACGTCAGCAAGGTCCCGACAGCCCCGACAGCTGTGCTTCTACAGGTTTTAAGCGCTCCTCCGACGGCCACGAAGTCACATGAACAGGGCACCAACACCTCTCCGACAGCCACGTCGGCATGTGCATAGGACTCTGGCTCCTCTCTGCCGGACACGTTATCACACTGCTACACCCCCCATTGAACACCTGGGCCCTCTCCTTACGTCTATAAAAGGAAGGTCCGGGGCCCTCGTACAAAAAAGGTGGCCGCGCGGGAGGACGGGCTGACGAGCAGCCTCTCTCTCTCCCTCGCGAACGCTTGTAACCCCCTACTGCAAGTGCATCCGCCCTGGGCGCAGAACAACACGAGCCGCAGTTCCCCTCATTGTCTTCCCCCTTGTGTTCCGTCTCGCGCCGACCCATCTGGGCTGGGACACGCAGCGACAATTTACTCGTCGGTCCAGGGACCCCCCGGGGTCGAAACGCCGATAGTTGGCGCGCCAGGTAGGGGCCTGCTGCGTGTTGACGAACAGCTTCCCGTCAAGCTCCAGATGAGTAGTCTCCAGCAACCTCTCCAGCCCGGGACGCTGCTCCGTTTCGGGAGTCTCGAGTTCATGTCCCTCAACAGCAGCTACAACATGGTACTCCTTCCTCCGGCGCGCAACAACGACAATGGCGGCCGTCAGCCCGCCCGCCGGCGGCGGAATCGACAACGTCTTCCCCGCATGGCGGAAGAACAGCATCTGAGTCTGTCCCATCACCTTCCCCATCGACGGAGGAGGAGGCGAGGCAACCATGGCCAAGCAGGAGGCGGCACCTCGTCGGCTGTCGAGCGAGTCGACGATGCCGGCGCCCCAGCGGGGGACACGTCGGGCGTCGACCTCGCGTCTGAAACGAAGACGGGCGTTGTTTCCCCGCGACACGCCAACCCCAAGCGGACGAATGACGCCAGCACGCTCGCGAAGGACCTGCTGGGCGTTAGCCTCGTACCTGAGATAACGGTGCAGTCCGTCTCCGACGCGACTCCGTCACCATCCATCGATCAAGAGGTACTGTTGGGGACTTGTTCTCAAATGCTATGAGTCAAGAACAAGACAACACAAAAATAGGTTAATGGTTAACATCCTTCGTCCTTCGAATCATTATTTCCTTAAGGATATAATGATCTTCAGACGAAGGTCATGAAGGACGCACCTTCATCATGATAATATATGATAATGAAAGAAGAAACATGTGAAAACATGAGAAATAACACGAATAATCATATGATATCGTTCATATATCTTTTATTATATAATCATGAATGAATAAGAACAATATTGAATTACATTTGTACCTTCGGCTTGAAGGAAAGTACAAGCGTGACGCAAAAGCGAATGCCAAGTCAGCGTGTCCAGTTCAGGAGTACTATTCATCTATTTATAGGCACGGGTCGCAACCTATGCAAAATTACATTCAGGCCCTTTACATTTGATAATAACTTTATAGTAATTTATCAGGGTCTAGATAGCCTTTTCCTCTTTAAGTCGGTTTCTTTTTTCCTGTCATCATGTCGAAGCTCCTTTGTGCACAGCTTCGGCTCTGCGCCACCATTCATACTCTTCACACTGTGGTTTTGATTTATGTCCGAATGTACCTGTTTACACATTATACTCCAGAAACATAGTTAAATCGTGTTTTTGAGGACCTTCGAAAGCCGAAGGCCCCCAACAGTAGCCCCTCGCAATATTAATTTGCTGAAATACCAAATTCAAATTGCGATATGGACGAAGGCCTTAAGCCGAAGGTCTGAAAAAACACCTTCCCTTTGCTAGAATAGCAACAGTGAGTGACAAGTGGGGCCCTGCCACTTGCGATGTACTGGGCGTATAAATAAGAAGGCATCGCCAGCTCATTTGGCACGCTCTCTTGCCGCCGGCTCCTGTCTTCCTAATTTTTAGCTCTTTGCCCACCAACGCTTGCCTGGCCTTCTACATTTTTAAGCTTCGTCTTTGAGAGTACCTCCCTGGCGTTTTCGAAGATGTCTGAAGGCAAGAAAACTGTCGCTGAGTCGAAGCTAAGCCTTTCTGAAGAGATGAACCTCGGCTTCCTTGAATCAATAGCAAAGACAAATACAGAGAAGATTACTAGGGAGATTTTAGAGGGTATGTCTGAAGACACTGGTGATAGCGACAGCTATGATGTGGAAAGTGGCGGTGAAGATTCCGAAGATCGACCTTGGCCACCAAGCCATGCAGTTTTTGGAAAATCAAGCATCAAACAAAGTCACCTTGTCAATATGAGGGGCAGATATTTTCGAGATTTAACTATTGTAAGGGCTGACGAAGGGGAGAAAACTTGTCCGACTCCTGAGGAAAATGAAGTCGTGATATTCCGAAGCTTCTTTAAGGCTGGACTTCGGTTTCCTTTGAGCAGCTTCGTGGTAGAAGTTTTGAAGATATTTGAAATCTACCTTCATCAAATTACTCCTGAAGCAATCATAAGGATGGGAATCTTCGTATGGGCCACGAAGAGCCAAGGTTTGGAACCAAATGCAAAAAGTTTCTGCAATATGCATGAGTTATTGTATGAGACGAAACCATGGGGTAAGGAACAATATCACAACAATTTTGGCTGTTATAGCTTCGGTGCCCGTTCTGGGTCAAGCTGTCCTGTGCCAACTTTTCGGAAAAGATGGCCTAGGGACTGGATGAAGGAATGGTTCTACGTGAAAAATGATTTGAAAACACGAGAAGACATTAAAGGTATCATTATGCATCCTATCTAGCAGCGCTTCGGCCTTCGGAAACCGAAGGTAGAAATTGACGAAGCAGCTGAAGAATGTCGGAGAGCCTTCGGAGTAGTTTGCTCTTTCATTGGGACAAGGGACTTGATCCAGGAACACATTGCCTTCAGAGTATGGACACTTGCAGATAACTGGGAAATGCCAAAAGAAACTGTTGACGAACCTAACGAAGGTGGACTGGTTAGGTTAAAATTTACCTTCAAGTATGGAGATAAGTTCGTCGAGCTAGATGACGACTGGCTAAAAAGCATTGAGGCCGTAAGCGATGAGCTGCTTGGTCCATATTCGAAGGCAGAAGATACTGCACTATCCGCAGCCTTCGGAGGCCGAAAGAAGAAAAGGCTCAACCGAGTATTTGATGCCATTGGGTTTGTATATCCTGACTACCATTACCCAACACGGGGTCAAAAAAGGAAAGATACGACGTCTACAAAGGAAGCCGCCACAGCTGCTCTCAGTGAGCCAGCGCCGAAGAGGAAAAAAGATAAAAGTTCTTACGCACCATCCAGGCTATATTGAACCGGCCACAGTGCCCGAGTTTGTCGGTGAATCTTCTTCGGCCCCTGAGGCTAAAGAGGCGACTCCCCTGAAGAATATTGAAGAGCTGGTCACAATGCCGGAAACAAAGAAAATAGAAGAACCGAAGGCTGAAGAAACAAAGACATCTGAAATTTTAAGTCCTTCAGCAAAAGTTGAAATACCGAAAAGCCAAAAAGGGCCAGCATTGACCCCCAAAAGAAAAAGAATGGTTAATGTACTGGATGTATTGGAGACATAAAGTCTTCAAGCAGCACTCCGAAGAAGATTGCCAAAACTCCTGAAGTGCAAATCGAAGCCTTTGAGACAGAAGCTTCAAAACACCAAGCTGAATCTGAAACTGGGCCCTCAGAGCCCGCCAAGGTACAATTCTTGGAAACCAAAGGAACAGAAACAACAGAACAAATCTTTGTTGAAGAAAGCGGCACTGCCGCCCCCGAAGCCTGTTCTGAAGCTTCCGATTATATTTTACGACATGCTTCGGGAAAGAAATTGACTGAAAAAGAGAAGCAGGAGGCTCAGTTCTATGCCCGAAGACTGAAATATCCCAAGGGGGTGTTGATATTCAATGGCAGCGGAGAAGAAGACTTTTTGTATTGTCTCCCTGACAGCAAGGAGAGTTCAGTCTGTCGAGAGATGAGCAAAAGCTTCGGATTCCCAACACTAGAAGACGGGCTCTCAGTGTTATCAAAGAACGAGCTGGCTGACAGCTTAGCGTACAATAGTTTAAAGGTGAAACAATGAAATCTTTGCATTATTTATTGAAACCAAAAAAATTTTATTTGCTTAAATTTATTTAACAAACATTTTTCTCCAGGGTCTTATACTTAGCAATGCCCTCAGGGCACAAAAAGATGTTGAAGACGAAGGGTATACCATAGCCTTGAGCAACCTTCGTTCCGAAGTAATTGAACTGAGGAACGAAGGTCTCGAAAAAGATAAAATATTGCACTCGCTATTGAATAAAATAAAAGAAGACGAAGCTGCTTTCAAAACTCAAGCCGAAGCTCAGAGGCGCGAAATCGAAGATCTTCGGAAACAACTAGTCAGAGCTAAAGAAGAATGCACACTTGAAGAAACAAAACGAGAGATTAGTGAACAATGGGCCAATCATTTAGAAAGAAACGTTGAAGAGCTTCGTGCGTCCAAGAAAAAGTGTTATGAAAAATCTATGGAATGCGTTAAGAAAATAAGAACCAGCTTCGCCAGCGTCGGCGCATTCTCAAGTGAGGAGGACTTCATAAGGGGTGACCCCGAAGGCCCAATTGGATGGATCAGCCACGAAGCTGAAGCTTTTGAAGAAGTTTTGAATAGCCGTGGAGACATATGTGCCTTTACGGGTGCCAGGGGGATTGCCACTATTTTGGAGAGGAAAGGCTGTAACCATGTAAAATTTTTGGCACAATCTGAAGCCGCATTGTCCTCTGAAGATATAAAACACCCATCGGCCGAAGCGAGCTTGGTTGGTGGAAAATTTTTCACCGATATCTGGGACAATGGTGGCAGGGAGATGGCCCAAGAAATTATACAAAAGAGCAAAAAAGGTATTCATGACGCTAGAAAAGTAGCAGAGACCGCTGAGAAGAGTGCAGATGTCGAAGTGCCAATAGGTACTGGCTACCAGTTTTTGGCTCTGTTGTAATTTTTGATTTCGAACTTGTTTACACTTTGTAACACAGCTGCACTTTCTCGCCCCTCAGAGCGTGCCAAGCCATCCGCGGACCCCCACGCGAAGGGGGACGACGAAATTAGAAAAATGGCTGAAGCTATCATGGATAAAGTTGTTGATCAACTACTGAACGAAGCTGCAGAAGTTGTTTTAAGGGAAGACTAGATGTTATTGCAAAAAAACATTTGGAATGTAATATTCATTGAACACATGTAATATTGTGTAACTTTGAATGTAATATATAAGCTATTTATGGTTCAATTTTTTACGATGCATGAAACTTTATATACATACCGTTTTTTGAGCCTTCGGCGAAAAAAATACCTTCCCTTCTTTTCATGCTTCGTAAATAATATCCGTATTTTCATAAAAACGTCCAATCTTCGTAAAATCAATAGCCGATAAATCTTTTCATTTCGGAGTTTGACGAAGGTATGCTTCTTCGAAATTTACTTTTTTGTGCCTTGGCACTGTTTCTTCGAAACAATCTCCAAATATCAACATTGATTCCTTTCTTACGTCATTGATGCAGTATGATGTATGATGTTATGCTATGTAAATGATGAGATGATGTGATGTTATGCAAAATGATATTTGCTGAAGATCGACGTTTATTTTTCACTTTAAGCCTCCCTTAGGAGCTTCTTCGCCTTTTACTTCAGCGGAATCAGCGTTTATTTTTCGCTGTAAGCCTCCCTTAGGAGCTTCTTCGCCTTTTACTTTCAGCGGTATCAGCGTTTATTTTTCACTGTAAGCCTCCCTTAGGAGCTTCTTCACCTTTTACTTTCAGCGGTATCAGCGTTTATTTTTCGCTGTAGGCTCTGCATTCCCTTCGGAACGACTTTTGAGCAGAAAACTTACGCTGCGCTCTCTTAGGAACGACTTTTTGTTATTTTGGAAATTCCCCTTGCAATCATAAATATTATGCTTTGGCAACTCCGCTACTCTGTGGAGAAGGTATACTTTTATTGTGGCAAAAAACGAAACTATTACAAGAAGTTTGAAAAACGCAAAAAATATTTAGGCTTTCAATAATTGTTCCTTATTAAAAAAGAAAATGATACTGAATGAAAAAACTGCTGCCGAAGTAGGATATTTGTTAGTAAATATGCTTCGATTCTAGCACGGTACTATTGACTGTGCGAGCTTCGGACTCTTCTCTGAAGTCCCGTTGAAGGTGGGGATGTTTACTCCCTTCTGGCTGCTGGCCTTGTTGCATTGGCGGTGGAGGGGGAAGCTGTTGCCAGGATGCCTGAGGTTGGCTTGCCGAAGCGACAGAAGCTACAGGGTGGTTGCCTACATACTCTGGAATGTATGGCGAATGGTACGAAGCAGTGTGCATAACTTGCTTCGGCTGGCTCTGTTGGGCCGCAGCTTCTGCTATCTCTTTTTGTTTCTGGATGGTAACATGGCACATCCTGGTGGTATGGCCCTTGTCCTCACCGCAGAATAGGCAATAGATCTTCCTGGGCTGATCCCCAAATCTCCCTCTGAAGCCCCTGGCGCCTCTACCCCTTGGAGCTGGAGGTCGAGGATAGCTCTGCTGCTGCCCCGAAGCCTGAGAGGAATATTGCGGCCTCTGCTGCTGGCTTCCCTTGTCATCATTCTGAGTGGAATGAATCAATCTGACATGTCTGGGATGAAATCTCGCTCCAAAGCCCCTGGCTATTTCGGAGAACCTGTAAGCTTCCTCCCTTCTCTGTCGAAAATCATTGTCAGCGCGGATGTATTCATCCATCTTCTGAAGCAATTTCTCTAGAGTCTGAGGGGACTTTCTGGCAAAGTATTGGGCTGAAGGTCCCGGTCGAAGCCCCTTAATCATGGCCTCAATGAAAATTTCATTGGGCACTCTTGGCGCTTGTGCCCTCAGGCGTAAGAATCTTCGGACATACGCCTGAAGATACTCTTCGTGATCTTGGGTGCACTGGAATAAAGCTTGAGCGGTAACCGACTTCGTTTGGAACCCTTGGAAGCTGGTGATCAGCATATCCTTCAGCTTCTGCCATGATGTGATTGTTCCTGGCCGAAGAGAAGAATACCATGTTTGTGCAACATTCCTGACAGCCATGACGAAAGACTTTGCCATGACTGCAGTATTGCCACCATAGGAAGATATTGTTGCTTCGTAGCTCATCAGAAACTGCTTCGGGTCTGAATGACCATCATACATGGGGAGTTGAGGTGGCTTGTAAGACGGAGGCCAAGGTGTAGCCTGCAGTTCTGCTGATAGAGGAGAAGCATCATCAAAGGCAAAATTTCCATGATGGAAATTCTCATACCAGTCATCTTCGTTGAAGAAGCCCTCTTGATGAAGTTCTCTATACTGAGGCCTTCGGTTCTGCTCATCTTGAGTGAGATGGCGAACTTCTTCAGAGGCTTCGTCTATCTATCTTTGCAGTTCAGCCAGCCTAGCCATATTTTCCTTCTTCCTTTGCACCTGCTGGTGAAGCATCTCCATATTTCTGATCTCTTGGTCCAGGTCGTCCTCCTGAGGCGTTGGACTGATGGCCTTCCTTTTCTGGCTTCGGGCCTCCCGAAGAGAGAGAGTGTCCTGGTTGGGGTCTAGCGGCTGCAGAGCGGCAGTCCCTATTGCTGAAGTTTTCTTTGGCGGCATGACGAAGGTCTACGCTTACCGAAGGTGTTCGAAACTCAAAAAGTGGAAGTGAGTTCACTAGAGGTGGGCGCCAATGTTGGGGACTTGTTCTCAAATGCTATGAGTTAAGAACAAGACAACACAAAAATAGGTTAATGGTTAACTTCATTCGTCCTTCGAAGCATTATTTCCTTAAGGATATAATGATCTTTAGACGAAGGTCATGAAGGACGCACCTTCATCATGATAATATATGATAATGAAAGAAGAAACATGTGAAAACATGAGAAATAACATGAATAATCATATGATATCGTTCATATATCTTTTATTATATAATCATGAATGAATAAGAACAATATTGGATTACATTTGTACCTTCGGGTTGAAGGAAAGTACAAGCGTGACGCAAAAGCGAATGCCAAGTCAGCTTGTCCAGTACGGGAGTACTGTTCATCTATTTATAGGCACGGGTCGCAGCCCATGCAAAATTACATTCAGGCCCTTTACATTTGATAATAACTTTATAGTAATTTATCAGGGTCTAGATAGCCTTTTCCTCTTTAAGTCGGTTTCTTTTTTCCTGTCATCATGCCGAAGCTCCTTTGTGCACAGCTTCGGCTCTGCGCCACCATTCATACTCTTCACACTGTGGTTTTGATTTATGTCCGAATGTACCTGTTTACACATTATACTCCAGAAACATAGTTAAATCATGTTTTTGAGGACCTTCGAAAGCCGAAGGCCCCCAACAGGTACCGTCCGTTTTCCACCCTTTGCCTTTTAGATTCAGCTTCGACCCACCAAGCGACCCCGCTTCGGTGGACGCTTTCATAAAGGCATATCCGAACCTTCCGGGGTATCATATGTGGTCAACCTGGGACCGATTGATGGCCATCTCGACCTACGGGCCCTCAGGTTCCGAGGAAGATGACGAGCCTGACTATGGTTGGGATTTCTCCGAGCTCGGGAACCCCAGTGCCATGCGGGACTTCATGACCGCATGTGACTACTGCCTCTCCGATTGCTCCGATGATAGCCACATCCTCGGCGACGAGGACTATGGCCCAAGTCACGAATGTTTCCACATCGATCTAGGGGGTCTCGACGAAGGCAACCACCTTGGTATGCCGGAGGACGGCGATCCCCCTAGGCCTGCGCCTCGCGTTGACATCCTTCAGGAGCTAGCTTTGGTCCCAGTCCCTGCGGGGGGTCAGGACGCACAGCTCGAGCAAATCCGCGAGACGCAGGCCAGGCTCGACGAGGAAGCAGGACAACTTGTGCAGCTCCGGCAGAACATCGGGCAGGAGTGGGCAGGCCGAGCACCAGCTGGAGAAGCGCGTCATCTGCCCTAGGACGTCCAACACCGCATCACTGACGATGCCAGGGCAAGGCTGCCCCTGGCTTCCAGTGGGGTCGGCCAGAACCTGACTGCAGCAGCAATACTACTCCGAGCGATGCCGGAACCCCACCGAGGGACGGTGTATCCAGGGAGAACTCAAGAATCTCCTGGAGGATGCCGCGGTCCGACGGGCCAAAAGCTCTGCCTCCCGAAGGCAGGGGTACCCCCCAGAGCATCGCGCCGCGACTTCCCATTTCATGCGGGAAGCCTCGGTCCACACCGGGCACACGCGGGACACAGCGCCTGCGGCCCCGGGTCGCCTCGGCAACGAACACCATCGCCGCGACCGTCGAGCCCACCTCGACGAGAAGGTGCGCCGAGGCTACCACCCCAGGCGTGGGGGACGCTACGACAGCGGGGAGGATCGGAGCCCCTCGCCCGAACCACCTGGTCCGCAAGCTTTCAGCCGGGCCATACAACGGGCGCCGTTCCCGACCCGGTTCCGGACCCCGACTACCATCACCAAGTACTCGGGGGAAACAAGGCCGGAACTGTGGCTCGCGGACTACTGGCTGGCCTGCCAGCTGGGCGGAATGGACGATGATAACCTCATCATCCGCAACCTCCCCCTATTCCTCTCCGACGCCGCCCGAGCCTGGCTCGAGCATCTGCCTCCTGCGCAGATCTCCAACAGGGACGACCTGGTCAAAGCCTTCACCGGAAACTTCTAGGGCACATACGTGCGCCCTGGGAACTCCTGGGATCTCCGAAGCTGCCGCCAGCAGCCGGGAGAATCCCTGCAAGACTACATCCGGCGATTTTCGAAGCAGCGCACCGAGCTGCCCAACATCACCGACTCAGATGTCATCGGCGCGTTCCTCGCCGGCACCACTTGTCGTGACCTGGTGAGCAAGCTGGGTCGCAAGACTCCCACCAGGGCGAGCGAGCTGATGGACATCGCCACCAAGTTCGCCTCTAGCCAGGAGGCGGTCGAGGCCATCTTCTGGAAGGACAAGCAGCCTCAGGGACGCCAGCAGGAAGACGTCCCCGAGGCGTCCGCCCAGCGCAGCACGAAGAAGAAGGGCAAGAAGAAGTCGCAAACGAAACGCGACACCGCCGATGCAGATCTTATCGCCGCTGCCGAACACAGGAACCCCCGGAAGCCTCCCGGAGGAGCCAACATGTTCGACAAGATGCTTAAGGAGTCGTGCCCCTATCATCAGGGTCCCATTAAGCACACCCTTGAGGAGTGCGTCATGCTTCGGTGCTAATTCCAGAAGGCCGGGCCACCGGCGGGAGGTGGCAAAGCCCACGACAACGACAAGAAGGAAGGCCACAAGGCAGAGGAGTTCCCCGAGGTCCATGACTGCTTCATGATCTACGGTGGGCGGGTAGCGAACGCCTTGGCTCGGCACCGCAAGCAGGAGCGCCGGGAGGTCTGCTCGGTGAAGGTGGCGGCGCCAGTCTACCTAGACTGGTCCGACAAGCCCATCACCTTCGACCAAGGCGACCACCCCGACCGCGTGCCGAGCCCGGGGAAGTACCCGCTCGTTGTCGATCCCGTCATCGGCAACGTCAGGCTTACCAAGGTCCTCATGGACGGAGGCAACAGCCTCAACATCATCTACGCCGAGACCCTCGGGCTCTTGCAGATCGATTGTCCACGATCCGGGCCGGTGCGGCGCCCTTTCACGGGATCATCCCCAGGAAGCGCGTCCAACCCCTTGGGCAACTTGATCTGCCCGTCTGCTTCGGGACTCCCTCCAACTTCCGAAATGAAACCCTCACATTCGAGGTGGTCGGGTTTCGAGGAACCTACCACGCAGTGCTGGGTAGACCATGCTATGCCAAGTTCATGGCCGTCCCCAACTACACCTACCTCAAGCTCAAGATGCCGGGCCCCAACGGGGTCATCACTGTCGGATCCACATACCGACACGCGTACGAATGCGACGTGGAGTGTGTGGAGTACGTTGAGGCCCTCGCCGAGTCCGAGGCCCTCATCGCCGACCTGGAAAGCCTCTCCAAGGAGGTGCCAGATGCGAAACGCCACGCTTGCAACTTCGAGCCAGCAGAGGCGGTTAAGTCCGTCCCTCTCGACCCCAGCAACGACGCCTCCAAGCAAGTCCGGATCGGCTCCGAGCTCGACCCCAAATAGGAAGCAGTGCTCGTCGACTTTCTCCATGCAAACGCCGAGGTTTTTGCGTAGAGTCCCTCGGACATGCCTGGCATATCGAGGGATGTCGCCGAGCACTCGCTGGATATCCGAGCTGGAGCGCGACCCGTGAAGCAGCCTCTGCGTCGATTCGACGAAGAAAAGCGCAGAGCCATAGGCGAGGAGATCCACAAGCTGATGGTTGCAGGGTTCATCAAAGAGGTATCCCATCCCGAATGGCTAGCCAACCTTGTGCTTGTGAAAAAGAAAGGTGGGAAATGGCGGATGTGTGTAGACTACACTGGTCTAAACAAAGCATGTCCGAAGGTTCCCTACCCTCTGCCTCACATCGATCAAATCGTGGATTCCACTGCTAGGTGCGAAAACCCTGTCATTCCTTGATGCCTACTTTGGGTATCACCAAATCAGGATGAAAGAGTCCGACCAGCTCGCGACTTCTTTCGTCACACATTTTGGCATGTACTGCTATATTACTATGCCATTCGGTTTAAGGAATGCAGGCGCGACATACCAAAGGTGCATGAACCACGTGTTCGGACAGCACATTGGCCGAACAGTTGAGGCTTACGTCGATGACATCATGGTCAAGACGAGGAAAGCCTCCGACCTTCTCTCTGACCTTGAAACGACATTCAAGTGTCTCAAAGCGAAAGGTGTAAAACTCAATCCCAAGAAGTGTGTCTTCGGAGTCCCCCGAGGCATGCTCCTGGGGTTCATCGTCTCCGAGCGGGGCATCGAGGCCAACCCGGAGAAAATCACGGCCATCACCAACATGGGGCCTATCAAGGACCTAAAAGGAGTACAGAGGGTCATGGGATGCCTTGCGGCTCTGAGCCACTTCATCTCGCGCCTCGGCGAAAGAGGCCTGCCCCTGTATCGCCTCTTAAGGAAGGCCGAGCGCTTCACTTGGACCCCCGAGGCCGAGGAAGCCCTTGGGAACTTGAAGGCGCTCCTTACAAGCGCGCCCATCCTGGTGCCCTCCGCTGCCGGAGAAGCTCTCCTGATCTACGTAGCCGCAACCACTCAGGTGGTCAGTGCCGCGATCGTGGTCGAGAGACGAGAAGAAGGGCATTCATTGCTCGTCCAGAGGCCAGTCTACTTCATCAGTGAGGTACTGTCCGAGACCAAAATCCGCTACCCGCAAATTCAGAAGCTACTGTACGCGGTAATTCTGACGCGGCGAAAGTTGCGACACTACTTCGAGTCTCATTCTATGACTGTGGTGTCATCCTTCCCCCTGGGGGAGATCATCCAGTGCCGAGAGGCCTCGAGTAGGATTGCAAAGTGGGCGGTGGAGATCATGGGCGAGACAATCTCGTTCGCCCCTCGGAAGGCCATCAATTCCCAAGTCTTGGCGGATTTCGTGGCAGAATGGGTCGACACCCAGCTTCCAGCAGCTCCGATCCAACCGGAACTCTGGACCATGTTTTTCGACGGGTCGCTGATGAAAACAGGAGTGGGCATGGGCCTGCTCTTCATCTCACCCCTCGGGAAGCACCTCCGCTACGTGATGCGCCTCCATTTCCTGGCGTCCAACAACGTGGCCGAGTACGAGGCTCTGGTTAACGGGTTGCGCATCACCATCGAGCTAGGGGTTCGGCGCCTTGACGCTCGTGGCGACTTGCAGCTTGTCATTGACCAAGTCATGAAGAACTCCCACTGCCGCGACTCGAAGATGGAAGCCTACTGCGACGAGGTTCGGCGCCTGGAAGACAAGTTCTACGGGCTCGAGCTCAACCACGTCGCCCGACGGTACAACGAGACTGCAGACGAGCTGGCTAAAATAGCCTCGGAGCGGACAACGGTCCCCCCGGACGTCTTCTCCCGAGACCTACATCAACCCTCCGTCAAGACCGATGACACGCCCGAGCCCGAGAAGGCCTCGGCCCAGCCCAAGGCACCCTCAGCTCAGCCCGAGGCGCCCTCGGTCACTGAGGGTGAGGCACTGCCCGTCGAGGAGGAGCGGAATGGGGTCCCACCTAATCGAAACTGGCAGACCCCGTACCTACAATATCTCCACCGAGGAGAGCT
Source organism: Zea mays (assembly GCF_902167145.1). Classification (NCBI taxonomy): domain Eukaryota; kingdom Viridiplantae; phylum Streptophyta; class Magnoliopsida; order Poales; family Poaceae; genus Zea; species Zea mays. Next base: position 118,652,134 of record NC_050105.1, read on the forward strand.
ACCCCTCGATGGAACTGAGGCTCGGTGATTGGCGCGACGCGCCAAGTCATTCGTCTTGCTGGGTGACGGAAAGAAGCTCTACCACCGCAGCCCCTCAGGCATCCTCTAGCGATGCATATCCATCACCGAAGGTTAGGAGTTATTGCAAGAAATACACTCGGGGGCTTGCGGTCACCACGCAGCGCCTCGAGCCCTCGTTGGAAACGCCTTCCGACAAGGTTTCTACTGGCCAACCGCGGTGGCCGACGCCACTAGGATTGTACGCACCTGTCAAGGGTGTCAATTCTACGCAAGGCAGACCCACCTGCCCGCTCAGACTCTGCAAACAATACCCATCACCTGACCGTTTGCGGTGTGGGGTCTGGACCTCGTCGGTCCCTTGCAGAAGGCACCTGGGGGCTTCACGCACCTGCTGGTCGCTATCGACAAATTCTCCAAGTGGATTGAGGTCTGACCCCTAAACAGCATCAGGTCCGAACAGGCAGTGGCGTTCTTCACCAATATCATCCATCGCTTTGGAGTCCCGAACTCCATCATCACCGACAACGGCACCCAGTTCACCGGCAGGAAGTTCCTGGACTTCTGCGAGGACCACCACATCCGGGTGGACTGGGCTGCCGTAGCTCACCCCATGACGAATGGGCAGGTAGAGCGTGCCAACGACATGATTCTACGGGGACTCAAGCCGAGGATCTACAACGACCTCAACAAGTTCGGCAGGCGATGGATGAAGGAACTCCCCTCGGTGGTCTGGAGTCTGAGGACGATGCCAAGCCGAGCCACGAGCTTCACACCGTTTTTTCTAGTCTATGGGGCCGAGGCTATCTTGCCCATAGACTTAGAATACGGCTCCCCAAGGACGAGGACATACGACGCCCGAAGCAACCAGACCAACCGAGAAGACTCACTGGACCAGCTGGAAGAGGCTCGGGACATGGCCTTACTACACTCGGCGCGGTATCAGCAGTCCCTGCGACACTACCACGCCCGAGGGGTTCGGTCCCGAGACCTCCAGGTGGGCGACTTGGTGCTTCGGCTACGACAAGACGCCTGAGGGCGCCACAAGCTCACGCCTCCCTGGGAAGGGCCATTCATCATCGCCAAGACTTTGAAGCCCGGAACATACAAGCTGGCCAACAGTCAAGGCAAGGTCTACAGCAACGCTTGGAACATCCGACAACTACGTCGCTTCTACCCTTAAGATGTTTTCAAGTCGTTCATATACCTCGTTTACATACACAAGTAAAGTCTAACCATCAAGGAAGGGTCAGCCTTGCCTCGGCAAAGCCTGACCCTCCCTCGAGGGCTAGAAGGGGGGAACCCCTCTGCGTCAAAATTTTCCTTGGAAAAAGTCTTTCGGCCAGAACATCTTTCGTGCTTTTCTACTACGTCGATAGTGGGATCCTGAAAACGACGTAGTACACGTAAGCGGCAAGGCCGACCGAGCGGAGGGACTCCTACGCCTCCGGGATACGGATACCTCACTCATCACCTTCTGCAATAAGTAACTCACGCTCGGATAAGCGATTCTGCTAACCGAACAAGTCTTAACGCTCGAAAATTTCTCTACCGAAACGATTTTTCGTGCCTTCTCGACTATACGATAATAGAATCCCGCGGACGAGCAAGAGTACACGTAAGCGGCGAAGGTCGACCGAGCCGAGGGACTCCTACGCCTCCAGGATACGGATACCTCACTCATCACCTTCTGCGATAAGTAACTCTCGCTCGGATTAACGATTATGCTACCAACAAGCAAGTCCTGATACTCGAAACAAGAGGAAAAGAAACACAGCTTTATAACACGACAATGACATGTTTGGGCCTCAGCAGCCGCAAAAAACATACGCACACTACAGACAAACTGTTCCCACAGGTTCAGACATCAATAGGGGGAGCAGCAGCACCCTCGGTATCGTCTCCACCTTCGGCGGAATCTGACCCAGCCTCGGACGGCAACACAGGTGAAGGATCTCCACCTCGAAGGAAGATGTCAGCACTGCGCCTGGGCCATCGCCGCCAGGGTCTCGGCAGCCCGACTCCGGGGTTGGTCCCGCCAGTAGACGACCCGGCCAGGCTCCGGCCACCGCTGCTACGCCTCCTCGGCCTAGGCCGACGAAGCCCCTTTTTCGAGCCAACTCCGCCTCTGTCCATGCTGACACCGCTACCTCCGGCTCTGGCTCATCGCAGAGCGGCCGAGGGTTTTCTTTAACTGGGCAAGAGAAGCCTTGAGTGGCAAGGCCGACCGAGCCGAGGGACTCCTACGCCTCCGGGATACGGATACCTCACTCGTCACCTTCCGCACAGGGCAACTCACACTTGGTTAAGTGGTTCAGCTAGCCGATAGGCGAGACCTGGTGCTCGAAATGGGGAAGAAACACGGCTTTACGCCCAAATACATAGATGTTCAGGCCTCGACAGCCGCAATGAACATACACCGGCACTCAAGATGCCATTACAAATGGGACTCCGGTTCTGTTCCCGCGGGTATGAACAACCTCCATACCAGGAGGCCCGCGGGAGGACGAACTCCAAGCGGCTCACCGGCAACCGCTCCAGCAGCAGTTCGCCTTCCCCCGCATGGCTGGAGGAAGCCTCCGTAGGGCTGGAGGATGCCTTTCTCCCCCAAACGCTGGGGGAAGAAAAGGGTTACCGACCCACGCGGAGGCAACTCCCCACTCGGTGCGCTCCCCCGCCTCAGCCCGGATGACGAAAATCCTTGAAGCTGAGGGCGGGGCGGAGGCCGCAGCCCAGCTCGCTTGTCCCCACCAAACTGCTCATTGGTGAGGGAATGCAGCCGGGCTGCACGACGAAAATCCTTGAAGCCGAACGATGGCTGAAAGGTACCGATCTCCACGAGATCGCACTCCCCCAACGGCAGCAAGACGAAGGCAACGCGGGCGCACCCCATCCGGGGGCTCGGAAGGTGGAAGGGCGCAATCCATGAAGAGAATGCGGAGGCGTGACTGCCACCTAGGGAGCTTTTCCCTTTTTAAAGGCAACTCACCCCACCCGCGTCCTCAGGCGTCGCGGGCTAAGTCTTCACCAACGCACTCAAAGGTCCTCCCCGTACGACACGGGGGCTGGGTCCCACATGACATGCAAGCTGGCCCAGGACAGAAGAAGCCAAACCATCGCGTGCGGAGCGTGTAACCGCCCAGCGGTTACAGGCATTCCTCCGTCTTCGCCTAAAACCAGCGGGTGAAAGGGCGGACCACCATGCAGGCAGCATGCAACCGCGCCATGGGGATGCACCCTTTCGACTTCAACGCGTCCAGCATGGAGTCCCAGGCCCACACGTCATGTAACCGGGGCGCCGGTTACTACGTGCGAAAAACTGTAGCGCCACTTGTGCCAGCGCCGCGCCTTCTCGACTGCGGAACCGGTGCCGCAATTCAAGGCAACCCTACGCGTGGACCAGCAGTGCCAGCCAAACACGCCGGTCACGGGTCAGTCAGCCGCGGGAGAAGGCGCGACGGTCGATATGGCCAGAAGTGGGCCGACAGTAATGGCGGCAGCAGGCGAGCGAAAGCGGCGATCAAATCGTCTGTAGGCTCACGTCCCCTCCTGGAGCAGCAGGAGAGCCCTCTCCCACGGCGTGAAGACGACGCGCCACGGTTCCGTTCCTCGAACGGCTCGCGCATGCACAACGACTGCCCCGCGAACCACTCGTCCCGTCGCATTAACTCCGCGGCAGGGCAGGCGATACCTTTGGCAGGCGAAGCGGGCGACGTTTCACCTCCGCCATGATGACCGCGTCAAAAAAAGGTGTGCCACGTTGTTCAATTTCGTATCCTTTTTCTCTTCCCCTTTCTCTCTCTTGCTACAGGGACCGGGAAAGGGGATACTCCGAAAGGGATCCTTCTTCGCGAAGGAAGTGGGCCCCGAGCCCTCCTACTGATCAGAGGTTCGAAGGCTGGCCCCTCAGAAGGTTTCGACAGCCACCTCAGAGCACTCGGGCTCCACGCCCACTACTAGTCAGAGGTTCAAAGGCTGGCCCCTCGGAAGGGTTCGACAGCCGCCTCAGGCTGCTCGGGCTCCGTGCCCACTACTGATCAGGGGTTCATAGGCTGGCCCCCCGAAGGGTTCGACAGTCGCCCCGGAACATGCAAAGTGAGGGATGACTCTGGGTATGTTCGATACATAACCAAGGCTCGAGCTATGCTCCCGAGGTACCCTAGGACATTTTTGAGACCAGCAGGAGCGATTCTGTAACGGAATCCCATCAGAGGGAGGCATCGAGCCCTCGGACCCTATCAAACGGGACTGGGTCCGGCAAATCACCTGCAGGTACTTTTGGAGCGCGCATCTGGGCCACTAGCCGACCCTTATCGAACGGGCACGGGCGTCCACTCGGATCACCCGTTAGCAACTCACTAGAGACACCATGTTTGGTGCCCTCCGAGGGCAACATGGCGCTTTCCCCCCCTCCTCCTTACGGAAAGGCGACGAAGGGGCGTATGAAAAAAAGCCGAGTCAGTCCCTGACCGTCCTCTCGCCCTGTGCAGAGGCTCAGGGGTTGCTCTCACGAACCTGGCTCCGGCCAAACTGTTGACAGCGTCAACATACTAGCCCGAGAACTCAGAACCTGACCATGCACCCAGACTACAATCAGATCGCATGAGGGAACAACCAGACCGGTGAGGCATCACGAAAGGCACTAAGACCTCGGAGGAGTCAAACCACTCCTCCGAGGCCTTGGGGGCTACACCCGGCGGGTGCGCTCGCGCGCACCCACCGGAACGAAGTGTGACCGAGAACGGCCGATCCCCTTGCAAAAAGTTGCGACAAAGCCGCCAAGCGAGTACCAACACTCCCTTTGAGGCTCGGGGGCTACTGTCGGGGACCATAATTAGGGGTACCCCCAAGACTCCTAAACTCGGCTGGTAACCACCATCAGTACAAAGCCGCAAAGGCCTGATGGGCGCAATTCTGGTCAAGGCTCCGTCCACTCAAGGGACACGATCTCGCCTCGCCCGAGCCCAGCCTCAGGCATGAACAGTAGACCAAGGCAGATTTACGCCTCGCCCGTGGGCATCCTCAAGTAATGGGCGCACCTTCGACTCGCCCGAGGCCCAGCTCGGGCAGGCTTCGCAGTGAAGCAACCTTGGCCAGATTGCCATGCCAACCAACTGCATCACAGGAGCATTCAATGCAAGGATCGCCTGACACCTTATCCTGACGCACGCTCCTCAGTTGACAAGGCCGAAGTGACCGCAGTCACTTTGCCCCTCCACTGACTGACCTGACAGGAAAACAGCGCCGCCTGCACTACTCCGACTGCTGTGCCACCCACCCAGGTTAGGCTGACAGCAGCCAAGTCCAGCCTCGGGCGCCATAGGAAGCTCCGTCTCGCCCGACCCCAGGGCTCGGACTCAACCTCGACCCCGGACGACGGTCTCCGCCTCGCCCGACCCCAGGGCTCGGACTCAACCTCGACCCCGGAAGACGGTCTCCGCCTTGCCCGACCCTAGGGCTCGGACTCAACCTCGACCCCAGAAGACGGTCTCCGCCTCGCCCGACCCCAGGGCTCGGACTCAGCCTCGACCCCGGAAGACGGTCTCCGCCTCGCCCGACCCCAGGGCTCGGACTCAACCTCGACCCCGGAAGACGGTCTCTGTCTCGCCCGACCCCAGGGCTCGGACTCAGCCTCGACCCCGGACGACGGTCTCCGCCTCGCCCGACCCCAGGGCTCGGACTTAGCCTCGACCTCGGAGGAGCCTCCGCCTCGCCCGACCTTGGGCTCAGGCCGACCACGTCGCAGGGGGGTACATCATTACCCTACCCCTAGCTAGCTCAGGCTACGGGGAACAAGACCGGCGTCCCATCTGGCTCGCCCCGGTCAAACAAGTAATGATGACACCCCGCGTGCTCCATGACGACGGCGGTTCTCAGCCCCCTACGGAAGCAAGGAGACATCAACAAGGTCCCAACAGCCCCGACAGTTGTGCTTCTACAGGGTTTAAGCACTCCTCCGACGGCCACGAAGTCACATGAATAGGGCACCAACACCTCTCCGACAGCCACGTCGGCATGTGCATAGGACTCTGGCTCCTCTCTACCGGACACGTTAGCACACTGCGACACCCCCCATTGAACACCTGGGCCCTCTCCTTACGTCTATAAAAGGAAGGTCCAGGGCCCTCGTACAAAAAAGGTGGCCGCGCGGGAGGACGGGCTGACGAGCAGCCTCTCTCTCTCTCTCTCCCTCGTGAACGCTTGTAACCCCCTACTGCAAGCGCATCCGCCCTGGGCGCTGGACAACACGAGCTGCGGTTCCCCTCATTGTCTTCCCCCTTGTGTTCCGTCTCACGCCGACCCATCTGGGCTGGGACACGCAACGACAATTTACTCGTCGGTCCAGGGACCCCCCGGGGTCGAAACGCCGACACTCGTCGACCCTGCTAATTCCGGCGCGCGCCATCTATCAGTATGTCTAATCAGTACGCATCATCTGATTTGACTTTTTACTTCAGTTCTTTTGATTTGGTCATGATTTATATTCGGAATTTAATCTAGAATTTGTCTAATTATTCAACAATCCAAAAACCTTATTGTAGACAATTTCCTAGTTTTTCTATGGCTGCTTTTGCCGACGCGCTGAAGTCAGAAAAGTTCAATGGTATGCACTTTAAGAGGTGGCAAGTCAAGGCCACGCTCTGGCTTACTGCTATGAATGTCTTCCATGTTAGTAAAGGCAAACCTGAGGGTCCACTGACTCCTGAACAGGAGAAAGAGTACGATCATGCCAATACTATCTTTACGGGAGCAGTTCTTAGCGTCCTTGTTGATCGTCTGGTTGATGCGAATATTCAGCACGCAGACGGGAAAGAGTTATGGGATGCACTTACTACCAAGTATGGTGCATCGGATGCTGGCAGTGACCTGTATATCATGGAGAGCTTTCATGATTATAAGATGGTTGATAATCGCTCTATTGTAGAGCAAGCTCATGAAATACAGTGTATAGCCAAGGAGCTCGACCACCTTAAGATAGTCCTTCCTGACCGATTTGTGGCTAGATGCATTATTGCAAAGTTGCCTTCTACATGGAGAAACTTCACCACATCTCTGAAACATAAGAGACAGGAGATATCAGTTGAAAATCTGATAGCGTCTCTGGATGTTAAGGAGAAAGCTTGGGCTAAGGACACAGGATCTAAAGGAGGCGATGGCCACTCCAGCGCCAACATGGTTCAGAAGAACCACAACAAGGGCAAAGGAAAGCCAAAATCTAACAAGCCCAACAAAACTACTAACTTCAAGAAGAAGAAGAACAAGGCTGAACTGACATGTTTCGCATGTGGCGAGACGGGTCATTTTGCCAAGGATTGTCCTGATCGAGCGGATTACTGTGGCAAAAAGGGCAATGTCAACACAGTGATCGCTAGCAATGAGGAAGACAAAGGGTATGGAAATTTACCTTTCATCTTCTCAGTATTTTAATCACCTAGTTGGTGGCTTGATACTGGTGCTAATGTTCATGTGTGTTCTGACATTAACTTGTTCTCTTCTTATCAGGGTGCCCGGGATTCTTCCGTCCTAATGGGGAATGGGTCACATGCTTCTGTTCATGGCACTAGCACGGTGGATCTGAAGTTTACTTCGGGAAAGATCGTGCAGCTGAAGAACGTGCATCATGTCCCTTCTATACATAAGAATCTCGTTAGTGGAACCCTTCTATGTAGAGATGGGTTCAAGGTAGTTTTGGAGTCCAATAAATTAGTTGTGTCTAAGTCTGGACAATTTATTGGTAAAGGCTATGACTGTGGAGGCTTGTTCCGCTTTTCTCTGTTAGATTTCAATAATAAGTCTGTGAACCATATTTGCGCTAATATTGATGATCTTGTGAATGTTTGGCATTCTCGTTTGTGTCATATTAATTTTGGCTCTATGTCTTGGCTTGCAACCATGAGTTTAATTCCGAATATCACCATAGTCAAAGGTTCTAAGTGCCATAGTTGTGTGCAGTCGAAGCAACCTCGAAAGCCTCACAAGGCTACTGAGGAGAGACACCTGGCACCTCTAGAACTCATACATTCTGATCTTTGTGAGATGAATGGTGTGTTCACAAAGGGTGGTAAGAGATACTTCATGACATTGATTGATGATGTGTCTAGATTTTTCTATGTATACTTGCTAAAAACTAAAGATGAGGCTTTAGACTACTTTAAAATCTATAAGGCTGAAGTTGAAAACCAACTAGAGAGAAAGATCAAACGTCTTAGATCAGATCGTGGTGGTGAATTCTTTCCCAAAGTCTTTGATGATTTCTGTGCAGAACATGGCATTATTCATGAGAGGACTCCTCCCTATTCACCCGAGTCAAACAGGATTGCTGAAAGGAAAAACCGTACGTTGACTGACCTAGTGAATGCCATGTTAGACACTTGTGGTTTATCTAAGGCATGGTGGGGGGAGGCAGTCCTGACTTCATGTCATGTTGTGAATAGAATTCCTATGGGCAAAGAAGAGAAAACCCCTTATGAGAAGTGGGTTGGGAGAAAACCATTACTTTCATACTTGCGCACTTGGGGGTGCATGGCGAAAGTCAATGTACCAATTAATAAAAAGCGCAAGCTTGGTCCAAGGACAGTGGATTGTGTCTTTCTTGGATATGCTTCGTGTAGCATAGAATATAGATTTTTAGTAGTTAAATCTAAAGTTCCTGATGTGTATGTTGATACTGTTATGGAATCACGTGATGCTACTTTCTTTGAACATATATTTCCAATGAAAGACATTCATAGCAATTCTAGATACTCTTCTGAGATAACTCCTGAACATAGTACTATTGAGAGTTTTGAACAGCCACATGAAATTGTCCTAGAGGAGGATGACAATGATGCTCCTAAAAGGAGCAAGAGACAAAGGGTTGAAAAATCCTTTGGTGATGATTTCATTGTGTACCTTGTGGACGATACTCCTACTACCATTGCAGAAGCATTTGCATCTCCAGATGCAGATGATTGGAAAGAAGCAGTTCATAATGAGATGGACTCCATTCTTTCAAATGGTACGTGGGAAGTCACTGATCGACCCTATGGATGCAAACCTGTGGGTTGTAAGTGGGTGTTTAAAAAGAAGCTCAAGCCTGATGGTACAATTGAAAAGTACAAGGCTAGGCTTGTGGCTAAAGGCTATACTTAGAAAGAAGGAGAAGACTTCTTTGATACTTACTCACCTGTTGCTAGAATGACCACTATTCGAGTACTACTTTCTTTGGATGCCTCGTATGGTCTCCTTGTTCATCAGATGGATGTAAAGACAACTTTTCTTAATGGAGAGCTGGACGAGGAAATCTATATGAAACAACCTGATGGATTTGTAGTAAAGGGTCAAGAAAGCAAGGTGTGCAAGTTATTGAAATCTCTGTATGGTCTGAAGCAAGCACCAAAGCAGTGGCATGAGAAGTTTGACACGACTCTAACGTCTACAGGCTTTGCCATTAATGAGGCAGACAGGTGTGTATATTATCGCTGTGGTGGGGGCGAAGGAGTTATATTGTGCTTATATGTTGATGATATATTGATATTTGGCACAAACATTGATGTGATCAATGAAGTCAAGTCTTTTCTATCAAAGAGTTTTGATATGAAAGATCTGGGAGAAGCGGATGTGATTCTAAACATCAAGCTGATTAAGGCAGATGGTGGGATTACTCTCTCGCAATCTCACTATGTTGAAAAGGTTTTGAAGCGATTTGGCTTCTCTGAGTGCAAACCTTCTCCAACACCTTATGATCCCAGTGTGACACTGCGAAAGAACAAGAGAATTGGTTTAGACCAATTGAGATACTCTCAGATTGTCGGTTCACTCATGTATCTTGCTGGTGCAACAAGGCCCGATATCTCGTTTGCTGTGAGCAAATTGAGTAGGTTCATGTCAAACCCCGGGACTGATCATTGGCATGCACTTGAGCGGGTTATGCGCTACCTGCAAGGTACAATGAGTTATGGAATTCACTATTCTGGTCAGCATGCAGTACTTCGAACTGGATATAGTGATTCGAACTGGATATCTGATGTAGACGAGCTTTATGCCACCAGTGGTTATGTCTTTACTATTGGTGGAGGTGCGGTATCATGGAGATCCTGCAAGCAGACCATCTTGACGAGGTCAACCATAGAAGCCGAGCTAGCTGCACTTGACACAGCAACCGTTGAGGCAGAATGGTTGCGTGAACTCTTGATGGACTTGCCGGTGGTTGAGAAACCAATACCAGCTATCCTTATGAACTGTGACAATCAGACAGTGATTGCTAAAGTGACGAGTTCTAAGGATAATGGAAAGTCATCAAGACATGTCAAAAGACGATTGAAGTCTGTCAGAAAGTTGAGAAACTCTAGAGTTATAAGTGTGACTTATATTTCAACAGATAAAAATCTGGCAGATCCTTTTACCAAGGGACTACCACGTAATGTGATAGAAATCGCATCAAGAGAGATGGGTATGAGACCCGAATAAAGTTGCCATGGTGGAAACCCAGTCTATGTGATCGGAGATCCCGTGAATTAGGTCCTGGGAAGAACAAGCCATTGGTGAACTGAGAAGAGTAACTTTTGACCCTCTCTAAGAAAAGATGCAATACTCTCAAATGCTGTAAGGCAGGTTGGCTTTGTGCCTTAATGTGTTCTGTTGGCTTGTATTAGCAAAGATGTTGTCCTGCAGAATATTCTTGAAAGAACACATCTATATGAGTTAGACTGTCTAATGTCGCAGTCTATGAGATCTGGGTGATTCTAGTAAACTCATGAAGAGACCTTGGAGTACGACGTATATGCTCCACCCGAGAAGGGAACTACTGGTAGCTAAGTACTGGTCATGACTTCAAGTGAAATCCATTCACACAAAACTTGCAATTCAAGGCATAGTCCATTGTCCAAGTTGTGGGTTGGTGTAGCTTGGAGTTCTAGGCGGAAGTTCAACTTAACAGTCTCTGCTGAAAAACTAGTATATTAAACAGTAGTGAATAGTGGCGAAAATTGCAGATGGGCATTTGAGATCTGGTGGAGGATTGTTAGGATTTATGGGCTAGGCCCAAATTGAGAAATTCAATTAAATCCCAGGAAAATCTCAAAAGCCCATATAAGTGTATGGCTAAGGAATAGGTGCAACCAATAGCACCATATTGCTAGTTCTAGTAGAGTAGAGCTAGCTTAAATATGGAAGCCACACTCACTCACCAAGTCATGGATGAGAGGAGAGAGTGTGGAGAGCCACACGCGCGCGCTCGCTCGCCTGGCCTGGCCTGGCCTGGCCTGGGCGAAGGGCGCGGGCGCACGACATGCGCGTGAATGGTCCGCCGAAATCCGGCCCCTCGCCTTGCGGGGGCGCGGCTTCCTTTTGCCGTTTGAATTTTTGGTTACTTGGCTGTTAAGTTTAGAATCCTAACCGATCGCTATTGTCGGGGACCATAATTAGGGGTACCCTCAAGACGCCTAATTCTCAGCTGGTAACCCCCATCAGCATAAAGCTGCAAAGGCCTGATGGGCACGATTAAGTCAGGGATCAGTCCACACGAGTGACTCGATCACGCTTCACCCGAGCCTAGCCTCGGCCAAAGGCAGCCGACCTCGAGAGACTTCCGTCTCGCCCGAGGCCCCCTTTTTATGGCGGACACATCACCGGCTCGCCTAAGGCCTTGGCTTCGCTCAGAAGCAACCTTGACTAAATCACCACACCAACTGACCAAATTGCAGGGGCATTTAACGCAAAGGAGGCCTGACACCTCTATCCTGACACGCGCCCCCGGCAGAGCCGAGGTGACCGCCGTCACTCCACCGCTCCACTGGCCAGTCTGACAGAAGGACAGCGCCGCCTGCGCCACTCCGACTGCAGTGCCACTCGACAGAGTGAGTCTGACAGGCAATCAGGCCTTGCCAAAGGCGCCACGGCGAACTCCGCTCCGCCCGACCCCAGGGCTCGGACTCGGGCTAAGACCCGGAAGACGGCGAACTCCGCTCCGCCCGACCCCAGGGCTCGGACTCGGGCTAAGACCCGGAAGACGGCGAACTCCGCTCCGCCCGACCCCAGGGCTCGGACTCGGGCTAAGACCCGGAAGACGGCGAACTCCGCTCCGCCCGACCCCAGGGCTCGGACTCGGGCTAAGACCCGGAAGACGACGAAACTCCGCCTCGCCCGACCCCAGGGCTCGGACTCTGCCCTGGCCTCGGCTGAACGACTTCCGCCTCGCCCGACCCCTTGGCTCGGGCTCGGCCACGGCAACAGAAGGCAGACTACCTCGGCTTCGGAGGAAACCCCACGTCGCCCTGCCTAGGGCACAGACCGCCACGTCAACAGGAGGCGCCATCATCATCCCACCCCGAATCGACTCGGGTCACGGAGAACAAGACCGGCGTCTCATCCGGCCAGCTCTGCCAGAGAGGCAATGATGGCGCTCCACAAGCTCTATGACGACGGCGGCCCCCAGCTCTCTTACGGAAGCAGGACAACGTCAGCAGGGACTCGACCGCTCCAACAGCTGTCCCTCCATCAGGCTCCGCCGCACCTCCGACAGCCACGACATCACGCCAGCAGGGTGCCCAGATCTCTCCGGCTGCCACATTGGCATGTACCTAGGGCGCTAGCTCTCCCTCCGCTAGACACGTAGCACTCTGCTACATCCCCATTGTACACCTGGATCCTCTCCTTACGACTATAAAAGGAAGGACCAGGGCCTTCTCAGAGAAGGTTGGCCGCGCGGGACCGAGCACGGGACAGGCGCTCTCTTGGGGCCGCTCGCTTCCCTCACCCGCGTGGACGCTTGTAACCCCCCTACTGCAAGCGCACCTGACCTGGGCGCGGGACGAACACGAAGGCCGCGGGACTTCCACCTCTCTCACGCTCGGCTCCGGCCGCCTCGCCTCTCCCCCCTTCGCGCTCGCCCACGCGCTCGACCCATCTGGGCTGGGGCACGCAGCACACTCACTCGTCGGCTTAGGGACCCCCTTGTCTCGAAACGCCGACAGTTGGCGCGCCAGGTAGGGGCCTGCTGCGTGCTGACGAACAGCTCCCCGTCAAGCTCCAGATGGGCAGTCTCCAGCAACCTCTCCGGCCCGGGACGGTGCTTCGTTTCGGGACTCTCGAGTTCATGTCCTTCGACGGCAGCTACGACATGACACTTCTTCCACCGCCGCGCGACTACGACAATGGCGGCCGACAACCCGCCCGCCGGCGGCGGAACCGACGACGTCTTCCCCGCGTGGTGGAAGAGCAATATTCGGGCTCGCTCCGTTCTCTCCCCCGCCAACGGAGGAGGAGGCGGAGCCGTCAAGGCCAGACGGGAGGCCGCGCTTCGTCGGCCGTCGAGCGAATCGACGCCCCCGACGCCCCGACGGAAGGCACGCCGGACGTCGACCTCGCGTTCGAGACGGAGGCGAGCGCCGTCCCCCCGCGGCACGCTGACCCCGAGCAAGAAGACGACGCCGGCGCGCTCGCGGAAAGCCTGCAGGACGTCGCCCTCGAACCAGAGATGACGGCGCAACCAGTCCCTGATGTGACTACGTCGCTCCTCGTCGACCAAAAGGTAACGACTAACTCCCATCTTGCGTCATTTCGACTCAGCCTCAACCCGCCAAACGACCTCGTTTTGGCGGGCGCTCTCATTGAGGCGAGTGCAACCCCACTGAGGTTCTGTATGCGGTCACCTTGGGACCGACTGACGGACGTCTCGACCTACGGGCCCTCTGGGTCCGAGGAAGATGACGATCCCAGCATCGGTTGGGATTTCTCCGGACTTGGCAACCCCAGTGCCGTGCGGGACTTCATGACCGCATGTGACTACTGTCTGTCCGACTGTTCCGATGGAAGCCGCAGCCTTGGCGACGAGAGCTGCGGCCCAGGCCGCGAATGTTTCCACATCGAGCTAGGGGATCCCACCGAAGGCAACCATCTTGGCATGCCGGAGGATGGTGACCTCCCCAGGCCAGTGCCTCGCGCCGACATCCCACGGGAGCTAGCTGTGGTCCCCGCTCCGGCGGGGGGTTACGACCCACAACTCGAGCAAGTCCGCGAGGCGCAGGCCAGGCTCAACGAGGGAACAGGAGCGCTTGAGCCGATCCGTCGGGACGTCGGACAGGCATGGGTGGGCCAACCCCTGGCCGGAGAAATACGTCATCTGCCCCAAGGTCTCCAGCACCGCGTCGCCAACGATGCCAGGATCAGGCCGCCGCCCGCATCCAGTGGGGTCGGTCAGAACCTGGCAACCGCAGCGATGCTCATCCGCGCGATGCCGGAGCCGTCAACCACCGAGGGTCGGCGAATCCAGGGAGAACTCAAGAATCTCCTGGAAGGCGCTGCGGCCCGGCGGGCCGAGAGCACTGCATCTCGGAGGCAAGGATATCCCTCGGAACCTCATGCCGCGACTTCCCGATTCATGCGGGAAGCCTCGGTCTACACCGGGCGCACGCGCAACACCGCGCCTGCGGCCCCGGGCCACCTCGGCAACGAGCACCATCGACGCGACCGTCGGGCTCACCTCGACGAAAGGGTGCGCCGAGGCTACCACCCCAGGCGTGGGGGGTGCTACGACAGCGGGGAGGATCGGAGTCCCTCGCCCGAACCACCCGGTCCGCAGGCCTTCAGTCGGGCCATCCGACGGGCGCCATTCCCGACCCGGTTCCGACCCCCGACTACTATCACAAAGTACTCGGGGGAAACGAGACCGGAACTGTGGCTCACAGACTACCGCCTTGCCTGCCAACTGGGTGGAACGGACGATGACAACCTCATCATCCGCAACCTCCCCCTGTTCCTCTCCGACACTGCTCGCGCCTGGTTGGAGCACCTGCCTCCGGGGCAGATTTCCAACTGGGACGGCTTGGTCCAAGCCTTCGCTGGCAATTTCCAGGGCACATACGTGCGCCCCGGGAACTCCTGGGACCTTCGAAGCTGCCGGCAACAGCCGGGGGAGTCGCTCCGGGACTACATCCGGCGATTCTCGAAGCAGCGCACCGAGCTGCCCAACATCACCGACTCGGATGTCATCGGCGCGTTCCTCGCCGGCACCACTTGCCGCGACCTGGTGAGCAAGCTGGGTCGCAAAACCCCCACCAGGGCGAGCGAGCTGATGGACATCGCCACCAAGTTCGCCTCCGGCCAGGAGGCGGTCGAGGCTATCTTCCGAAAGGACAAGCAGCCCCAGGGCCGCCCATCGGAAGAAGCTCCCGAGGCGTCTGCTCCGCGCGGCGCCAAGAAGAAAGGCAAGAAGAAGTCGCAATCGAAACGCGACGCCGCAGACGCGGACCTTGTCGCCGCCGCCGAGTATAAGAACCCTCGGAAGCCCCCCGGAGGTGCAAACCTCTTCGACAAGATGCTCAAGGAGCCGTGCCCCTACCATCAGGGGCCCGTCAAGCACACCCTCGAGGAGTGCGTTATGCTTCGGCGTCATTTCCACAGGGCCGGGCCACCCGCCGAGGGTGGCAGGGCCCACGACGACGACAAGAACGAAGATCACCCAGCAGGGGGGTTCCCCGAGGTCCGCGACTGTTTCATGATCTATGGAGGGCATGCGGCGAATACCTCGGCTCGGCACCGCAAGCAAGAGCGCCGGGAGGTCTGCTCGGTGAAGGTGGCGGCGCCAGTCTACCTAGACTGGTCCGACAAGCCCATCACTTTCGACCGGGCCGACCACCCCGACCATGTGCCGAGCCCGGGGAAATACCCGCTCGTCGTCGACCCCGTTGTCGGCAATGTCAGGCTCACCAAGGTCCTGATGGACGGGGGCAGCTGCCTCAACATCATCTACGCCGAGACCCTCAAGCTTCTGCGCGTCGATCCGTCCTCCGTCCGAGCAGGCGCTGCGCCCTTCCACGGGATCATCCCTGGGAAGCGCGTCCAGCCCCTCGGGCGACTCGACCTCCCAGTCTGCTTCGGGACACCCTCCAACTTCCGAAGGGAGACCCTGACGTTCGAAGTGGTCGGGTTCCGAGGAACCCACCACGCCGTGCTAGGGAGGCCATGCTACGCGAAGTTCATGGCCGTCCCCAACTACACCTACCTGAAGCTCAAGATGCCGGGCCCCAACGGGGTCATCACCGTCGGCCCCACGTACAAACACGCGTTCGAATGCGACGTGGAGTGCGTGGAGTACGCCGAGGCCCTCGCCGAGTCCGAGTCCCTCATCGCCGACCTGGAGAACCTCTCCAAGGAGGTCCCAGACGTGAAGCGCCATGCCGGCAACTTCGAGCCAGCGGAGACGGTCAAGGCCGTCCCCCTCGACCCCAGTGGCGACACCACCAAGCAGATCCGGATCGGTTCCGGGCTCGAACCCAAATAGGAAGCAGTGCTCGTCGACTTTCTCCGCGCAAACGCCGACGTCTTTGCGTGGAGTCCCTCGGACATGCCCGGCATACCGAGGGATGTCGCCGAGCACTCGCTGGATATTCGGGCCGGAGCCCGACCCGTCAGGCAGCCTCTGCGCCGATTCGACGAGGAGAAGCGCAGAGCGATTGGCGAAGAGATCCACAAGATAATGGCGGCAGGGTTCATCAAAGAGGTATTCCATCCCGAATGGCTTGCCAACCCTGTGCTTGTGAGGAAGAAAGGGGGGAAATGGCGGATGTGCGTAGACTACACTGGTCTCAACAAAGCATGTCCGAAGGTTCCCTACCCTCTGCCTCGCATCGACCAAATCGTGGATTCCACTGCTGGGTGCGAAACCCTGTCCTTCCTCGATGCCTACTCGGGGTATCACCAGATCCGGATGAAAGAGTCCGACCAGCTCGCGACTTCTTTCATCACGCCGTTCGGCATGTACTGCTATGTCACCATGCCGTTCGGCTTGAGGAATGCAGGCGCGACGTACCAGCGGTGCATGAACCATGTGTTCGGCGAACACATCGGACGCACAGTCGAGGCCTACGTCGATGACATCGTAGTCAAGACACGGAAGGCTTCCGACCTCCTCTCCGACCTTGAAGTGACATTCCGGTGTCTCAAGGCGAAAGGAGTCAAGCTTAATCCTGAGAAGTGTGTCTTCGGGGTACCCCGAGGCATGCTCCTAGGGTTCATCGTCTCTGAGCGAGGCATCGAAGCCAACCCGGAGAAGATTGCGGCCATCACCAACATGGGACCCATCAAGGACTTAAAAGGGGTACAGAGGGTCATGGGATGCCTCGCGGCCCTGAGCCGTTTCATCTCACGCCTCGGCGAAAGAGGTCTGCCTCTGTACCGCCTCTTAAGGAAGGCCGAATGTTTCGTTTGGACCCCTGAGGCCGAGGAAGCCCTCGGTAACCTGAAGGCGCTCCTTACAAAGGCGCCAGTCTTGGTGCCGCCAGCGGACGGGGAAACCCTCTTGGTCTACGTCGCCGCGACCACTCAGGTGGTTAGCGCCGCGATTGTGGTCGAAAGGCAGGAGGAAGGGCATACATTGCCCGTTCAGAGGCCGGTCTACTTCATCAGCGAAGTGCTGTCCGAGACTAAGATCCGCTACCCACAAGTTCAAAAGCTGCTGTATGCTGTGATCCTGACAAGGCGGAAGCTACGACACTACTTCGAGTCCCATCCGGTAACTGTGGTGTCATCCTTCCCCCTGGGGGAGATCATCTAGTGCCGAGAGGCCTCGGGCAGGATCGCAAAGTGGGCGGTGGAGATCATGGGCGAAACGATCTCGTTCGCCCCTCGGAAGGCCATCAAGTCCCAAGTGTTGGCGGATTTCGTGGCCGAATGGGTCGACACCCAACTACCAACGACTCCGATCCAACCGGAGCTCTGGACCATGTTTTTCGACGGGTCGCTGATGAAGACGGGGGCCGGCGCGGGCCTGCTCTTCATCTCGCCCCTCGGAAAGCACTTGCGCTACGTGCTGCGCCTCCACTTCCCGGCGTCCAACAATGTGGCCGAGTACGAAGCTCTGGTCAACGGATTGCGGATCGCCATCGAGCTAGGGGTCAGACGCCTCGACGCCCGCGGTGATTCGCAGCTCGTCATCGACCAAGTCATGAAGAACTCCCACTGCCGCGACCCGAAGATGGAGGCCTACTGCGACGAGGTTCGGCGCCTGGAAGACAAGTTCTTCGGGCTCGAGCTCAACCACATCGCTCGGCGCTACAACGAAACCGCAGACGAGCTGGCTAAGATAGCCTCGGGGCGAACGACAGTCCCCCCGGACGTCTTCTCCCGGGATCTGCATCAACCCTCCGTCAAGCTCGACGACGCGCCCGAGCCCGAGGTACCCTCGGCTCAGCCCGAGGTACCCTCGGCTCAGCCCGAGGTACCCTCGGTTCAGCCCGAGGTACCCTCGGCCCAGCCCGAGGTACCCTCGGCCCCCGAGGGCGGGGCATTGAACGTCGAGGAAGGGCAGAGCGGGGCCACGCCAGACCAGGATTGGCAGGCCCCGTACCTGCAATATCTCCGCCGAGGAGAGCTACCCCTCGACCAAGTCGAGGCTCGGCGGGTAGCGCGACGCGCCAAGTCATTCATCTTGCTGGGCGACGAAGAGGAGCTCTACCATCGCAGCCCCTCGGGCATCCTCCAGCGATGCATCTCCATCGCCGAAGGTCGGGAACTGCTGCAAGAAGTACACTCGGGGGCTTGCGGCCACCACGCAGCACCCCGAGCCCTTGTTGGAAATGCTTTCCGGCAAGGCTTCTACTGGCCAACGGCGGTGGCTGACGCCACTAGAATTGTCCGCACCTGCGAAGGGTGCCAACTCTATGCGAAGCGGACACACCTGCCCGCTCAGGCTCTGCAGACAATACCCATCACCTGGCCCTTCGCTGTATGGGGTCTGGACCTCGTCGGTCCCTTGCAGAAGGCGCCCGGGGGCTACACGCACCTGCTGGTCGCCATCGACAAATTCTCCAAGTGGATCGAGGTCCGACCCCTGAACAGCATCAGGTCCGAGCAGGCGGTGGCATTCTTCACCAACATCATCCATCGCTTCGGGGTCCCGAACTCCATCATCACCGACAACGGCACCCAGTTCACCGGCAAAAAATTCTTGGATTTTTGCGAAGATCACCATATCCGGGTGGACTGGGCCGCCGTGGCTCATCCCATGTCGAATGGGCAGGTAGAGCGTGCCAACGGCATGATTCTACAAGGGCTCAAGCCTCGGATCTACAACGACCTCAACAAGTTCGGCAGGCGATGGATGAAGGAACTCCCCTCGGTGGTCTGGAGCCTAAGGACGACGCCGAGTCGTGCCACGGGCTTCACGCCATTTTTCCTGGTCTACGGGGCTGAAGCTGTCTTGCCCACTGACCTGGAATACGGCTCCCCGAGGGCGAGGGCCTACAACGAACAAAGCAACCAAGCTAGCCGAGAGGAATCGCTGGACCAGCTAGAGGAAGCTCGGGACAAGGCCTTGCTACACTCGGCGCGGTACCAACAGTCCCTGCGACGTTACCACGCCCGAGGGGTCCGGTCCCGAGAACTCCAGGTGGGCGACCTGGTGCTTCGGCTGCGACAAGACGCCCGAGGGAGGCACAAACTCACGCCCCCCTGGGAAGGGCCATTCGTCATCGCCAAAGTTCTGAAGCCCGGAACATACAAGCTGGCCAGCAATCAAGGCGAGATCTACGGCAACGCTTGGAACATCAAACAGCTACGTCGCTTCTACCCTTAAGATGTTTTCAAGTTGTTCATATACCTCGCACCTACGCAAAGTTTAGTTGTCAAGGAAGGGTCGGCCTAGCCTCGGCAAAGCCCGACCCTCCCTCGGGGGCTAAAAGGGGGGAGACCCCCTCTGCGTCGAATTTTTCCTCGAAAAAGGATCTCTTTTTAGCAGGATTTCTTTCGTGCTTCTTGACTACTTCGGAAAGCGGATCCTGGAAACGACGAGGTACACGTAAGCAGCCAAGGCTGACCGAGCCGAGGGACTCCTACGCCTCCGGGATACGGATACCTCACTCGTCCCCTTCTGCGATAAGTAACTTGCGCTCGGATAAAGCGACTCCGTGGACCGAACGAGTCATCACGTTCGGAAGCTCTCCTGCCGAAGCAGTCCTTCAAGCTTTCTCGACTAAGTCGGCGACAGGGCCTCATGGACGGGTGAAAGTACGCGTAAGCGGCAAGGCCGACCGAGCCGAGGGATTCCCACGCCTCTGGGATACGGATACCTCACTCGTCCCTTCCGCGAAAAGCAACTCTCGCTCACACAAACATCCCTGTTACCGACGAAGTCCAGATGCTCGAAACAGGAGGAAAAAAGACGCAGCTTCGCAAGCGGGGCGAGGGTGTGTTCTTCTGGCCTCGGCGGCCACGGAAAGCACACGCTACAAGATGATCTGATCCTGTAGGCTCGGGTCTTCACGCTGAAGGGAGCCGTAGCACCCTCGGCATCGACGACGTCTTCAGCAAAGCCCGACCCAGCCTCGGGCGGCGCCGCGGTCCAGGGGCTCCTCCGGGAATCCGGCCCGAGCAGGCGGCTCAACCGGTTACCCCTGGGGCCTCGGTCAACCGGCTTCCAAGGGCGCCAGCCCGATCCGAGGCCTCGACTGACCGACTTTGGCGTCGGCTCCGCTGACGGACAACACGGCTAGGCTCCGGCCAATCAGGTTCCCCATTCTCGAGCCAACTCCGCCTCTGTTCATACTGATATCGCTACCCCTGGCCTCGGTCCACCGAAGGGCGGCCGAGGGGTCTCTTCAACTAAGGTAGAGGAGCCCCAGACAACAAGGCCGAACGGGCCGAGGGATTCCTACGCCTCCGGGATACGGATACCTCACCCGTCACCTTGACACGGGGCAACTCATGCTTGGTAAAGCGGTTCAGATAATCAAACAGGCGAGACTTGGTGCTCGAAAATGAGGAAAAAACACGGCTCAGTGCCGAAATTACATACACGTTCAGGCCTCGACAGCCACAATGAACGAACTCACTGGCATTTGAAGTGCCATTGCAAACGGGACTCCGGTTCCGTCCTCGAGGGTACAAGCGACCTCGGGCCTGCGGGGCAACGACCTCTGCAGCGGCAGCCATGGCCCCAGGTGAACGCAGTCACCGGAAGGCTTTGGTTCGCGGTCCCACTCAAGGGATGCGAACAAGCCATCAAAGCCAAAGAGCGGGTCGCCCCCAAGCGCTCCGGTAGATCTTCGCTGCCGTCCTCGCCCCGAATGCGAGGGGGAAGACGGAATGTTGCATCCTAGCTGGACAGCAACAGTTCGCCTTCCCCGGCATGACTGGAGGACGACTCCGTCGCAGCGCGGGAGGACGATTGCCACCACCAGAAGCTGGAAGAGGAGGTGGTTCGCCGACCCGCGCGCGAGGTAGAGCCCCGGCTCGCCTCGGCCCCCGCCCCAGCGAGGATGATGAACGCACCCAACGCTGAGGGCGGGACCACAGCCTGGTCTGTCTCTCCCCATCCAGGAGCTGGAGGTCACCGTCTTGGGTGGCCACCGGCGGAAGGGAGCAGCCAGGCCGCCTGATGAAAATCCTTGAAGCCGAACGATGGCTGAGAGGTACCAACTCCCATGGAGTTGCGTTCCTCCAACGAGGAGGCGGAAAGGCGGCGGATACCCCCCACCCGGGGGCTTGGAAGACGGGAAGACCCGACGCTTAAGGGAGGAAGAAGACATGGTTGCCTTACGAAGGGAGCCTCCCTCCTTTTAAAGGCAACTCCCCCTACGTGCGCCCCCAGGCGCCGCGGGCCGAGTCTTCTCCAACACGCTCCAAGGCCCTCCCCTGCGACTCGGGGGCTGGGTCCCGCATGTCATGCAAGCCGGCTCAGGGCAGAAGAAGCCAAACCGCCGCGCATGGTGCGCACGACCGTCCAGCGGTTACAGGCGACCCCCATTTTCGCCCAGACCAACGGGCAGAAGGGGCGGGCAGCCATGCAGGCGGCATGCAACCGCGCCAGATGGACGCGCTTCTCCGACTCCCGACACGCCAGCCTGGAACCCAGGCCCACGCGTCGAGCAACCGGCGCGCCAGTTGCTGCATGCCAGCAACCGCACCGCCACTTGTGCCACCATCGCGCCTCTTCGGTTGCGAAGCCTATGCCACGACTCGAGGCGACCCAACAGCGCCAGACTGGCGCGTCGGTCAAAGCGACCGAAAGTGGGCCGGCAGTAATAGCGGTGGCAGGCGGGCGGGCGCAGCGGTCACGTCGTCAGCCAGGCTCACGTCCCATCCTGAGACAGCAAGAGAGCCTCCTCTCACGGCGTGAAGACGGTGCACCCGTGACCCGTTCCTCGAACGGATCACACGCGCGCAACGGCCGCCCCGCCAACCACTCGCCCCGTCGCATTAACTCCGCGGCGGGACACGCGGCGCTTCTGGCAGGAGGAGCGCGCGACGCTTCACCTTCGCCGTAATAACCGCGTCAGAAAAGGTACGCCACGTCGTCCGATTTCGTATCCTTTTCCATTTTCCTCTTTCTCTATCTCTTGCAACAGGGACCGGGAAAGGGGGATACCCCGAAAGGGATCCTTCTCCGCGAAGGAACCGGGCTCCGAGCCCCCCATTACTGATCAGGGGTTCGAAGGCTGGCCCCCCGAGGGTTCAACAGTCGCCTCAGATCGCGTGGGCCCGACACCCACTACTGGTCAGGGGTTCGAAGGCCAGCCCCCCGAAGGGCTCCATGGCCGCCTCAGGCTACTCGGGCTCCGCGCCCATTACTGATCAGGGGTTCGAAGGCTGGCCCCCGAAGGGTTCACAGTCGCCTCAGACACCGAGCGAGGGATGACCAGGGGTACGTTCGATACATAACCGAGGCTCGGGCTGCGCTCCCGAGGTACCCTAGGACATTTCCGAGACCAGCGGGAATGATCTTGTAACGGAATCCCATCGGAGGGAGGCATCGAGCCCTCGGACCCCGTCGCCAGGGGACCGGGTCCGGCAAATCACCCGCAGGTACTTTTGGGCGTGCCTCTGGGCCCCTAGCCGACCCCCAACGAACGGGGCACGGACGTCCACTCGGATTACCCGCTTGCAGCTCACCGGAGACACCATGTTCGGTGCCCATCGAGGGTAACATGGCGCACTCCCCCCTCCTCCTTGCGGAAAGGCGACGTAGGGGCGTATGAAAAAAGCCGAGTCTGTCCCTGATCGTCCTCTCGCCCTGTGCAGAGGCTCGGGGGCTGCTCTCGCAAAAACCGGCTCCGGCCAAATCGTTGACAGCGTCAACATACCAGCCCGAGAGCTTGGGCCCCGACCGTGCACCCGGGCTACGGCCAGTTCGCATGAGGGAACGACCAGACCAGCCGAAGTATTAAGACCTCGAAGGAGTGTAACCACTCCTCCGAGGCCTCGGGGGCTACACCCGGCGGGTGCGCTCGCGCGCACCCACCGGAACGAAATGCAACCGAGAAAGGCTGGTCCCCTTGCAAAAAAGTGCGACAAAAGCCTCCAAGCGAGTGCTAACACTCCCTTCGAGGCTCGGGGGCTATTGTCGGGGACCATAATTAGGGGTACCCTCAAGACGCCTAATTCTCAGCTGGTAACCCCCATCAGCATAAAGCTGCAAAGGCCTGATGGGCACGATTAAGTCAGGGATCAGTCCACACGAGTGACTCGATCACGCTTCACCCGAGCCTAGCCTCGGCCAAAGGCAGCCGACCTCGAGAGACTTCCGTCTCGCCCGAGGCCCCCTTTTTATGGCGGACACATCACCGGCTCGCCTAAGGCCTTGGCTTCGCTCAGAAGCAACCTTGACTAAATCACCACACCGACTGACCAAATTGCAGGGGCATTTAACGCAAAGGAGGCCTGACACCTCTATCCTGAGACGCGCCCCCGGCAGAGCCGAGGTGACCGCCGTCACTCCACCGCTCCACTGGCCAGTCTGACAGAAGGACAGCGCCGCCTGCGCCACTCCGACTGCAGTGCCACTCGACAGAGTGAGTCTGACAGGCAATCAGGCCTTGCCAAAGGCGCCACGGCGAACTCCGCTCCGCCCGACCCCAGGGCTCGGACTCGGGCTAAGACCCGGAAGACGGCGAACTCCGCTCCGCCCGACCCCAGGGCTCGGACTCGGGCTAAGACCCGGAAGACGGCGAACTCCGCTCCGCCCGACCCCAGGGCTCGGACTCGGGCTAAGACCCGGAAGACGGCGAACTCCGCTCCGCCCGACCCCAGGGCTCGGACTCGGGCTAAGACCCGGAAGACGGCGAACTCCGCTCCACCCGACCCCAGGGCTCGGACTCGGGCTAAGACCCGGAAGACGACGAAACTCCGCCTCGCCTGACCCCAGGGCTCGGACTCCGCCCTGGCCTCGGCTGAACGACTTCCGCCTCGCCCGACCCCTTGGCTCGGGCTCGGCCACGGCAACAGAAGGCAGACTCAACCTCGGCTTCGGAGGAAACCCCACGTCGCCCTGCCTAGGGCACAGACCGCCACGTCAACAGGAGGCGCCATCATCATCCCACCCCGAATCGACTCGGGTCACGGAGAACAAGACCGGCGTCTCATCCGGCCAGCTCCGCCAGAGAGGCAATGATGGCGCTCCACAAGCTCTATGACGACGGCGGCCCCCAGCTCTCTTACGGAAGCAGGACAACGTCAGCAGGGACTCGACCGCTCCAATAGCTGTCCCTCCATCAGGCTCCGCCGCACCTCCGACAGCCACGACATCACGCCAGCAGGGTGCCCAGATCTCTCCGGCTGCCACATTGGCATGTACCTAGGGCGCTAGCTCTCCCTCCGCTAGACACGTAGCACTCTGCTACATCCCCATTGTACACCTGGATCCTCTCCTTACGACTATAAAAGGAAGGACCAGGGCCTTCTCAGAGAAGGTTGGCCACGCGGGACCGAGGACGGGACAGGCGCTCTCTTGGGGCCGCTCGCTTCCCTCACCCGCGTGGACGCTTGTAACCCCCCTACTGCAAGCGCACCTGACCTGGGCGCGGGACGAACACGAAGGCCGCGGGACTTCCACCTCTCTCACGCTCGGCTCCGGCCGCCTCGCCTCTCCCCCCTTCGCGCTCGCCCACGCGCTCGACCCATCTGGGCTGGGGCACGCAGCACACTCACTCGTCGGCTTAGGGACCCCCCTGTCTCGAAACGCCGACACTATAAAATCTAAACTGAACGGGAGATTTTCGCGGGCGGATAAGATCGAAGAGCGCTTCTGGTCGCGGATTCTGCCCTATAAAAGGCGCCTGGCAGCCAGCATCCAAATCATCTCAGTTTTCGCTTTTGCCTCTCTTCACAGCTGAGCTGTCTTTCAGTTCTCTTCATCCCGACCGCAGACGTGCATCTGCGATCAGGAGAGCAGGTCTACGTAACCCTTCGCCTTCTAGATCCTGCACTGGGAGAGGGCGAATAAGGTTTTTGGGAAGCGTCTTCACGTGACTGCTCGTGATCCTCTGACCTCGTCGACCCTGCTGATTCCGACGCGCGCCATCTATCAGTATGTCTAATCAGTACACATCATCTGATTTGACTTTTTACTTTAGCTCTTCTGATTTGGTCATGATTTATATTTGGAATTTAATCTAGAATTTGTCTATTTCTTCAACATCATATACTACGTACTATCGCCAATCGTCCATACTGCTGCCAGGTGAAGCAGTGGAATTCCTCATGCATATGCCGCATATTTGAACGTGTGATTTTCCGCGTACGTACACACCTCATCAACTAGAAACTTTTCATTATTATTTCTCGTGTAGCTTGGATGAAAAATATTCCATCTACCCTCAAACACAACTGATATTTTAAAATTTCTTCTCAGCCAAACCGTTTTGAGTTTGGCTAAATTTATACTAAAAAGGTATTAACCTTTATGATACTTCCTACGTTTCAATCTATGATCTGTTTGACATTTGTATACTAAGTTTGATCAGATCATCTTCAATTTTTTTGCCAAAAAAACATAAAAACCATACTTAAATTATATTATATACTAAACGATATCACAATAAAAATTAATAATAATTATGTTTTTTTAATAAGACGAGCCATCAAACTTGGTGTAAAAAAATCTTCTAATTTATAGCTCGTTTGACTTTTTTACACCAAATTTGATTGACTCATCTTATTAAAAAATCATAATTATCATTAATTTTTAATGTGATATTGTTTACCATATAATATACACTACCGGAATCGGGCGCTTTGCCGAGTGCCTGAAGCACTCGGCAAAGCCTGAAAAACACTCGGCTAAGACTTTACCGAGTGTCGCACTCGGCAAATAGGGTTCGGCGAACAGTACATCGGCAAAGGCTTCTTTGCCGAGTATTTTTTATCGGGCACTTTGCCAAGTGCCACTCGGTACTCGACAAAGAAAAGCGGTCATCACGACACCGGATGATGGAGACGGCGCCTTTGCCGAGTGTTCTAGGTGACACTCGACAAAGAAGTTACCGTTGCCGAGTGTCTCCTAAAACACTCGGCAAAGAAGTTAACCTTTTGCCGAGTGTCTACCGACCAGCACTCGACAAAGGATCTACCTGCGGGTCCCCTTTGTCAGGTTCTTTGTCGAGTGCTTCAGGAGGCACTCGGCAAAGCTGGCCTCTTTGCTGAGTGCCAGGGCCAAAGCACTCGGCAAAGAAGCTATACCGGTGCCCAGGTATTTGTTCTTTGCCGAGTGCTTTGGCCCTGACACTCGGCAAAGCACCTCAACACTCGGCAAAGTGACCAGTATACACCTTTTTATTTGTTTTTTCTATTCCATCCAAAGAAACAAAAGAAACCACATATACATCACAGATATCATCACGGACATAAATATCGAATACAAACATAAATATCCAAGTTCTCAACACAAACATTAGTATCAAGACCATAAGTCTCATAAGTGTCAAGCTCTGACATAAGTATCCAACACAAACATAAGTATTCAACACAAGTTCTGAAGTCTCAACACTAAGAACATAACTCTCATCGAGGTGGGTGGCTGGAGTGGTGCGGCGATGGGCCGGGCGATCCATGAGGGTTGTTGGATGCCACCCCAGATTGGCCCTGCACAGAGAAGAGATTGCATGTGTTATACCAGATGCATTACCAACATCTAACTACAATTTTGATACTCATAGGAGTATGGAACAGTGCAGGGCCAATTGTAGGGAAAAATGGAGGTGGTGGAGCAAAACCCTGTGCGGCGCCAAGGCTCTGCATGTATTGAAATATCTCCGCCTTCCTCTGTTAATCTGCCAGGCGGGCCTCCCGCTCCGCCTCCATCCTCGCCTCCATCTCTTGGCATTCCCTCCTCTCTTCTTCTAGCTAGGTCTATAATATTCCAAGCCAATGTTATAGTAACTCAAAGAGAAGGTATATAACTCAAGAAATAATGAGTTATAAAATCACTACCCTCGAGTTGCTGTATGCGATGTTGTGAGCTGTCATGTCGAGGTCGTATGGCTGGACTCAAGCCCGTGCTCCTTGCTCGCACCTGAGACAGAGTGGGAGTGGACGATGAGTCGATTACCCCGTCGGCAATCCAGTACTGTCCATGTCTCTTGCCTCCTCCGACCCTCATGAGGACATCAGGGTCAATCTGTCGGTGCTCGGATCGTATTCTGGGCCATGGACCTCCTGCGCCATGGCGGTGTAGTCATGATGGCGGCTGTAGACGGCAGGGTTGCTGTACGCCTCAGGCCCGTCATCCGGGTTGTAGGTGACGTCGAACGTCGCCTTGCCCTTATGGGCCATAGCATAGGCCGAGAAGATGGAGCAAGGCTGGCCACCATGTGATGCCGACTGCAAGAAAACCAACGAGATAGTTAGAAATAATATCTAATCCAATGTTATATACTTAAATAAAAAAGAGGGTGTACCCATGCTTCTGCATATTGTCCTAGGCTACGGCAGCCTTGGTGGTGGGAGGGACCTTGTATCATCAGACGCCGTTCCCGGCTAGTGTTGTGCGCCTCGTTCCACTCAGGCGAGCACCACCTATCCACTATCTGCTCCCAGCACAGAGGATGTGTGGCACACCAATACGGAATCATCTACAAAGTAAACACGTACACTGCATACCAGAAGATAAAATTAAATTCATGCATGGAGTACTGGTACCAAACATGCATGACTTTACCTGTAGGTACTAGTCCCTAGTCAACGACATGGTTCAGGCTTGCTGCTTGGTCACCTTCTCCCTAAGGACGGAGCCGTGGTAGCTGACGATGGCCTGGATTTGGGCCTCATAGTGCATGTCCACGACGAGCTTCTTATAGCTCGTGGTGGCCACCACATCTGCCCTAGCCTCATATCCAGCCTCGCATCTGAAGAAATCCTGCAAACAAAACGATGTATCAATACATTATTTCAAGAATGTGCAACGAATGTGATATATTTTATATTATATTAAGACTTACCCACAGATCTTGCTTCACCCGCTCTGCCTTGTTATTGAATTCCCGGCCGTCCCGGTCTACATCATCAGGGGCGACGGCGTAGTGGTCGAAGGTGTAGGTTGGGCCCGTCACTTCAGCGTACTCAAGCAGTCCAGGGAAGTGTTCCCTGCACAGCAGACCGAGGATGCCATTGGGGTCGCGACGATGACCCCCAGTATTCTCCACAACAGTCCAAGACCTGTCCAAGTGATAAATAAAAAGTATTAGTTTATATTATGATTTTGAACATATAATATGAACAAGAATGAAGAACATAAAGTTACATGCCTCTCCCTATCCGGCCAAATCAGCGGTCGCCTATCCTGAAGTATGGGACGCTGAGAGAGACTCGGGGGACCTCGCAGGTAGACGCTCCTCGAACCTGAGGCGCCAGAACCTAAGGCGTCCTGCTGAGCGTCGTCGTCACCCTGCTGCTGGTCATCGTTGTCCTGCTGCGCTGCCTGCTGCAGGACAAGGTCGTCCTGCTGCGCCGCCTGCTGTGCCTCGTCCGCCGTCCTGCTCCTCCTCCTCCTCCTCCTTAGCCAACCGCCCACCATATTTGTCCAATAACCTGTAATTAAGAGTAAACAAATAAGCACATACAAAAAGATGTATTTAAAAACAGGTGCGAAATAAAAAAAACCTATAGCATTACATCGATTAAAAATAATCTTCATATGTGTCGGGGTTAGCTGGATCATAACTCTCATCATCACTATCAACCATTTCATAGTCAACACCATCTGAAGGCGCAAGTTTGTCATTAATGTCATTGCCTTCAAGGATTACTAAGTCATTCTCATTTTGCACCTCATCATCCTCCTCATCAACAACCATTTCAATATGTACGTCCATTCTGATAGCTTCAGTTAAGTCTATCTCAAATCACCCTTCTAGCCCATCTTCTTGGAAGAACTCTCCATCATATGTGTCCAGATCTAAGTTATAATCTTCATCGTTAGGAACAAGTAATCTCCCGTGCGGCGATACCTTATACACAACATCCTAACCCTTAAGATGTTCTTTCGTTTGGCACGCATATGGGAGATAATACACTTGTGTGGCCTGTTGGGCCACGATATAGACATCATCTCCTGGTAAGGTGCAATCTTGTCGAATTTCGACTATCCCAAGATTAGAATGTGTCTGTCTCATCACTTGAGGGTCAAACCAATGACATTTGAATATCACTGAAGTAAGAGGTTTGGAACCATAAAAAATGAGCTCATATATTTCTTCGATTCGTCCAAAATAATCGACATCGTCAAGGCCGGGCGTAAAGACTCTAGAACACGTTGTTTTCCGATTGGGTCGACTTTAGTCGTAGTTTGTTGTGCGAAAACGGTATCCATTGACGTCATACCTAGAATATTTCTTGACCCTATAAGCAAAGCCGTTGGCTACTTGTCTCAACTCGGCACTCATAGACGGATCTCTTTGGCCCTGCAAGTATTCGCAAGTTAAAAGACACTAAATTGAGTTCATAGACGGATCTCTTTGACAAACTAAGCATGTACCTTATGTTTGAACCAGGAAATGAAATCGGGCAACCCATTTCTCGCACCCTTTTTAAGAAGAGTATCATATTCTTGTGAAGTTGGGTCCCTTGATCGACGCTAGAATTCATGAAGAAATTGTTCCATGTATGGCGTTACCTCTTCAAGGTTGGTCAATACATATAGCTTCATATGCCGCCACTCTTCATGTGTCAGGGTCTTGGTGGTCGAGCCACTTACACTTCCGAGTTGGCCTCGAAATATGCTGAGGTTCGATTCATTGCCGCCATCATTGTAACGAGGGGGTGGATTATGCACGCTCGATAGTTTGTCACCATAGTAAGTTGTTGTGAAGTTTGACACCTCCTCTAGAATGTATGCCTCTGCAATGGAAGCCTCGATTTTGCATTTATTTCTACATTTCTTTCGAATAGTCTTTAGACATCTCTCGATTGGATAGCACCAACGTCCCTGCATGGGCCCCCCATTCGTGCCTCATAGGGGAGATGAAGAATCAAATGCTGCATTGGATTGAAAAAGCCGAGTGGAAATATCTTCTCAAGCTTACACAGTAACGTGGGTGCCAATCTTTCCAAGTCTGAAACCACGGTCCGAGATAACTCTTTTGCACAAAGCTGATGGAAGAAATAGCTCAACTCTGAAAGCGCTAGCCAGACATGCTCAGGGACATAGCCTCGAATCACCGCAGGAAGAATCCGTTCAATCCATATGTGGAAGTCATGACTCTTCATCCCTAAGACTCGTAGAGTAGATAAGTTCACCCCCTACTCAGGTTAGTTGCATACCCATCAGGGAACATCAACATCTTGATCCACTAAAGTACTTCCTTCCTCTGGCCCTACTTAGGACGAAATCGGCCTTAGGCCTTCTCCATGTCTTTCCACCACTTGGCGGCTTCATCTCTTGGTTTGGTCTATCACATAACGCTGCCAGGTCCACTCTTGTCTTTACGTTTTCCTTTGACTTATCTGGAGTGTTCATAATTGTTGCCCAAAGTGCCTCAGCAACATTATTTTTAGTGTGCGTTGTAGGAAACGGGTGATGCCTAAGAGGGGGGTGAATTAGGACTTCTAAAACTTTCACTTATCTAGGCCACAAATAAATCCCTAGAGCAAAACCTATGCAAATAATCAAACTAGAAAGTGAAAACTAGGTTTTGTCTAAGTGTTGCTATCTCTACCGCAATGGCTAAGTTTCAATCTACACTATATAAGTATGAATACAATATTGAAACTTAAATACTTAATATAAATGCGGAAACTTAAAGAGCAAGGTAGAGATGCAAACTCTCGTGGATGACGCCGGTATTTTTACCGAGGTATTCGGAACCACACAAGGTCCCGACTAATCCTCGTTGGTGCCCCTACGCAAAGGGAAGCCCACGCGAGGGCCAAGCACCTCGGTCGAGTAACTCCGTAGAGAGCCACGGGCCTTCTCCACACGCAAGTGGTGCTGCGCTTCTTGCTCCTCTCGAATGCTCCCCGCCGTCTCCACTATCGAGCTTCCGACCGAAAACATCGCGGGCCTCGTTCCCTCCGGTACACAGTGGCGGTCGTGACACAAACGCGGTTGTCACAGTCTCACAAGACTCTCGACCCACTCGGTACAATTACAACAGCTCGCGCAAGAGCAGAGGGGTTGTGTGGTTTTACAAAACTCACTCAACTAACTAGGGTTCACCTAGAGCAAGCGCTAAAGCGGTCTAACTAACCTAAGCACTTCGCAAAGCACCTACGCTAATCACCGAGTGATTCTATTAAGCACTTGGGTGTTTGAGCTCTTGGAAATGTGCACTATATGCCTTGGTATGTTGCTTGGGCTCCCACACTTGGAAATGGCCGGTTGGGGGTGTATTTATAGCCCCCCAACACAAATATAGCCGTTGGAGGAAAGTTGCTGCTTTCTGTGGTGCACCGGACAGTCCGGTGGGGTCACCGAACCGTCCGGTGCCCCTGTCCGGTGCGCCTAGCCGTTAGTCTGTCAGAGCAGGTGACCGTTGGCGCGCAGACCTTTTCACACCGGATAGTCTAGACTTAACACCGGACAGTCCGGTGGTCTTCCCTCTGGGTGCCACCTAGAACTAGCTGTTAGGGCTGTGGTTCCTGGTGCACCGGACAGTCCGGCGTGTGGCACCGGATAGTCCGGTGCTCCAGACCAGACAGTCTGACTGTGGCAACACATGCTTCTTTTCTTGGACTTTTCTTTGATCTTCTTAATGTCTTCTTTTGAGGTGTTGCTTTCCTCAATTCCTTGGTCCAAGTAATTCTAGCATCCTGTGAACTACAAACACAAACACTAGGAAACTCATTAGTTCACGGATTGTGTTAATCATCAAACACCAAAACTCATTAAGCCAAATGGCTTGGGGTCCATTTTCCTTACAATCTCCCCCTTTTTGGTGATTGATGACAACACAACCAAAGCAAGCAAATAATACAAGCATTTGAATAAAAATATGCAATCTACTTGTTAGGATGCATGTTTGTCCCCACAATGTGATATTATGGACTTAAGCCTCCCCCTAACTCCATAATTCACTTACTTCCTATTTTGGACCAAAGAACCAAAACCACTTGAAAAGCTACTTGAAGAAATAAAATTTTAAATTGGTGGTGTTTGGTGTTTGATACATTTTTCATTGCTTTGGTCCCTAAACTTCTCCCCCTTTGGCATCAACCACTGAAAAGGAAGACATTAAAAGCATGTAGGAAGTAAATGAGACTTGCCCTCATAAGAAATTTTGTCAAATGATACCAATTGAAGGATACTAAATTAGACCACATGTAGGGTACCAGTTGAACCATCAAATAGTTACTCCCCCTAAATGAGTATTCTCTTTTAGAAAGAAATTTCTTCCCTTTTTAGAGATGAAGAAGTATTCCTCTTGACAGAGATCTTCTACTTAGGAAAAAGCATGTGAAAATTAGAGGTGCAAGACATGATTTGATTAGACTAACTTCCTTATGCATAGGTAACAGAATATGATTTAACCACTTATGCATGTAGCAACACGGAAGTATGAGATATGAAAATATAGTCTAATCAAATATTGGAGAAGACATGTAAATGATACTAAGTGTAGTCTCAAAGATACCGATTGAAAGTCAATTGCAGACCAATTGAAGAAAATGGCAGGCTTGTGAGACATGAGAGTTCTTAGAGATTTTGAAGTGGAAGATTGTTGTCTTTCTCCGGGGACTTCATTTTTCTTACAATGAGACTATCACATGAAATAGACTTGAAAAAGATATTAGTCTCAAAATCTTAGATTATAGAGTAACCTCCCCCTGAAAGTGTGCATACAAGTTTTGAATACTTGTAATAGACATGCACTTTGATTTGATATCAAGAGGGGCAGATTATCCTAATCCGAGCTTTGGCACATATAAGTTAAATGATACCAGATGTAGGATATAAGATCTTGAAGCATTAGTGTCATTTATTTAGAGATTTTAAATAAGCTATGTGCCGTGCTTAATTTAATCATTTTAAACCATGTAGGTTTGCTCAAGTATATGAATTGAGAACGATCAATTCTACCATGTGATTTACCTAGTATGTATGTATTTAAACAAAGATAAATACCACATGTAGTACTAGGTATGAAAGGTAAGACTAGATACAAGAAAATAGATACGCATATCTAAAAATAAGGAATACAATAAATCTAGTTACCTTAGTCATGGGTGGGGAAATTTGGGTCCAAAATATTGACTTGGCAATAAACTTGATCCAATATGATGTATCCCATGATATACATCCCAACTTTGCCAAGTCTCCAAATTCCCTGTCGTCCTTTGGACTACTCACTTCCCTTTCGAGATCCAAACCTTCTTGGTGCTTTTCATAGTTGAAATTATTTCCTTTGGCACCCAGATGCATTTGGCTCCCTTTTCTTTGTTGGCTTACTTGTTGGCCTTGATTGCTATCACCTTTCCATTCTTTTTCTTCTTGATCAAATATGGTGTAGCATCCTTTTTGTTCACCTATTTGATGTAGGTGTTCGAGATTTTGCTTGTTGGCTTTTGCTTTTGCTTATCCCCAGTCATCGCCTTGCATTGGAAAGACTTATGGCCTTCCTTGTGGCATAGCCTACAAATCACGGTTTCACCCTTCACAGGCTTGTTCACTCCCACAGTGGTGTTATCCAGTGAAGGTTGGATTTGTTTGGCTTTACCTTTCTTTTCATACAAAGCCTTGCCAAGGCGAGCCACTTCTTGCCTTTACGTTATCCTTTGACTTATCAGGAATGTATTGGCCACGAGCCCATCTATCTGTTGACGAATTTCGGCACCAGTCATCATTGCAGGTGGGTGGTCTGTCACTACGAGACCTTTCGTAAAGTTCTTGATGTCTAGGTGGAATGGATGGTCAGGAGGGAGAAATTGTCGATGTTTATCGAAGGATGAATATTTGCCACCCTTTTTCAAACAAATGAACCTAAGAGCTTCCTTGCAAACTGGGCATGGGAACTTACCGTGAACACACCAGGCGCAGAATAGCCCATACGTCGGTAAGTCATGCATGGAGTACTGGTACCAAACATGCATTTTGAAGTTTGTCTTTGTAGCTCGGTCATATGTCCATACCCCTTCGTCCCAAGCACGTACCAATTCATCGATCAAAGGCTCCGTGTACACACTCATTTTATTTCCCGAGTGTCCGAGAATTATCAACGACATGAATATATTCTGCCTTTGAAAGCACACACGGGGGGGGATTGATTGGGATAACAAACACGGGCCAACATGTGTACGGGGCAGCGCTCATTCCATAGGGATTGAACCCATCTGTGGCCAATGCAACACGTATATTACGAGCCTCTTCGGCTTTCTCACGGTGAATGACATCAAAGTGTTTCCATGCTTCACCATTGGATGTGTGCACCATCTTGTCAGGATTGTATCATTTTCCATTTTTGTGCCATATCATCTGTTTTGCGGATTCCTCGGTCATGTATAAACGCTGGATCCTCGGTATGAACGGAAGGTGTCGTAGGATTATCAAGGGGATGTCATGCTGCCTCTTCTGTCCATCACTAGAGTCTACCTCCATAAACCTAGACGATTTACACTACAGATAGTACTTTGCCTCTGCGTATTCTTTCCTAAATAGCACGCAGCCCTTCGGACAAGCATGTATCTGCTCATACGTCATGTTGAGTGCACGAAGGAGTTTCTGTGCCTCATACATGCTCTTTGGCAGAACGTGATCCTCCAGAAGCAGGCTCCCAATAACCGTCAACAAGCCATCGAATGCATCTCGACTCATGCTGTACTGTAACTTGAACGCCATTACATGCCTAATGGCATCAAGTTGAGAAACCTTTGTCTGGCCATGAAGGGGCTTCTGTGCCGCGTCAAACATGTCGTGGAACACCTTTGCAATCGGCTCTGGCTCGTCATCCGTACATCCTCCGACGTACTATGCCTCATGATAGTCGTTCAACATATCCGCTACCCCCGCATCGGCATCATAATGCTCGACACGTTGTATCAACACCTCCTCTCTCGTACGATGCGCTTCACCATGAAAGATCCACCGAGTATAGCCCATCATAAATCCATTCTTCCAAATATGTTCTGCCATGGACTTCTTTGATTTTCTTTTTTGGTTGGCATATTTGCTGCACAGGCATGGGACTAAACTCACTCCTTTAGCAGCTTCGCCATATGCTCGTTCTACGAAATCATCGGTCTTTCTAATCCATTCAGAGGTGACATCATTCCTTCCTACACGGCTCGTGTACATCCACTCACGATCCTCCATCCTCTAAAAAATTAACAGAAGCCTATCAAAAAAATTCGACAGCACCTCCCCTGCATGGGGAGGTGTCCAAAACCTGCAAATAAAAGTAGCAGCACGATGGTTGACATCCACGCATATATCAACGACACGATGGCCGACAATCACATCTATATATATTCAATCCATGAGAGATAGCACAACAAGACTACATATTAAACCTAATCATACACGCATATAAACTTGACTCAATATTAAACCTAATCATTTCATATAAATCATACGTGTAGAACAAAGAAGTTTTTTAATTACAATATCACAAAATGGAAGGAAGCAATCACCTTGGAGTCGCGGGTGTGATGGTGGCCATGGCCAATGGCGTGGAGGGTGGAGGAGGTGGCGGCGGTGGAGGTGGGGGCAGCAGCGGGAGGGTGGAGGGTGGCCGAGGGCACGCCGTGGAGGGCGCCAGCGGCGTGGAGGGCAAGGGCGCGACGGTTGTAACACCCGGTTTTAAGGAACAAAGCCGGGTGCATCTCATACATGCGCCAAAGAAGACAACATATATAATCACAGAGTGTATAGAGATAAATGTCACAATAATCAGAGTACTTATTACATAGCGGAAGTCTTACAAAATAAATGATAAATATAGCAGGATCTAAAATATCCTTGGCGCCAGAAAGTCAACTGGGAGACGCCACCTAGATCGAATCGAACTCCTTGATATGATGCTCCACTTGAACCAACTGTTCTTCTCCTGTGGGGGGGGGGTGTGAAACAGCAAGAGTGAGCTCACATACGTTCATCGCTCAACAAGTTGTGGGGAATAATGTGCATGAACTCGCCAAAGGTGGGAGCTCATGAAGTGTAAGGCTTATCAAAGAGAATGGTTAAAGCTGAGCATTGCTTTTAAAGTTGGTCAAAATTTTATTAGCAATTACTAGATGTAAGTAAATACCAACCATAATAATAATAGAACAAAATTAATAAATAATCCCATGCAAATGCATATGACAAATTGAGTTTAGGTTCCATAAATTAATCATGTGAGGGTCCGAGCCGCTCATGACCGTGAGCACGGCTAGTATACTAGTTTTACACTCTGCAGAGGTTGCGCATCTTTACCCACAAGCCGTGTTACCCATCTGCCAAGGGGTCATGAGTCCCATACACCTCTACCGAGGAGGCGAGGAAGGGTAACACTACGAGGCCTTTACAAAGTTCCACTAGCTTCAGAAATCCCGCTACAGTTTATAGGAAGCTCCAATGCAGGAATCCCTTGCAGGACCGCCATCGCAGCAAAATCCTCCCGAGGGCCTCCCTACACTGACCACTCCCCTACTGCCCTTGCCCCTTTCGGGTAAGGAAGACCTCCACTAGCTTTCCTAGTTAATCAGCCAAGGGCGTCCCATTAAACCCTTGTGGTAGCACTGTTTTCCCGGGTGGTCGCTCCATGTTCCAATTAACATAATGATCTTATCATGAACATAAATAACATAACAGAATAATTGGAACATGGATGTAATGAAATATTAACCCAAAAACCATATAAAGCAATAGCATAACTACCCAATTGATTCAGGGGTAAACAAGGTAAACAGGATAAACAAACTAGGGTAACCTATTGGGTCCCATCAAAATTAACCTATGCAGATCATTATGATTAATTAGAACATGAGTGGGTAAAAAGAAGTGATCAAGGGCACAACTTGCCTGGCACTTGAGATTCCAGTTACCAGGGTGATTCTTCAGATCCTCGTGACCTCACCGCTAGTCGTAGCAATACAAGCAAACATGGTATAGATAAAATTAACATTACACCATACATAAGTACAAACTGAATAATAATGATTTACGCGTCGCTACGAGATCGCGGAATTGAGAAATACTAAGATCGGAGCTATGGTTAAAAAAATGTGGTTTTTCGGAAGACCTACTCGATTAAACAATTAGTTATAAATCTTTATGTTGATTTTATAAATCATGTGATAAAGATATTAAATAAATAACTCTAATCTATATTATATTTTAGTGGAGACCATATTTTAGTTAGATCACAGTCATAGACAAACTATCTTTGATTAAGGAGATTAATCTATTAAACATAGGTTTTGAAAGTCGCCTAGAGGGGGGGGTGAATAGGGCGAAACTGAAATTTACAAATATAAACACAACTACAAGCCGGGTTAGCGTTAGAAATAAAATCGAGTCCGCGAGAGAGGGCACAAAACAAATCGCAAGCGAATAAGCAAGTGAGACACGCGGATTTGTTTTACCGAGGTTCGGTTCTTGCAAACCTACTCCCCGTTGAGGAGGCCACAAAGGCCGGGTCTCTTTCAACCCTTCCCTCTCTCAAACGGTCCCACGGACCGAGTGAGCTTCTCTTCTCAAATCAAAGCCGGGAACAAAACTTCCCCGCAAGGGCCCCCACACAATTGGTGCCTCTTGCCTTGATTACAATGGAACTTTGATCACAAGAACAAGTGAGAAAGAAAAGAAGCAATCCAAGCGCAAGAGCTCAAAAGAACACAAGCAAATCACTCTCTCTAGTCACTATGGCGTTGTGTGGAATTTGGAGAGGATTTGATCTATTTGGTGTGTCTAGAATTGAATGCTAGAGCTCTTGTAGTAGTTGGGAAGTGGAAAACTTGGATGCAATGAATGGTGGGGTGGTTGGGGTATTTATAGCCCCAACCACCAAATGTGGCCGTTGCTGGAAGCTCTCTGTTCGATGGCGCACCGGACAGTCCGGTGCACACCGGACAGTCCGGTGCCCCCTGCCACGTCATCGTTGCCGTTGGATTCTGACCGTTGAAGTTCTGACTTGTGGGCCCGCCTGGGTGTCCGGTGTACACAGGACATGAACTGTTCATTGTCCGGTGCACCGGTATGGGCGCGCCTGCCGACTGCGTGCGCAGAGCGCGCATTGAATGCGCCTGCAGGTGACCGTTGGCGCGGAAGTAGCCGTTGCTCCGTGGTTCACCGGACAGTCCGGTGCACACCGGACAGTCCGGTGAATTATAGCGGAGCGGCTTGAACTAAAGTCCGAGGCTGGCGAGTTCCTGAGGCCGACCTCCCATGGCGCACCGGACACTGTCCGGTGTACACCGGACAGTCCGGTGAATTATAGCGGAGTCTCCTCTGGAAATTCCCGAAGGTGGCGAGTTTGAGTCTGAGTTCCCCTGGTGCACCGGACATGTCCGGTGGCACACCGGACAGTCCGGTGCGCCAGACCAGGGGTGCCTTCGGTTGCCCCTTTGCTCTTTTGTTGAATCCAAAACTTGGTCTTTTTTTATTGGCTGAGTGTGAACCTTTTACACCTGTGTAATCTATACACTTGGGCAAACTAGTTAGTCCAATTGTTTGTGTTGGACAATTCAACCACCAAAATTATATAGGAACTAGGTGTAAGCCTAATTCCCTTTCAATCTCCCCCTTTTTGGTGATTGATGCCAACACAAACCAAAGCAAATATAGAAGTGCATAATTGAACTAGTTTGCATAAAGTAAGTGTAAAGGTTGCTTAGAATTTGAGCCAATATAAATACTTACAAGATATGCATGGATTGTTTCTTACTTATAACATTTTGGACCACGCTTGCACCACATGTTTTGTTTTTGCAAACTCTTTTTGTAAATCATTTTCAAAGTTCTTTTGCAAATAGTCAAAGGTAAATGAGTAAGAATTTTGCAAAGCGTTTTCAAGATTTGAAATTTTCTCCCCCTATTTCAAATGCTTTTCTTTTGACTAAACAAAACTCCCCCTAAAGGAGATCCTCCTCTTAGTGTTCAAGAGGGTTTTGATATATTATTTTGAAATACAACTATCTCCCCCTTTTGAACACAATAGGATACCAATTGAAAGATACTTTTGGAAAGTATTAGGTTTTTGAAATTGGTGGTGGTGGTGGTGCGGTCCTTTTGCTTTGGGCTCATTTCTCCCCCTTTTTGGCATGAATCGCCAAAAACGAAATCATTAGAGCCCTAGAAGTGCTTTCTTCCCCTTTGGTAATGAATAAATGAGTTAAGATTATACCAAAGACGAAGTCCTTTTGCATGGTGCTCATGTTTTCTCCCCCTAGAACGGAGAGTTGCTTGGAGCGACGGCGAAGGATGAGTTACGTAGTGGAAGCCTTTGTCTTCGCCGAAGACTCCAATTCCCTTTCAAGACACCTGTGACTTGGTTTGAAGTAGACTTGAAAACATATTAGTCATAGCATATGAAAGAGATATGATCAAAGGTATATAGAAGAGCAATGTGTGCAATCTTAACAAAAGAAGTTCCTAGAATCAAGAATATTGAGCTCATGCCTAAGTTTGTTAAAAGATTGTTCATCAAGAGGCTTGGTAAAGATATCGGCTAATTGATCTTTAGTATTAATGTATGAAATCTCGATATCTCCCTTTTGTTGGTGATCCCTCAAAAAGTGATACCGAATGGCTATGTGTTTAGTGCGGCTATGCTCGACGGGATTGTCGGCCATCTTGATTGCACTCTCATTGTCACATAGCAAAGGGACTTTGGTTAATTTGTAACCGTAGTCCCGCAGGGTTTGCCTCATCCAAAGCAATTGCGCGCAACAATGGCCTGCGGCAATGTACTCGGCTTCGGCGGTGGAAAGAGCGACCGAATTTTGCTTCTTTGAAGCCCAAGACACCAAGGATCTTCCCAAGAACTGACAAGTCCCTGATGTGCTCTTCCTATTGATTTTGCACCCCGCCCAATCGGCATCCGAATAACCAATCAAATCAAATGTGGATCCCCTAGGATACCAAAGCCCAAACTTAGGAGTATAAGCCAAATATCTCAAGATTCGTTTCACGGCCGTAAGGTGAGCTTCCTTAGGGTCGGCTTGGAATCTTGCACACATGCAAACGGAAAGCATAATATCCGGTCGAGATGCACATAAATAAAGCAATGAACCAATCATCGACCGGTATACCTTTTGATCGACGGATTTACCTCCCGTGTCGAGGTCGAGATGCCCATTGGTTCCCATGGGTGTCTTGATGGGCTTGGCATCCTTCATTCCAAACTTGGTTAGAATGTCTTGAGTGTACTTCGTTTGGCAAATGAAGGTGCCCTCTTGGAGTTGCTTGACTTGGAATCCTAGAAAATACTTCAACTCCCCCATCATCGACTTCTCGAATTTTTGTGTCATGATCCTACTAAACTCTTCACATGTAGACTCGTTAGTAGACCCAAATATAATATCATCAACATAAATTTGGCATATAAACAAGTCATTTTCAAGAGTTTTAGTAAAGAGTGTAGGATCAGCTTTTCCGACTTTGAATCCATTTGCAATAAGAAAATCTCTAAGGCATTCATACCATGCTCTTGGGGCTTGCTTGAGCCCATAAAGCGCCTTAGAGAGCCTATAGACATGGTTAGGGTACTCACTGTCTTCAAAGCCGGGAGGTTGCTCAACATAGACCTCTTCCTTGATTGGTCCATTGAGGAAGGCACTTTTCACGTCCATTTGATAAAGCTTAAATCCATGGTAAGTAGCATAGGCTAATAATATGCGAATTGACTCAAGCCTAGCTACGGGTGCATAGGTTTCACCGAAATCCAAACCTTCGACTTGGGAGTATCCCTTGGCCACAAGTCGAGCTTTGTTCCTTGTCACCACACCATGCTCGTCTTGCTTGTTGCGGAAGACCCATTTGGTTCCTACAACATTTTGATTAGGACGTGGAACTAAATGCCATACCTCGTTCCTCGTGAAGTTGTTGAGCTCCTCTTGCATTGCCACCACCCAATCCGAATCTTGAAGTGCTTCTTCTACCCTATGTGGCTCAATAGAGGAAACAAAAGAGTAATGTTCACAAAAATGAGCAACACGAGATCTAGTTGTTACCCCCTTATGAATGTCGCCGAGGATGGTGTCGACGGGGTGATCTCGTTGGATTGCTTGGTGGACTCTTGGGTGTGGCGGCCTTGGTTCTTCCTCATCCTCCTTTTCTTGATCATTTGCATCTCCCCCTTGATCATTGCCATCATCTTGAGGTGGCTCATCTTCTTGATTTTGCCCTTCATCATCTTGAGCCTCATCCTCATTTTGAGTTGGTGGAGATGCTTGCATGGAGGAGGATGGTTGATCTTGTGCTTTTGGAGGCTCTTTGGATTCCTTAGGACACACGTCCCCGATGGACATGTTCCTTAGCGCGATGCATGGAGCCTGTTCTTCACCAATCTCATCAAGATCAACTTGCTCTACTTGAGAGCCGTTAGTTTCATCAAACACAACGTCACATGAGACTTCAACTAGTCCAGTGGACTTGTTAAAGACCCTATATGCCCTTGTGTTTGAGTCATAACCAAGTAAAAAGCCTTCTACAGTCTTAGGAGCAAATTTAGATTTTCTACCTCTTTTAACAAGAATAAAGCATTTGCTACCAAAGACTCTAAAATATGAAATGTTGGGCTTTTTACCGGTTAGGAGTTCATATGATGTCTTCTTGAGGATTCGGTGTAGATATAACCGGTTGATGGCGTAGCAAGCGGTGTTGACTGCCTCCGCCCAAAACCGATCCGAAGTCTTGTACTCATCAAGCATGGTTCTTGCCATGTCCAATAGAGTTCGATTCTTCCTCTCCACTACACCATTTTGTTGTGGAGTGTAGGGAGAAGAGAACTCATGCTTGATGCCCTCCTCCTCAAGGAAGCCTTCAATTTGAGAGTTCTTGAACTCCGTTCCGTTGTCGCTTCTTATTTTCTTGATCCTTAAGCCGAACTCATTTTGAGCCCGTCTCAAGAATCCCTTTAAGGTCTCTTGGGTTTGAGATTTTTCCTGTAAAAAGAATACCCAAGTGAAGCGAGAATAATCATCCACAATAACTAGACAGTACTTACTCCCGCCGATGCTTATGTAAGCGATCGGACCGAATAGATCCATGTGTAGGAGCTCCAGTGGCCTGTCAGTCGTCATTATGTTCTTGTGTGGATGATGAGTGCCAACTTGCTTCCCTGCTTGGCATGCGCTACAAATCCTGTCTTTCTCAAAATGAACATTTGTTAATCCTAAAATGTGTTCTCCCTTTAGAAGCTTGTGAAGATTCTTCATCCCAACATGGGCTAGTCGGCGGTGCCAGAGCCAACCCATGTTAGTCTTAGCAATTAAGCAAGTGTCGAGTTCAGCTCTATCAAAATCTACCAAGTATAGCTGACCCTCTAACACTCCCTTAAATGCTATTGAATCATCACTTTTCCTAAAGACAGTGACACCTATATCAGTGAATAGACAGTTGTAGCCCATTTGACATAATTGGGATACGGAAAGCAAATTGTAATCTAAAGAATCAACAAGAAAAACATTGGAAATGGAATGGTCAGGAGATATAGCAATTTTACCTAAACCTTTGACCAAACCTTGATTTCCATCCCCGAATGTGATCGCTCTTTGGGGATCTTTGTTTTTCTCATATGAGGAGAACATCTTCTTCTCCCCTGTCATGTGGTTTGTGCACCCGCTGTCGAGTATCCAACTTGAGCCCCCGGATGCATAAACCTACAAAACAATTTTAGTTCTTGACTTTAGGTACCCAAACGGTTTTGGGTCCTTTGGCATTAGACACAAGAACTTTGGGTACCCAAACACAAGTCTTTGACCCCTTGTGTTTGCCCCCAACAAACTTGGCAACGACCTTGCCGGATTTGTTAGTCAAAACATATGATGCATCAAAAGTCTTAAACGAAATGCAATGTTCATTTGATGCATTAGGAATTTTCTTCTTAGGCAACTTGGCACGGGTTGGTTGCCTAGAACTAGATGTCTCACCCTTATACAAAAAGGCATGATTAGAGCCAGAGTGAGACTTCCTAGAATGAACTTTCCTAATTTTGTCCTCGGGATAACCGGCAGGGTATAAAATGTAACCCTCGTTATCCTGAGGCACGGGAGCCTTGC
The DNA here is from genome assembly GCF_902167145.1 of Zea mays. Taxonomy (NCBI): domain Eukaryota; kingdom Viridiplantae; phylum Streptophyta; class Magnoliopsida; order Poales; family Poaceae; genus Zea; species Zea mays. The sequence goes on from NC_050105.1 coordinate 118,695,532, forward strand.
CCTTAACAAAGTTGGACAATCTCTTAGGAGGGGCACTAATTTTGACATTGTCTCCCCTTTGGAAGCCAATGCCATCCTTAATGCCCGGGCGTCTCCCATTATAAAGCATGCTACGAGCAAATTTAAATTTTTCATTTTCCAAGTTGTGCTCGGCAATTTTAGCATCTAGTTTTGCTATATGATCATTTTGTTGTTTAATTAAAGCCATATGATCATGAATAGCATTAACATCAACATCTCTACATCTAGCACAAATAGTGACATGCTCAATGGTAGATGTAGAGGGTTTGCAAGATTTTAATTCTACAACCTTAGCATGCAACATATCATTTTTAGTTCTAAGGTCAGAAATTGTAATATTGCAAACGTCTAGTTCTTTAGCCTTAGTAATCAATTTTTCATTTTCTACTCTAAGGCTAGCAAGAGATATATTCAAATCATCAATCTTAGCAAGCAAATCAACATTATCATCTCTAAGATTTGGAATCGAAACATTACAAACATGAGAATCAACCTTAGCATTTAAACTAGCATTTTCATTCCTAAGGTTTTCAATAATCTCACGGCATGTGCTTAGCTCACTAGACAATTTTTCACATTTTTCTACTTCTAGAGCATAAGCCTTTTTAACCTTAACATGTTTCTTGTTTTCTTTAATTAGACAATCCTCTTGGGAGTCCAAAAGGTCATTCTTTTCATGAATAGCACTAATCAATTCATTTTGTTTTTCTTTTTGCTCCATGTTAAGATTGGCAAAGAGAATACGCAAATTATCTTCCTCATCACTAGCATTGTCATCACTAGAAGATTCATATTTAGTGGAGGATTTAGATTTAACCTTCTTTTTGCCGTCCTTGGCCATGAGGCACTTGTGGCCGACGTTGGGGAAGAGGAGTCCCTTGGTGACGGCGATGTTGGCGGCGTCCTCGTCGTCGGAGGAGTCGCTAGAGCTTTCGTCGGAGTCCCACTCTCGACAAACATGGGCATCGCCACCCTTCTTCTTGTAGTACCTCTTCTTCTCCTTTCTTCTCCCCTTCTTGTCGTCGCCCCTGTCACTATCACTTGATAATGGACATTTAGCAATAAAGTGACCGGGCTTACCACACTTGTAGCAAACCTTCTTGGAGCGGGACTTGTAATCTTTCCCTCTCCTTTGCTTGAGGATTTGGCGGAAGCTCTTGATGACGAGCGCCATCTCCTCATTGTCGAGCTTGGAGGCGTCTATTGGTTGTCGACTTGGTGTAGCCTCCTCCTTCTTTTCTTCCGTCGCCTTGAATGCGACGGGTTGAGCTCCGGATGTTTCGCCAAGCTCGTTGATTTTCCTCGAGCCTTCTATCATGCACTCAAAACTTACAAAATGCCCGATAACTTCCTCGGGGGTCATTTTAGTATATCTAGGATTACCACGAATCAATTGAACTTGAGTGGGATTAAGAAAAATGAGAGATCTTAAAATAACATTTACCACTTCGTGGTCGTCCCACTTCTTGCTCCCGAGGTTGCGCACTTGGTTCACCAAAGTCTTGAGCCGGTTGTACATGTGTTGTGGCTCCTCCCCTTTGTGAAGCCGGAACCGACCGAGCTCCCCCTCGATCGTTTCCCGCTTGGTAATCTTGGTAAGCTCGTCTCCCTCGTGCGCGGTTTTGAGTACATCCCAAACTTCTTTTGCGCTCTTCAACCCTTGCACTTTGTTATACTCCTCTCTACTTAGAGAAGCGAGGAGTATCGTTGTCGCTTGAGAGTTGAAGTGCTCGATTTGGGCCACCTCATCCTCATCATAATCTTTGTCCCCTATAGATGGTACCTGTGCACCAAACTCAACAACATCCCATATACTTTTGTGGAGTGAGGTTAGATGAAATCGCATTAAATCACTCCACCTAGCATAATCTTCACCATCAAAAGTTGGTGGCTTGCCTAATGGGACGGAAAGTAGATGTTTAGATGTACGAGAGTAGTGCAAGGGGATCTTACTAAACTTCTTACGCTCTTGACGTTTAGAAGTTACGGAGGGCGCATCGGAGTCGGAGGTCGATGTTGATGAAGTGTCGGTCTCGTAGTAGACCACTTTCTTCATCCTCTTTTCCTTGTTCTTACTCCGGTGCGGCTTGTGGGAAGAAGATTTTTCCTTCTTCTCTTTGTGGTGAGAAGAAGATTTCTTCTCCTTCCCTTTGTTGGAGGAGATCTTCTTCTTCTCCTTCCTCTTGGTGCGGGACTCTTCCGATGAAGTGCTCCCTTGGCTTGTAGTGGGCTTTTCGCCGGTCTCCATCTCCTTCTTGGCGTGATCTCCCGACATCACTTCGAGCGGTTAGGCTCTAATGAAGCACCGGGCTCTGATACCAATTGAAAGTCGCCTAGAGGGGGGGTGAATAGGGTGAAACTGAAATTTACAAATATAAACACAACTACAAGCCGGGTTAGCGTTAGAAATAAAATCGAGTCCGCGAGAGAGGGCACAAAACAAATCGCAAGCGAATAAGCAAGTGAGACACGCGGATTTGTTTTACCGAGGTTCGGTTCTTGCAAACCTACTCCCCGTTGAGGAGGCCACAAAGGCCGGGTCTCTTTCAACCCTTCCCTCTCTCAAACGGTCCCACGGACCGAGTGAGCTTCTCTTCTCAAATCAAAGCCGGGAACAAAACTTCCCCGCAAGGGCCCCCACACAATTGGTGCCTCTTGCCTTGATTACAATGGAACTTTGATCACAAGAACAAGTGAGAAAGAAAAGAAGCAATCCAAGCGCAAGAGCTCAAAAGAACACAAGCAAATCACTCTCTCTAGTCACTATGGCGTTGTGTGGAATTTGGAGAGGATTTGATCTATTTGGTGTCTCTAGAATTGAATGCTAGAGCTCTTGTAGTAGTTGGGAAGTGGAAAACTTGGATGCAATGAATGGTGGGGTGGTTGGGGTATTTATAGCCCCAACCACCAAATGTGGCCGTTGCTGGAAGCTCTCTGTTCGATGGCGCACCGGACAGTCCGGTGCACACCGGACAGTCCGGTGCCCCCTGCCACGTCATCGTTGCCGTTGGATTCTGACCGTTGAAGTTCTGACTTGTGGGCCCGCCTGGGTGTCCGGTGTACACCGGACATGAACTGTTCATTGTCCGGTGCACCGGTATGGGCGCGCCTGCCGACTGCGCGCGCAGAGCGCGCATTGAATGCGCCTGCAGGTGACCGTTGGCGCGGAAGTAGCCGTTGCTCCGTGGTTCACCGGACAGTCCGGTGCACACCGGACAGTCCGGTGAATTATAGCGGAGCGGCTTGAACTAAAGTCCGAGGCTGGCGAGTTCCTGAGGCCGACCTCCCATGGCGCACCGGACACTGTCCGGTGTACACCGGACAGTCCGGTGAATTATAGCGGAGTCTCCTCTGGAAATTCCCGAAGGTGGCGAGTTTGAGTCTGAGTTCCCCTGGTGCACCGGACATGTCCGGTGGCACACTGGACAGTCCGGTGCGCCAGACCAGGGATGCCTTCGGTTGCCCCTTTGCTCTTTTGTTGAATCCAAAACTTGGTCTTTTTTTATTGGCTGAGTGTGAACCTTTTACACCTGTGTAATCTATACACTTGGGCAAACTAGTTAGTCCAATTGTTTGTGTTGGAAAATTCAACCACCAAAATTATATAGGAACTAGGTGTAAGCCTAATTCCCTTTCAGGTTTAAACAATATCTAATTATACAAGTAAGTAATATGGTACAAATAATAATATTACTGTGTAGTTAATATTATTATGAAGCTAACACAATTTTAACTGGTTAATTTGGAGTTGAAACAAAGAAATTATGGATTTACTAAGCTTTTGAATTAAATTTTTGTATGGTATAGATAGAATTAACATTACACCATACATAAGTACAAACTGAATAATAATGATTTACGCGTCGCTACGAGATCGCGGAATTGAGAAATACTAAGATCGGAGCTATGGTTAAAAAAATGTGGTTTTTCGGAAGACCTACTCGATTAAACAATTAGTTATAAATCTTTATGTTGATTTTATAAATCATGTGATAAAGATATTAAATAAATAACTCTAATCTATATTATATTTTAGTGGAGACCATATTTTAGTTAGATCACAGTCATAGACAAACTATCTTTGATTAAGGAGATTAATCTATTAAACATAGGTTTAAACAATATCTAATTATACAAGTAAGTAATATGGTACAAATAATAATATTACTGTGTAGTTAATATTATTATGAAGCTAACGCAATTTTAACTGGTTAATTTGGAGTTGAAACAAAGAAATTATGGATTTACTAAGCTTTTGAATTAAATTTTGTACTAGAATTCGATTTTCGGATTAAATTCAGAATTACATCCTGCTATCGGACTGCGGCTACAATATCACCAAGATCAGGGACTAAAGCATAAAGCTTACGCAGACTCAGAACCCCCCCCCTAGGACAGCGGGTTGATTACTGTGAAGATCAGGGGCTCTTACGCAAAAGTGGCATGGCGAAGGGGTATCGGTTTACTGCCACCGTCCGATTTAGGATTGAGGGCTCTGATTAGATCTGATCTTAAAATACACAGTATCAGGTAGCGACCGATAGATCCTATGTTAACGGCTGGATGGATATCTACGCTACCCTATACACTCGGCCATCCGATCGAGGATCAAGGGCCACAGTTTTACACAGCGAAAAGATATCTCACCACAAATCATGGCCGCTAAAGTGAATCCAACGGTCACAGAGTCTGTTGTGGCCACAGCCGCCCCTTTGTCGTTGGTACCCCGATAGCCCCAAGCTAGTGCGCGCATCCCAAGCAATGGACTCCCGCCGCGATGACAACCACACGGTTGAGGTGGCCCAACAGTAGGAGGGAGTTCAAGCACGTGAAGGAGTCGGTGAAGGGGAGCGCCGCGGCGGCCCAGGAGGAGTGGTTCGCGTCGACGACGACCATGCCGAGGCTAACGTCCCCAGAGGAAAGCTTGGAGTGCGCAAAGGCCATGGCCGGGGAGGGAATGAAGGCTGCTTCGAAAACTTGGAGAAGAAGGAGAACGCGCCGGGTCTTCACGGCGGTGGCGCCCCGTTTCTCCCACTCTCGACGAGTTTCCCCTACCCACCGATTTGATGGCGTTCGGGCACTAACACGACGCAACCGGGATCCGTCTCCTCCCTGCGCACCCCATCACGGAGGTCCCTGAGCTCCACGCGGAGGCGAAAGATTTCGCACACCCGCTCCCAGGCCATGCGCTACCAGTGGAGGAGAGCCATTGCGAGCGCGGCACAAGCGATGGCGAGTCTATTGGCGACCTGGAGGTGCCCGAGGCCGACTCAGCACACAACCCATTACCGTCGAGCACAGTAACGCGACACAGAGATTAACTCGAGCTAATTCAGAGGGCTTACCCAAGAATAATGGCATAGAGGACTTTGACCACGACACATGGTGGATTGCGACGATGCCGAGCAGGTGTTCCCCCCCGCGCACCGACGTCGATTGCACCAGCGGCGAACCCGAAGGTCACCGGCGAGCTTGGTCCTTTCTCTCTCTTTGATGGAGTTCGGTGTGACTACCCCAATGGTGGCGATGACGCCCAGCGCCCAACAGACGGTCGAGGCAAAGCGAGAGGTCCGATCCCAGCTATTTGAAGGGGAAGAATCTGTTGCGGCTAGCAGAGGCGAGAGGAAAACACGGTGGAAGGTGTAGCCACCATGGATTTGGTTGAACGGACCGGTACGGAGGAATCGACCGGAATCACGCGCGAGCTGTTAGGATGCAGTCGGGTTCTTCGGATGGTGGAAGAAGAAGGCGCGCGCGCGAAGATAGGGGAGATGATCCGGGCGACCCTGCCGTGTGGATATATAGCGGCGCGGACGTTCCCCAGCTGGCCGAACACCACGGAATGGTTGTTGTAACAACCCCCACCGAGATCGACGCGGGGTGGAAGAAGCACATAGCCGTGGTCGAGGGCCCACCTGCCAGTCAGTGCGAAACGAGTGCGGCTGTAGATTCAGGCGCGGAGACCCCACACGCAGGGAAGCTGGCGCCCATGGGTCATGCGGCTGAGAAAGGGATTTGGGCTGGCCAGGTAGAGAAATAGCCCAGTTAGGGTTTTCTTTTCTTTACATTTTCTTTTATTCTCTCTTCCCTTTCAATTTAAAATCTCAAATTTGAATTCCACTCAATTTGTGAATTTAAACTCATCTTTAACAGTACAATGTGAACTTACTATTATGGCAGAATTTTATTTATTTATTTATTTATTTTATTTAGTATTTTCTTCTCTAAAATAATTCTTGGTTTTCAAAATACAGTCCTCAATTTGTAATACTCAGGTATAATTTGAGATATCTGAATTTACTATTTCTTTTCTTCATATATTTATTTTATTAATAATAATTTTTTTCTTATACAGATTTTGGGCCTTACAAATCCTACCCCCCTTAACAGAAATCTCGTCCTCGAGATTTGTAAGGAAAGGGTGTATACTCATATTGTCTCAACACATATGCACAAACAAAATCTCAGCATGATGCATACTTTATTAGCAACACATGGGGTCAAATAGATCTTATTATTCCTCCTAAAATAGTATCATACCATCTACTAACTAAAGTAACATCTAGATCTTACAAATAGTAGTAATTTATATATATGTTTATGTAGCTTGGTGGAGCCGGTGGTTAGGAAGGCATGGGTGTATATATGTATGTCCACTTTATTATGTAGGATAGAAGATGCCTTTAAAGCATAGATAGGTTTGGGCAAGAAAGGATAGGGTAAGGAAATACTCCATCCAAGATTGTGGATCTTGATTCCTTTGAAGATCTGACTTGAATCTTATCCTTCCTTGATTTGATGAGGTCAATCATCTTCAATCTTCGTTCTCGAAGTTGCTATCCGAATTTGGGACATGTAGTGAAGGTAGATTCTTAGGTAAACAAAATAGATTAATAGGAGGTTATGAGTTAAATAAGGTTAAGGAGAGTCTGTCTTGTTGTTTTGCTTCCAGGTTGGTTGGATAAGTTATGTAACCTGTTATACCGGTCAAGTTTGGTGTTATCATCAAGGATAATGGGTATTGGTGTTACCATAACTAGGGACATAGTTGAGATAGGTGTGGGTACATGGGGTAGGTAGATTGAACAGAGTTTTTTTTACTTGTAAGATAAATGGGTTGGGCAACCTATAATATAGGCTGGGTCGTGGTTTCTCGGACAAGTTGGTCTAAGACACCAACTTAGGTTTAACAACTCATTCATATGAATATGATCTAACATGTGTTACCAGTATTAACCAACTTGTTTAAGTAACTTCCTTTAGATCAGATTAGGTAGGGTCTATTAAGATATGAGAGAATCTTTTAAGATAAGATGATTCTGTTAAGATAAGAAAGAATCTTTTAAGATAAGATGGATCTATTAGGATAAGAGAGAGTATTTTAAGATAACAGGGATCCATTAAAGTAAGAAAGAATCTTTTAAGGTAAGAAGGATCTATTTAAAATAGATACACTTTAATGGAGGATAATCTAAGTTGTTTAGTTATCTCATGAATTTTATTTATTTATATCTATGCCTATACGTATATATAGATGTAATTGTGGACATTACTCCACAACTAATCACACTCAATCAAATATCCAAATCGGACAAGTATCATAAGAACAAACACTCAAGCGTATAGATAACTATAAAATAGTTTTATTTTTGTTCCTAAGAGTAGGTCTCCTAGTCCTAAAGGTCACTTTAGGTACGGGATTTCAAAGTGTGAAATCCACTTTTGTCTTTAGAAGGAACAGGTAAGAATAATCAGAGTAAAGCAGAAATAGATGAGAAAAGATTAAGATGAGTTTAGAAAAGAATCAGAGTAGCAAAGGTAAGGTTAATCAGAGTAGAACAGTAGAAGGTGAGACAGGATCAAGAAAAGTATAGAAGAATAGAGTAAGGTAAGTAGGTAAGGGTTGTCCAATTCTATCTAGATTTCGTCCTACAGTCAACATTCCTCTGATACCACTTCTGTAACACCCGGTTTTAAGGAACAAAGCCGGGTGCATCTCATACATGCGCCAAAGAAGACAACATATATAATCACAGAGTGTATAGAGATAAATGTCACAATAATCAGAGTACTTATTACATAGCGGAAGTCTTACAAAATAAATGATAAATATAGCAGGATCTAAAATATCCTTGGCACCAGAAAGTCAACTGGGAGACGCCACCTAGATCGAATCGAACTCCTTGATATGATGCTCCACTTGAACCAACTGTTCTTCTCATGTGGGGGGGGGTGTGAGACAGCAAGAGTGAGCTCACATACGTTCATCGCTCAACAAGTTGTGGGGAATAATGTGCATGAACTCGCCAAAGGTGGGAGCTCATGAAGTGTAAGGCTTATCAAAGAGAATGGTTAAAGCTGAGCATTGCTTTTAAAGTTGGTCAAAATTTTATTAGCAATTACTAGATGTAAGTAAATACCAACCATAATAATAATAGAACAAAATTAATAAATAATCCCATGCAAATGCATATGACAAATTGAGTTTAGGTTCCATAAATTAATCATGTGAGGGTCCGAGCCGCTCATGACCGTGAGCACGGCTAGTATACTAGTTTTACACTCTGCAGAGGTTGCGCATCTTTACCCACAAGCCGTGTTACCCATCTGCCAAGGGGTCATGAGTCCCATACACCTCTACCGAGGAGGCGAGGCAGGGTAACACTACGAGGCCTTTACAAAGTTCCACTAGCTTCAGAAATCCCGCTACAGTTTATAGGAAGCTCCAATGCAGGAATCCCTTGCAGGACCGCCATCGCAACAAAATCCTCCCGAGGGCCTCCCTACACTGACCACTCCCCTACTGCCCTTGCCCCTTTCGGGTAAGGAAGACCTCCACTAGCTTTCCTAGTTAATCAGCCAAGGGCGTCCCATTAAACCCTTGTGGTAGCACTGTTTTCCCGGGTGGTCGCTCCATGTTCCAATTAACATAATGATCTTATCATGAACATAAATAACATAACAGAATAATTGGAACATGGATGTAATGAAATATTAACCCAAAAACCATATAAAGCAATAGCATAACTACCCAATTGATTCAGGGGTAAACAAGGTAAACAGGATAAACAAACTAGGGTAACCTATTGGGTCCCATCAAAATTAACCTATGCAGATCATTATGATTAATTAGAACATGAGTGGGTAAAAAGAAGTGATCAAGGGCACAACTTGCCTGGCACTTGAGATTCCAGTTACCAGGGTGATTCTTCAGATCCTCGTGACCTCACCGCTAGTCGTAGCAATACAAGCAAACATGGTATAGATAAAATTAACATTACACCATACATAAGTACAAACTGAATAATAATGATTTACGCGTCGCTACGAGATCGCGGAATTGAGAAATACTAAGATCGGAGCTATGGTTAAAAAAATGTGGTTTTTCGGAAGACCTACTCGATTAAACAATTAGTTATAAATCTTTATGTTGATTTTATAAATCATGTGATAAAGATATTAAATAAATAACTCTAATCTATATTATATTTTAGTGGAGACCATATTTTAGTTAGATCACAGTCATAGACAAACTATCTTTGATTAAGGAGATTAATCTATTAAACATAGGTTTAAACAATATCTAATTATACAAGTAAGTAATATGGTACAAATAATAATATTACTGTGTAGTTAATATTATTATGAAGCTAACGCAATTTTAACTGGTTAATTTGGAGTTGAAACAAAGAAATTATGGATTTACTAAGCTTTTGAATTAAATTTTGTACTAGAATTCGATTTTCGGATTAAATTCAGAATTACATCCTGCTATCGGACTGCGGCTACAATATCACCAAGATCAGGGACTAAAGCATAAAGCTTACGCAGACTCAGAACCCCCCCCTAGGACAGCGGGTTGATTACTGTGAAGATCAGGGGCTCTTACGCAAAAGTGGCATGGCGAAGGGGTATCGGTTTACTGCCACCGTCCGATTTAGGATTGAGGGCTCTGATTAGATCTGATCTTAAAATACACAGTATCAGGTAGCGACCGATAGATCCTATGTTAACGGCTGGATGGATATCTACGCTACCCTATACACTCGGCCATCCGATCGAGGATCAAGGGCCACAGTTTTACACAGCGAAAAGATATCTCACCACAAATCATGGCCGCTAAAGTGAATCCAACGGTCACAGAGTCTGTTGTGGCCACAGCCGCCCCTTTGTCGTTGGTACCCCGATAGCCCCAAGCTGGTGCGCGCATCCCAAGCAATGGACTCCAGCCACGATGACAACCACACGGTTGAGGTGGCCCAACAGTAGGAGGGAGTTCAAGCACGTGAAGGAGTCGGTGAAGGGGAGCGCCGCGGCGGCCCAGGAGGAGTGGTTCGCGTCGACGACGACCATGCCGAGGCTAACGTCCCCAGAGGAAAGCTTGGAGTGCGCAAAGGCCATGGCCGGGGAGGGAATGAAGGCTCCTTCGAAAACTTGGAGAAGAAGGAGAACGCGTCGGGTCTTCACGGCGGTGGCGCCCCGTTTCTCCCACTCTCGACGAGTTTCCCCTACCCACCGATTTGATGGCGTTCGGGCACTAACACGACGCAACCGGGATCCGTCTCCTCCCTGCGCACCCCATCACGGAGGTCCCTGAGCTCCACGCGGAGGCGAAAGATTTCGCACACCCGCTCCCAGGCCATGCGCTACCAGTGGAGGAGAGCCATTGCGAGCGCGGCACAAGCTATGGCGAGTCTATTGGCGACCTGGAGGTGCCCGAGGCCGACTCAGCACACAACCCACTACCGTCGAGCACAGTAACGCGACACAGAGATTAACTCGAGCTAATTCAGAGGGCTTACCCAGGAATAATGGCACAGAGGACTTTGACCACGACACGTGGTGGATTGCGACGATGCCGAGCAGGTGTTCCCCCCCGCGCACCGACGTCGATTGCACCAGCGGTGAACCCGAAGGTCACTGGCGAGCTTGGTCCTTTCTATCTCTTTGATGGAGTTCGGTGTGACTACCCCAATGGTGGCGATGACGCCCAGCGCCCAAGAGACGGTCGAGGCAAAGTGAGAGGTCCGATCCCAGCTATTTGAAGGGGAAGAATCTGTTGCGGCTAGCAGAGGCGAGAGGAAAACACGGTGGAAGGTGTAGCCACCATGGATTTGGTTGAACGGACCGGTACGGAGGAATCGACCGGAATCACGCGCGAGCTGTTAGGATGCAGTCGGGTTCTTCGGATGGTGGAAGAAGAAGGCGCGCGCGCGAAGATAGGGGAGATGATCCGGGCGACCCTGCCGTGTGGATATATAGCGGCGCGGACGTTCCCCAGCCGGCCGAACACCACGGAATGGTTGTTGTAACAACCCCCACCGAGATCGACGCGGGGTGGAAGAAGCACATAGCCGTGGTCGAGGGCCCACCTGCCAGTCAGTGCGAAACGAGTGCGGCTGTAGATTCAGGCGCGGAGACCCCACACGCAGGGAAGCTGGCGCCCATGGGTCATGCGGCTGAGAAAGGGATTTGGGCTGGCCAGGTAGAGAAATAGCCCAGTTAGGGTTTTCTTTTCTTTACATTTTCTTTTATTCTCTCTTCCCTTTCAATTTAAAATCTCAAATTTGAATTCCACTCAATTTGTGAATTTAAACTCATCTTTAACAGTACAATGTGAACTTACTATTATGGCAGAATTTTATTTATTTATTTATTTTATTTAGTATTTTTTTCTCTAAAATAATTCTTGGTTTTCAAAATACAGTCCTCAATTTGTAATACTCAGATATAATTTGAGATATCTGAATTTACTATTTCTTTTCTTCATATATTTATTTTATTAATAATAATTTTTTTCTTATACAGATTTTGGGCCTTACAACGGTCGAGGGCAGGGGCGGTCGAGGGCGCGGCGTGGAGGGCGTTGGTGGCATGGAGGGCGGCGGCGGCGCTTGCGGCGTGGCGAGAGAGTGAGAGTGAGAAAGAAAGCAGTTACCAGTGCTATGTACGCGTTCTTTGCTGAGTGCCCGTGATCTGGCACTCGGCAAAGATTTTTTTAAATTTTAAAATGCACTTTGCCGAGTGCCCTCGATCCGGCACTCGGCAAAGCCTTCTTTGTCGAGTGCCCTCTAGATGACACTCGTCAAAGATTATTTAAATATATTTTGCCGAGTGTGCATACGTAGACACTCGGCAGAGCTTTCTTTGCCGACACTCAGGAAAGTATATTTTTTATTTTTTTCTTTTGCCAACCAAACTTTTTATGGTATGTTCCTACACTATGTAGACCTAGATGTACCAATTATAAAAGTATTTTCTAAAACTACTGAATTTAGTTCGTTTATTTGAATTTCTTCAGAAAATTCACATTTGAACTGCAAGTCACTCAAAACTTGGAAAATCGTGCATACAAAAATGATATCCATGCTATTTAGCACAAGTTACGACCGATTTCAGGAGCGGACCGGAAACTTCGAGCACCATGCTCACTCAACATGGCCGTGAACTTGCCATCTAGCTGTTTAAAAATTGTATAAAAACACAAACAGAGTCAGAAAATCATGAAACTTGTCCACATGTGATGATATTATATGCTCGACAAAGGCTTCTTTGCCGAGTGCTCGACAAAAAACACTCAGCAAAGCGCCGAGCATTCGACAAAGGCCTAGATTCTGGTAGTGATAGTTTAAGTATGGATTTAAATTTTCTTTTTTCACAAAAAAATTTAAATAAGACGAGCCAATCTAACTTAGTAAAAAAGTTAAATAAATTATAGATTAAGATGAAGGAATTAAGTAATATTTGAATTATCACAGATTACATAGGAACCACCTGAAAACGGCAAATAGTGGGCTAGGCGGTGAGCATGGCAGATAAGGCAGTGAAGCTGGATTGTTAGCCCTGTAGAGAGGGTGGAGCCTTAAGAACTGCCACAAGTGTGAAGCACCAACCCCTACCCGTCGTCGTGTCCGTCGAGGCGGTCCAGCCAATGTGCGTGTCTGTGGCGCGGACTAGGTGTGTTGAGGTGTGCCGTGGCGTTCTATGTGTTGAGGTATCGCTAACTTGCTATGGTACCATTTCTTTCAATTAGTTCATGACCATTTCTGTCAAGAACAACACGATCTAGTAATCCGCAAACTATTTCACATTAAACAAACTTCATCTGTCAAAGAGTACGATGGACCGGTTTTCTGAGCTTGTAGATTAAGCTTGTAACATATGAACACACCACCGATCCGCTGTACTACACCATAAAGTTTATAGATGGCCTTCGTGGTGATATTAAGTCCGTAATTCTTGTGAAACGCCTTGGCAATTTGGATACTGCTTGTGCATTATTGGCTTTGTTGCAGGAAGAGGCGGAATCCTCGTGTCGACGAGAACCTTTTCTACTCCATACAGTTGTTTCCCCCTTCTTCAACTGGTCGGGGTGATAAGCTCGTGGATGGGACCAGTGATGTTGGGAAGCCTCTAACTAGTTCACAAGTGCATTTGGCTGACAGCAAGGTGGCATCTCTTGGTGCTTATCGCAAAGCCCGTGCCATGGTCTATGTCAGTTCTTTGTGGAGAAATGGTCTAAAGGCCACAAATGTGCGCCCACTGTTCAGCTTTCATGCAGTGCAAGAATAATTACGGGACATGTTATCTCCAGAAACCAATGAATCTGAAGTGGAATTTAGAGACACCACTGACCAGTTTATGCTTTTGTTGTCACAAGAAGCTATCTCACCTAACGTACCAGGTCTACATCTCTCAGACTTAGAGGTGAACTCCAAGGTATCAAGCTATTAATGCTCCTGGATTCTCTGGTAGTTCCCACCGTTTTTAAGGGTTTTTTACATTGGTCCGCTTAGTTTCGCCACACTACTCGTTGCTACCCTTAGTTTTTCTTCTTACTTAGTTTTACCCAACGCTCGTTCCCTTTGCTTAGAAATGTGCCTGGATGCCGTCTCCATCCACTTTAACGTTACTTACAGGACGAGCTCACTACAAACTTTCACTCCTACGCAGCAGCCTCTTCTTCCCCGATCCCGATCCCGACTCCAACTCTCCCTCTCTCCTTCGCCTGGCACATCCTCAGCAGCGCGGCAGCCTGCTTCTTCACCGGTGTGGTGGCCTACTTCTTCACCGGTGCGATGGTCTACTTCTTCGACGACGCGGAGGCCTACCGGGCGGATGGATCCGTGGACGAATGGATCTCCGGCATCTGGCAGATCTTCAGACGCAGCGCGACAGCCTACCGAGCGGATGGATCCACGGACGAATGGATCTCCGGCGCCTGGCAGATCTTCCGCGTCCGGCCTACCGGGTGGATGGATCTCCGGTGCCTAGTATATCCTCGGCATCGCGGCTTGCTTCACCAGGGAAGAAGAGGCTCTGGGACGGATCTCCAGTGCTGGGAGGGAGGGAGGAAGCCGCTGGGAGGGACCTACTTCGTGGGGGCGCCCCGCCGTGAGGGAGGAAGCCAGCCGCCGTCGGGAGGGAGGAATCCACCGCTGGGAGGGAGTAATCTGCGAACAGTTGGTCCGCGCCCCGTGCCTCTAGGAATCCACGAGCAGCTGCTCCGTGCCTCCAGGAATCCGCGAGCAGCTGCTCCGTGTCTCGAGTCCGCGAATCCGGTCACCTCCACTGCTCCGTGCCTCTAGGTTAGGGTTTAGGGTTCGGCCGCACATCCTCCGCGCCTCTAGTTTGTCCCGCGCTCTCCAGTGCCGCACATCCTCGATGGTGGCCTGCTTCTTCGACGGTGTGATGTAAGTCACCTTTTCATGGTAGCCTGGCGATCTTCTCCAGTGCTGTTGTTCATGCTCTTAGCAGATGATTGAAGCAAGCAAAAATGTCTTCTTTGATTAGTTCATGCACATCTTAGATTAGTTCATGCACATCTCAGGCTCTTAGCAGTTGATTGCTTAAAATTTGCTAACTAAAATTTGCAAACTGAAGCAAAGCTACTAGCTGTTTACTTGATTACCATTTTTTCTTTATCAATGTGTAACAACAGCAATTTTAACTGAGAGAAAGATTTAATTGTGTTTGTGTTTAGTAGCATGGATTCATGCATGTCTGCGATTGATGGTGAACATGTGCTGAATACATATGATGGTGAACCTGTGCTAAATACTGAATACTTATGATGTTTTTTAGTGTGAATTCTGGTGTGAGATAAAATTGTGTGAATTTTGGTGTGAGACAAATTTATGTGAATTCTGGTGTCATGAGAAATTGCAAAAACAATGATGTGTTCTGATTCTGTACTAAAATCCAAAAAAAAGATTCACAAATAATCCACAGGCAAGAATCAAACTTGAGACCTACCCCAGCGTTGGGAAGTGAATACCATTGAACTATGGCGTCTGGCTTGTCAAGATATAAGAAACTAGACTATTTGTATGTACCCAGTTTGGTCAAAAAATACTGAAACTTGGCATGGAGTAATGTTTTGGTCTTATTTGCTTAAGGTAAAAAATTTAGAGGATTATGCAAAAGTTTGAATATAGGTGCTTCACAAATGGACACATATCTCACTAAGTTTCGTGACATTGAACTACAACTACACGGTTTGAGCTACATTTCATAGTTTTGTTTGTTTTCTTCCTTGAAATTTGTACTATTTGTTCATCTAGCATCTACAAACTTAATTCATGCATAGATGTCCCTTTTTTGGACTATTTACTATTTTCTGTTGGTTAAATGCCTTCCCTAGCCAAAAACAAATAAATAAATAGCAAATTTGGTCAAAAAATGGTGAAACTTGGCACGGAGTAATGTTTTGGTCTTATTTGCTTAAGGTAAAAAATTCAGAGGATTATGCAAAAGTTTGAATATAAGTGCTTCACAAACGGACACATATCTCGCTAAGTTTCGTGACATTGAACTACAACTACACGGTTTGAGCTACATTTCTTAGTTTTGTTTGTTTTCTTCCTTAAAATTTGTAGTATTTGTTCATCTAGCCTCTACAAACTTAATTCATGCATAGATGTCCTTTTTTTGGACTATTTACTATTTTATGTGGGTTAAATGCCTTCCCTAGCCAAAAATAAGTAAATAAATAGCAAATTTGGTCAAAAAATGGTGAAACTTGGCATGGAGTAATGTTTTGGTCTTATTTGCTTAAGGTAAAAAATCAGAGGGAAGGCACATTCTCAGCATATGTTGCTTTGAACTTGGCAATAGAGTAGTACTTATGTACATATTGATCAATTTCACTGGCTACACCACGAAGGGAAGTAATGAAAAATAGGGCATGGGCGCATGGTAGCCTGATGATCTGCCACTGCCTACAAGTGCATGTCCTGTTCGATAAGTCCACTGGATATCTCCATTCCCTCTTTTCTTTGTCCAACACTGTCACCTCTGCCTCAAGCGGTCTGCGCTTGATGAAAGACATTTTCA
This sequence comes from Zea mays, assembly GCF_902167145.1. Taxonomy (NCBI): domain Eukaryota; kingdom Viridiplantae; phylum Streptophyta; class Magnoliopsida; order Poales; family Poaceae; genus Zea; species Zea mays. The sequence continues at coordinate 118,711,888 of NC_050105.1, forward strand.
AACCTCTGGTCTTTTCATGCAATGTCTTCATCACAACTAGGATTATCATGTGGCCATGAAACCTCTTAAGTGCAATTCTTTGACGCAACTCAAACCTTACCATAAGCATTTGTTGAATCTTATCTAGCAACTCCACCAAATGAAGCCCCTTTGTTTTTCTGATCCATGCATTGAATGACTCCGCCAAGTTATTGTTCACATAGTCCACCTTGCACCCTTCACCAAATTTGCTTCTAGCCCATAGATATTTGTGATGACTTTCAATGTATATTTTTAACCTAGAGTTTGTGTACAGTTGATTCACATGATAGTTATGCTTTTTAAGGCTATATGTCAATGATGTTGGCCATAAGTTGTCATCAATCAACTTTCCCTTGAATGATTTGCCCAAGTTTGAAGCAAAATGCCTCATGCATTCCCTATGCTCTACTCCAGGAAACACATAATCCACTTCAGTTTCTAAACCCTTGCAAGCGTCTATGTGTATAGTCAATCCATGTGGAAACCCTATAACCTGACGCAAATTCTGTAGGAACCATGTCCAACTTTCTGTTGACTCTACCTCGAGGACTCCATAAGCCACTAGAAAGAGCCAATTATGTGCATCAATGGCACAAGCAGCTACTAACTAGCCTCTAAACCTCCCATAAAGAGTTGTTGCATCCACTGCTAAATAAGGCCTACAACTAGCTAAGAACCCACTCCAACATGCTTTGAATGAAACGAACACCCTTCTAAAACAATCTTTGTTCAAAATCTTGCCTCTCACTTTATAATCCACTGTATGATGGACAATCTCAACAACACTACCTGGGCACGCCTTCTCCACTTTAGCTTTGAAAGTGAATAATAAGTTAAAGCTTTCCTTCCATGGGCCATAAATCTTGTCAAGAGCCATTTCCTTGCCATAATACACTCTCATGTAAGGCACCAAAATGTTGTACTTCTCTTTAATCTTCTTTAGCAGTTCAGTTGTACCAATGCATGGGTTATCTGTCACCCATTCTAATACTGCATCTGCACACCATCTACTTTTAGCTACCTTATGTGACCCTTTTCTTTCACTTGGACAAGTGTGAGGAGATGGATTCACTTTGACCTGAATAATTATACTATTCCGCATACAGGAAGCATGTATCCTCCACTGACACCTCTCAAATGCACAATGAACAGTCATTCTAGTTGGCTCACTCTTTTCAGTTACATAATCATACTCACCTTTGATGCAATAGGTAGCAAGTGCATTCCTAAATGCGATCATCGATGCAAATGTGTTGCCTTCTTTTTAAGGATGGATTATCTCTGTCATAATCATTTCTTGGTACATCATCACCCTCTCCTTGCTCATCCACCCCCATAGCTATGTTTTCCTCCTCCTCTTCATCAGTCTCTTCAAATTGTGCCCCTGTGAAAATGTCTCCATCATAGTTCTCAAATTCTAGCATATCCCACTTGTCAACAAACTCAGGATACTGCCTCTCATCATCATCAGGTGCAGCAACTACTTCTATTGGTTCAACCTCATCATTGGGAATAATATGATTCATCCTATTTCATAGGAAATAACAATGTTTAGAACCCATATAGGCAAAGGGTGGCAAAACCTATATGTCGGGGACCATAATTAGGGGTACCCCCAATGCACCTTAAACCGGTTGGGAAACATCTTCAGAACAAACCATAAACAACCGATAAAGCGTGGGCTTCGTCTATCAAGGGACGCGACCTCGTCCGAGCCCAGCCTCGGGCAAGGGCAGTAGTCCCGGACGAATTCACGCCTCGCCTGAGGGTCCCCTCGGTCAGCAGACGCACCCTCGGCTCGCCCGAAGCACAGCTCGGGCGAACTTTGTCGTGCAGCGACCTCGTCCGAATCGCCTTAGGAACCGACCGTATCGCATGCGCATTTAATGCGGGGATCGCCTGACACCTTATCCTGACACGCGTGCCTCAGTCGGCAAGGTCGAAGTGACCGCAGTCACTTTGCCCCCTTTACTGACCGATCTGACAGGAAAACAGCGTTGTTCACCCCGCTCCGGCAACTGCGCCAGCCACCAGGGAAAGGCTGACAATGGCAAGTCACGACCTCCCTCGAGTTCGGCCTTGGGCGCAACAGGGAGCTCCGCCTTGCCCGACCCCAGCCTCGGCCTCGACCTCGGCCTTGGGAGAAGGTCTCCGCCTTGCCCGACCCTGGGCCTCGGCCTCAACCTCGGCCTCAGGAGAAGGTCTCCGCCTCGCCCGACCCTGGGCCTCGGCCTCAGCCTCGGCCTCGGAGGAGTCGTCGCCTCGCCCGACCTCGGCCTCGTATCAGCTACGCTACTGGGGGTCCATCATTGCCCTACCCTTAGCTAGCCGCCTCAGGCTACGAAGGAACAAGACCGGTGTCCCATCTAAGTTACTCCAGTAATAGGTAATGATGGTTCCCCGCGTGCGCCCATGACGTCGGCTGCTCTCAACCCCCTACGGAAGCAAGGAAACGTCAGCAGGATCCAAGCCGCACCATCAGCTATGCTACTACAGGGCTCAAGGCACTTCACCGACGACCACGTTATTACCTGTACAGGGCTCGAGGCACTCCTCCGACGGCCACGTCGGTACATCTACAGGGCTCAAGGCGCTCCCCCGACGGCCACGTTATCATCTGTACAGGGCTCAAGGCGCTCCCCCGACGGCCACATTATTATCTGTACAGGGCTCAAGGCACTTCCCTGCCAGCCACGTTAGCTCCAAGCTACACCCCCATTGTACAGCTGGGCATCTCCTTGTGTCTATAAAAGGGGGTGTCTAGGGCCCCACGAGGGGGGAGGAAAAAGGGGGACGGACGGGAGAAAGAGAGACGAACGTGCACCGTACGAACACACGGACGCACGACGCAGACGAGCGGAGGTAGGCAGAGTAGGAGAGACGCGGTAGAGGCAGCCCCAGGCGGCCCGCCTCGACGCCGAACCCTCTCCTTCTCACTCTCCCTCGCTTCTCACTCTCTCCCGTTCTCGCTCTCCCGTAGCGCTTGTAACCCCCTACTGCAAGCGCCCCCTGGTGCAGGATAATATAAGCCTCATCCCATCGCTTGTGTTCCATCTTGCATCAACCCATCTGGACAGGGGTACGCGGCACTAAAATTCACTAGTCGGCCCGGCTGAGGGCCCCCCGAGTCCGAAACACCGACACTATATAACACCTATTTTAGTAGCCAACATTTATAGAGAGTAGAGGGTTATGCTCCTTGCCTGGAGGAGACTGTTGCTGCTGTCAAGAATTTGAGCGTGAGCAGGGCTTCTGGAGCACGAGCAGGGCCTCTGGATCCGATGCTCGCGGATTCCTCCCTCTCGGCGGTGGATTCCTCCCTCTCGGCGGCTGGCTTCCTCCCTCCCGGCACAGAGAAGCTGCTCGCGGATTCCTGGAGGCACTCGAGGCGACCTAGAGGCACGGGGAGCGGACCAACTGCTCGCGGATTCCTCCCTCCCAGTGGCGGCTGGCTTCCTCCCTCCCGGCGGGGCGCCCCACGAAGCAGCCTGGGGCTAGAGGCACGGAGCAGCAGCAGGTCCTTCCCGGTGGCTTCCTCCATCCCGGCGGCGGGTTCGTCCCTCCCGGCTGGCTTCCTCCCTCACGGCGGGGCGCCCCCACGAAGCAGGTCCCTCCCGGCGGCTTCCTCCCTCCCTCTCGGCGTCGAATTCGTCCCTCCCGGAGTCTCGGCGGGGCGCCCCCACGAAGCAGTTGGGGCTTGCTCCCTCCCGCGGCGGGCGTGGTGACTCCTCCCAACGGATCGGCTGTGGCGGCTCCTCTCGGCGGGGCTTGGGCTTGCGGTCGATTTGGAGCTCGGGATCGGGAGGAAGAGAGGCTGTTGCCGAGTGGGAAAAGTTTGCAGTGGGCCTATCCTGTAAGTCACGTTAAAGTGGACGGAGACGGCGTTCAGGCGCATTTCGGAGCAAAGGGAACGAGCGTTGGGTAAAACTGAGTAAGAAGAAAAACTAAGGTTAGCAACGAGTAGTGTGGCGAAAGTAAGGGGACCAATGTAAAAAACCCTTTGGCCTCGTTTGTTTCCATTCATTTCGAGGAATTGGAATCTTACTAATGGAATAGACTATTTTTTTTAGAATATGACATTCCACCACTTTCCAAAGTTATCATATAAGCCTATCTCAAATTCATGGTGTGAGAGATGTAAATTGATTCTATAGATTTACATGCTAATTTTCCGATGTACAACTTATAGCACACTCTTCTACTTGCGCCTCTATAACATAAATGTACTATTTAACTATCTCTCTCATATGATTTAGGATAATATACAAATATATTACATATATAAATATATAAACTTAATTAGTTTTATCTAAATTATAATTATTAAAATCGAATTCAATTCCAACGAAACAAACGGGCCCTTTTTTGAATTCCAAGCATGCTTCCTCTGTGGCTGGTATTTCGGGTATGGACATCGACTCACCATTATCTGTCAGGGTGGCTGATGGGAATGTATTACACTGCACATCTGAATTATCCAACGTTGAGTGGTCTGTCCAAGGTGTGCAATTCTGCTCCAGCTTCAAGATCCTGCCCTTGCCATTTTATGACGCCATTCTCGGGATGGACTGGTTGGGACAGCTCAGTCCTATGTGTATGGATTGGAAGCACAAATGGATATCTTTTAATAATAATAACTTTAGATTTTCTAAGGTGTTCTAAGCTCTGACTAATTTGCTACATTTTGCCACACTTTTGTGTCTAAGATTAGTTCTTCCTTAGGCAAAGTGTGGCATAGTTAGCCACAAACAAAACAAACCCTAATTCCCCATATAGACAAGAACGGGAAAGAAACTATCCCTGGTGATATTCGTAGGGATGAGATTAGTGAAAATTCTCCCACACGCGAACGAACATGGGGATCTGATTCTAACCTACGATGAAGAAATTTTCATGATAGTGACCTTGGGCCGGAGTCTCTTTTAGCCCTTAATCTTGGTAAATGTGGAAGAGATAAAGGCTTGGCTCTGGAGGTGTTCAAGATAATTAACTGGACCTATCATACACAGTATAGACACAGACAGGGGCACGCAACTAACAGTCGGTTTTGCTTACCTCTGATAAACCTGTATGCTCTGTAGTATTGATTCTGAATTTGTTTTATTGCACAAACATTTTTGCAGCAGGTGAAATTTTATTAGAAAGAACACGTATATGAGCCTTTGTGATCCGTGGATGGGCCGTCTGTATTTGGATGCTTTCGGACTTTGGATGGCCCATTGCCGTGAGTTTTTCTCACGATGCTTTTGCCCATTTATGATAGTTTGGCAACTCTATTTTTCTAAGGGATTCTCATTTTTCCAAGAAAAAATGAAAATCTTTTGGAAACATGGGGTTGCCAAACTAACCCTTAGAGAGAATGCATACGAATTTCACGTCCACCATGTCCTTGGCCTCCTCCTTGTCGTGGTGCTCGTGGAACGCTTCGCTAGTTGACTCAGGTCAGTACGGCTCGCCCATTTAATCTCTACTATAATTAAAGCACCAGTGCAGGAGGTGGATTATGTTACAAATTGGTACAGGAGTTGGGGTTTGAACCCACACTGTGATGGAAGAAGGGTGAGAGACATTAAACAAAGTTGTCTAACCAGTAGAACATCATGCTCAGGTGTTTATAATATTGAATATAAATTATACATACATATATATATATGATTTTTGTAAAATAAAAAATAATCGTGTCAGGCCGGGCCAGCACTACGGGCCGAGGCTACGGCCCAAGCACCGCACGACGCTCGTGCTGGGTTGGCCCAAGCACTATTAAATGGGTCGTGTCTCGGACCGGCTCACCAGACACGGCTCGTTTGGTCATCTATACCTCCGCACGATAATGATGGTCCTCGCCTCAGTTGCCACCACTTTGTTCGCTATTCTACTTCTTTTCTCTCTCTCCTCATGACTCCACCTTCGCGCCACCCCATTCTCGGCAGAGGGCGTAGGAGTATACGCCTCCTCCCCGTATTCGTCCGACACCAGCCCCGACACCGACTCGCGCAGTGGCTATTACACGTCCACGAGGACATTTCACATCATGCGCGCACCATCGTTTTCGCCGTCGTCGGACGTCCTGTTCGTCTTCCTGGCCTTCGCCCTGTTCTTCCTCCCCAACCTGCTAGCCTCGCCCACAGTCACAGTCGTGAGCCGACCGACGCTCGTCGACGTGGGTACGGGGCAAGTCGGTCATGCTCCTGGCCTTTCTTCGTGCGTGCCGTCGAGGAGGACATGGTGGCGCCTGCCACGTTTAGGTTATCTTGGCGATGAGGAATCCAGGTCTAAGATATTGGACAACCAAGGCCTATAGCGTCACAGCAGCCGGCATATGCTACGGAGTTGGTGGTGGTGTTGTGTCGCTTCGGCGGGTTCAGGGCCGGGAAGACACTTGCATTCTCTAGCCCTTCTCGGATTGACGCTTGGTGCGGGTGCCTCTCGGTTTGGAGCTGAACCAGCTGTGTTTCTTTCTCCACATGCGTGCTCTCTCCCTATATACCTAGCGGTATACTACTTATGTCGCCTACAGATACCCAGATCTTCGTTGTGTCCTTCTCCGGCAACGAATAGGTATGTCCGCCTCTTCCCTTCCCCTCCTGCTCTACGAAACCTTAGAAGTGGGGGAGACGAGGGATGAGAGTCTATGATTTGCTGCCTATGGTACCCATGCGTTCATAAAAATATTATGCGAAGAGCGAAGACAATCAATAAAAAAATCTTGAGATCTTTTTGGTGGATAATTTATGTGAATATTGTTGTGAGCCGGCAACGCACCGGTAATTGACTAGTAAGTTTTAAAAGAAGACTAAGCCTGGCTCGTGAACCATACCTTGATAAATAATATTGTATTATATAAAAAATTAATAATCTATAAATATGAAATAGAATCATAATGACATACTACAAGCAATCTAAATTATAAATTGTCATATAAAATTATCTAATATACATCATAATTGTGTAGATTGATTAATTTGGTGCAACTCGTGAGCTAGAATGAACCGACTCGGCTCGTAAACCGCTAAAAGCTGAGCCAGGCCACTCCGAGCTCCAGTCGGCTCACGAGCCTCAAGCTTTTTTCCACAACTAGTTGGAGACCTAGCCTAGGAGTGTCGATCAGGCAGATAGATCCAACCACCAGATAGTGAAAATCTATGGCCTAGATAGGTGCTTTGAAAGTCGCCTAGATGGGGTGAATAGACAAAACCTGAAATTTATAAACTATAACACACACTAAGGCCGAAAGAATTGTTTCTCTTGCTAAGAGTTACTCAAAGGATGCAGATGACGTATGGGAGCAAACTCAAATCAATATTAGCAAGAAAATGTTAGAGAGAGGAAAGAGGGCAAACAAATCAAATACAAATCACACAAGTGGACATAATGATTTGTTTTACCGAGGTTCGGTTCCAAAGAACCTAGTCCCCATTGAGGAGGCCACAAACGCTGGGTCTATTTCAACCCTTTCCCTCTCTCAAACGGTCACTTAGACCGAGTGAGCCTTCCCTTAATCACACGGGTCACTAAGACCCCACAAGGACCACCACGCACTTGGTGTCTCTTGCTTATCTTTACAAAGCACTCAAGAATTGGAATGAGAAAGAAAGAAGGAAGGCAATCCAAGCGACAAGAGCAACAAAAGAACACAAATCATCCTCTCACAAGCCCTTAAGCACTAGCGTTGATTTTGGGAACTTTGAGTGGATTGATTGCTTTGATTCTGTCTTAGAGTGTTGCACTTTGCTCTTGCAATGAATGAGAAACTCAGAATGCTTGGATGGCTTTGAATGAGGTCGTTGGGGGGTATTTATAGCCCCCAACCACTTTCTAGCCGTTGCTGGCGATGGGCGCACCGGACAGTCCGGCGGTGCACCGGACAGTCACTGTTCACTATCCGGTGCGTGCCACATCAGTGCGTCCGTTAGGGTTTGGAGCAGTTGACCGTTGGAGCACCTTGTTGTTTTGCTGCACCGGATAGTCCGGTGCAACACCGGACAGTCCGGTGACCTCTGACTTCTAGGCTCTGGCTTCTGTCGTGGCACTGTTCATCACTGTTCATCTGACGAAACGACCGTTGGCGCGCAGGAAGCCATTGCTTCGCTGGCTCACCGGACAGTCTGGTGGCACACCAGACAGTCTGGTGAATTTTAGTGGAGCGCGCCCAGCAGAAACCCGAGAGTGGCTTGTTCGAAGGGTGCCTGGCCTGTGGCACTGTTCATCACTGTTCATGGTGGTGCGGTCCTTTTGCTTTGGGCTTAATACTTTCTCCCCCTTTGGTATTAATCGCCAAAAACGAAGAACTTGAGAGCCCTTTTCACTTACTCCCCTTTGGGGTTCAATACTTTCTCCCAAATGGTGAAATAAATATGAGTGAAGGGTCGTACCATTGAGAGTCACATGAGTAATGGCAAAGGGTAAATGATACCGTCAGAGTTTGGAGTGGAAGCCTTGTCTTTGCCGAATACTCCATTTCCCTTTCAATCTAAGACTAATCATAGAGATATACTTAAAAACACATTAGTCTTAGCCTTGGCACAAGAAGAATAAGAAATATGCATTTGTAACAAATGAAAGAGACATGATCAAAGGTATATGAATAAACTATGTGTGCAATGTTTCAATCAAAGTTCCGAGAATCAAGTATATTTAGCTTATTCCTAAGTTTGCTAAAGGTCTTTTCATCTAATGGCTTGGTAAAGATATCGGCTAATTGGTTGTGGGTATTAACATAAGCAATTTCGATATCCCCCTTTTGTTGGTGATCTCTCAGAAAGTGATACCGAATATCTATGTGCTTAGTGCGATTGTGCTCAGCGGGATTATCCGCCATGCGGATTGCACTCTCATTATCATATAGTAGAGGGACTTTGCTCAATTTATAGCCATAGTCCCTAAGGGTTTGCCTCATCCAAAGTAATTGCGCACAGCAATGGCCTGCAGCAATATACTCGGCTTCGACGGTGGAAAGAGCTATGGAGTTTTGTTTCTTTGAAGCCCAATACACCAGGGATCTTCCCAGAAACTGGCAAGTCCCTGATGTGCTCTTTCTATCAATTTTACACCCTACATAATCGGCATCAGAATATCCTATTAAATCAAATGTAGATCCCTTAGGGTACCAAAGCCCAAACTTAGGAGTGTAAACTAAATATCTCATGATTCTTTTCACGGCCCTAAGGTGAACTTCCTTAGGATTTGCTTGGAACCTTGCACACATGAATACAGAAAGCATAATCTCTGGTTGAGATGCACATAAGTAGAGTAAAGAACTTATCATCGACCGGTATACCTTTTGATCTATGGATTTACCTCCTGAGTCGAGGTCGAGATGTCCATTAGTTCCCATGGGTGTCTTGATGGGTTTGCCATCCTTCATTCCAAACTTCTTGAGTATATCTTGAATGTACTTAGTTTGGCTAATGAAGGTGCCCTCTTGGAGTTGCTTAATTTGAAATCCAAGGAAATATTTCAACTCCCCCATCATTGACATCTCAAATTTTTGAATCATGATCCTACTAAACTCTTCACAGGATGACTTGTTAGTAGACCCAAATATAATATCATCAACGTAAATTTGGCATATAAACAAGTCTTTTGCAATAGTTTTAGTGAAGAGAGTAGGATCAGCCTTTCTGACTTTGAAGCCATTATTGATAAGAAAGTCTCGCAGGCATTCATACCATGCTTCTGGGGCTTGCTTGAACCCATAAAGCGCCTTTGAGAGCTTATAGACATGGTTAGGGTACTCACTATCTTCAAAGCCGGGAGGTTGCTTAACATAGATCTCTTCCTTGATAAGGCCATTGAGAAAGGCACTCTTCACGTCTATTTGATAAAGCTTAAAGCCATGGTAAGTAGCATAGGCAAGTAATATGCGAATTGATTCAAGCCTAGCTACGGGTGCATAAGTTTCATCAAAGTCCAAACCTTCGACTTGTGAATAACCTTTGGCCACAAGTCGGGCTTTGTTCCTTGTCACCACACCATGCTCATCTTGCTTGTTGCGCAATACCCACTTGGTACCTACAACATTTTGATTAGGACGTGGAACTAAATGTCATACCTCATTCCTAGTGAAATTGTTGAGCTCCTCTTGCATTGCCACCACCCAATCTGGATCTCTTAGTACATCCTCTATTCTGTATGGCTCAATAGAGGACACAAAAGAATAGTGTTCACAGCAATGAGCAACTCGAGATCTAGTGGTTACCCCCTTGTGAATGTCACCAAGAATTGAGTTGATGGGGTGATCTCTTTGAATTGCTTGGTGGACTCTTGGGTGTGGCTGTCATTGATCCCTTATTTCTTGATCATCTTCCTTGTCTTCATTATCTTCATCTCCCCCTTGATCAATGTCCTCCTCTTGAGGTGGCTCATCCTGTTGATCTTCATCTTCATCATCTTGAGCGAGATCCTCATCTTGAGTTGGTGGAGATGCTTGCATGGAAGATGATGGTTGATCTTGTGTTTGTGTGGGCTCCTCGGATTCCTTTAGACACAGATCCCCAATAGACATGTTCCTTAGCGCGACGCATGGAGTCTCTTCGTCATCTAATTCATCAAGATCAACTTGCTCCACTTGGGAGCCATTAGTCTCATAAAACACAATGTCACAAGAAACATCAACCAATCCAGTGGATTTGTTAAAGACTCTATATGCCCTTGTGTTTGAGTCATAACCAAGTAAAAAACCTTCTACAGCCTTAGGAGCAAATTTAGAACTTCTACCTTTTTTAATAAGAATAAATAATTTGCTCCCAAAAACTCTAAAATATGAAACATTGGGATTTTTACTAGTGAGGAGTTCATAAGATGTCTTCTTGAGGATTCGGTGAAGGTATAACCGGTTGATGGAGTAGCAGGCGGTATTAATCGCCTCGGCCCAAAACCGGTCCGGTGTCTTGTACTCATCAAGCATGGTTCTTGCCATGTCCAGTAGAGTTCTATTCTTCCTCTCCACTACACCATTTTGTTGGGGTGTGCAGGGAGAAGAAAACTTATGCTTGATGCCCTCCTCCTCAAGAAATCTTTCAATTTGTGAATTCTTGAACTCCGTTCCATTGTCGCTTCTAATCTTTTTGATTCTCAATCTGAATTCATTTTGAGCTCATCTCAAGAATCTCTTTAAAGTCTCTTGGGTTTGTGATTTTTCCTGCAAAAATAATACCCAAGTGAAGCGAGAATAGTCATCCACAATAACTAGAGAGCACTTACTCCCACAGATGCTTATGTAAGCGATCGGGCCGAATAGATCCATGTGGAGTAGCTCAAGCGGCTTGTCTGTCGTCATGATATTTTTGTGTGGATGATGGATTCCAACTTGCTTTCCTGCTTGGAATGCGCTACAAATCCTGTCTTTTTCAAAATGAACATTTGTTAGTCCTAAAATGTGTTCTCCCTTTAGAAGCTTGTGAAGATTCCTCATCCTAACGTGGGAAAGTCGGCGATGCCAGAGCCAACCCATGTTAGTCTTAGCAATTAAGCAAGTGTCAAATTTAGCTTGGTTATCATTAAAATCAACTAAATATAGCTGACCATCTAACACTCCCTTAAATGCTATTGAATCATCACTTCTTTTAAAGACAGTAACACTTATATCAATAAATAGACAGTTGTAGCCCATTTTGCATAATTGAGAAACAAAAAGCAAATTGTAATCTAATGAATCTACAAGAAAAACATTGGAAATAGAATGGTCAGGAGATATAGCAATTTTACTCAAACCTTTGACCAAATCTAGATTTCCATCCTCGAATGTAATAACTCTTTGGGGATCTTCATTTCTCTCGTATAAGGAGAACATCCTTTTCTCCCCTGTCATGTGGTTTGTGCACCCGCTATCGATTATCCAACTTGATCCACCGGATGCATAAACCTACAAAATAAATTTAGCCCTTGTTCTTAGGTACCGAAACGGTCTTGGGTCCTTTGACATTAGAAACAAGCACCTTGGGTACCCAAACACAAGTCTTGGGACTCTTGTGTTTGCCCCCAACATATTTGGCAACTACTTTGCCTGATTTGTTAGTTAAAACATAAGAAGCATCAAAAGTTTTAAATGAAATATTATGTTCAGTTGATGCATTAGGAATTTTCTTCTTAGGCATTTTAACATGAGTGGAATGCCTAGAGCTAGAAGCCTCATTCTTATACATAAAAGCATGATGATAAACTTTATGAGGTTTCTTAGCATGAAAATTTTCCTAATCTTGTGCTCAGGATAGTTTGCAGGATATAAAATGTAACCCTCTCTATCCTGAACCATGGGTGCCTTGCCCTTTACAAAGTTAGTCAATTTTTTAGGGGCATTAAGCTTGGTGTTGCTTTGGCTTCCTTATTGAAAACCAATACCATCCTTAATGCCAGGGCATCTCCCATTATAGAGCATGCTTCTAGCAAATTAAAATTTTTCATTCTCTAGTTCATGCTCAGCAATTTTAGCAGTTAAATTAGCTATGTGATCATTTTGTTGTTTAATCATAGCAAGGTGATCATTAATAGCTTCAATATTAATATCTCTACATCTAGTGCAAATGGGAACATGCTCGACAGTAGATGTAGAGGGTTTGCAAACATTCAATTCTTCTATCTTAGCATTTAATCCAGCATTCTCATCCTTAAGACAAATAATTGAATCATTGCAAACATTCAATTTTTCAATCTTAGAAACTAAATTTTCATTCTCAATTTTAAGACAGGAAATTGAATCATTACAAATGCTAAGCTCTCTAGATAAATTTTCCATTTTCTACTTCTAGAGCATAAGCATTCTTTAATTTAATAATTTTTTTGTTTTCCTTAACGAGTAAGTCCTCTTAGCATTCCAAGAGATCATCCTTCTCGTTAATGGTTTCAATTAATTCATTCAATTTTTTCTTTTGGTCCATGCTAAGGTTGGCAAAGAGAGAAACCAAGTCATCTTCATTATCACTGGAGCTACCCTCATCAGTAGATGTGGTATATTTGGGGTGGCTCTAGAGTGTACCTTCTTCTTTTTGCCGTCCTTGGCCATGAGACACTTGTTGTCACACCCGGTTTTAAGGAACAAAGCCGGGTGCATCTCATACATGCGCCAAGAAGACAACATATACAATAATAGAGTGTATAGAGATAAATGTCACAATAAAATCAGAGTATTTATTACATAGCGGAAGTCTTACAAAATAAAAGATGAATAAAGAAGGAACTAAAATCTATCCTTGGCACCAGAAAGCTGACTGGGAGACGCCACCTAGATCAAGTCGAAAGCCTCAGAGTTAGGCGGCTCCTCTTCTACCACCTGCTCTTCTCCTATGGGTGGTGTGAGACAGCAAGAGTGAGCTCACATACGATCATAGCTCAACAAGTCATGGGGAATAATGTGACATGAACTCACCAAAGGTGGGAGTTCATGAAGTGTAAGGCTGATCAATGAAATAAAGGCTGAAGCTGAGCATTGCTTTTATAAGTTGGTCAAAGTTTTATTAGCAATTACTAAGTGCAAGTAAATACCAAACCATAGTAATAATGAGTAAAAGTAATAATAAAATAATCCCAAATGCAATGATATGACAAATTAAGTTTAAGTTCCATAAGTTAATCATGTGAGTGTCCGAGCCGCTCATGACCGTGAGCACGGCTAGTATACGAGTTTTACACTCTGCAAAGGTTGCGCATCTTTACCCACAAGTCGTGTTACACATTTGCCATGGAGTTGATCAGATTCCATACACCTCTACCAAGGAAGCGAGGCAGGATACCACTACGAGGCCTTTACAAAGTTCCACTAGCTTCAGACTACCCGCTACAGTTTATAGGAAGCTCCAGTGCAGGAATCCCTCGCCTGACCGCCATCGCAGCAAAATCAACACAAGGACCTCCCTACACTGACCACTCCCCTACTGCCCTTGCCCCTTTCGGGTAAGGTAGCCATCCACTAGCTTTCCTAGTTAATCAGCCAAGGGCGTCCCATTAAACCCTTGTGGTAGCACTGTTTTCCTGGGTGGTTCTCCATGTTCCCATTAACATAATGATCTTATCATGAACAGAAAATAATGAACAGATAATCACAAGTATAAAAATGAGTGATGAATATCTCTATACCCAAAGCCACATAAAGCAATAGCATGTACTACCCAAAAGTTTAGTAGTAAAACCAGTGGTCAAACAAGGTATAAAGATAGTCAAAATCTAGGGTATCCTATTGGGTCCCATCAAAATTAACCTATGCAGATCATTATGATTAATAAGAACATGAATGGGTAAAAGGAAGTGATCAAGGGCACAACTTACCTTCAACGAGCTCCTGCTCATCAGTCTCTACCAGCTGAACCTCGAAATCCTCTGCAGCTTGCTCGTCTACTCGCATCAACACAATACATACTGAAAGGGAAATGTGCCCTTGGGCCATTTCTAGGTATTTTGGTGATTGAGTGCCAACACAAGTGGACTTATGGTAATCTATGCAAAGTGATGGACAAAGTGCAAATCAAGTCTAAAGGTATGTTTCTAGACTTGGTACATTGTTTTAAGAACTAATGTATTGTGTCTAAGTGCTGGAAACAGGAGAAATCAAATTGGAAAAGAGATGGCTTTGTTTAGCCAAAGACAGCTCGGTCTGGGTGCACCGGACAGTGTCCGGTGCCCCAGGCTGGCGACTGTCAACTAGCTGCTCTCGGGAAGCGATCAACGGCGTACAACTATAAATCATCGAACTGTCCGGTGGTGCACCGGACTGTCCGGTGAGCCATTCATAGGCGAAGTCGTCGCTCTCGGGAAGTGATTAACGGCGTACGACTATAATTCACCGGACTGTCTGGTGAGGCACCGGACTGTACGGTGAGCCAACGGTCAGCCGGGCCAACAGTCGGCCGAGGATTCCACGCGTGACGCGTGGCCGAGCCAACGGTCAGAAGGGGGCACTGGACTGTTCGATGTGCACCGGACAATGTCCGGTGTGCCAACGGCTCTGAATCTGCAATGGTCGGCTTCGCCAAATAAGGAAAGAAATCCGCACCGGACAGTGTCCGGTGGTGCACCGGACTGTCCGCTGCGCCAGGCGACAGAAGGCAAGAATTGCCTTCCTGGAATGCTCTCAACGGCTCCTAGCTGCCTTGGGGCTATAAAAGGGACCCCTAGGCGCATGGAGGATTACACCAAGCATTCTCTAAGCATTCCTAAGCACCAAGACTTCAATTCCGCGCATTCGATTCTTTGTGATAGCAACTAGAGCTCCATTTGAGTAGTGTACTCTTCGGGTTGTGTTGAGAGCTCGTGTTGCGACTTGTGTGCGTGTTGTTGCTCTGATTTTTGTGTCTTGTGTGCGTTGCTCATCCCATCCTTACTTTTGTGCTTCTTTGTGAACATCTTTGTAAGGGCGAGAGTCTCCAAGTTGTGGAGATTCCTCGCAAGCGGGATATAGTAAAGCAAAGCAAAACACTGTGGTATTCAAGTGGGTCGTTGGACCGCTTAAGAGGGGTTGATTGCAACCCTCGTCGGTTGGCACGCCACAACGTGGAGTAGGCAAGTGTTGGACTTGGCCGAACCACAGGATAAACCACTGTGCCATCTCTGTGTTGATCTTCTTGTGGTTATTGTGTTTTGCTAAAACTCCTCTCTAGCCACTTGGCATTATTGTGCTAACTCCTAATCAAGTTTTGTGGCATTAAGTTTTAAGTTTTACAGGATCACCTATTCACCCCCCTCTAGGTGCTCTCAATTGGTATCGGAGCCGTTCTCTTCACGTGAGGGACTAATCGCCCGAAGAGATGGATCCTAAGGGCAAGGGGATTGTGATCAATGATAAGGAGAAGGAGTCATTCGTCAACGAGCCGAAAGATGACAAGCCTACTGACTCAGGCTCGGGCCACAAAAGAAAAGATGGGAAGAAGAAGAAAACAAGGCGCATCAAGGAGATAGTCTACTATGATAGCGATGAATCTTCCTCTTCCCAAAAGGACGACGACAACGACTACGAGAAAAAGAAGATGGTCAATTCGAACTTTTCTTTTGACTACTCTCGTATTCCGCAAAGTACCAATGCTCATTTACTCTCCATTCCACTCGGTAAACCTCCTCACTTTGATGGAGAGGACTACGGATTTTGGAGTCACAAAATGCGTAGTCACTTGTTCTCTCTCCATCCAAGCATATGGGAGATAGTAGAGAGTGGAATGAAATTTGATAGTACTGATAGCCCCATGTTCATTAATGAACAAATTCACAAAAATGCACAAGCTACTACTGTTCTTCTAGCTTCATTGTGTAGGGACGAATACCATAAGGTGAGCGGCTTGGATAACGCCAAGCAGATTTGGGACACCCTCAAGATCTCACATGAGGGGAACGATGTCACCATGCTCACCAAGATGGAGTTGGTGGAAGGCGAACTTGGGAGATTCGCAATGATCAGGGGCGAGGAGCCAACCCAAACGTACAACCGGCTAAAGACCCTCGTCAACAAAATAAGGAGCTATGGAAGCACGCGATGGACGGACCACGACGTCGTCCGCCTAATGCTAGGGTCTTTTACCGTCCTTGATCCACATCTTGTGAACAATATTCGTGAGAATCCTAGGTACACCAAGATGACGCCCGAGGAGATACTTGGAAAGTTTGTAAGCGGGCGGATGATGATCAAGGAGGCAAGATACGTCGACGATGCATTAAATGGCCCAATCCAAGAGCCTCAAACTATTGCTCTCAAGGCAACGAGGAGCAAGGAGGCGCTACCTAGCAAGGTGGCGCAAGTTGAGGCGGTAGGTCTTAATGATGAAGAGATGGCCCTCATCATCAAGCGCTTCAAGACGGCGCTAAAGGGTCGCAAGGGGCATCCCAACAAGAACAAGACGAAGGGGAAGCGCTCATGCTTCAAATGTGGTAAGATTGGTCATTTTATCGCTAATTGTCCCGATAATGATAGTGACCAGGAACAAGGGAACAAGAGGGAAAATAAGAAGCCTTACAAGAAGGCTAAGGGCGAGGCACACCTTGGCAAGGAGTGGGACTCGGATTGTTCGTCGTCCGACTCCGACAACGAAGGACTCGCTGCCACCGCCTTCAACAAGTCATCCCTCTTCCCCAACGAGCATCACACTTGCCTCATGGCAAGGGAAAAGAAGGTAAGCACTCGTAATACTAGTACTTACGCTTCCTCAAGTGATGAAGAATCTAGCGATGATGAAATATACTATTCATGTTTATTCAAGGGCTTAGATAGAACTAAGGTTGATAAGATTAATGAGTTGATTGATGACTTGAATGATAAGAATAGATTATTAGAAAAGCAAGAGGATCTTTTGTATGAAGAACATGATAAGTTTGTAGAGGCACAAAAATCCCTTGCTTTAGAAATTAAAAGGAATGAAATGCTTTCTTGTGAATTGTCTACATGCCATGACTCTATTTCTAGCTTAAAGAGCATAAATGATGATTTGAATGCTAAGTTAGAAATAGCAAATAAATCAACATCTTGTGTAGAACATATTGCAATTTGCAATAGGTGTAAAGATTTTAATGTTGATGCTTGTAGTGAACACCTAGTTTCAATTTCTAAATTGAATGATGAAGTGGCTAGTCTTAATGCCCAACTTAAGACTAGCAAGAGTGAATTTGATAAAATAAAATTTGCAAGGGATGCCTACACGATTGGTAGACACCCCTCAATTAAGGATGGTCTTGGCTTCAAGAGGGAAGTCAAGAACTTAACAAGCCATAAGGTTTCCATCTCCGCCAAGGAGAAAGGGAAGGCCCCTATGCCTAGTAGTGTTCAAAAGAACCATGCTTTCATGTACCATGATAGGAGACATTCTAGGAATAATTATAGAAGTTATGATGCTTTTAATTCTCATGCCATGACTGCTTCTAGTTCTTCTATTATGCATGATAGAAATTTGACTAGGAAAAATGTCATTCATCATATG
The DNA here is from genome assembly GCF_902167145.1 of Zea mays. Lineage (NCBI taxonomy): Eukaryota > Viridiplantae > Streptophyta > Magnoliopsida > Poales > Poaceae > Zea > Zea mays. The sequence continues at coordinate 118,729,797 of NC_050105.1, forward strand.
CATAGGAGAAATGTTGCTAGTATTCCCAGGAAAATAAATGAACCTTCTATAATATATCATGCTTGCAATGCTTCCTTTGCTATTTGTAGAAAGGATAAGAAGGTGATTGCTAGGAAGTTAGGGGCAAAATGCAAGGGAGATAAAACTTGCATTTGGGTCCCTAAGACCATTGTGACTAACCTTGTAGGACCCAACAAGAGTTGGGTACCTAAAACCCAAGCCTAAATTTGCCTTGCAGGTTTATGCATCCGGGGGTACAAGCTGGATTATCAACAGCGGATGCACAAACCACATGACGGGGGAGAAGAAGACGTTCACCTCTTACATCAAGAACAAGGATTCCCAAGACTCAATCATATTCGGTGATGGGAACCAAGGCAAGGTGAAAGGGTTAGGAAAGATTGCTATTTCATCCGAGCACTCCATTTCTAATGTATTCTTAGTTGAGTCGTGTCACACTCGGGCTTTAAGGAACAAAGTTGGGTGCATCTCATACATGCGCCAAGAAGACAACATTTATAATAACAGAGTGTATAGAGATAAATATCACAAAACATCAGAGTATTTATTACATAGCGGAAGACTTATTACAAAATAAAATAATGAATATAAAACGAACTAAGGATCGTCGGCGCAAATGTCAACTGAGAAACGCCACCTAGATCAGATCAAACTCCTCGCCTTGTGGCTCCTCCTGAACCACCTGTTCTTCTCCTGTGGGGGGGGGTGTGAGACAGCAAGAGTGAGCTCACATACGTTCATAGCTCAACAAGTCGTGGGGAATAATGTGGCACGAACTCACCAAAGGTGGGAGTTCATGAAGTGTAAGGCTGATCAATGAAATAAAGGCTGAAGCTGAGCATTGCTTTTATAAGTTGGTCAAAATTTTATTAGCAGTTACTAAGTGTAAGTGATTACCAAACCATAGTAATAATAAGTAAAAGTAATAATAAAATAATCCCAAATGCAATGAAATGACAGATTAAGTTTAAGTTCCATAAATTAATCATGTGAGTGTCCGAGCCGCTCATGACCGTGAGCACGGCTAGTATACCAGTTTCACACTCTGCAGAGGTTGCACATCTTTACCCACAAGTCGTGTTACCCATTTGCCACGGAGTTGATCAGACCCCATACACCTCTACCACTACGAGGCCTTTACAAAGTTCCACTAGCTTCAGACTACCCGCTACAGTTTATAGGAAGCTCCAGTGCAGGGTTCTTGCCTGACCGCCATCGCAGCAAAATCAACCAAGGACCTCCCTACACTGACCACTCCCCTATTGCCCTTGCCCCTTTCGGGTAAGGTAGCCCTCCACTAGCTTTCCTAGTTAATCAGCCAAGGGCGTCCCATTAAACCCTTGTTGTAGCACTGTTTTCCCGGGTGGTTCTCCATGTTCCCATTAACATAATGATCTTATCATGAACAGAAAATAATGAACAGATAATAACAAGTATAAAAATGAGTGATGAATATCTCTATACCCAAAGCCACATAAAGCAATAGCATGTACTACCCAAAAGTTTAGTAGTAAAACCAGTGGTGAAACAAGGTATAAAGATAGTCAAAATCTAGGGTATCCTATTGGGTCCCAGCAAAATTATCCTATGCAGATCATTATGAATAATAAGAACATAAATGGGTAAAAGAAAGTGATCAAGGGAACAACTTGCCTTCCACGAGCTCCTGCTCAGCAGTCTCTACTTGCTCAACCTTAGATTCCGCAGTGGCTTGCTCGTCTACTCGCATCAACACAATACATACATAGTATAGCAAAAATTAACATTACACCAAAAATAAAATACACAGTAATAATCTAGACATTAAAATAAGATCATAGGAACTGGAATCATTAAATTTGGGGGTATAGATTTTAAGTTATGGATTTTCTAAGGTTTTATGCATTTAATATAGGATTAAGTGGGAAATAAATTTAAATGTGTATTTCATGTAAAAACAGTGGTACTATTTGATAGAGAATAATATTACAAAATTATAGGAACTGGAATGGGTCAATTTGGAGTTCATATGCATTTTCTATGAATTAAACAAGTTTCTAGATTTATTTATGCACTAAAAATTGATTTCTGATATTAATTTCTGATTTTCAATGCTCTCTGGACTAGGTGCCAAATTCTAGGAAAACCAGGGGCTATCTTGCAAAATGCGCTAAGACACAACCACGGTCAAACTAGGATGGCGGGTTGATATCCTTTAACCCCGGGGTTTCTTATGTAAAATGAAACGACGAAGGGGTATCGCGGCGCGTGAGCCGCCCGATCTAAATCTAACGGTGCAACTTAGGTTTTAACCTTATGTGAACCGGTATCAGATGTCAACCACTGGATCGCGATCCAACCGTCTGAATCTAATTTACTGAATCGGTTTCAAGATCTAATCCCGACCGCCCATTTGGGAATCAGTGGACAGTGGTCATGAACTCGACCCTATCCCCTGACCACACGCCACGGCGGCGCTACGAACCCCAGCGGCCGGACCTCGCCGGCGCGAAGGGTACCTGGCACCCCGGTGCCCCAACTTCCAAATTGACCACGGCTACGCAATCTAGAGATGAAGGCGGAGCTTCGGAGGTGCTTTTTACCGAAGGATGGCAGCGCAGGGGCTCCGTCCACGTGATGTCGCCTCTCCGCCACGAAGCCTGAGCAACGGCGAGCAATTCCGCCGCGCTGGTCCCGGGTTCCCGAGCAGTGCCGCCAAGGCCACCTTCCTTCTAACAAGATGTATCCCAGGGTCACTCCACCGAGGACCGGGTCGACGGTATGCAGATGGTCACTCGCGGCGGCACACGACACTCGGTTTTCTTCCCGGAGGTGTGGACGATGGCCAGGCGCGGAATTACCAATGGTGGGATGGGGCGTGGATAGTGGTGAGCACGAGGAGAGGGTCGTCGGAGGGAGATCCGTTTTTATCCCTAGAGACGCGGACACGCGGGACGCCAGCTCGCGCCGAGGGGGAGCGAATCTCGCCGCGCAAGTCGTCTGGGTTGTTACCGTCGCATTGGACGGGGTGACAAGTGGGGCCCAAGTCGCAGTGACTCACGTGCGCACACAGAGACCGACTTGCAGGGCCCACCTGTCAACAAGCCGCGCAGCAGGCGCGACAGTGAGCGGCTGGGCCGAGCGGGAATGAAGTTGTGGGCCGCGCGGGTGTTAAGTTTGGCTGGGCCGATTTCAGTAGATTGAGCCCACCCGACCCCCCTTCTTTATTCTTTTTATTTTTCCTTTCTCCTTTTTGAATTTCAAATTCAAATTTGAATCAAACTTTAAATGTGAACTCATATTCATTTTGAATGTACAAATTGATCCCCATAATATGGATGGTTTAACTATATTATATATATATTTTTTATATGTATATATATATATATATATTGTATAACCTTTTTCTTCATCTATTCTAAACTCCAATTTGCAAATTAGGGTCAACTCTCCAAATTTGGATTTTAACCTATTTCTTTTTATATTATTTTTATATTGTCACAAAATGTACACAAAATGGAAACCTCAGCATGATGCATGTATTATTTTTGGGTGTCCTTTGTTATTTATTTATTTGTTTTCATGTGATGTTCTCATGAAATGACAAATATAGATAACACACATATATACAAAGGGATATCATTTTCTCCTTTTAGGTTATCTTCCACTAATTACAAGCTGGGTATTACAAATCCTACCCCCCTTAAAAATAATCTCGTCCTCGAGATTTAAGAAGATCTAGGGAAAAGGTGGGGAAAATCTATACGAAGCTCTTCTTGTCTTTCCCACGTTGCTTCATCCTCTCCATGGTGACTCCATTGTACCTTACACATCTTTATCACCTTATTTCTTGTAACTCGAGTCAAAGTGTCCAGAATCTTGATTGGGTACTCAGCATAAGTCAGATCATCTTGAACACTGAGGTCTTCCAGTGGTAGCTGCTCCTCAGGTACCCTGAGGCACTTCTTCAGCTGAGATACATGGAATACATCATGTACATCTGACAGATGATCGGGTAACTCCAATTGATATGCAACCTCTCCCACTCGCTTTAAGATTAAGAAGGGTCCAATAAAGCGAGGGGGCAACTTTCCTTTGACTTTGAATCTTCTCATACGCCGGAGTGGTGACACCTTCAAATAGACATGATCACCCTCCTTAAACTCCAATAGTCTCCTTCTATTATCAGCATAGCTCTTTTGCCTTGATTGTGCAATTCTCAAATTTTCTCTTATCATTCGAACTTGTTCTTCTGCCTCTTGAATAAGCTCAGGCCCAAAGAACTGTCTTTCTCCAGTCTGATCCCAGTACAGTGGAGTCCTGCACTTTCTGCCATATAGAGCCTCAAACGGTGACATCTTCAAACTGGCTTGGTAGCTATTATTATAAGAAAACTCAGCATAGGGTAAGCTCTTCTCCCAACTGCCACCATGCTTGAGAGCACAAGCTCTTAACATATCTTCCAGCACTTGGTTAGTCCTCTCTGTCTGTCCGTCAGTCTGGGGATGGTAGGCTGAGCTAAAATTCAACTTTGTATCCAAGCTCTCATGCAACTTTTTCCAAAATCGAGAAGTAAACTGTGATCCTCGATCAGACACGATCTTCTTAGGCACACCATGTAGACAAACTATCCGAGTCATATACAATTCTGCTAGCTTGGCTCCCGTGTAATTAGTCCTCACAGGTATGAAATGAGCCACTTTCGTCAATCTGTCCACAATTACCCAAATAGAGTCATACCCAGCAGGGGTGCGGGGTAGTCCAACAATGAAATCCATACCAATTTCTTCCCATTTCCACTCGGGTATCTTCAACGGGTGCAATAGTCCAGCTGGTCTTTGATGTTTGGCCTTAACTCTTTGACACACATCACACTTAGCCACATGAGCAGCCACATCCCTTTTTAGTCCATACCACCAATACTTTTGCTTCAAATCCTGATACATCTTAGTGCTACCAGGGTGGATGGAGTAATCAGAATTACGAGCTTCTTTCAATATAGCCTCACGGAGGCTATCGATCTCTGGAACACATATCCGATCTTTGAACCATACAGTACCTTGCTCATCCTCCGTGAATTCCGAAACTCGACCTTCCGTAATCAGACCCTTAATCTCTTGAATCTTAGCATCACCAACCTGACCTTTACGAATCTCTTGCTCCAAGGTAGGTTCCAACTCGATGGTGACTCCTTCAGTGTGTGTAACAATCCCCAAGTTGAGTCTCTCAAAATCCTTTGCTAATTCATCAGGTAGCTGGACAACAAAAGCGGAGTGAACATGCTCCTTCCGACTCAAGGCATCTGCAACCAAATTCGCCTTGCCCGGGTGATAGTGAATCTCCAAATCATAATCCTTAATGAGCTCCAACCAATGGCGTTGTCTAAGGTTGAGATCCTTCTGAGTGAATATATACTTCAAACTCTTATGATCCGTATATACTTGGCACTTAGTTCCCATAATATAGTGTCTCCAAATCTTCAGTGCATGCACAACTGCTGCCAGCTCTAAATCATGAGTGGGGTAGTTCAATTCATGCTTCCACAACTGACGAGATGCATAGGCGATCACATGTCCTTCTTGCATGAGCACACATCCCAATCCTTGGCCACATGCATCACAATAGATATCAAATCCTTTCTGTAAGTCTGACATTACCAACACTGGAGGTGACATCAATCTCTCCTTCAATTGATCAAAGCTCTCTTGACATTTCTCATCCCACTTAAATTCTCTTCCTTTCTCCAAAAGCGATGTCATAGGCTTGGCAATTTTAGAGAACCCTTCAATGAATCTCCGATAATATCCTGCGAGTCCCAAGAAACTCCGAATCTCTGTAACTATAGTGGGCACTCTCCACTCCATTATCTCCTTCACTTTAGCAGGATCCACTGCTATTCCTCCATTAGAAATAATATGACCAAGGAATGGCACCTTGTCAATCCAAAACTCGCACTTGCTGAACTTAGCGTAGAGTTGATTATCTCGCAGCTTTTGTAGCACCAACCTTAGATGTTGTTCATGATCACTTTCATCCTTAGAATAGATAAGAATATCGTCGATAAACACCACGACGAATCTGTCCAAATACTCCATAAACACCTTATTCATCAAATTCATGAAATAAGCCGGTGCATTGGTTAATCCAAACGACATAACAGTAAACTCATATAATCCATATCGAGTCGAGAAAGTCGTCTTAGGAATATCTGAGGGTCTAATCTTCATCTGATGGTAACTGGATCGGAGATCAATCTTCGAGAATACTCTAGCACCTCGCATCTGATCAAATAAATCCTCAATACGGGGTAACGGATACTTGTTTTTCATAGTGACATCATTAAGTGATCTATAGTCCACACACATCCGCTGAGATCCATCCTTCTTCTGTACAAACAAAACCGGTGCTCCCCAAGGTGAGGAACTCGGACGAATGTACCCAGCATCTTGTAACTCAGTTAACTGCTTCTTAAGTTCCTTCAACTCCTCTACGAACATCCTATATGGCCATTTAGAAATAGGGGCAGTTCCAGGTAAGAGATCAATAACAAACTCAACTTCTCTATCAGGTGGCATCCCTGGTAACTCCTCTAGAAAGACATCCGGAAAATCTCTAACCACCCGGATGTTGTCACCAACAAACTCCTCAGGTATAAAGAACATTGCACGCATGGATGAGGAGGTTACTGCAATATTAACTTTAAATCTTTCTCCTTTAGTGGTAGTGAGTTCTACGGTACCTCTACCACATGCTATAATGGCCTTTGCCTTTCTTAGCCATGACATACCAAGGATCAGATCTATACTGCTTGACTCTAATATTATAGCAGTAACTCCAAATTCTCTACCCATGATGGTCAATGTCAATCTACGTGTCATTTGATTTGCCTCAACAGGCCCTTTAGGTGTAATTACTATCATTGGTTTTCTCATATTTAGCAGTGGTATTTCATTTGTGTTGGCATATCTAGCAGACATGAATGAATGTGTAGCACCAGAATCAAATAATATGGTTGCAGGAATTGCATTAACATAAAACATACCAAGTACGATGTCCCCACCATCCGGAGTAGCATCCACGCTGACTTGATTAACCTTGGCAATAGAATATCCCTTGCCAGATCCTGGAGTTTGCTGCCTGTTCTGAACTGGAGTAGTAGCAATCCTCTGTGGGCAGACATTTGCATAATGACCAGTCTTCCCACACTTGAAACAAGTAGTGCCTGTACTCTGTCCTGAAAACTTCGTCGGGGTGCCAGTGGGGGTAGCCTGTCGAGGAGGTGGAGTCCTCAGTGGTGATTGCTGAACTGGGCGCTGGCCTCCGCCAGTGCAAACTGGTGTACCCTGAGGTGAACTGTAGCAAGGACGAACACTGCTGCTTCCTTGTCCTTGAGATATAGCCTTTCTCTTCAAATCTCCCAGCTGAACACGCTTGTGTTCAATAGCCAGGGCCTTATCAAGCAGCCTCTGAAATGATGGAAATGTGTGTGCCACTAGAGCATACTGCAGGGGTCTATTAAGTCCTTCAATAAAATGCTCCTGCTTCCTCTCATCTTCAGCAACTTCATCAGGGGCATATCTGGATAACTGGATAAACTTGTCGCGGTACTCGCTGAATGTCATGCTTCCTTGCTTCAGCGATAGAAATTCCTTCTTCTTAATCTTCATCAATCCAGCTGGTATATGATAATTCCTGAACTACGTACTGAACTCTGCCCAAGTAATAGTATCCGCAGCATCATGGGCAGCAGTATATGAATCCCACCAGTCAGCAGCAGGACCTGTCAGTCGTCCAGAAGCATATAAAACCTTCTCCCGATCAGTGCACTGTGCAATATTCAACATCTTCTCAACAGACTTCAGCCAATCATCCGCGTCCTGTGGATCAGGTGAGCTAGCGAATGTAGGTGGCTTATGACTCATGAACTCCCTATGCTTATCACGGGGTGGAACTGGTGGTGGTGGAGGAGGCAGTGGTACTTGTTGCTGTTGTTGCTGCTGTTGTTGTTGTTGCATTTGTTGTTGCAGCTGCTGTTGTTGTGCCCTCCTTTCCTGGCGTATCTCCTCTCGCTCCTGGCGCAACTCCTGTCGTATATCTTCTCTTTCCTGACGCATCTCCTGGAGTTCTTGCTGCATCTGGGCACACATATCAGCCATAGTGTCCGCCATTTGCTGCATCACCGCCATCTGAGCTGCAATCAGTGGATCAACTCCGCCTGGTGGAGGATTAGGAGGATTCATCCCTGCTGGCTATGGCTGAGGTTGTCTATATATCCTTCGAGTGTGTCGATTAGGAGGCAAGTCAATTCCACCACCCCTCCTGGTATTGACCATCTGAGTTAGATACATAAGGTAAGAGAATAGTAAACAAGGCAGTAATTACAAATCATGTTACTTTGGGGGATTTATTAGCTAAGCAGTTTAATGTTTTACCTACCCTAGCTAATCTATTACCTTATGCTGGCACATACTAAGATGTCCATATATAATACTTCAATCAATCAAAGAAGCAAATCAGACATTTTTCATCAGAACAATCAAACAACATTTTTAAATATAGAAAATAGTTTTGATTTGGTCTTAGGCCTCCTATCTCTTAAAATGTCATAGGGGTAGGGATTCCAAGGTGTGAAATCCATCTTGTCTCAGAGTAGAAAAGGTAAGAATGATCGGAGTAGAACAGTAGAAGGTGGGACAGGATCAAGATAAGTATAGAAAGAACTAGAGTAAGGTAAGCAAAGAATGAATCAGAATAAGGTAAGTAGGTAAGGGTTTTGTCCATTTTTATCTAAGTTTCGTCCTACAGTCGACATTTCCTCTGATACCACTTCTGTCACACCCGGGCTTTAAGGAACAAAGCCGAGTGCATCTCATACATGCGCCAAGAAGACAACATATATAATAACAGAGTGTATAGAGATAAATGTCACAAAACATCAGAGTATTTATTACATAGCGGAAGACTTATTACAAAATAAAATAATGAATATAAAACGAACTAAGGATCGTCGGCGCAAATGTCAACTGAGAAACGCCACCTAGATCAGATCAAACTCCTCGCCTTGTGGCTCCTCCTGAACCACATGTTCTTCTCCTGTGGGGGGGTGTGAGACAGCAAGAGTGAGCTCACATACGTTCATAGCTCAACAAGTCGTGGGAAATAATGTGGCACGAACTCACCAAAGGTGGGAGTTCATGAAGTGTAAGGCTGATCAATGAAATAAAGGCTGAAGCTGAGCATTACTTTTATAAGTTGGTCAAAATTTTATTAGCAGTTACTAAGTGTAAGTGATTACCAAACCATAGTAATAATAGGTAAAAGTAATAATAAAATAATCCCAAATGCAATGAAATGACAGATTAAGTTTAAGTTCCATAAATTAATCATGTGAGTGTCCGAGCCGCTCATGACCGTGAGCAGGCTAGTATACCAGTTTTACACTCTGCAGAGGTTGCGCATCTTTACCCACAAGTCGTGTTACCCATTTGCCACGGAGTTGATCAGACCCCATACACCTCTACCAAGGAAGCGAGGCAGGGTACCACTACGAGGCCTTTACAAAGTTCCACTAGCTTCAGACTACCCGCTACAGTTTATAGGAAGCTCCAGTGTAGGGTTCTTACCTGACCGCCATCGCAGCAAAATCAACCAAGGACCTCCCTACACTGACCACTCCCCTACTGCCCTTGCCCCTTTCGGGTAAGGTAGCCCTCCACTAGCTTTCCTAGTTAATCAGCCAAGGGCGTCCCATTAAACCCTTGTGGTAGCACTGTTTTCCCGGGTGGTTCTCCATGTTCCCATTAACATAATGATCTTATCATGAACAGAAAATAATGAACAGATAATAACAAGTATAAAAATGAGTGATGAATATCTCTATACCCAAAGCCACATAAAGCAATAGCATGTACTACCCAAAAGTTTAGTAGTAAAACCAGTGGTGAAACAAGGTATAAAGATAGTCAAAATCTAGGGTATCCTATTGGGTCCCAGCAAAATTATCCTATGCAGATCATTATGAATAATAAGAACATGAATGGGTAAAAGAAAGTGATCAAGGGCACAACTTGCCTTCCACGAGCTCCTGCTCAGCAGTCTCTACTTGCTCAACCTCAGATTCCGCAGTGGCTTGCTCGTCTACTCGCATCAACACAATACATACATAATATAGCAAAAATTAACATTACACCAAAAATAAAATACACAGTAATAATCTAGACATTAAAATAAGATCATAGGAACTGGAATCATTAAATTTGGGGGTATAGATTTTAAGTTATGGATTTTCTAAGGTTTTATGCATTTAATATAGGATTAAGTGGGAAATAAATTTAAATGTGTATTTCATGTAAAAACAGTGGTACTATTTGATAGAGAATAATATTACAAAATTATAGGAACTGGAATGGGTCAATTTGGAGTTCATATGCATTTTCTATGAATTAAACAAGTTTCTAGATTTATTTATGCACTAAAAATTGATTTCTGGTATTAATTTCTGATTTTCAATGCTCTCTGGACTAGGCGCCAAATTCTAGGAAAACCAGGGGCTATCTTGCAAAATGCGCTAAGACACAGCCACGGTCAAACTAGGATGGCGGGTTGATATCCTTTAACCCCGGGGTTTCTTATGTAAAATGAAACGACGAAGGGGTATCGCGGCGCGTGAGCCGCCCGATCTAAATCTAACGGTGCAACTTAGGTTTTAACCTTATGTGAACCGGTATCAGATGTCAGCCACTGGATCGCGATCCAACCGTCTGAATCTAATTTACTGAATCGGTTTCAAGATCTAATCCCGACCACCCATTTGGGAATCAGTGGTCATGAACTCGACCCTATCCCCTAACCACACGCCACGGCGGCGCTACGAACCCCAGCGGCCGGACCTCGCCGACGCGAAGGGTACCTGGCACCCCGGTGCCCCAACTTCCAAATTGACCACGGCTACACAATCTAGAGATGAAGGCGGAGCTTCGGAGGTGCTTTTTACCGAAGGATGGCAGCGCAGGGGCTTCGTCCACATGATGTCGCCTCTCCGCCACGAAGCCTGAGCAACGGCGAGCAATTCCGCCGCGCTGGTCCCGGGTTCCCGAGCAGTGCCGCCAAGGCCACCTTCCTTCCGACAAGATGTATCCCAGGGTCACTCCACCGAGGACCGGGTCGATGATATGCAAATGGTCACTCGCGGCGGCACACGGCGCTCGGTTTTCTTCCCGGAGGTGTGGATGATGGCCAGGCGCAGAATTACCAATGGTGGGATGGGGCGCGGATAGTGGTGAGCACGAGGAGAGGGTCGTCGGAGGGAGATCTGTTTTTATCCCTAGAGACGCGGACACGCGGGACGCCAGCTCGCGCCGAGGGGGAGCGAATCTCGCCGCGCAAGTCGCCTGGGTTGTTACCGTCGCATTGGACGGGGTGACAAGTGGGGCCCAAGTCGCAGTGACTCACGTGCGCACACAGAGACCAACTTGCGGGGCCCACCTGTCAACAAGCCGCGCAGCAGGCGCGACAGTGAGCGGCTGGGCCGAGCGGGAATGAAGTTGTGGGCCGCGCGGGTGTTAAGTTTGGCTGGGCCGATTTCAGTAGATTGAGCCCACACGACCCCCCTTCTTTATTCTTTTTATTTTTCATTTCTCCTTTTTGAATTTCAAATTCAAATTTGAATCAAACTTTAAATGTGAACTCATATTCATTTTGAATGTACAAATTGATCCCCATAATATGGATGGTTTAACTATATTATATATATTTTTTTTATATGTATATATATATATTGTATAACCTTTTTCTTCCTCTATTCTAAACTCCAATTTGCAAATTAGGGTCAACTCTCCAAATTTGGATTTTAACCTATTTCTTTTTATATTATTTTTATATTGTCATAAAATGTACACAAAATGGAAACCTCAGCATGATGCATGTATTATTTTTGGGTGTCCTTTGTTATTTATTTATTTGTTTTCATGTGATGTTCTCATGAAATGACAAATATAGATAACACACATATATACAAAGGGATATCATTTTCTCCTTTTAGGTTATCTTCCACTAATTACAAGCTGGGTATTACAAGTTGCTTGGATATAATTTGTTATTCGTTAGTCAATTATGCAATATGGGATATAATTGTTTATTCACAAATGTAGATGTGTCTGTCTTTAGAAGAAGTGATGGTTCACTAGCTTTTAAGGGTGTATTAGACGACAAACTCTATTTAGTTGATTTTGCAAAAGAGGAGGACGGTCTAGATACATGCTTAATTGCTAAGACTAGCATGGGCTGGCTGTGGCATCGCCGTTTAGCTCATGTGGGGATGAAGAACCTTCACAAGCTTCTAAAGGGAGAACACGTGATAGGTCTAACTAATGTAACTTTCGAAAAAGATAGACCTTGTGCAGCTTGTCAAGCAGGTAAACAGGTGGGAAGCTCTCATCATACCAAAAATGTGATGACCACATCAAGACCTTTGGAGTTGCTTCATATGGATCTCTTCGGACCCGTTGCCTATCTAAGCATAGGAGGAAGTAAGTATGGTCTTGTTATAGTTGATGATTTTTACCGCTTCACTTGGGTATTCTTTTTGCAGGATAAGTCTGAAACCCAAGGGACCCTCAAGCGCTTCCTAAGGAGAGCTCAAAATGAGTTTGAGCTCAAGGTGAAGAAGATAAGGAGCGACAACGGGTCCGAGTTCAAGAACCTTCAAGTGGAGGAGTACCTTGAGGAGGAAGGGATCAAGCACGAATTCTCCGCTCCCTACACACCACAGCAAAATGGTGTGGTAGAGAGGAAGAACAGGACTCTCATAGACATGGCGAGGACGATGCTTGGAGAGTTCAAGACCACCGAGCGGTTTTGGTCGGAAGCCATGAACACGGCTTGCCACGCCATCAACCGGGTCTACCTTCACCGCCTCCTCAAGAAGACTTCGTATGAGCTTCTAACCGGTAACAAACCCAATGTGTCTTACTTTCGTGTATTTGGGAGCAAATGCTATATTCTAGTGAAAAAAGGTAGAAATTCTAAGTTTGCTCCCAAAGTTGTAGAAGGGTTTTTGTTAGGTTATGACTCAAATACAAAGGCGTATAGAGTCTTCAACAAATCATCGGGTTTGGTTGAAGTCTCTAGCGACGTTGTATTTGATGAAACTAATGGCTCTCCAAGAGAGCAAGTTGTTGATCTTGATGATATAGATGAAGGAGACGTTCCAACGGCCGCAATACGCACCATGGCGATTGGCGATGTGCGACCACAGGAACTCGAGGAGCAAGATCAACCTTCTTCCTCAACAATGGTGCATCCCACAACTCAAGATGATGAACAGGTTCATCAAGAGGAGGCATATGATCAAGGGGGAGCACGGGATGTCCAAGTTGAAGAGGAAGAAGCACCTCAGGCCCCTCCAACCCAAGTTCGAGCGACAATTCAAAGGAATCATCCCGTCGACCAAATTTTGGGTGGCATTAGCAAGGGAGTAACTACTCGTTCTAGATTAGTTAATTTTTGTGAGCATTACTCCTTTGTCTCTTCTATTGAGCCTTTCAGGGTAGAAGAGGCCTTGCTAGATCCGGACTGGGTGTTGGCCATGCAGGAGGAGCTCAATAATTTCAAGAGAAATGAAGTTTGGACACTGGTGCCTCGTCCCAAGCAAAATGTTGTGGGAACCAAGTGGGTGTTCCGCAACAAACAAGACAAGCACGGGGTGGTGACAAGGAACAAGGCTCAACTTGTGGCAAAAGGTTATGCCCAAGTCGTAGGTTTGGACTTTGAGGAGACTTTTGCTCCTGTGGCTAGGCTAGAGTCCATTCGTATTTTGCTAGCATATGCCGCTCACCATTCTTTCAGGTTGTTCCAAATGGATGTGAAGAGCGCCTTCCTCAACGGGCCAATCAAGGAGGAGGTGTACGTGGAGCAACCCCCTGGCTTCGAGGATGAACGGTACCCCGACCACGTGTGTAAGCTCTCTAAGGCGCTCTATGGACTTAAGCAAGCCCCAAGAGCATGGTATGAATGCCTTAGAGACTTTCTACTTGCTAATTCTTTCAAGGTTGGTAAAGCCGATCCAACCTTATTCACCAAGACTTGTGATGGTGACTTATTTGTGTGCCAAATTTATGTCGATGACATAATATTTTGTTCTACTAACCAAAAGTCTTGTGAAGAGTTTAGCAGGGTGATGACTCAGAAGTTTGAGATGTCGATGATGGGCGAGTTGAACTACTTCCTTCGGTTCCAAGTGAAGCAACTCAAGGACGGTACCTTCATCTCCCAAACGAAGTACACGCAAGACTTGCTAAAGCGGTTTGGGATGAAGGACGCAAAGCCCGCAAAGACTCCGATGGGAACTGACGGACACGTCAACCTCAACAAAGGAGGTAAGTCCGTTGATCAAAAAGCATACCGGTCTATGATAGGTTCCCTGCTTTATTTGTGTGCTAGTAGACCGGATATTATGCTTAGTGTATGCATGTGTGCTAGATTTCAATCTGATCCAAGGGAGTGTCACTTAGTGGCCGTGAAGCGAATTCTTAGATATTTAGTCGCTACGCCTTGCTTTGGGATCTGGTATCCAAAGGGGTCTACCTTTGACTTGATTGGATATTCAGACTCCGACTATGCTGGATGTAAGGTTGATAGGAAGAGTACATCGGGGACGTGCCAATTCTTAGGAAGGTCCCTGGTGTCATGGAGCTCTAAGAAACAAACCTCTGTTGCCCTATCCACCGCTGAGGCCGAGTATGTTGCCGCAGGACAGTGTTGCGCGCAACTACTTTGGATGAGGCAAACCCTCCGGGACTTTGGCTATAATCTGAGCAAAGTCCCACTCCTATGTGACAATGAGAATGCTATCCGCATAGCGGATAATCCTGTTGAGCACAGCCGCACAAAGCACATTGACATCCGACATCACTTTTTGAGAGACCACCAACAAAAGGGAGATATCGAAGTGTTTTATATTATCACCGAGAACCAGCTAGCCGATATCTTTACCAAGCCTTTAGATGAGAAGACCTTTTGCAGGCTGCGTAGTGAGCTAAATGTCTTAGATTCGTGGAACTTAGATTTATTTATAGCATACATGTGTTTATGCCTTTGATCATGTTCCTTATGCATTTTGTTGTTTACTTATGGTGCTCAAGTTGTACAAACACTCCCCGGACCTCGCAAGTCCTTTTGCAAGTGATGCACATATTTAGGGGGAGATGTGCTACAACTTGACCCTTTGAGACTAACCGTGTGCTTGAGTTTGCTTGATTTAGTCTCAAAGGTGGCTTGAAAGGGAAAGGTGGACTTGGACCATGCAAGACTTCCATTGCACTCCGATGAGAGGGTAACTTACTCCAAGTCCATCTCAATATCCTTATTGCCTTGGTACTCTTATTTGAAGATTTTGGTGAGGCAATGGGGTTTAAGGGCCAAGATTGATCCCATTTTGGTGCTTGATGCCAAAGGGGGAGAAAATAAGGCCAAAGCAATAAATGGATCAGCTACCACTTGAGAATTTTGAAAATAGTAGAATAGAGCTTTTGGTTTGGAAAAACTCTCTTGTTGTCTCTTTTGTCCTCTTGTGGGGAGAATAGTCGATTATGGGAAAAAGGGGGAGTTTTTGAAATCTTTGATCAATTTCTCTTGGAACAACTCTCTTTATGTCTCAGCAAGTGTGTTTGACTTAGAGATAGAAAGTTGAGGTTGATTTGCAAAAACAAAACCAAGTGGTGGCAAAGAATGATCCATATATGCCAAATTTGAATCAAAACAATATTGAGTTCTCAATTGTATTGATGTTGCACTTCCTTTAGTTGCTTTTTGTTGTGTTGGCATAAATCACCAAAAAGGGGGAGATTGAAAGGGAAATGTGCCCTTGGGCCATTTCTAAGTATTTTGGTGATTGAGTGCCAACACAAGTGGACTTATGGTAATCTATGCAAAGTGATGGACAAAGTGCAAATCAAGTCTAAAGGTATGTTTCTAGACTTGGTACATTGTTTTAAAAACTAATGTATTGTGTCTAAGTGCTGGAAACAGGAGAAATCAAATTGGAAAAGAGATGGCTTTGTTCAGCCAAAGACAACTCGGTCTGGGTGCACCGGACAGTGTCCGATGGTGCACCGGACAGTGTTCGGTGCCCCAGGCTGGCGACTGTCAACTGGCTGCTCTCGAGAAGCGATCAACGGCGTACAGCTATAAATCACCGGACTGTCCGGTGAACCATTCACAGGTAAAGTCGTCGCTCTCGGGAAGTGATTAACGGCGTACGACTATAATTCACCGGACTGTCCGGTGAGGCACCGGACTGTCCGGTGAGGCACCGGACTATCCGGTGAGCCAACGGTCAGCCGGGCCAACTGTCGGCTGAGGATTCCGCGCATGACGCGTGGCCGAGCCAAAGGTCAGAAGGGGGCACCGGACTGTCCGATGTGCACCGGACAGTGTCCAATGTGCCACCGTGGTTGATTCCTCCTAATCCGCCGCGAATATCTTACTAGCAGTGCCACTAGACTCGAGACGTGACCCAAACCCTCCCTGCTTCTGGTTGTAGACAGAACTAGAGTTGGCGGCAGCGAGCGCACACCCTTGGTTGCAGGCGCGCGGCGACGGTGGTGCCAGGCTTGGGTGCGACACGGTGATGGTGGTTTGGAGGCCGAGAAAGGTCCGCGCCCTCCCTTTATGGGCCCGCGAGCCCGTGCCGAGGTGGAAGGGGTGCGGGACGGTCAGCGCGACACTGGTGGGGAGGTGGCGCGCCGTTGAGAAGAAAGCGCTGACGACGATGGCCCACAAGTCAGTCGGGGCATGCGAGCACAAATCAGCGGAAGAAGCAAGGGGATAAGGCACTGCCAGAGAGGACCCATGTGTAAGCGAGCACGAGCAAGTAACACGTGGGCCCCAGTGTCCAGCCGCACCGGTATCCGCCGCATCAAGCGCGCGCTGAGGATGACCCACGGGTCCCGCGAGTCAGCCGCACAAGGTGCGGTGGGGCATTGGTCGGGCCGCATGGCTGAAAAGGCGGGTTGGGCCAGAAGGGTCGCGGTCGGCCCACTTAGGTTAGGTTTGTTTTATTCTTTTCTGTTTTATTTTTTTCTTTTCATTTTCCAAATTTCAAATTTGAGTATGGATCTTGTTATGAATTTCACCATTGGCCAACTGTTCAACTTCATTTCTCCAGTGTAAGAATAGTATTTGTTTTTATATATTTATTTTTATCCACAAAATATTTTATTTCTCCTCCTTTCCAATTTCTAGAATTTCTTTTTACATCTTAAGTTCCACTTTGGCCTTTAGTATATCTCTTTTCACATTATTATATTTTTTTATATTGTCACAAAGTGCACACAAGAGTGAAAAACCAGCATGATGCATGTTTTAGTGGTGTCCTTTGTTATTTATTTATTGGTGTAAGTAATGTGTCCACATGAAATGATAAACATTGGTAGTACATATAGAGGTAGAGTGATATAATTTCTCTTTTAGGTCTTTCTTACAAAGTGGGTATTACAAATCCTACCCCCCTTAAAAATAATCTCGTCCTCGAGATTTAAGAAGATCTAGGGAAAAGATGGGGAGAATCTATGCGAAGCTCTTCTTCTCTTTGCCAGGTTGCTTCATCCTCTCCATGGTGACTCCATTGCACTTTGCACATCTTTATCACCTTATTTCTTGTAACTTGAGTCAATGTGTCAAGAATCTTAATCGGATACTTCGTGTAAGTCAAATCACTCTAAACACTAAGCTCTTCCACTAGTAACTGTTCCTCAGGGACACTGAGACACTTCTTAAGTTGAGACACATGGAATAAATTATGCACATCAGATAGATTATCAGGTAGCTCGAGTTGATAGGCCATCTCTCCAACTCGCCTAAAAACTCTGGATGGTCCAATAAAGCGAGGGGACAATTTGCCCTTAACTTTAAATCTCCTCATTCCACGAAGTGGTGAAACCTTGAGGTACACATGATCACCTTCCTCAAATTCCAGTGGTCTTCTCCTATTATCAGCATAGCTCTTTTGCCTTGATTGTGCAATTCTTAAATTTTTTTCTTATCATTCGAACTTGTTCTTTGGCCTCTTGAATAAGTTCAGGCCCAAAGAACTATCTTTCTCCAGTCTAATCCCAATATAGAGGAGTCCTGCACTTTCTGCCATACAGAGCCTCAAATGGTGACATCTTCAAACTGGCCTGGTAGCTATTATTATAAGAAACTCAGCATAGGGTAAGCTTTTCTCCCAACTGCCACCATGCTTGAGGGCACAAGCTCTTAACATATCTTCTAGCACTTGATTAGTCCTCTCTGTCTGTCCATCAGTCTGGGGATGGTAGGCTGAGCTAAAATTTAACTTTGTATCCAAGCTCTCATGCAACTTCTTCCAAAATCGAGAAGTAAACTGCGATCCTCGATCAGACACGATCTTCTTAGGCACTCCATGTAGGCAAACTATCCGAGTCATATACAATTCTGCTAGCTTGGCTCCCGTGTAATTAGTCCTCACAGGTATGAAATGAGCCAATTTTGTCAATCTATCCACAATTACCCAAATAGAGTCATATCCTGCTGGAGTGCGGGGTAGTCCAACAATGAAATCCATACCAATTTCTTCCCATTTCCACTCGGGTATCTTCAATGGGTGCAATAATCCAGCTGGTCTTTGATGTTCGGCCTTGACTCTTTGACATACATCACACTTAGCCATGTGTGTAGCAACATCTCTTTTTAGTCCATACCACCAATACTTCTGCTTCAAATCTTGATACATCTTAGTGCTACCAGTGTGGATAGAGTAATCAGAATCATGAGCTTCTTTCAATATAGTCTCACGAAGGCTATCAATCTCCGGGACACATATCCGATCCTTGAACCATATAGTACCTTGCTCATCCTCCATGAATTCTGGAACTCGACCTTTCGTAATAAGATCCTTAATCTCTTGAATTTTAGCATCACCAATCTGACCTTTACGAATCTCTTGCTCCAAGGTAGGTTCCAACTCGATGGTGACTCCTTCAGTGTGTGTAACAATTCCCAAGTTGAGTCTCTCAAAGTCTTTTGCTAATTCATCGGGTAGCTAGACAACAAAAGCGGAGTGAACATGCTCTTTCTGACTCAAGGCATCTGCAACCAAATTCGCCTTGCCTGGGTGATAGTGAATCTCCAAATCATAATCCTTAATAAGCTCCAACCAACGGCGTTGCCTAAGGTTGAGATCCTTCTGAGTGAATATATACTTCAAACTCTTATGATCTGTGTATACTTGGCACTTAGTTCCCATAATGTAGTGTCTCCAAATTTTGAGTGCATGCACAACAGCTGCTAGTTCTAAATCATGCGTGGGGTAGTTCAATTCATGTTTTCGCAACTGACGAGATGCATAGGCGATCACATGTCCTTCTTGCATGAGCACACATCCCAATCCTTGTCCACATGCATCACAATAAATATCAAATCCTTTCTGTAAGTCTAGCATAACCAACACTGGAGGTGACATCAATCTCTCCTTCAATTGATCAAAGCTTCCTAGACATTTGTCATCCCACTTAAATTCTCTGCCCTTCTCCAGAAGCGATGTCATAGGCTTGGCAATCTTAGAGAATCCCTCAATAAATCTCCGATAATATCCTGCAAGCCCCAAGAAACTCCGAATCTCAGTAACTGTAGTGGGCACTCTCCACTCCATAATCTCCTTGACCTTAGCAGGATCCACTACTATTCCTCCATTAGAAATAATATGTCCAAGGAATGGCACCTTGTCAATCCAAAACTCGCATTTACTGAACTTGGCGTAGAGTTGATTATCTCTTAGCTTCTGTAGCACAAAGCTCAGATGTTCCTCATGATCACTATCACTCTTGGAATAAATAATAATATCATCGATGAAAACCACGACGAATTTGTCCAAATCATGAACACCTTATTCTTCAGATCCATAAAATAGGCTGGTGCATTGGTTAGTCCAAATGACATAACAGTGAACTCATATAAACCATATCGGGTTGAGAAAATCATCTTGGGAATATCTGATGGCCTAATCTTCATTTGGTGATAACCCGGTCGGAGTTCAATCTTCGAGAATACCCTTGCACCTCTCATCTAATCAAATAAATCCTCAATGCGGGGTAATGGATACTTGTTCTCCACAGTGACATCGTTAAGGGACCTATAATCCACGCACATCTCTTGCGATCCTTCTTTCTTCTGTATAATTAGAACCGGTGCTCCCCCAAGGTGAAGAATTCGGACGAATGTACCCAACCTCTTGCAACTCTGTCAACTGCTTCTTAAGTTCTTTTAACTCTTCTACAGACATCTCATATGGCCGTTTGGAAGTAAGAGTAGTCCCAGGTAAGACATCTTTGACAAACTCAACTTCCCTATCTGGTGGCATCCCTAGTAACTCCTCTAGAAAGACATCCGGAAAACCCTTAACCACACGGATGTTGTCACCAACAAACTTCCCATCTACTAAGAATGTCGCTAGTCTGGTGGCGGTAGTTACTGCAATTCCAACTTCAAATCTTTCTCCTTTGGAACTAGTGAGTTCTATGGTTCCTTTAGCACAGTGCATAAACTGCCTTTGCCCTCCCTAATCCATGACATACCAAGGATCACGTCTATACTGCCCTCTTCTAACACCAGGGGTAGCCCATCTGAGTTAGAAACAGAGGGTAAGAAAGGAAGAATTGTAGACAAGGCGAGTAGTTACGAGAAATGTTATTGTGCGGGGGTTTTATTAGCTAAGTAGATTAGTGTGTCACCTACTAAAGCTAATACATTAATCTTATGGTGGTACATGCTAAGATGCCTGTCTATACTATTTCAATCAATCAAAGAAGCAAATCAGGCATTGATCATCAGAACAATCAAACAACATTTTTAAATATAGAAAATAGTTTTTTTTGTCTTAGGCTTCCTATCTCTTAAAAATGTCATAGATGTAGGATTCCAAAGTGTGAAATCCATCTTGTCTCAGAATAGAGAAGGTAAGAATGATCAGAGTGGAACAGTAGAAGGTGAGACAGGATCAAGATAAGTATAGAAAGAATCAGAGTAAGGTAAGTAGGTAAGGGTTTTGTCCATTTCTATCTAGGTTTCGTCCTACAGTCAACATTTCCTCTGATACAAATTCTGTCACACCCGGTTTTAAGGAACAAAGCCGGGTGCATCTCATACATGCGCCAAGAAGACAACATATACAATAACAGAGTGTATAGAGATAAATGTCACAATAAAATCAGAGTATTTATTACATAGCGGAAGTCTTACAAAATAAAAGATGAATAAAGCAGGAACTAAAATCTATCCTTGGCGCCAGAAAGCTGATTGGGAGACGCCACCTAGATCAAGTCAAAAGCCTCAGAGTTAGACGGCTCCTCTTCTACCACCTACTCTTCTCCTATGGGGGGGTGTGAGACAGCAAGAGTGAGCTCACATACGATCATAGCTCAACAAGTCGTGGGGAATAATGTGACATGAACTCACCAAAGGTGGGAGTTCATGAAGTGTAAGGCTGATCAATGAAATAAAGGCTGAAGCTGAGCATTGCTTTTATAAGTTGGTCAAAATTTTATTAGCAATTACTAAGTGCAAGTAAATACCAAACCATAGTAATAATGAGTAAAAGTAGTAATAAAATAATCCCAAATGCAATGATATGACAAATTAAGTTTAAGTTCCATAAGTTAATCATGTGAGTGTCCGAGCCGCTCATGACCGTGAGCACGGCTAGTATACCAGTTTTACACTCTGCAGAGGTTGTGCATCTTTACCCACAAGTCGTGTTACCCATTTGCCACGGAGTTGATCAGACTCCATACACCTCTACCAAGGAAGCGAGGCAGGATACCACTACGAGGCCTTTACAAAGTTCCACTAGCTTCAGACTACCCGCTACAGTTTATAGGAAGCTCCAGTGCAGGAATCCCTCGCCTGACCGCCATCGCAGCAAAATCAACCCAAGGACCTCCCTACACTGACCACTCCCCTACTGCCCTTGCCCCTTTCGGGTAAGGTAGCCATCCACTAGCTTTCCTAGTTAATCAGCCAAGGGCGTCCCATTAAACCCTTGTGGTAGCACTGTTTTCCCGGGTGGTTCCCCATGTTCCCATTAACATAATGATCTTATCATGAACAGAAAATAATGAACAGAAAATAATGAACAAATAATCACAAGTATAAAAATGAGTGATGAATATCTCTATACCCAAAGCCACATAAAGCAATAACATGTACTACCCAAAAGTTTAGTAGTAAAACCAGTGGTGAAACAAGGTATAAAGATAGTCAAAATCTAGGGTATCCTATTGGGTCCCATCAAAATTAACCTATGCAGATCATTATGATTAATAAGAACATGAATGGGTAAAAGGAAGTGATCAAGGGCACAACTTGCCTTCAACGAGCTCCTGCTCAGCAGTCTCTACCAGCTGAACCTCGAAATCCTCTACAGCTTGCTCGTCTACTCGCATCAACACAATACATATATGGTATAGCAAAAATTAACATTACACCAAACATGTAAATAAAATACACAATAATAATCTAGACACTAAAATAAGATCATAGGAACTGGAATTATTAATTTTGGAGTTACTGATTTTAAGATATGAATTTCTGAAGGTTTTATGTATTTACTACAAGATTAAGTACTAGATAAATTTTAATATGTCTTTCATGCTAAAACAGAGGCACTAATGGCTAGACAATAATATTACAAAAATTTAGGAACTGAAATGGACCAATTTGGAGTTCACAAGAATTTTCTACAAATTAAACAAGTTTCTAACATTTATTTATGCATTAAAATTAATTTCTGATATTAATTCCTGATCTTCAATACTACTGGATTGGGCCTCAAATACAGAAAAGTGCAGGGCTGGCGTGCAAGTTTTTCCCAGACTCAGTGAATAGTACACTCTGGATAGCGGGTTAGTTTTCTAATATTATAAGGGGTTTTCTGCGAAGTGGCACGGTGAAGGGGTACGCGAGACTATGAGCCACCCAGATTTTATCCTACGGCTTAGATTTCATGTTGAATCGGTAGAGCTTCATCGGTCAGATCAAAGATCGACGATCAAGATTAAAACAACAAAGGGGTATCCTGCACTCATTCGTGGCCGTTGATCTTCATCTGTGCAGTAGAGGAAACCTAGGGCACGATCTAATCCTGGCCACACGATCACTTATCAACGGTGTGATTCACGCCTCTGAACCAAACCGTAGCCGATTAGTGGATCTAGATCCAACGGCACCTGTTGCACCCGAGCGAATCGGTACACCCCTCAAATCAAAACCGCTCGAACTAGATCGAACGGTAGGCAACTCCCCTCCCTTACCTAAGGCCAAGTGACGGCGGCGGCCGCGCCCACACGGCGGCGCCATCACCGGCGATCGCTCCGAGCCCTATTCCTGGTTCCAAACTCTAATCCAAAAGCAGTGGCGCGAAGTGGACACGATACGATATTACTGAGGATGATTCTTACCGTGACTCAGAGAGGCGCCCAATGCTTTCCACGAGCGTGGTGGAAAAACGATCTCTGGTGACGAATTCCGGGAGCCACCGTGGTTGATTCCTCCTAATCCGCCGCGAATATCTTACTAGCAGCGCCACTAGACTCGAGACGTGACCCAAACCCTCCCTGCTTCTGGTTGTAGACAGAACTAGAGTTGGTGGCGGCGAGCGCACACCCTCGGTTGCAGGCGCGCGGCGACGGTGGTGCCAGGCTTGGGTGCGGCACGGTGATGGTGGTTTGGAGGCCGAGAAAGGTCCCCGCCCTCCCTTTATGGGCCCGCGAGCCCGTGCCGAGGTGGAAGGGGTGCGGGACGGTCAGCGCGACACTGGCGGGGAGGTGGCGCGCCGTTGAGAAGAAAGCGCTGACGACGATGGCCCACAAGTCAGTCGGGGCACGCGAGCACAAATCGGCGGAAGAAGCAAGGGGATAAGGCACTGCCAGAGAGGACCCATGTGTAAGCAAGCACGAGCAAGTAACGTGTGGGCCCCAGTGTCCAGCCGCACCGGTATCAGCCGCATCAAGCGCGTGCTGAGGATGACCCACGGGTCCCGCGAGTCAGCCGCACAAGGTGAGGTGGGGCATTGTTCGGGCCGCATGGCTGAAAAGGCCGGTTGGGCCAGAAGGGTCGCGGTCGGCCCACTTAGGTTAGGTTTGTTTTATTCTTTTCTGTTTTATTTTTTTTCTTTTCATTTTCCAAATTTCAAATTTGAGTATGGATCTTGTTATGAATTTCACCATTGGCCAACTATTCAACTTCATTTCTCTAGTGTAAGAATAGTATTTGTTTTTATATATTTATTTTTATCCACAAAATATTTTATTTCTCCTCCTTTCCAATTTCTAGAATTTCTTTTTACATCTTAAGTTCCACTTTGGCCTTTAGTATATCTCTTTTCACATTATTATATTTTTTTATATTGTCACAAAGTGCACACAAGAGTGAAAAACCAGCATGATGCATGTTTTAGTGGTGTCCTTTGTTATTTATTTATTGGTGTAAGTAATGTGTCCACATGAAATGATAAACATTGGTAGTACATATAGAGGTAGAGTGAGGTAGAGTGATATAATTTCTCTTTTAGGTCTTTCTTACAAAGTGGGTATTACACTTGTGGCCGACGTTGAGGAAGAGGAGGCCCTTGTTGATGGCGATGTTGGCGGCATCCTCGTCAGAGGAGGAGTCGGTGGAGCTCTCGTCCCATGTGCGCCTCGCCGCCCTTCTTCTTGTAGAATCTCTTCTTCTCCTTCTTCCCTTTCTTGTCTTCATCCCTGTCACTTTCACTAGAATATGGACATTTAGCAATAAAGTGACCGAACTTACCACACCAGTAACACACCCTTTTGAAGCGGGGCTTGTAGTCCTTCTCCCTCCTTTGCTTGAGAATTTGGCGAAAGCTCTTGATGATGAGCGTCATTTCCTCGTTGTCGAGCTTAGAGGCGTCGATTGGAAGCCTACTTGGTGTAGGCTCCTCCTTCTTTTCTTCTATTGCTTTGAATGCAACGGGTTGCACCTCGGGTGTGGAGGTGGCGCCTTGCTCTAAGTTGACAATGTGTTTGGAGTCTGTGATCATAAGTTCAAAGCTCACAAACTTGCCAATCACCTCCTTGGGAGACATCTGTTTATATCTAGGGTCTCCATGGATTAGTTGCACTTGAGTGGGATTACAAAAAACAAGTGATATAAGAATAACCATGACCATCTCATGGTCATCCCACTTGGTGCTCCCGAGGTTGCGCACTTGATTCACCATGGTCTTGAGCCGATTGTACATCGCATGTGACTCTTCTCCTTTGTTGAGAACGAATCGACCGAGCTCGCCCTCGATCATCTCCCGCTTGGTGATCTTTGTTACCTCGTCCCCTTCGTGCGTGGTTTTGAGGACGTCCCTAATTTCTTTGGCGTTCTTTAACCCTTGCACCTTATTATACTCCTCTTGACACAAGGAGGCGAGGAGTATAGAGGTGGATTGGGAGTTAAAGTGCCTAATTTGGGCAGCCTCGTGTGAGTCATAATCCTCGTCTCCCACCTATGGTACCTGCGCTCCAAACTCAACAATATCCCATATGCTTTCGTGGAGTGAGGTTAGATGGTGCCTCATTTTATCACTCCACATGCAATGATCTTCACCATCAAAATATGGTGGTTTGCCTAGGGGTGCTGAAAGTAGAGGAGCGCGTTTAGCAATGCGGGGATAACGAAGTGGCATCTTACTATACTTCTTGCACTCGTGACACGTCGAAGTTGTAGACTCCAAGCCAGACGTGGAGGATGATGAAGAGTCGGTCCATAGTAGACCACCTTCTTTATTTTATTCTTCTTCTTGTCACCCCTCCTAAGTGACTTGATGGAGGAAGAGGATTCCTCCTTTAACTTGTTGCCGGACTCCCTTGATAGAGTCCTCCCCGAGCTTGCAGGCTTGTCGCCGGTCACGATCTTTCTCTTGGTGTGATCTCCAGACATCACTTCGAGTTGGTTAGACTCTTAATGAAGCACTGGCTTTGATACCAATTAAAAGTCACTTGGAGGGAGTGAATAGGCGAAACCTGAAATTTATAAACTTTAAACACACACAAAGGCCAGGGGTTAGCGTTCGAATTAAATTTAAGTACGAAAGATTGTTTCTCTTGCTAAGAGTTGCTCAAAGGAAGTGGATGACATATGGGAGCAAACTCAAATCAATATTAGCAAGGAAACGTTAGAGAGAGGAAAGAGGGCAAACAAATCAAATGCAAATCACACAAGTGGACACAATGATTTGTTTTACCGAGGTTCGGTTCCAAAGAATCTAGTCCCCGTTGAGGAGGCCACAAAGGTCGGGTCTATTTCAACCCTTTCCCTCTCTCAAACGGTCACTTAGACCGAGTGAGCCTTCCCTTAATCACACGGGTCACTAAGACCCCACAAGGACCACCACACACTTGGTGTCTCTTGCTTAGCTTTACAAAGCACTCAAGAATTGGAATTAGAAAGAAAGAAGGAAGGCAATCCAAGCGACAAGAGCAATAAAAGAACACAAATGATCCTCTCACAAGCCCTTAAGCACTAGCGTTGATTTTGGGAACTTTGAGTCGATTGATTGCTTTGATTGTGTCTTGGACTATTGCACTTTGCTCTTGCAATGAATGAGAAACTCAGAATGCTTGGATGGTTTTGAATAAGGTGGTTGGCGGGTATTTATAGCCCCCAACCACTTCCTAGCCGTTGCTAGCGATGGGCGCACCGGACAGTCCGATGGCGCACCGGACAGTCACTGTTCACTGTCCGGTGCGTGCCACATCAGCACGTCCGTTAGGGTTTGGAGCAGTTGACCGTTGGAGCGCCTTGTCGTCTTGCTGCACCGGATAGTCCGGTGCCACACCGGACAGTCCGGTGACCTCTGACTTCTGCGCTCTGACTTCTGCCACGGCACTGTTCATCACTGTTCATCTGGCGAAACGACCGTTGGCGCCCAGGGAGCCGTTGCTCCGCTGGCTCACTGGACAGTCTGGTGAATTTTAGTGGAGCGCGCCCAGCAGAAACCCAAGAGTGGCTTGTTCGAAGGGCGCAAAAAATCAGCACACTCTAGTCTTTTGCTTCAATATTTGATTGAGTCCCTAACTGGATTTCTTTCTTGGTTTGTGTTCAACCTTATGCACCTGAGGTAAATGATATCTAGACAAACTAGTTAGTCCATGTGGTTTGTGTTGTACGTCAACCACCAAAATCGATTATAGGAAATGGTTAACCCTATTTCCCTTTCATGCCTAGCCTAGACAACTTTGCCAAGATCCCACCAAACAAGAACATGCGTGCTCTGGGTCTCTTTTTGCCTCGTGTCTCTCGTAGTCTCCACACAAACGCATGCATTATGGTGACAAGTCCAGAACTCACAAGTTGTCAACTTGTCATCTCTTCTTTTCTATTCTCTCAGTCACAATTTATAATTTATTTGATTTTCTATCAAATTTGACATATTCGTCTTATTCATTTTTTGTCAGGAAAAATGAAAAATTCAGAGCCATATTTAAAATATTTTAAATGCTAAACGATATCATAATTAAATCTAATAATAATTATGATTTTTTTGATAAGATGATCCAATCAAATTTTATGTAAAAAATATCAAATGAATTATAAATTAGAATGGAGAATATATTAAAACCTACTCCAAATAATGCCACCCACCCTACTAGGGAAACCCTTGTTAGATAAGAGCCTATAAAGTGATATAGTGGTAAAATTTTATCTTTTATCTAAAGCCCAGGACACGAAGTCAATAGAGTTAGACTCCAAGGACACTTGTTGCGGCTCCTTGTAAAGCTTCGCCCAATTTTCAAATTCACACATAAAGAGGGTCCTTCTAAAGTTCATGTACCAGTCCTCACTAAATGAGCAATCGGCCATGGAACAGTCTAGGGCTCTTACCATGTCATATAAGTCATCATAAGCGATCTTAAGAGGTACTTCTAATAGCGAACAATCTTGCCAAATTCTACAATTAATTCCATTTCCAATTTAAAGATAGCTCCATACTTAAATAAATGTTTGAATTTATGAAGTCCTTGACAAAATTAAATGATTAGTTATTAGCCAACAGGTTTTAGTCAGAGAAATTATGAGATACCCTACTTAAACATTGGATAATCCTTGTAGAATTTTCCTCGGATTTTTACAATTATTTATCCTACTCCACATCCGTAAACAATCGGGTTCAGACGATACATATTTGTATAGATATTAAAAGGTCCTCTCCATATAATTGAAAATGGGATCAGACCACACCACTTTCACCTCTACCCCTAAGCATAGTAGTCATCTACAATTTTACTAAGAGTACTACCCCTTATCATAGTTGTATCATATCATGAAACTTGTCTAGATGTCATGATATCATATGGGAAGGTTGTGATAAAAAAGTTCACAAGGTTTTGTGAAAGTTTTCATGTTCAATGCTTCTATGCAGGAAACACTTCATAGGCCTGGTTGAGTACATCAGAGTGACAGGACTGGCCTATTTGTTCGACCACTATGCTGTCGCCCCTAATGTTGAAGACCGGGCTGACAAGGTATTCAACAACAAGGCAGAGCAGGTGAAACAAGAGTTGTGGGTAAGTCTTTCTCACACTATATTGCTCAATACATCACATTCACTACACATTCTTGAAATAAAGAATAGATACATCGTGTTTGTATGCAAGATTTCTTGAGATTTCAGGATGGATATGAGGGCAGGGCGGATGCGGTGGCTACTAGATGCTGTAAAAAACTTGTCATAGACATTGCACTATGAGGTGCGCATCAAGGCCAACATAAGTTTCCATACCATCGTCCTTGGAGCGAAGGTCACCAAAAAGACGCAAGAACCATGACGTTGACCCGAGACTAGTACTCGCAGGTAAGTACATAACATTCATTTTGATTCGTTTTGACATTAAGTAGTCAATTTCATCTTCCGATATGTCATATACTTGATATCCTATAGATGCTACCTTATTGTTGTGCCGCGTATCTCGAGTGCTGGGAACAAATGGTGCAAAAGTAGTGCTCCAGTGAGTGGGAGGAGGCACACAATGCTAGCCAGGATCAACGAATTTGTGATGCCAGATGTACCACACTATCAAGGCAGTCGCAACCTCAACAGATAACATGGGTACGCAGATCATTTATTTATTCTAATGCTCAATTATGCATGATTTCTAATCATCTTGCTATTTTTCTCGCAGTGGTCGCCACATGGTGGCTAGCCTTGCCCCATCTTCAAGGCACATGCTATATATAGCCCACAAGGGCAAGGTGACAACCGATGTCGTGTACAACCCGGAGGACAGGCTCGATGCATACAATAACGTGACTGCCCACAACCACCTTAGTGAGTACACATCAATGGCAAGGGAGGTCCATGGGCCGTAATACGGTTTGAGCATTGAGGACCATTATGGAGAAGTTGTCATGAGGGTCGAAGGAGGCAAGAAGCATGGGTGGTATTGGATTGGCGATGATGGAATCGACTTGTCCTCTACTTTCACTCTATCTTAGGTTCGAGCAATGAACAAGAGCGTGAACATGGCCATATGACCTCGACAGGACACTTCATAGCACCGAATATAGGCATTCTAGGTTCTTCCTTTTTTATTCATTGTTCATTCATTATTATACACCTTTTCTTTGCATTGTTGTAACATTGGGGTGAAATTTGTAGGACCAGATGAAAGAAGAGAGGAGGCAACGTGTTGAGTTGGAGGCAAGGTGAGGGTCGAGCGGGGGGAGGGGGGTTGGAGACTTGCTTGGCCAAGCGACAGAGGATGACACAGATTCTTCATTACATGCAAACTCTTTGCACCACAATGGGTGTAGCTCCGCCAGCTTCGCTGTTCGCTCCACCTCCACCACAATTTTTTTACTCATGTGAGTATGGAAGTTTTAGTCATGTATGATATATATATTTATCTTGTCTCACATATACAATCTCCTCTCCTCTGTAGAATTAATTGACGGTATCAAATTATCTTCATGTTTCACCAAAT
Organism: Zea mays; assembly: GCF_902167145.1. Taxonomy (NCBI): domain Eukaryota; kingdom Viridiplantae; phylum Streptophyta; class Magnoliopsida; order Poales; family Poaceae; genus Zea; species Zea mays. The sequence continues at coordinate 118,759,802 of NC_050105.1, forward strand.
TAGTCTAATTGACAAACTTGGTGATGGTACTTGTGACTTTTGTGATGTTTGTGAACTTTGGTGAACTAATTTGTGATATATATATATATAGCAAAGTAACCAGAAACAACCTTTTTATTTTTTTTACATTCCATCTAAATAAATATAAGATATATATCACTAATGTTGGTGATATATATCTTCTATTTGTTCAGATGGAATGTAAAAAATTAAAAAGGTTGCTTCTGGTCACTTTGCTAAGTGTTGCACTCCACAAAGGCACTATGATAGGGCACCTGGAAACTTGCTTTGCCGAGTGCCAGAGCGAAGGCACTCGGCAAAGTCACCACTTTTGTCAAGTGCCACCGAAGCGACACTGGCAAAACTGCTAGCTTTGTCGAGTGCCACTAAAGCGACACTTTGCAAAACCTTTGACTTTGCCTAGTGCCGAAGCCAAGCCCTTGACAAATTCTCTGTCATTGTGACACCTGCCATCATAGCACCTTTTCTTTATCGAGTACTGATTCAACACTCAACAAAGAGGCATGTGCCGATGATTTTTTTACCAAGAGCTATTTGCCAAGTGCGACAGTCGGTAAAGCATTTGTTGGGTGCAAAAAGTCCTTTGTTGAGTGCCTAGGACACTCAGCAAAGAACACGTCTCTAGTAGTATGTTATACTTAAAGCCACCGCCACGGCCACCGTACTCGTCGGTATTGTCCATGAAGATGGTTGTGTACCAACACAAGCAGCAGGATTGATAGAAAAAATGGAAAGTTTCAAATTTGTTTTTATTCTAAAATTGATGTTGAAAGTGCCTGCAATCACAAACGAGCTCTCTCAAATGTTGCAAAGGAACAGTGTTGATATTGTTTTTGCCATGGAGTTATTTGATGTTGTTAAAGCCCAAATGGCTATGATGAGGACAAATAGTGGTTGGGAGTCATTCTTTGAAGATGTGAAGGAATTTTGTGCTTATTAGGGTATTCCTATGGTAGACATGGATGCAGAAGTACCTATTAGAGGTCCATCAAGGCGAGATGGATTCATAGTCACAAAGCTTCACTCTACCACACCGAGATTTTTTTGTTATTATTGATAAAATAAATACAAAGTTGTGCCATCGGTTTAGTGAAGTTTCTAGTGCGTTGTTGGTTGGTTTTGCTTGCCTTGATCCAAAGAAGTCATTTTCTATGTTTAATTTGGAGAAGCTTGTTAATCTTGGTGAGTTATATGATCAAGATTTCACAGTTGTTGATTGTGCAATGTTAAGAGAGCAACTTGGGACATATATTATCTATGTAAGAAGGCATTATGCTTTCTATTAAGATGGTTCAGACGGGAAAGCATGTTGTGTTTCCTTTAGTCCACAAGCTAATTGAGTTGGCCCTATTATTACATGTGTCAATGGCAAGTGTTGAGAGAATATTTTTAGCTTTGAATATAATTATGAGAGAATTGCGTAAAATGATTGAAAATTATTGGTTGAATGATTTAATGGTTTGCTACACTGAGAAATAGATCTTCAAATCTATTGATGATAAGATCGTTATTCGACGATTTCAACGTCTTAAAACTAAGGATGCAATTGTCTCGGTCAACAAGAATTTAACGGCGCGTTTGCTTTTGTATTCATATAGTTTACTTCTTTGTACTTGTATCATTTCATGATAAAAAACTTGAATTCTATGCAAAAGTAGTTTTTAGAGTCTTGGTTGATTTTACCATGCGGTTTCTTGGCTCCCATGATTTTATGTCCTACGTCCATCACTGATGTCCACGATTCGTCAGACATAAGTTGGCGAGGCCCACTCGACGGCATTAGAGCCGTCGGATGGCGTTATTGCCGAAGACCATTAGCAAACGTCAGAAATAACCAAATTTCAACAGTAGCAGTTGGAAATAGCCTTATTTCCGAATGTTTATAACCAACAGCCAGGTGCTGTCGGAAATGATCCCTAAGCTCTCGAAGGTAGCTTATTTCTGACGGTTATTAGCTTATTGCTGACGGCTTATGTTGTTGGATTTTATTTGGTTTACTGTTGTGATGGGGAAATAGGGCCAAGCAACAGTAACGTCGTCGAATGGCTAGAGGTTGAAGTAGACTTCTGCAGCTTTGTTGGATTTCCATCCAATCCAATGGACTGAAAGTGGGGGTGCCCCACACTACCCGAGAGCAACCCCGAGAGAATAAAAATGCTGCTTTTACAAAACGTGGGTTGATCATATCATATGTACACCGACGATGGATTTGTGTCGGCCGGTGCTCACGACAAACGGCAAACTCCATACAGCCTCTCTGCAAAATGAGCGTGCATGTTCTAGAGATTATTTTAGCACAAGGCTTTTAGGTGACAAAGCCAAGCTGAAGGAGGGCAGATGCGAGCATTATACAAAGCGCCGCGTCACTTTACCTAGTGTTATATATATGCGTTCTGTGAGCTCAACATGCATGCATAGTGTTTAGGTTGTACTTACCCCTGCGGAAAGCTAATTGGAGGAGGTGAGAGGTCAGAGCGAGCTGGAAAGAGCAGCCATGCATTACCCGCTCTCATAACTACTCAGTATGAAAATATAGTTTACCGGATCATGTGTATCATTCTGTTTCAAGCTTGTTGCGCGGCTTGGTCCTATATAATTATAAATACGTGCTCCATCCACACGTCGTTAAAACAGCTTCATCGTCGTCGAGCAAAGCAGCTAGCTAGCTACAGAGCCAGAGAGATACGGAACGTTAGTTGTTTTGAGCAGCTAGCTATCTAGTTAGCTAGGTAAGTAATGGCACGGCGACAACAGTGGAGCAGGGGCGGCCTCGCGGCCGTGGCGGTGCTCGCCGTGCTGTGCGTGCTCTGCTCGGGCCACCCGGTGCCGGGCGGGCATGGCAGCGGCGGCGGCGGGTTCGTCAACACGCTGCAGCCGCACTTCTACGACCACGCGTGCCCGCAGATGCAGGCCATCGTGGGCTCCGTCGTTGCGAAGGCGCACGCGGAGGACCCGCGCATGGCGGCGTCGCTGCTGCGGATGCACTTCCACGACTGCTTCGTGCAGGGGTGCGACGCCTCCGTGCTGCTGGACGCCGACGGCAGCGGCAGGTTCGTCACCGAGAAGCGCTCCAACCCCAACAAGGACTCGCTCCGCGGGTTCGAGGTCATCGACGAGATCAAGGCCGCGCTGGAGCACGCCTGCCCGCGCACCGTCTCCTGCGCCGACATCGTCGCCGTCGCCGCGAGGGACTCCGTCGTCCTGGTACGTACCAAGCAGCTAATGCAGAGCAATAATGGTTTATTTATGTATGTATGTATGGAACATAGCTAATTGCATGCGCTGCACCACAGACCGGCGGACCCGGCTGGGAGGTGCCACTGGGGAGGAGGGACTCGCTGACGGCCAGCCTGAGCGGCTCGAACAACCTCATCCCTGCTCCCAACGACTCTCTCCCCACCATCATCGGCAAGTTCGCCAACCAAGGCCTCGACATCGTCGACCTCGTCGCACTTTCAGGTACGTACGTATACACAGTAGACATGCACGTGCGTGCGTGCGTGCATGCGCGTTCCATCAGTTGCAGTTCCTTCAACGATCGAACAACTGAGTGCAGGAGGGCACACCATCGGCGACTCGCGCTGCGTGAGCTTCCGGCAGCGGCTGTACGGGCAGAACAACAACGGGCAGGTGGACCGGACGCTGAACCCGGCGTACGCGGCGGAGCTGCGGGGGCGGTGCCCGCGGTCGGGCGGCGACCAGAACCTGTTCGCGCTGGACCCGGCGAGCCAGTTCCGGTTCGACAACCAGTACTACCACAACATCCTGGCCATGGACGGGCTGCTCAGCTCCGACGAGATCCTGCTCACGCAGAGCCGCCAGACCATGGGCCTCGTCCACCGCTACGCCGCCGACCAGGGGCTCTTCTTCGACCACTTCGCCAAGTCCATGGTCAAGATGGGCAACATCTCGCCGCTCACCGGGAGCGCCGGCGAGATCAGGCACAACTGCAGGAGGGTCAACCACTAGTAATTCTAAGGAGGGATGCATATATACGGCAATCCGTGTGGTGCACATCCTTTGATGATTTTCATATGTGGATGCTTCGTATTTCATGCTTGGATTTAAGTGTGCAGTAGTATTTAAATGGCTGGAATTTCTGCATTATTTTGGTTGGATTTAAGTGCGCAGTAGTAAATGGTCGCAATTTCTGTTTTAATTTGGCTACGTTCTCGAGTGGATTTTTCACTATGTAATTCGCCATTCATGTACCAAGAAACGATTCAATAAAATTCATCTTTCGTGTCGTTGCCGAACTACTCAAACATTTCTCATCTCACCATCATTATTATCTTTGATGGGAAGCCGACGAGCAACAGCCATGGCGCAGGTGGAAGTGAATAACTGATGACTTCACTAAAGATTATCAACACAAGGTTGATACATGCTCTTATAGTTTGGGTTGCGATAAATCAGTGGCGTAGCTACGATTTAATGATGGATGGCCCAGCTTAATTTTTTAACAATTTAAATACATAACATCAGTATAATAATAAAAAATTACTAAATACAATATGGTCAAATAAAAAAGTCTTATAATCATCAAACATCCTAAAAACAAAAGGTATAAAAAATCATATAACATCTTAAATTTAAAAGTATCAAAATTACTAAATACAATATGGTTGTATGCACTATGCATGCACATATGACAGTATGAGAATTGATCGATTGGGTGTTCTTGATGAGATTTATGATATTGTGGTGAGCACCACCTACTTAAGTGACTTGACGCGGGCGACGAGGGTGCAACCTGTGTGGGTGTGGCTACATGCCCAGGCGCCTAGCTCCACATGATGTCGTGATGCTGTCACACCCGGTTTTAGAAGGCAAACCGAATGCGAACCATGTACGTGCCAGGATCAGTTATTCACGTACACAGCAGTTACATAACATGGACATCATCACACAGTGCTCAAAATAGTATTAAGAAGGGAAATAGTCGATTACATCATACGTCTGAGACGTCCATATAGTCCTTACAATAAATCAAAGTGCGGAAAAGAAACGTAGATAAACGCGGCCTTCACAGGCAGCCGACTGGGGGTTGCCGCTAACCCACACCTAGAACTCGTCGTAGTCTTGGAACTCCTGGAAGTCTCCTTCCACAGCTTCATCTTCGCCTGAGCAGTGGTTGCAATGCTGACAACCTGGGGATGGAGGGTTTGGTGTGTAGAGCAAGGGTGAGTACACATCAACATACTCAGCAAGTATCCTGTTTGGCTGTAGTGGACTAGCTTTATGTGGGGGATAAGTCAAGCAGTTGCTTTTAGTCGGTCAGATTATTATTTACTAATAGAAAGCCAAGTTTTAGCATTAACCCAAGTTATTAACCCGATGTACCCTTTCCAAACGGAAAGAATACCACTTACCAGCACCATAGTCATAACCAAAACCATCGATCTCATCGCCACCTGTACCAAAGTATCTCTGATCAAGTACCACTAATCACTGGAGCTCCCTTGGCCGCTCATAACCACGAGCACGGCTGATATATCAGTTTTCAAACACTCTGCAGAGGTTGTGCACTTTACCCATAAGCCGTGATTCCCTCTTGCCTCGGGCCGATCAAACCCTTAAACACTACCAAGGTGAATAGGCAGGGTTTCACTACGTAGCCTTTACAAAGATTCCCCGGGGCTGTAGTCGCCCGTTAGGTTTCCTAAATGTACCGCACTCCTCCCCAAGGGACAAATCAACCTTGGCAGAGCGAGCCGCATACACTGAGCCCCATTGACGGCACGACGGCGAAGCGAACTACACCCCGGATCCTCTAATTATTCAGCTAAGGGCACCCCATTCCACCCTCATGGTTGCACTGCTTTCCCGGGCGGTCATCCATAGAACAGGTCCTTACGGAGAGGCACTCGAGAAACCGCTCGAGCCCCCTTGATGACCACAAGTACAACATCATATTAAGAGAAGGGAAAACAGCGTATCATAGATAATCTTATCATGTTCATTGATTAGAGTTTGAGCAATAGCATAAAGCTAAACAATAATAATCCAACCCAAATAGGTAAACAAGGACATGGATATCAAAAGCTAGTCAATCCTTAGGCATAAATGTGTAAAGCGGTGGGTGAATTAAAGAATGAATAGGATAGAGATAGGTCAAAGGACACTTGCCTCCACCAACCGACTGCTGCTCAGGGGCTTCTCCTGCGAGTTCCTCGGGCTCTTCAACCGGATCGTTCTCTAAGAGGGTGCAAACATACATACATCCATCCATTGAAATTAGGAAACCAACAGTACACCATACAAGAGAACAAATAAAGCAATTATGCATAGAATACCACATACGATAATGGATTTACCTTGGTTAGAAAGAAACGAGGGAAGGTCTCGCAGGGGTTAAGGCTTATGCTCGAGGGGCACTACGGGTAAACGAATGACTAGACGTCACGCGCTCTAGTTCCAGTTGGTTCTAACAAACGGATTAGCTACATGCACTAATGTAAACGCGATCACTTTTAGTAGATTAACATTGAATAAGATAGATGATTGACTATACAAATTAACTAACGTAACCAATTTCCAAATTGAGACTCCTACCTTATTAATATAAACAACGTGATTATCGCATATAGGAGACGGGGGGGTAGACGATCGCGTCGCGGGCACGACGAGCTACGCCGGAACGCTGCGCGAACACGCGCACGCGCAAAGCCACAATTAACGTGCTGCAAACGAGTCGCGCACGCGTCGGGGCCGTGCGCTGGCCGAGCTCGAGGCCACGCGCCGAAGGCACGCTGGGCCGAGCTCGAGGCCACGCCGAGGGCCGACACGACGCGAGCAAGGCACTGCGGGGCGAACGGGCAAGCGCGCCGGGGAAAGCGAGCGCGGGCGAGCGAGGATACGGCCGGACGAGGCCGAGCGCGAGGACGGGCGGCCGAGCCAGGGCACGGGGGCGGTTGAACCGGGGGGGGGGGGCGGCCGAGCTCGCCGGGAGGCGAGCGGCCGAGCCGGGGGCGGGCGCGCGCGGGCGAGCGGGGCTCGCCGCGCCGCGGGAGGACGCCGGGCCACCACGGCTGGCCGGGGAGCCGGGCCGAGCGGGCGGGGCGGCGCGGGCGGCGCGGGCTCGCCGGACGAGGGCGCGACCGGGCGCGGCTCGCCGGAGCGGGCGCGAGCGCAGCCGGGCGCGGGCGGCGCGGGGTGGCCGGGGTCGGGCCGAGCTCGCCGGGACGGTCGAGCCGGGGGCCGAGCCGGGCGGCGCGGGTGAGGGGAGGGCGCCGGAGGGAGGAGAGGGAGGAAGGAGAGGGAGGAAGGAGAGGGAGGGGAGGAGGGGGGAGGGGGGAGCCTCACCGGCGGGCGGGGAGGGGCGGCGGCGGCTCGGGCGAGCAGGGGAGGGCGGCGGCGACGGTTAGGGCAGGGGTTAGGGTGAGGGAGGGAGAGAGAGAGAGATGACGGGCGGGGCCCGCGGGAGGATTTTTGGAAAAAAAGAAAAGGGGTGGGGGCGGCTGGGCCGGTTGGGCCCAAAGTGGGGGAGGGAGGGGGCGCGCGGCTGGGCCGGCGCGGGGCCCAGGCGGGAGGGGGGGGAAAGGGGGCGGCTGGGCCGCCAGCTGGGCCGGCCGAAGGGGGCGGGGGCGGCTGGGCCGAATAGGGGAGAAAGGGGGGAGAGAGGGAAGAAAAAGAAAGAGAAAAAAAGGCTTTTTTCCTTTTTTTTCTAATTTCTAATTTTCTCTAGACGAAAGCATTCACATTTTTAATCAAACAAAAAGTATGCATGGTTCGGCATGGTGCATCACACAAAATAAAGTGTTTTAAGGTTTTGCTTAACACGGGAATTCCAAGCCAAACCCCGCTAAAACTTTGGAAAAGGTCAAGGTTTAGCGAGAGAACGAGAAAAGAAAAGAGTAACGCCTGAATTTAGTGAGAGAAAAGAAGAAAAAATTCTACCCCCAAATTCAGGGCGTTACAAACCTATCCCCCTTAAAAGAATCTCGCCCTCGAGATTCAGGGTTGGCTAGCAAAGAGCTCAGGGTACTTGGCCATCAGATCATCTTCACGCTCCCAGGTTGCTTCTTCCTCAGAGTGATGATTCCATCTAACTTTGCACATTCTGATGGTCTTCCTTCGGGTGACTCGGTCTGCAACCTCAAGGATCTGCACTGGCTTCTCAACGTAGGTCAAGTCCTCCTGGACCTCAAGACCTTCCACTGGCAACTGCTCTTCTGGCACACACAAGCACTTCTTCAATTGAGACACATGAAAGACATCATGCACAGCGGACAAATTCTCTGGCAGACTGAGCTGATAGGCCACTTCTCCACGTCTTGCAAGAATCTGATACGGACCAATGTAGCGGGGTGCTAGCTTGCCTTTGACTCCGAACCTCTTGACTCCTCTGATCGGTGACACTTTCAGATAGACAAAGTCTCCGACTTCGAAACTCAGCTCTCTTCTTCTTGTGTCTGCATAGCTTCGCTGTCTTGATTGCGCTATCTTCAGATTCTCTCGGACCATCTTGATGTTCTCTTCGGCTTCAAGCAAAATGTCTGGCCCAAACACCTGCTTTTCTCCAGGCTGATCCCATTGCAACGGAGTTCTGCAACTCCTTCCATAGAGCGCCTGAAATGGTGACATCTTCAAACTGGCCTGGTAACTGTTGTTATAGGAAAACTCTGCATAAGACAATCTCTTGTCCCATCCGGACTGATCTTGCAACGCACAGGCTCTCAACATGTCTTCAAGAATTTGGTTGGTCCTTTCGGTCTGGCCATCTGTCTGCGGATGATAAGCTGAACTGAAATTCAGATGCGTGCCCAAGGCTTCATGCAACTGCTGCCAGAAATGAGAGGTGAACTGCGTTCCTCTGTCTGACACTATCTTCTTTGGCATACCATGAAGACAAACGATCCGAGACATATACAATTCGGCCAATACGGCACTGCTATAGTTGGTCTTGACAGGTATGAAGTGGGCTGACTTGGTCAAACAGTCCACTACTACCCAAATGGAATCGTAGCTGGCTCGAGTGCGAGGCAATCCGACTATGAAATCCATACCAATTTCATCCCATTTCCACTGAGGGATCTGCAACGGTTGCAACAATCCAGCAGGTCTTTGGTGCTCTGCCTTAATTCTTCGACAACTATCGCACATAGCCACATGCTCTACGATTTCCCTCTTCATTCCGTACCACCAGAATTTCTTCTTCAGATCCTGATACATCTTCTCACTGCCAGGGTGAATCGAATAGGCCGTCTCATGAGCTTCCTTGAGAATGAACTCCCGAATGGACTGGACATTGGGAACACACAAACGGTCTTTGAACCATATCACGCCTTCTGCATCTTCTCGAAAATCCTTGCCTCTGCCATCTAGAATCAGTCGCCGGATCTCACTGATCTTCTCATCATTCTTCTGTGCTTCTTTGATTTCGCGCTCCAAGGTAGGTTCCAACTCAACTGTGACTCCTCGCGAATTGTTCAGAAATCCGAGACTCAACCTGTCGAACTCCTTGGCCAACTCATAAGGCATCGGACGAGCGACCATCAGATTGACTTGACTCTTTCTGCTCAAAGCATCTGCCACTACGTTTGCTTTGCCTGGATGGTAATGAATCTCCAACTCATAATCTTTGATCAACTCTAACCATCTTCGCTGCCTCATATTCAACTCTGACTGAGTGAATATGTACTTCAGACTCTTGTGGTCTGTGTAAACATCACATTTCTGTCCATACAGATAGTGCCTCCATGACTTCAGTGCATGAACCACTGCTGCCAACTCTAGGTCATGGATTGGGTAGTTCTTCTCATGAACCTTCAGCTGTCGGGACGAGTAAGCCACAACTCTTCCCTCTTGCAGCAACACGCATCCCAAACCTGTGTAACAAGCATCGCAATACACCGAGAAGGGCTTGTGCACATCAGGCAAGACTAGGACAAGCGCTGTAGTCAACTTCTCTTTCAGCGCTTCAAAGGCCTCTTGACATTTCTGGGTCCACTTGAACTCAACCTTGTTGCCTAGCAACGCTGTCATTGGTTTCGCAATCTTCGAAAACCCTTCAATGAATCGCCGATAATATCCGGCCATTCCAATGAAACTCTTGATTCCTCGAGCATCTGTTGGCGCTTTCCAGTTCAAAATGTCTGCCACTTTCTTCGGATCCACAGCCAATCCTTCTTTGTTGATTATGTGACCCAAGAACAGGACCTCACTGATCCAGAACTCACACTTGCTCAACTTTGCATACAACTGGTGCTCTCGTAATCTCTGCAATACCATCTTCAGATGATCTGCGTGCTCTTCTTCGCTTTGAGAATAAACCAGAATGTCATCAATGAATACCACCACAAACTTATCAAGGTAATCCATGAATACACTGTTCATCAAGTTCATGAAGAATGCTGGCGCATTGGTCAAACCAAAAGACATCACTGTGAACTCATACAACCCATACTTGGTAATGAATGTCGTCTTCGGAATGTCCGAAGGTCGGATCCTGAGCTGATGATAACCTGACCTTAGATCAATCTTGGAGAACACACTGGCTCCTCTCAACTGGTCGAACAGATCTTCTATTCTGGGCAAGGGATACTTGTTCTTAACCGTGACCTCATTCAAAGCTCGGTAATCAATACACATCCTTTTGGTGCCATCTTTCTTCTCCACAAATAGGACAGGGGCGACCCAAGGCGAGGTGCTTGGCCGGATGTAACTTTTCTCTGACAGCTCATCAATCTGCTTCTTAAGCTCAACCAACTCTGGTCCAGATATTCTGTAAGCTCTCTTGAAGATAGGGGTGGTTCCGGGAAGAAGCTCTATGGCAAACTCAACTTTCCGCTCTGGTGGCATACCCGGTAAGTCCTTTGGAAACACATCTGGGAACTCGGACACAACCTTGATACTCTCGATCGGGACTGCTTCACTACTATCAACAGCTATCTGATAACAACTTCCTTTCTTTGGCTCAGGTGGGACTAACTCGGTCACCACTTCCTCTCCTAGTGGGGACACCAACTTGATGGTCCTTTTATCACAACTGATAACTGCCTGATACCTATCTAGCCAATTCATCCCTAGGATGACATCTATTCCCTGAGTACCCATTACTATAAGGTTGGCGGGAAACGCTATCCCCCTTATTTCCACACTTATATTCAAACAAATGCTATCGGCTCGAATTCTACCACCGGCTGAGTCAATTTGAATGGGGGTTGACATGGTAGTAATTGGAAGATTATGTGCTTCTACCCATGATGCAGTAATGAAAGAATGCGTTGCTCCAGTATCAAATAACACTTCTGCAATATGGGAGTCGACTGGGAACATACCTACTATCATGCCGGGGGTCTCCTGAACTGCTTCAGCCTCCAAGTGGTTCAGCCTTCCATGATTGTAACGCGGCTGAGAGCGATTACCTGCTCCAGGCTGAGGTACATTCTGCTTCGCTGGGGCATTGGGGCCTGACTGCTGCTGGGCTGCCTTCTTCGGACATTGCATCACCCAATGGCCTTGCTCTCCACAGTGGAAACATGCTCTGTTTCCAACCTGAGCTGGTGCTGCTTGACTGTTCTGCTGGTTTGCTGGGACAGGAAGACGAGGTGCTTGCTGATTCTGCCTCTGAAACTGACCTCCTGACTGATTGCTCTGACGGTTCTGGTACTGATGCTAAGGATACTGCCTTTGAAACTGCTGATGCTGCTGAGGTGGACGCTGGTTCCGACTGAACTGCTGAGGTTGATTGCCTGAGAAACGAGGACGATTGCTGCTTCCAGGCTGGGGTCCACTGATCTTGCGCTTACGATCCTCCATCTCCTTACGCTTTCTCTCTGTCATGATTGCTCTGTCAATCAGGTGCTGGAATGTCGGGAAGGTGTGATTCATCAGTTGGTACTGTAGAGGGTCAACCAAGCCTCTCAGGAAACGGTACTGTCGCTTGGCGTCGGTGTTGACATCTTCAGGAGCATAGCGAGACAATTGCAGAAACCTGTCCCGGTACTCACTGACAGACGATGACCCTTGCTTGAGGGCCAGGAACTCCTCCTTCTTCACTGTCATCAGACCTGCAGGAACATGGTACTGACGGAAGCTTCCTCTGAACTCTTCCCAGGTGATGGCGTCAGGGTGGGCATGGGTGGCGAGGTAAGACTCCCACCATGACTGGGCTGCTCCTCTCAACAAACGGGGACCATACAGGACTTTCTCCCTGTCATCACACTGAGCGGTATGCAACTCCCGCTCCACAGTGCGCAGCCAGTCTTCAGCATCCATGGGGTCAGAAGAATGAGCAAACGTTGGTGGATGACCTCTCATGAATTCAGCACGCTTGTCTCTGGGCATCTGAGGCATCTGAGGCTGAGGTGGGGCCTGCTGCTGCTGCTGAATGGCGGCCAAAGTCTGACCGATGGCTTGAACTGCCTGAGTCTGCATCAGAAACATCTGCTCGATGGACATCGGGGGCGGGGGCGGCAGATGCTGTTGCTGGGGCACCTCCTCCTGTTGAGCGGCTCGCTCCTGCTGAGCACGCCTTCCTCCTCTGCTCCTGTTCTCTGACATCTGCAGAATGCAACCACACATCAGAACTGATCTGGCAAATCTTGCAGCATAAGAAAAGAGTATAGAATTCTTCAACAGCGCTGAACAGATGAGCATCTTCACTGATCTCCAACACAGACCACACAACTTCTCAGATAAAGAGGAAAGTGGAATAAAAGGTTTCCCAACTATATAACTAACTCCATTAACATAATAGGTAAACCAAAATGCAGGGGATACCCACACTCTGGTGACAGTCATTACAAAGATCCAAACCAAACATAGTTCATCATGACAAACATAAATGCACAGGATATAGCAAACTACCCTGTCTAACTAAGACCAACTAAGACCGAGACTAACGCTAAGACTGTAGCTTCTACGTATATATTTCGTATTAATTACAAGATCCAACTCTAACGAGCTATGGTTCTAGATTTATCTTGGTCTTGCAGTCGGGATTGCCATAAGACTGGTGTCCACGCCGAGGTGAGCAGTACGGGTGCTGAGTCCCGACGGGAGCGGGGGAACCATCATCCAGGTGACGACGTTCCGCGCGCTCAGCCCGCAGCAGGGCGATCTCAGCACGAGCCCTACTCAGCTCGTCTAATGCATGGTCCAGCTCTGTGTTTAGCACGGCGGCTAGGTTGACTGTGCTGCTCAACCTAGGATTGCCCTCACCGACAGGTGAGACAATCACGCCTCCTGTGCTGCCAGATGGACGGCGGGGGTAATACTTCAGGTCAAGGCCGTCAGCTACCCCACCGAAAACTGAGCAGCAGTGCGAAAGCGCACGCCGTGCAGCATCTTGCATGGCTGCCTCAGCTGAGTCCCGCTCAGAGATAGAATAGTGCTCTGAGCAGGCCTCCGCACCCTGGAGACTGTTCTCCGGGCGGCGCACCAAGCAGGTTGCCTCCCAGCGGTCCGGGTAGACCTCGCGACTGTGCTGGTAGACCACACAGCGATACTCGATGGACCAAGTATGCCGGTTAAGTGCCCGACGTAGCAGGGTGTCGAGCGCATCGTGGAAGTGATACCCGCGAGCAGCGTCGCGAGTGATGGGTCGAGCAACCCATCCTTCCGGCTCATGGTTAGCAGAGAAGTCGATGTCGTGGCTCGAGCTGTCGTCGCCACCTCCATTGTCTGGGTCTCCTCCAGCAGCTACTCCAGAAGCTGGGGCACCCAGTGGTGGTGCAGGGGGCGCCTCCAGAGGAAGCACAGGGGAGCAGCTCCTCACGGACTCTATCTCCTGCTGGAGCGAGAAGGAAGAGCCCTGCTGCTCCTGTCATCGATGTTCCTGCTCCTCATGCAGGCGGTGGTGCAGTCTCTCCAAGTGGCTGGACTGTCCGGCCACGGGACGGCGAAGCGGACGCTCAGCAAGGCGGGAGGGTAAGAAGGGGATGACAGACTTTCGTGCAGTGTGTCTAAGTCGAGCCATCTACAAAAGGCATCGCAAGCAAAAGGGTAAGAACAGAATTAATATGACCAACAAATAATGAATCATAAGTAAATGAAGGATTAGAATAAAACATGATTTTCAGCAAGGTATAATATATAGTAGAACATAGGTTTGGCCGGTATAACCAACTTTTGAAGGGATATCAAAGTCAAGGCAGGGACAGAGGTCTATAGTCCTTAGAACGACCATTCTATTCTAGGTTAGCGGTCCTACAGTCAGCACGACTTTGATACAACTTATGTCACACCCGGTTTTAGAAGGCAAACCGAATGCGAACCATGTACGTGCCAGGATCAGTTATTCACGTACACAGCAGTTACATAACATGGACATCATCACACAGTGCTCAAAATAGTATTAAGAAGGGAAATAGTCGATTACATCATACGTCTGAGACGTCCATATAGTCCTTACAATAAATCAAAGTGCGGAAAAGAAACGTAGATAAACGCGGCCTTCACAGGCAGCCGACTGGGGGTTGCCGCTAACCCACACCTAGAACTCGTCGTAGTCTTGGAACTCCTGGAAGTCTCCTTCCACAGCTTCATCCTCGCCTGAGCAGTGGTTGCAATGCTGACAACCTGGGGATGGGGGGGGTTTGGTGTGTAGAGCAAGGGTGAGTACACATCAACATACTCAGCAAGTATCCTGTTTGGCTGTAGTGGACTAGCTTTATGTGGGGGATAAGTCAAGCAGTTGCTTTTAGTCGGTCATATTATTATTTACTAATAGAAAGCCAAGTTTTAGCATTAACCCAAGTTATTAACCCGTGTACCCTTTCCAAACGGAAAGAATACCACTTACCAGCACCATAGTCATAACCAAAACCATCGATCTCATCGCCACCTGTACCAAAGTATCTCTGATCAAGTACCACTAATCACTGGAGCTCCCTTGGCCGCTCATAACCACGAGCACGGCTCATATATCAGTTTTCAAACACTCTGCAGAGGTTGTGCACTTTACCCACAAGCCGTGATTCCCTCTTGCCTCGGGCCGATCAAACCCTTAAACACTACCAAGGTGAATGGGCAGGGTTTCACTACGTAGCCTTTACAAAGATTCCCCGGGGCTGTAGTCGCCCGTTAGGTTTCCTAAATGTACTGCACTCCTCCCCAAGGGACAAATCAACCTTGGCAGAGCGAGCCGCATACACCGAGCCCCATTGACGGCACGACGGCGAAGCGAACTACACCCCGGATCCTCTAATTATTCAGCTAAGGGCACCCCATTCCACCCTCATGGTTGCACTGCTTTCCCGGGCGGTCATCCATAGAATAGGTCCTTACGGAGAGGCACTCGAGAAACCGCTCGAGCCCCCTTGATGACCACAAGTACAACATCATATTAAGAGAAGGGAAAACAGCGTATCATAGATAATCTCATCATGTTCATTGATTAGAGTTTGAGCAATAGCATAAAGCTAAACAATAATAATCCAACCCAAATAGGTAAACAAGGACATGGATATCAAAAGCTAGTCAATCCTTAGGCATAAATGTGTAAAGCGGGGGGTGAATTAAAGAATGAATAGGACAGAGATAGGTCAAAGGACACTTGCCTCCACCAACCGACTGCTGCTCAGGGGCTTCTCCTGCGAGTTCCTCGGGCTCTTCAACCGGATCGTTCTCTAAGCGGGTGCAAACATACATACATCCATCCATTGAAATTAGGAAACCAACAGTACACCATACAAGAGAACAAATAAAGCAATTATGCATAGAATACCACATACGATAATGGATTTACCTTGGTTAGAAAGAAACGAGGGAAGGTCTCGCAGGGGTTAAGGCTTATGCTCGAGGGGCACTACGGGTAAACGAATGACTAGACGTCACGCGCTCTAGTTCCAGTTGGTTCTAACAAATAGATTAGCTACATGCACTAATGTAAACGCGATCACTTTTAGTAGATTAACATTGAATAAGATAGACGATTGACTATACAAATTAACTAACGTAACCAATTTCCAAATTGAGACTCCTACCTTATTAATATAAACAACGTGATTAGCGCATATAGGAGACGGGGGGGGGGGGGGGGTAGACGACCGCGTCGCGGGCACGACGAGCTACGCCGGAACGCTGCGCGAACACGCGCACGCGCAAAGCCACACTTAACGTGCTACGAACGAGTCGCGCACGCGTCGGGGCCGTGCGCTGGCCGAGCTCGAGGCCACGCGCCGAAGGCACGCTGGGCCGAGCTCGAGGCCACGCCGAGGGCCGACACGACGCGAGCAAGGCACGGCGGGGCGAACGGGCAAGCACGCCGGGGAAAGCGAGCGCGGGCGAGCGAGGATACGGCCGGACGAGGCCGAGCGCGAGGACGGGCGGCCGAGCCGGGGCACGGGGGCGGTTGAACCGGAGGGGGGGGGGGGCGGCCGAGCTCGCCGGGAGGCGGGCGGCCGAGCCGGGGGCGGGCGCGCGCGGGCGAGCGGGGCTCGCCGTGTCGCGGGAGGACGCCGGGCCACCACGGCCGGCCGGGGAGCCGGGCCGAGCGGGCGGGGCGGCGCGGGTCGCTGGGGCGGCCAGGGAGCCGGCCGAGCGGGCGGGCGGCGTGGGCGGCGCGGGCTCGCCGGACGAGGGCGCGGCCGGGCGCGAGCTCGCCGGGGCGGGCGCGAGCGCAGCCGGGCGCGGGCGGCGCGGGGTGGCCGGGGTCGGGCCGAGCTCGCCGGGACGGCCGAGCCGGGGGCCGAGCCGGGCGGCGCGGGTGAGGGGAGGGCGCCGGAGGGAGGAGAGGGAGGAAGGAGAGGGAGGGGAGGAGGGGGGAGGGGGGAGCCTCACCGGCGAGCGGGGAGGGGCGGCGGCGGCGGCTCGGGCGAGCAGGGGAGGGCGGCGGCGGCGGTTAGGGTAGGGGTTAGGGTGAGGGAGGGAGAGAGAGAGAGAGATGACGGGCGGGGCCCGCGGGAGGATTTTTGGAAAAAAAGAAAAGGGGTGGGGGGCTGCTGGGCCGGTTGGGCCCAAAGTGGGGGAGGGAGGGGGCGCGCGGCTGGGCCGGCGCGGGGCCCAGGCGGGAGGGGGGGGAAAGGGGGCGGCTGGGCCGCCAGCTGGGCCGGCCGAAGGGGGTGCGGCTGGGCCGAATAGGGGAGAAAGGGGGGGAGAGGGAAGAAAAAGAAAGAGAAAAAGAAAAAAAAAGAAAAGGCTTTTTCCTTTTTTTCTAATTTCTAATTTTCTCTAGACGAAAGCATTCACATTTTTAATCAAACAAAAAGTATGCATGGTTCGGCATGGTGCATCACACAAAATAAAGTGTTTTAAGGTTTTGCTTAACACGGGAATTCCAAGCCAAACCCCGCTAAAACTTTGGAAAAGGTCAAGGTTTAGCGAGAGAACGAGAAAAGAAAAGAGTAACGCCTGAATTTGGTGAGAGAAAAGAAGAAAAAATTCTACCCCCAAATTCAGGGCGTTACAGATGCGTTGGGCTACAGCAGCTCCACCAGATATCGTGATGTGTCGCGCCACAGATGCATCAAATAAATAAAACAAAATGCCATTTAGGAGTAATATTTTTATGCCTAATACCTATAATTTAATGGGCTAGGGTGGTCCGTGGACCACATGAACCACCTTCTAGCTCTGGCCCTGTGATAAGTCATTGTCAAAAAGTGTTGTGTTTTGGGTTGAGTCACGTGGACTAATAGGTGTATGATTATGTTTGTGCAATATGGCTCTTGGTCTATGATGCATAGGTGTGGAGTCCAAAGACAATGATCGACAGTGAAGGTTATGTAGGTTTGTGTCGATGGACCATGAGTGGTGAAGAACGAACGCTAGGTCAAGACCTAGAGACCGGGGAAGTCAGATGACTAGCTGTGGTGACTGACACCTGGGACACCGACGGACACGAGGATATGGCGGAGCGGATCGTGTGCCAAGGCGGTTGAGGACCAGCAAGACACGTGTATTGGACGTGGGTACGTGTATGGAGTATGCTATCTGTGCGGGTTTAGTGGTTGAGCCTCAAAATCACTCTACAACAGTTCACTTGTTTTGTCGAGTTTGGGCCTCAAAACCCAGTGACACAGTTCTAGAGGGAATCAGAGACAACAAGTGGTGTCATCATGGAGGGTATGTCAAGACGAAGTAACATCATAAAGAATGTATGGTCGTCAGATCAACACATCAAGGGTTGGTCCATTTTGCTCCCAACTAAGTGGATAGACTCTGTATCTAGTGGTAGTTTAGCAAATAAGAATGACCCTATATAAGGGTTTGTTCATTTTAATCTCAATCCATATGGAGTGCAGGGATTGAGTGGATTTAAATCTCTATTTAATCAAAATTCTTCCTAGTTTCTTCCAATCCCATATAATTCACATGGAATGGGAATAACCGAACAAGACCTAGGAGGGAAGGGCTAAACCATTCAAGTATCTCTCTAGCTTGTAACCTTTATTTACCACTTTTATTTTGTTAGGAGATCCTTCGATGATTTGAAAATATGACAACTAAGTTCATTTGATTTTTAGGAAGTTTGGTCGTACCCACATTGTGACTTCCAGGCTTTTAACTCATGTCAAAATATAATGGGTTTCGTTCTTGAGTTGTTTTCGTCTCCTCCCCACTATTCTTGAGCGAGTTTTGAGTTGTCTTTTGGCTTAGAAACTTTGGGAAGTGTTTTAGGGTTGATATTTGGTTTAGAAATTTTCCTATAACAATTGCAGCCTCTAGTAAGAACTGATCCAACTCATAGACAAGTTTTCTAACAAAATTGTACTTTTAATAAAATCCTAAATCGAGTTTGACTTTTCTGATTTGGCTTTAAAGTTTTTACCTTTCTATGCTCAAACTTCTAGATACTCTTCTCTTCTCTATCTTCTCTCTGTTCACAAAGTTCAGAGGCAATCAAAGCAATTTTACTCTAGCGACACTTTAGCACTTCCAAGCGGCACTACCAACCATTTTAGTGGCGCTACTACTCTACTGTGAGTACTTCTTGTTTGGTTTTTCCTCTAACTTCCCAGTGTCCAAATCAAGTTCTTTGTGATTCAATGGATCCATAGTCTTCCTAGGAACTTGTTTAGAACATCCAATCGACAATTGATTGAGGTGTTACTGTTTTGGAGTTTTTTTGGTGTCTTTTGGGTTTAGGATAAACTTTTGGAATCAAGCCAAGAGTGCTTCAGCATAATAATTTTGACTGGATCTTATTAAACCATTGTCTAGTGTCCCATTCATTCCTTTAATTGGTACCAAAGTGGGTTAAGAATCATTCCACCTTAGCGGTTCTTGATCTAAGAAGGCAATAATGGAACACAATGTTGGAAAACCACCATTCTTTAATTTGACAAAAATACACATACTAGAATATTCGCATGTCGCCATATCTTTAGAGCATTGGCTCGTTGAAGCGTCCCGATCCTTTGGGACTCAAATGTGATATAATTACTAGTCCCAGGAGGCTAGTAACCACATTCCTTACTTCAAATAGTACAGAGTTTAAATAATTGTTATTACAATACCAGGGTACAAGCTCGAGAGAGCTAGAAATACAAAGCGCAGTAGAAGATAAACTAGCCCAAGCCACAGGCAGAACTGAGTGCAGACACAGCCCCCCTCAATCAAGCATAGCAGAAAAGAAGTCTTCAGCTGCTGAAAAACATAAATAAATCTGGGTGAATACACTAGGTATTCCGCAAGCCCATCCCGCTCCCGTAAAAGAGAAAGGGACCTATATCATACATGCTTTATATGGTGGAGTTGAAGTCACTCTTCTTTTTCTCAGAGAAGGGCAGTACTTTCAGGGTTTTTCCCAAAGAAATAGAAATAACACATTACTCAACCACCATTGAGCTTCCCGCTCCCGTGGCATTGTTTTCTTTTCCAAAAACACACTCACACACACATTTCCCTGTTCACGGAGGTTGTAAAACACTAATTGTCATACCACACCAGACTCGTCCATACCAGTAGACACAGACTATTCGAATAGGTTTGAACTCTGCGCAGAGGGGTACACTTTACCCACTAGTCCGGCTCTGCAATCTCATGGCCAATGAGATCCGAATCCGAATCTCTTTCTTTCCTCGCACGTCCTAACCTTAACGGTTATCCCGGAAGGAGTCAGGCCACCGCCATGTCCAAACCGAACAAAACATTCCCCCTCCTTATCCTCCCAGTGCTCTCCAGCCTTCATAACCCTGGGGTTGGACCGTACGAGTTCAGATTGAGTGATGCCCATACAGTCTCGAGTGGTTGTACTTATCATGAGTACAGGTAGTGAAGGATGACAAACCGGTCCTTATATGAGGGGACAATCCTTCTTCTCACACCTAAACCAGTTGAGCCATCACCGTAGGCCCTCCCCTAAACCAGGGAGTCCCTGATCATCCCACTCACAAGGTGATGAGGGTGAATACCCTTCATCACACACTTTTTGAAAACATCGCTTAGTCAAAACCACTGCCCTCTTTCCCATCCCACATTTTGTACTCAAAAGATGTTTGTTAATGCGGGCTATCTCTCCGCTCACAATGCAAATGTTCCAACCCTTAATCCCGGCTTAGGTAGTGGTAGAAAGAATAGGTAAATTATGCATCAAGGGAAGGATGGACTTGCCTTCGTCGAAGCTTTCCTGGCACAAAAGATTTATCTCGGAGGGGTCGGGTTCCTGCCCTTCTTCCGAAGTGATAAATTCCGGAGGATCAGATCCCTCTTCCACTAACAAACACAGATAAGGAACAATACATCAATCATGGTGACTTGGTGGGGTGTGCCAATTATTATACATTATTATTTTTGTGCCCTATAATTTATTTAAACTATTTTTGGTGCATAAAATATCATCATATAAATATATATATGAAAACGGGAAAAAGAAATGGGAAAAGGAAAAAGAAAAGGAATTCTCAGCTAGCTGCGCCGGGGGGGGGGATTTCGGCCCAGCCAAGCGCGGGCGCGCGCACGGGGTAGGCGGCCCAGCCGGCCCACGAGGAGCGGGGACGGCACGGCGGACGCCGTGGGCGCGGGCCCACGCGCCAGAGAGAGGAAAGGGGAGACGACGTCAGATGGGAGGGTGGTCCGCGGCGGGGGAGAACCGGTCGTCGGTGATTCCGATGGCGGTTCCTCGCCTGTGGTCCGGTTCTGAGTGGACGGAATGGTGGCAAAGCACGAGCGGGGGTAGGGGGTCACGGAGGTGGAGTCAATTTGGCCGGTGGATGCCTGGGGTGGCCGGTCCACGGCGGGTGGCGGGCTCCGCGGTGGTGAGACCGCCGGTGAGGCCAATGGGTCGGAAAAGGCGAGGGGAAAACGGTGTGTCATGCTCGGGGTGAAGTGGCGGAGCTCAAGGGCTAAATTAATTTAACTAGAACTCAACGTAGAGGGAAAGGGGGAAGCTCACTAGAGATGGAGATGGCGGCGGCGCTGGCTCAATTGAGCTCGGGGGAAGGGGGAAGAGATGCCCGAGGCCGGGGTGAGGAATTGGGGAGCTTGGGGCGGCCCTTTTATAGGCGCCCGAGGCGGGGAAGGGGGCGAGAGGTGGCGTGCCCCGCCGAGCTCGCCACGGCGGAGATGGTGGAGCACAGTGGTGACGACGAGATGGCTCGGGCAGATGGGGCGACGGGATGGCTCGGGCAGACGCAAGGCGCCAAACCGAGCTGGTGAACGCGATAATGGCGAGGCGACGGGGCGGGTAGTGGCCGGCGGCGATCGCGTCGCTAGCCCCAGTCACGGACGCGAGGAAGGCACTGACGGGCGGGGGCCGCTTGCCAGAGAGAGATCGTGAGAGAGCGAGGGGGTGCGGGCTGACGGGTGGGGCCGACCGATCAGCGGGGGAGCGGCGCAGCGCGCGGGAGGGAGCTGGGCCGCGTGGGCCGGGGGAAGGGGGGAGGCGCGCGGGAGGGAGCTTGGCCGGAAATGGCCCAACCGGGGGGGAGAAGGTTTTTTCCTTTTTCTTTTCTATTTTCTATTTCTTATTTCTAATTCTATTTCTATTTCTTTTATCCCCTTTTCTTTTGAACAAATAATTAGCTAAATAATCTTAGGTGCTAAAAAATAATCATCTATGTGAGGTGCTTCTAACAATCAAAGTGTATGCATATGATGCGATGTCCTATGAGGGAGAATTTAGGGAGAGATAAGGGGGGTTAGGAGATTAGGGTTCCAAACCTTTGGTTAAATTTTTGGGATGTTACACTCGTGGGTCCAAAGAGTTGTCTCCTCCAAGAGATGCTCAGCGGTGAAGCACTCAGAACATTTGCTGTCGTGGCGAACTTGGGCCTCACAATATTATACAGAGAGTGATATTGGTCTTTTAGCGGAGTCCCACTTAACCAATTGTCTTCCTAAAAAGGTACTTGAGATCCATCATTTACAAGGAAGGCTTCAAAATGTAAAAAGTCATGCTTCACCCTCATTAAGCATGACCAAAATTGAAGTCCCCAAATTTCCACTCTACCTGAGCCAAAGGCTTTGATCCCAAATATTTGTTTTGAAGTATTTGCTGCCACATCCCATCGGAGGTGAGCAATTTATATAGCCACTTGCTAAGTAATGCAATATTCATAGTGTTCAAATCAAGAATGTCAAGGCCCCCTTGGTCCTTAGGTTCACACACAATACTCCATTTAGCAAGTTTATATTTATTTTTATCTTCGTCCCCTTGCCAAAAGAATCTCGAACAAAAATAATCCAACTTCTTAAGGACTCATTTGGGTATGGAGAAGAATGACATCATGTACATCGGAAGGCTGCTAAGCACTGAATTAATCAAAGTCAGACGTCCTCCGATTGAGAGGTGCTTCCCCTTCCAACTGCTAAGTCTCTTCTCAAAATGCTCCTCGACCATAACCCAATCACAATTTCTTAATCTTCTAAAGTGAATTGGGATACCAAGGTAGTTTAGCGGGAAGTTCCCAGCTTTGCACCCAAAGAGCTCCATATATAGGTCTAGGTTGTCTTGAGCTATCCCGAAGCAGAACAACTCACTCTTGTGGAAATTAATCTTTATACCTGACACTTGCTTGAAAGCAAAAAGAAAAATCTTCATATTACGAGCTTTGTCCAGATCATGATCCAAGAAAAGTATAGTGTCATCTACATACTGAAGGATCGAGAGACCCTCATCAACTAGTCGGGGAACCACTCCTTCAAATCGCCCATCCAATTTCGTTCTGCTAAAGAATACTTTTAACATATCAACCATGATTTTAAACAAAAGAGGTGACAATGGATCTCCTTGTAAAAGGCCTTTTCGTTTGAAAATAATGCCCAATGTCATCATTGACATTCACAGCTACACTCCCTCCTGATATAGAAGTCTTAATCCAAGATATCCATTTAGATGAAAAACCTTTCATCCGGAGCGACTGGAATAGAAATGGCCATCTCACTTTGTCATAGGCTTTTTCAAAATCAAACTTAAGAATTACCCCCATTCTGTTTTTTTCAATGAAGCTCATGTAATGTTTCGTGTAAAATCACCACCCCTTCAAGAATGTTTTGACCCTTTAGAAAAGGAGTTTGAGTCGGGCTGACTACCTTGTCTGCTACTGAGCTCAACCTATTTGTGGCCACCTTAATAAAAATATTATAACTCAAGTTAAGTAGACAGATCGGCCTATATTGTTGAATGACATTTGCTTCCTGAATCTTGGGATTAGGGTAATAACCCCGGAGTTAAGACTGAAAAGTGCAAGATCTCCTTTAGAGACATCCCAAAAATCTGCATTAGGCCCCCCTTGACGGTTTCCCAGAAATGCTGATAGAATTCAGCTAGAAAGCCATCTGAACCTGGTGCTTTGTTTAGTTTCATTGAGGAAATAGCCTCCTTGATATCACTTTCAGTAAACTCGGACGTAAGAAAATTATTCTCCTACCTAGAAACTTGAGGTATATCTAGGTTTCGGGATTCATCTAAAGTGAAGGAATTATCTTCCGGTTCACTAAATAAACCCTTGTAAAACTCAGTGATGAAACTTTTGAGATAGGTAGCATCAAGATCTGCCTGGCAATTATCCAGATTATTCTTACTCATCTGGAGAAGGCGCAAGAAAATAGACAGCTCTCCAATGATGAATTGGAGTTCAGGAGAAGACTGAAAATCAAAATTCTTGGTATTGTTTCCATTCAAAAAGCAATTGCGAGACAACACTCCAGACAGATATGGATGCGTATGGGAGACGCTAACACTAAATTCTTTCACTTGGTAGCCAACAATAGGAGAAAGAAGAACTATATCAGATCTCTCCATCGGAATGGTAATTTATTGTCTAGCCAGCAAGACAAACTGCAAGAGGCTCACCAACATTTCAAGGAGATTCTTGGAGAGGCAGGAATGAGACATAAGGTAGTTCAGTGGGCCGCTCTAGATTATTCCCCCTTTTCGTTAGGTGAGCTCGACATCGTGATACAAGAGTCGGAGATCAAGAATGTGGTCGTGAGTTTACATTCAGAAAAAGCTCCTGGCCCGGATGGTTTCATTGGCCTGTTCTATAAATGTTACTGGACCTTGGTTAAAGAGGACCTCACTGCTGCAATTAACGATTTCTACAATTTTAGATGTAAAAACCTCCACCTGGTTAATGAAGCAAACGTTGTTCTACTCCCGAAAAAAGAGGTCTTGGATAGCATCGATAAGTTTAGACCTATCAGTCTAATAAACAGCTTTATGAAGATTGTCACCAAAATTTTGGCAAACAGACTGGCACCGCGTATGAACGAAATTGTATCTGTTGCCCAAAATGCCTTCATCCAAAAGCGGTCAATTCATGATAACTTCCTATACGTTCAAAGGGTGATTATGAAGATGCACAAGAGGGGTCAGCCTGCGCTCTTCATCAAGCTTGACATCTCCAGAGCTTTCGACTCCATAAATTGGGCTTATCTCCTTGATGTGTTAAAGGCCCTCGGTTTCTCCCAAAGGTGGCGTGATTGGATCGCTTTAATTCTGGGCTCATCTTCTTCCAAAATAATTATAAATGGAGAGCAGACAAACAGAATTAACCACAAGCGTGGTGTACGACAAGGGGACCCCCTTTCTCCATTTCTTTTCATTTTAGCAATGGACCCTCTCCAGCGAATGATCGATAAGGCGGCTCAGGCTAGGCTACTGGGAAGCGTCCTGCCTAAAGGGGCAAAGCTTCGTTGTTCCCTGTATGCAGATGATGTCGCGGTGTTCGTGAGAGCAGACAAGACGGACCTCAAAGTTCTTAAAACGATTCTGGAAGTCTTTGAAGGTTGTTTAGGGCTAAAGATAAATTTTGATAAAACTGAAATCTTTCCAATTCGTTATCCTGAGTCGTTTTGGTCAAATCTTGTCGAAGTGTTCCTGGGTAAATATGCTAACTTGCCTGGAAAGTATCTTGGTCTTCCCCTCCACTTTAGGAAGATTAAAAGGATCTCCCTGCAACCGCTATTGGAAAAAATCAACAACAGACTGGCCGGTTGGAAAGGCAGACTCCTCTCAAAAGCAGGCAGAGAAACATTAGTTAAATCAGTATTAACAGACCAACCGATTTACCATCTTACGATTTTTCCAGTTCAAAAATGACTGCTAAAGAAAATTGACAAGATAAGAAGAGGCTTTCTTTGGAAAGGAAACAACCCTGAATCTTGCAGTGGAGGTCACTGTTTGATCAACTGGTCTACAACATGTCAGCCAAAGAACAAGGGGGACTGGGCATTCTGAACCTAGAACGCTTCGCAAGGGCTTTAAGAATCAGATGGCTGTGGATGCGTTGGAAGGACAGGGATAAGGCATGGATTGGTCTGCAATCACCATGCGACAAAATAGATGAAGAACTCTTCAATGCATCCACGGTGGTCAACATTGGTAATGGGAGAACCGCAAGTTTTTGGAAATCAAGTTGGATCCATGGTCAGGCGCCTAAGAATATGGCACCAAATCTGTTCAAGAAAGCAAGGAAGAAAAACATCTCACTTTTTCATGCTCTTAGAGCCAATAGCTGGATTCAGTTATGTCTGCCATGCATACGAGAAGATGAAATAAAAGACTTTGTAACCCTTTGGTAGGCTATCTATAACATGCACGGGCTTAATAACTTGGAGGATACCATCTCTTGGAGATGGACGACTGATGGACAGTATAGTGCAAGCAGCGCATATAACATTCAGTTCTTAACAAACTTCTGCACAATGAAAATCTGTTCCATTTGGAAAGCAAAAACTGAACCAAAGTGTCGCTTCTTCGCTTGGACTCTTTTACACAACAGAGTGTTGACAGCAGAGAACCTCCAGAAAAGGGGATGGCCTTTCAATCCTTCTTATTGTCTCTGTAATTCGACCTTTGAAACGACAGTTCACTTATGCAAGGACTGCCCCTTCAGCAGGGAGGTGTGGGACAGAATCTTGTCTTGGGCGAACCTTTCGTCCTTTAGGGGGATCTATGGCTCTGAATCCTTGTATGATAGGTGGAGGAATTTGATAAGTAGGTGCAACAAGCATTCGAGAAGATCCTTTGATGGCCTTATGATTTACTTTTGGTGGAGCATTTGGTTAGAAAGGAACAATAGAATCTTCCATAGTCAGCTTAGATCAGCGGAGCAGGTCGCGTTAGTGGTCAAAGAGTTAGTTGGTTGTTTCCAGGGTTCGGCTGGCTAGTAGGTTTGTTCAGTAGTTTGCTTGTAGTCTTGTAAGTCGTTTTGGTTCCCTGTAATTTCCTGTTAGTTCTATTCCTTCTAATATATTGGAGTGGCAAGTCTTTTGCCTCTCCCTTTCAAAAAAAAAGAAACTTTTGAGATTAGCATGAACTTCCACTTTGGTGTCTCCATTTTCAAGTGAAAAGATTCTCTTCTTCCTATATTTCCCATTGGCTATCATATAAAAGTACCGAGTGTTATTATCTCCTAATATGACATCCTTTGCTTTTGCACGTTGGTAGTATTTGATTTCTTCTTCCCTAAGAAGTCTGATCAGGTGACCTCGAGACTAAGCAAAGCACTATTACTCCCTCCCAGTCAGATCTCTGATTTCAGCGGTAGTATCTAGAGAGCAAATTAAATTTTGAAACTTTAATTTGTTATTCTTCTACTGCCCATTTGTTTGAGCAGCCCATCTGTTAGAAATATAGGCATTTTCCGTATCATTTTAATTCCATAAATTAACATTATGATAATGACATATAAAATATGTTTAATCATAGAAATCACTATCTCAAATATATCCATAACAATATGGATCATGAGAACACAAAGCATATGAAGCATGTAAATCATATAAATAAAATAAGTATATAAATCATGGTTCATGGATTATTGCGGAACAACTGGAAATAAACAGATAACAATATAAACAGGATGACTGTAAAATCAAGACAGACAGATATAACATATTATAATACGATAGAACAGAGCTACATACGACATATATAATATGCAGAATATAAAACAGTAATGAACTGAATTGATCATACCCTCCCATGCGTTCCGAGGATCCTGATCCTTGTCCAACTTCTCTTGTCATCCGATCGAGATGAAGACGCCAGGAACCAGACGTTGGGCAGTCACGTAGACGCTCCCCAAAAACCTAATTGCCGATCCCCCGAGCAGGGTCTCGAACGGCAAGGGCTCTAGAGGCACCTGCCCTCTCGCTTCTCTGTGCGCGCAGAGTCACGAGATGGAAATACCCTCACTCGGCAGCTGGATTGTAATTCTGAAAGTGGTTTTTTCACGTGTACCGAGTGACAGGGGTGCTCCTCTATTTAACCTCTCGCAGAGGGAAGCTGAAGGAGAAAGGTCGCCGAGCCACGCCAGGAGTCGGCCAGCACTCGCCGAGTCATGCCATGAGTCGGCCAGCACTCGCCGAGTCATGCCATGAGTCGGACAACTGAAGGAGAAGGGTCACTCGGCTGGCTGACGAAGAGACAGGGTCACTCGGCTGACGAGGAGACATGCAACTGAAAGGTTAACGCGGTTAGTGAGTGCTAAAAATTAACACAACCACACCACGCCCGCTCGCCTGCCTGCCTGCCTGCCTGCCTCGCCTCGCCTCGCCACGCCCGGCCGGCGGCGGCGGCGGCGCGCGCGCGCGTGTGGCACGCCCTTGTCCATTTCTTGACTTCTCAAGTTAAGTGGAATAAATCCCACCATATAAGTCAAGCCAAAAGACCCTTGGACTTCCAATGTGGTACTATTGGTATTCTCCACCATTACACACCTTAGAGTTTATTCAATAAATGGGCCAAGCCCATAAAAGATCCAACAATCCCCACCAAACTCTAGGGTTTGTAATGATAAAGTATCAGAATCACAATCCTTTGATATACCAGTGTTTCGATGGAGACTGTTAAGTTGAACATCCATCTAGAATAAGAGTTTCACTCATTCACAACTGATCAATGGACTATGCCTTGAATTGACAGTTTTGTGCGAAATAAGATTCACTCAAATCCTTTGCTGATACTAGGCTGCAAAAGGGTATTCTCGCTATTTAGAAGCATATAAGTCACACTTCAGTGCCTTTCATGAGTATTTAGGGATTACCCAAGTCCCATAGACTGTGACCAGCAGTCTGACTCATATAGGTGTATTCCTCAAAAGATGTTCTGTAGGACAACATCTCACCTTTATAAGACTCTTGGAATACATTAAGGTAAAAACCCTCCTGCCTTACAGATAGGAAAGATGTGCATCAGAAATGAGTTAAGGAAGGGATCTTTCCTCACAATCCACTCCTAGCTTGTTTCTCCACTCTACTTCACGGGATCTCCGATCACATAGAGCAGGTTACCACTAGAGTAGATCTCACATGGGTCTCATACCCATTTCCCTCGATGCACTTTCTATCACATTGCGTGATAGACCCTTAGTGAATTGATCTGCTAGATTATTCGATGTGTGGACATAATCCACAGTTATAACTCTGGAGTTTTTCAACTTTCTAACAAATTTCAATCTCCTCTTAACATGCCTTGTAGACTTCATGTTATTCCTAGAACTGTTAACCTTTGTAATCACTGTTTGGTTGTCACAGTTCATAGAAATAGCCGGTATCGGTTTTTCAACTACCGGTAAGTCCAATAGGAAATCACGAAGCCACTCGGCCTCAGCCCCAGCAGTGTCTAATGCTGCGAGTTCTACTTCCATTGTAGACTTCGTTAAGATAGTCTGCTTGCAAGACTTCCAGGAAACAGCGCCACCTCCAAACAGAAACACATATCCGCTTGTGGCATAAAGCTCATCAGCATCAGAAATCCAGTTGGCATCACAATAGCCTTCCAGGACTTTTGGGTTTCCGGTATAATGAATACCGTATGTCATAGTACCTTTCAAATACCGCAACACTCTCTCAAGAGCACGCCAGTGATCATCTTCTGGTTTCAACACAAACCGACTTAGCTTACTCACAGCATAAGAGATGTCTGGCCTTGTTGCACTTGCAAGGTACATGAGCGAGCCAATGATCTGGGAATATGTCAATTGATCCCTTGCTATTCTTCGATTCTTTCTTAATAGCACACTGGGGTCATAAGGTGTTGGAGCAGGATCACAGTCACTAAAACCAAAGCGACTCAATACCTTTTCCACATAATGGGATTGTAACAAAGTTACCCCATCATCAGCTTCTCTAACAAGCTTGATGTTTAGAATGACATCAGCTTCTCCCAAATCTTTCATTTCGAAATTGCTCGATAGAAGATTTTTAACTTCCTCAATCACATTGAGATTTGATCCAAAGATCAAAATGTCATCAACATAAAGGCACAGCATAACAGACTCACCCCCACCATACCGATAGTATACACACGTGTCAGATTCATTTACAACAAAGCCAGATGCTGTAAGAGTTTTATCAAACTTTTCATGCCATTGCTTAGGTGCTTGTTTTAGGCCATACAATGATTTTATCAACCTGCACACCTTGTTCTCTTAACCATCTGCAATGAACCCTTCTGGCTGATCCATATAGATCTCCTCATCCAACTCTCCATTTAGGAAAGCTGTCTTAACATCCATTTGATGAATGATAAGACCATAAGAGGCTGCCACGGCTATTAATGTGCGAATTGTAGTCAATCGAGCCACTGGTGAGTAGGTATCAAAGAAATCTTCACCCTCCTTTTGGGTATATCCTTTGGCCACAAGCCTTGCCTTGTACCTCTCGATTGTACCGTCAGGCCTAAGCTTTTTCTTGAAGATCCATTTGCAACCTATAGGTTGACAACCATAAGGACGGTCAATGACCTCCCATGTTCCATTAGACATAATAGATTCCATCTCACTCCTTACTGCTTCCTTCCATAAGTCAGCATCAGGAGAGGAATATGCCTCACTAATGGTAGTTGGTGTGTCTTCCACAAGGTACACTATAAAGTCATCACCAAAGGATTTTGCAACCCTCTGTCTCTTGCTCTTTCGAGTGATTATAGTGTCATCCTCCTTAGGGATGTGCACGTGAGAATCCTCAGCATGATCTATAGGAATCGACAGATCGTGCTCATGGGGAATTATAGTCTCATGACTTGTATCACTAGGTGTATTCTTCATGGGAAACTCATTCTCAAAAAATGTTGCGTCTCTTGATTCCATGATAGTATCAACATACATATCAGGCACATCAGATTTTATAATTAAGAACCTATACCCAATGCTGTGAAAAGAGTACCCAAGGAATACACAATCAACAGTTTTAGGCCCAAGTTTACGCTTTTTGTTGATTGGCACATTCACTTTAGCCAAGCAACCCCAAGTGCGTAAATACGAGAGATTTACTCTTCTCTTTTCCCATTCCTCAAATGGAGTGATCTCTTTATTCTTTGTTGGAACTCTATTCAGGACATGACATGCTGTCAAAATCGCCTCACCCCACCATGCCTTGGATAATCCCGCTGTACTCAACATGGCATTCACCAAATCTGTAAGAGTGTGGTTTTTCCTTTCAGCAATCCCATTGGATTGTGGTGAGAATGGCGGTGTCCTCTCATGAATAATACCACGTTCCACGTAGAACTCATCGAACACATTAGAGAAATATTCTCCACCTCGATCAGACCTTAACCGTTTTATTTTCCTCTCAAGTTGGTTCTCAACTTCAGCTTTATAGGCCTTAAAATAATTGAATGCTTCATCTTTTGTTTTTAAGAGATACGCATAGCAAAATCTAGTGGAGTCATGTATAAAAGTGAGAAAGTATCTTTTACCACCTTTGGTCAAAACTCCATTCATCTCGCACAGATCAGAATGAACAAGTTCTAGAGGTGCCAAACTCCTCGCCTCAGCAGCCTTGTGAGGCTTGCGGGGTTGTTTTGATTCAACACACACATGGCACTTAGACTTTTTGACCAAGTTAAATTTAGGAATTAAATTTATATTTGCTAACCGCATAAGACAGCTAAAGCTTGCATGACAAAAACGTGAATGCCATAAATCTGACTCATCAGAAAAATTAACAGAATTCACCAGTTTATTACACACATCATGCAGTGATAAGTGGAACAAGCCTCCGCAGTCATATCCTTTACCAACAAGAGTACCATGTTTCGACACAACACATTTATTAGACTCAAGAACAACTTTGTATCCATCTCGACATAGCATAGAAGCGCTAACAAGATTCTTCTTGATAGAGGGCACATGCTGCACGCTCTTCAATGGCACCGTCTTTCCCGAAGTAAACTTCAGAATGATCGTACCAACACCAAGAACATGAGCACGCGACCCATTTCCCATTAACAAGGCGCCAGACCTCCCGACCTGATAGGAGGAGAACATAGAGGCATCAGCACACACATGAATATTTGCACCACTGTCCATCCACCACTCAGGTGAATTACAAACTGAGAGAACAAATGGTAAAGAATTACCATACCCAGATGTTCCTTCTTCAGTTTCAGTGGTTACAACATTAGCTGATTTCTTGTCTTGAGTGAACTTGCGATCAGGGCACTCTCTTGCCCAATGTTGATCACTGCCACAGACAAAGCATCCTCCCTTTCCCTTGTTATTGTTGTTCTTCTTTTTAAACTGTGTTGTTTGAACAGGTTTATTCGCGTTCTCTGGTTTGTTCTGGTTTTTTTCTTGTTAAACTTGCGGGAGTTTCTCTTCTGCACCACATTAGCAGTAGAGGTCTCAACACCTTTTCCATTGTCCTTTGTTCTAGCTCTTTCCTCAACATCAAGAGTACCAATGAGCTCTTCCACATTGAACTCTTGTCTCTTATGTTTGAGAGAGGTAGCAAAGTCCTTCCAAGAAGGTGGCAACTTGGCGATTATACCACCAGCCACAAACTTGTCAGGAAAAGGACAAGGAAAAAGTTCGAGTTCCTTAGCTAGTGCCTGAAACTCATGAGCCTGTTCCACTACAGATCGGTTCTCAACCATCTTGTAGTCATACAGCTGCTCCATGAGATACAGCTCGCTACCAGCGTCAGTAACTCCAAACTTTCCAACAAGTGCATCACACAGCTCTTTCCCTGTAGGAAGGATGATATAGCTTTTCTGGAATTTTGTGTCAAGTGCGCTAATCACCGCTCCTCGAAAGAGGCTGTCATCTGCCTTAAACTTAGCCTCATCCTCAGGAGGTAAGTTGACAGGCTTGCCCTCAGCGGCATAATAACATGACATTGCAGTTAGCCACAACTCCATCTTAGCTTTCCATATCAAGAAGTTTTTACCATCAAAAGGATCAGGCTTTAGCACAACAGCAAAACCTCTGATAGAAAAATGCCTAACATTAGGTTTTTGGATTGTTAGAAATATAGGCATTTTCCGTATCATTTTAATTACATAAATTAACATTATGATAATGACATATAAAATATGTTTAATCGTAGAAATCACTATCTCAAATATATCCATAACAATATGGATCATGAGAACACAAAGCATATGAAGCATGTAAATCATATAAATAAAATAAGTATATAAATCATGGTTCATGGATTATTGCGGAACAACTGGAAATAAACAGATAACAATATAAACAGGATGACTGTAAAATCAAGACAGACAGATATAACATATTATAATACGATAGAACAGAGCTACATACGACATATATAATATGCAGAATATAAAACAGTAATGAACTGAATTGATCATACCCTCCCATGCGCTCCGAGGATCCTGATCCTTGTCCAACTTCTCTTGTCATCCGATCGAGATGAAGACGCCAGGAACCAGACGTTGGGCAGTCGCGTAGACGCTCCCAAAAACCTAATTGCCGATCCCCCGAGCAGGGTCTCGGCGGCTGGATTGTAATTCTGAAAGTGGTTTTTTCACGTGTACCGAGTGACAGGGGTGCTCCTCTATTTAACCTCTCGCAGAGGGAAGCTGAAGGAGAAAGGTCGCCGAGTCACGCCAAGAGTCGGCCAGCACTCGCCGAGTCATGCCATGAGTCGGCCAGCACTCGCCGAGTCATGCCATGAGTCGGACAACTGAAGGAGAAGGGTCACTCGGCTGGCTGACGAAGAGACAGGGTCACTCGGCTGACGAGGAGACAGGCAACTGAAAGGTTAACGCGGTTAGTGAATGCTAAATATTAACACAACCAACACCACGCCCGCCTGCCTCGCCACGCCCGGCCGCCGCCGGCGGCGCGCGCGCGCGTGGCACGCCCTTGTCCATTTCTTGACTTCTCAAGTTAAGTGGAATAAAGACCCTTGGACTTCCAATGTGGTACTATTGGTATTCTCCATCATTACACACATTAGAGTTTATTCAATAAATGGGCCAAGCCCATAAAAGATCCAACACCATCGTCGTAGAAATCTATGCGGAGCACTCAACTTGTTGTTCCATCTTTGTATGGAATTTCGACCTGTAGTCGTCTTGGTCCAAATTTCCTTAACACTCTCATCAAAGCCTTCACGAAGAAACCAATTCAATTCAAACTTAAATTGTTTATTACTTCCCGGGATCACTTGTGTCAAGGAGAAGAGGCCGGATCACTTGTTTTCAAATTTCTACCGCCTCTCTGCCCCTTAGGTTTCTTTAGGTGTTTTTTTGACTTTCTTGTGGAAGCTATAAGATCACAAATCTTTCTGTCTAGATCCACGTCTGAAACATCCTTTATTAAGTGAGATAAAAGGTCGTTGTTAATTTCATCGGCCTCATCATCACTATAAGTGAAAGGATTCTCCATTCCTGTCCTCTAAATCCTTACTGACTGAATGTTTTGCAGATTTTTTAACCACCGTAGTTCTACCTGTTTCCATGTTCTTCAAAACATTAACCGACATATTGACTGCAGATTCATTACAGCCCAAAATGAAGCCTATATTTCCTAGTTGATTGGTGCAGGAAGTATCTGATAGAGGATATAGGTTATGCTTTGTCCATACCTGTTTGGACATGACGCGTCCTTTTTTCGTCTGCCTTCATTCCACTCAGTGCACCATCCAGGTTGCGCCGAGACTTTTTTTCATATTGCCATCATCTCTTTTGGGTTCCCTAACATGAAAAAGGAAAGCTGTGTCTATACATGGCATTCTCATTCAATGCAAGCAAGTCAGTTTTATCCTCTCCGAGTGAACCAAATTAAGGGGTGTTTGGTTTCTAGGGACTAATGTTTAGTCCCTTTATTTTATTTCATTTTAGTCTATAAATCGCTAAATTTAAAAACTAAAATAGAGTTTTAGTTTCTATATTTGACAATTTTATAAATAAAATGGAATAAAATGTAGGGACTAAAAATTAGTCCCTAAAAACCAAACACCTCCTAAATCTAATCTTCTCAAGCCAGTCACTCCAAATAAAATCTCAATAACCATGCATGTGTGATGTCTACACCAGCCGGCGTCTATGTATTTCACTCTCGGTGCATATATATTTTGTTCTTGCTTGAGTGTGGTCTTATTGTTTCACTTATAATAAGGCGAAGAAAATACAATGTACTTATATGGAGTGATTAAACTTTGGCATGCATAGTGGAAATATGCACCGAGAGTTACATGTCCTGTTAGATCTGTATACTGGCCCACTATGCAGTGCAACAGATAAAACATCATAATTAACTCGTGTATACACGCACAACAAGCTAACGAAGCAGACCAGATGAAATGAGTATATATTTTGTTGCATTGGTATAGAAGCCTCCAAATTAAGGCCTCTTCTAGTTTGATAGACTAAAGATTAGTCCTTCCATTTTAGTCTCATTTAGTTTCTAAATTGCCAAATGGTAGGACTAAAACAGAGACTAAACTGCTTTAGCCCCTAGTCCCTCAAGATGTGGCTAAAAGGAACTAAATCATATTAATTCCACATTTGCCCCTCATTTAGTTCAATTGTACTAATAGTAGAAGAATGTTAAAGACCATTTTAGTCTTTTTATGAGTCACTTAGTATATTCTACTAATTTTAGCCTCTAGAACCAAAATGTTAGGGACTAAATTTTAGTCCCTAGACTAAAGAAACCAAACATGGCCTTAGGAACTAAATGAGGCTAAAATAGAGGGACTAATCTTTAGCCCCTCAAACCAAACTGGGCCTAAGAAATTGATATGCAATAATAGGGCGTGTTTGGTTCGGCTTTTTTCTGACCAGCTTTTCTGAAAAGCTGGCTGTGGGGAAAAGCTGGCTGTTGGGAAAATTAAAGCTGGTGGTTAGAATTTAGGTGTTTGGTTCGCCAGCTGTGCAGAAAAGTTGTTCGCTAGAATCTACGTGTTTGGATAAACAGATTCTCATATTGCAGATTCTGTTCGAACAAAAGATAAACTTAAACAGTAAACCAACAAAAGGTCATTACACAATAATTAGTGGAGTTGATTACATCATAAGTACCGGTTACATTGACAACGTTAACTACGACACTAATGCATTAGCAATTGCATCTCGAAAAGCAGTCATGTCTAACTCATCAGATGTGCTAGTACTACTCTCACCTACAGGTACATCATGACTCAGGCTATTAGGTCCTACTTCATCAAAATCTCTATCGTGTAGAGCACTATCTCTAATGAAGTAATGCAAAGTCATACATGCAATAATTATCTTCGATTGTTTCTCAAGCGAAAAAGAAGGGAGACTTAGTAGAATTCTCCACTTCATTTTGAGCACCCCAAACGATCGCTCAATAACATTGCGCAGCGATGAGTGTGCATAGTTGAATACTTCTTTGCTCCCAATAGGTTGCCTCGCATTTTGCCATTCCGAAATGTGGTACTTCTGACCCTTATAAGGTGCAAGGTACCCCTTTCTATTTGGATAACCTGAATCGACAAGATAGTATTTACCTGCACAATCATGCAATACAAATGTTAAATACTTAAGACATAAAATAATACCGTATTATAGAAAAGTACTACATATTTATGTACCTTCCGGTGGATGGGGGAACCTGTGCGCATAAGTTATCAAAGTATCTTGTAATACTCTTGTGTCATGTACGGATCCTGGCCATCATGTGACAACAAATGTGAACCTCATATCGAAGTCACAAACGGCCATTACATTCTGCGATGCGTAACCGTGTCGGCCAATATATTTGGCTTGCTCCGAGGCCGGGACTGCCGCTGGAAAGTGACTACCATCAATTGCGCATATGCAATCCTTGAAGTGTGGCCAAAACCTCGCCTCTCGCAAACGAGGATGAATCTCGAAGAAATTTGGGTCTTTTGGCTTGATTATTTCAGATGACATCTTATACAATGCATTAAGGACTTCACTATACTTACGACTAATTGTTTCCAAGGAGTGACCAAACTTATTCCTTATCTGCCTAAAAGATTGTGGACCCCCACATGCCCACAAGAATATGCCAAGAGCTTCCATAGTACTGACACCCCGACTAGGAAGTAGACCATAATTTTCTACCAACGTGTCATGCAATCGTCTAAAAACAGTTCGTCGCATGCGAAACATGTCGAAGCAGTCGTTACTACTCTCCAACGTTCTCTCAACCCATTGAATACCAGTTTCCACCAATGTTCTTCTAGGACCCTGACTGAAATGCCTGTCCCAAATGTCCACAGCATATAGAGCAACAAGCAATTCACCATCTGTGTCATCCATTTCATCATCATCAGATGTGTGTGCATAAGGATCACACATCTGCATGCACAGAAACAACAGGCAAAAATTCATATGCAACCACAGTTGTATAAGCACCATACTAATGTACAAGCACAGTTTACAAGGCACATAATCATGTATTATAGGTGACATAAAGTTCACAGATTCACATTGTTCACAAGCTTACAACTCTGATTATTGAAATACATGTTCAACTCGAATATTTGGAAAATTGTTTCAAAGAACAATCCTCATAAAACTGAAACGACATGACTCATAAAACTGAAACGACATGACTCATAAGACGACAATCCTCATAAAACTGAAACGACATGACTCATAAACCAGCAGCATCATCTAATTGGACTTTTCAACATAAGCCTCTGTTGTCGGACCAGCAGCATCTAATTGGACTTTTTAACATCTATCTCGAATGCATGGCGCAGCCAAGCGTTCCTTCCTTCTGCGGTCTTGAGTGAAGCAAATATATCTCTATATTTTTTCTCAATGAACAGATGAGTGGCAAACAAATGGAGGTCGCTGCCTTCTGGTGAACCATCATCGATCACTTGTTGCAACTGCGCACTAACCTCAACACGCACAGGGTCGGTCTCAGTAGAGGTGACGGACTTGTTAGTGGTCCTTGAACGCGACTCAAAAGCCTCCACAAGGCGTTTCATGTACTCTTCCCTCGAATCTTTTTTCCTCTTTGGCTTAGGAGAATCATGACGCACCTTACGCTTCCCAGTCGCATTTGAGCAAGGGTCAGGTGTGTTGTTTTCACCCCCACCTAAAGTGGCTTCCAAATGATCGTCAGATGATGAATTAGCATCCTCGACGCCTGGAACAAGGGTTCTTTCATTTGTGCAGACAATGGGTCCAAACATAATCTTTAGCTCGTCCTCATTCTCTAGGGGGGCTGTTTTGAACATAATACAACCTGGCATTGCCTGCACCAACATGGTAGTTCCTAGTTTCAGATGGCCAATACTATTGTTAGTCTACATAAAAAAACGTACTTACTTCATTTTGCTTGGCCCACCACTCATCTGGCGCACTGATTGAACCAGTATGAGGGTCTCGACCAAGACCTGTAGCCCTTTCATTAAGAGTTTTCCACTGGGTGAACATTCTCTTTAAGGAGTCCCACCTATTCTTCATTTGATCCCTGGTGTAAGTGCGACCTGTGCGTTCCTTAAACTTCCTTATGAGGTTAGCATACCCTTCGGCATTAAGAAATTGTTGTGGCCTGTTCCGTGCATTGACCTCTTCTACACAAATTTCTGTGTAAATTTTTGTTGCTCTACTATCCCATTTTGCAATGACTTTGCCAGACTTGTCCATCTAGTGGAAAACAAGTGTACACGATATGAAAATACGTATTGAAGTGCTTTTACTAACCAAACAAAGTGAACACTTAACTGACCATATAATAACATAAGGTACTACCATAAGGAGTCACATTCGGTTTGACATAATTACATATACAGACTTAAGGAAGTCATGTGCCGGTAGACACAAAAGCACAGGGAACACTTTACAAGTGCGCAGTAAGCAAAAGGCTGATCTAACCCTAAACCCTAACACCTTTCAGGTAGGTTCAACATGTTCTAACTTAAACCTCATTGTCACTAAACGAAGGCATCTGATCGGAGTCATATTCAACACCCCAGAAGTTTTCGAAGTGCTCCGCAAAGTCCCAGTCTGGAGTAAGGTCGTCGTCAGCAGGGGGTGGTGAGGACAAGGTAGAAGGTTCGTAGCTGCTGTCACCCGGGTTGTTTACGTTGTTCACGATGTCCAAATTCTCTTGCAACACCAGAGAGTCTTGCTCCAGCATGCAAGCTATGTCCTCCAATGCTACACGAAGTTTTGTAGCGTCAAATGAGGTCAACCCGCGACCAGGACGGATTGTTTCCCTCGCTACCGAAAAAATCTTGTCTGCAATCTCTTGCATCCTTCCAATTGCCTTGTCGGCTATGGAGTCTGCTGAATCCATCTGATGTGGATTTATTAGGTCGTTAGTATACCAGACATGGGGACTATCTACAAAAATTTTGCGTAGTCACATGTCCTGTGCCTAGGCTGCTAACAAAGTAGGGGACAAGTACCACAATTTACTAGGCACGTGTGTACTAATAATAGTACTAACAGACTGTCAATGGATTACCCAAAAACGTGAACATATTTCGAACTCGATCTTCTAATACATACACAGGTAGTAACTAACAAATTATGAACTCAACCCTGAACATAGAAAAGGTTGTGACAAACAAAGTAATAAAGACCCCGAGTACACCATACAAACAACAGGTACTAACTACCAAAGTATCAACTAATCCGTCAACAAATAATAGTGACACAACAGATGAAAGGTATCCCAAGAAAACCATAATAAAAAATTGGGGCAGCACCTGTTGACAGTATAGTGCGCAACAAATTGAGTATCACATTACCTTGGTTGCACTGAATCTTAAAACCGAAGACAGACCTCCGACGTGATACGGGTATCTGAAGGCGACAATGCACAAAAAATTAGTTTAGTACGTGGATCCATAACAGTAATGATTAACTGAATAAACAAGAGATCAGTCGGCAGTGGTTCAAGGCTAAACAAATACCAAACGGGGCAGGACGAACCCTAGCAACACGAGATGACGGTCGGGATCGAGGCGAGGTACACCGTACCTGGGAAGATGACGACGCGACCTGGGGGAGCAGAGGAACCTTCACGACGAGAAGCAGCGGCGCCGGTGTGGGTGCGGTAACCCTAGCGATAGTAAATGGGTCAACCAAAGTCCGTGGCGGTGGCGGTGAATGAGAGGGTCCGGATGGAGGAGAGAGCCCGTACCTTTGAAGACGAAGAAGACAGGGGGAGAGGTTCCTTCGCGACGGGGCTACGGCGAAGAGGTTGCGCGAACCCTAGAAATGACGGGAATGAGACGCCGCTGAGGGAAACAGACGGTTGGGATGGAGGAGTTCACGGAGGGAGGTCGGCCGTACCTGCGAAGACGGCGGCGGTGGCGAGATGGGTGCGCGGCGGCGGCGTGTTGGGTGCGCTGCGGCGGCGCGTGCTTCGGTGAGAACCCTAACCCAGCGCGAAGTGGACAGACTTCTATCCGAAGCCAAGTGAAGGCCGCTTCCAGTGGAGCGTGCGCGGGGGGCTTCTTACCGAAGCGCGTCGGCCAGAATCCGCGTCAAAAGCTGAGTGTTTGGTTCTAGCTTCTGCTTCTGGCGGCCAGAAGCCGAGCAGAAGCTGAACCAAACACGGGCATAGTGACCTGCCACCATTATTATATGCATGTGTAGTATGATGATAGTATAATGGCTGAACTATATATGCATGTGCCAAGTATCCACTTTTTTGCTATGAGCTATTTCTTTCAGGAATGTTTTTTGAAAAGGCAGGAGGTCTGCCAAGATATATTGATAAGAAGAATAACAAGAGGTTTAAGTCAATACAGTGACTGAAGCACTAGGCAAAGGTCCAACCTGAAGAGAAATAAACAGAAATAAAAACAGACCCCACTAAATAGCTGTTAAGGGGTAGCTAGGTGCTTGGCCCCTGCCAAATTCCAGGCTGCTGTCTCACTCTTGATTTTGGCAATGATTTGTTGGCAGCTCGAGAATCTGCGATCAAAGATTCTCACATTTCTTTCTCGCCAAATCTCCCAGTTTACAAGGATCAATAGTGATCTGATGCCTTTTCTATTGCATCCCGGCAAAAAAGCCAGATTTTCCCACCAATGCCCCAGCGAGGGGGGTCACCCCCAGCTAGACGGCTTCAGGCCCTCAACAGCTACCCAAACAGCAACTTCCTCCCAAATTCTTTTGATGAAACAACATTCCACAAAAAGGTGAAGCCCTGATTCCAGGGCAGCACGACACAAGACGCAAGTTGGTTCATGGGGCCAATTCCTGGCGGCTAATCGATCTGCTGTCCAAATGCGATTTTGAATTGCTAACCAGCTGAAAAACTTGCATTTTGGAGGCACCCAATTCTTCCAGATGATGAGGTCATAATTTGTGTGAACAGAGCCCAAAAATTGGGCCTGATATGCCGATTTGACTGTGTAGCGGTGATCCGCAGTGAAATTCCAGGTGATGGCATCATCACGTTTTGGGTGAAACTGGATCTTTTGGACTTCAGACCAAAGAATGCAGAACTCATGAATGTGGTGGGGAGTAATCGGTCTGTCGAACAGCGCAAGATCCATGATCCAGGCATTGTTTGTGACCGCCTCCGCCAAAGATTTCCTCTTATTTCTTGATATAGAAAAGAGACGAGGCGCCAAGTCCTTTGGCCTTTGCCCCCTCACCCAAGCGCTGCCCCAGAAGGAGATTTTAGAACCATCACCAATCTCAATGGTCGTTGATGCCGCAAAAAGCAGTCTATCAACATCAGAGCAAGGAATCTCTAAGTTGTCCCAAATATTCCGTGATGAGGTGCAACTATGCCAGAGCCATCTCGCGCGCAAGGCACGCGCAAAAGCGCCCAAATCGAGAACTCCCAAGCCCCCAAGGGCTTTTGGCCTCGCCACCCGTTTCCAATTGACTTTGCACTTTCCGCCCGTCAGTCGTTCAGAACCAGCCCAAAGGAATTGTCTTCTTTTGGAGTCTAGTAGGCTAATCGTTGCCTTGGGAGCATTAAGCGCGGTTAATAGATAAATTGGTTGTGAGGTAAGCACTGTTTTCACCAGAGTTAAGCGCCCTGCCACTGAGAAGTTTCTCCCATTCCAGCTACTCAGTTTGTTCAATACTTTGTCCACCAAAAACTGGAAGTGCCCCTTCCGCGAGGACAGGAATGTTGGAACTGCGAACCAATTGCTGCGTTCTCACAGTGACAGTGAAATTGATTTTGATCTGGAGCAGTTTGCCATTCAATCATATTTGCTGGCTTGTGGGTCTGTACTATGCTTACTGCCTATGATTTTCTCAGCATAGTTCTTAAGGCGGTAAGGCGAGACAAGGCGTTGGGCCACCGCCTGGACGTCTAGGCGACGCCTAGGCGCTTACTAAGGCGAGCAAGGCGACGCCTTACCAATTAAAGAAAAGACAGAACAACAACATATACGAGGAAGAAAAAGAAAAGGGGAGAAAGAAAAAAAGAAGGAAGGGGTAGAAAAGATGGCCCAGCCCACCAGGCAGGCAGCCCATATATCCTCCGGTTAGGGTTGCTCCCATCTCACTGTCGCCGCTCATCCACAACCAAGCATCGCTGCTCCTGCTCCCCCAAGCTCGGTGGCGCTCCCCCGAGTCTCAGCATCGCCACTCCCCCGACCTCTGCATCGC
This sequence comes from Zea mays, assembly GCF_902167145.1. NCBI lineage: Eukaryota > Viridiplantae > Streptophyta > Magnoliopsida > Poales > Poaceae > Zea > Zea mays. Next base: position 118,801,959 of record NC_050105.1, read on the forward strand.
CGCTCCCCCGAGCTCGGCACTCCCCCGAGTTCTGCGCCGCCGCTCCCCCGAGCTCGGGACTCCTCGAGTTCTGCACCGCCGATCCCGCTCCCCAAAGTCTGTGCTAGGCTTCCCTCAACCTCTACACCGCCGCTCCCCCGAGTTCTGCACCGCCGCTCCCCCGAGCTCGACACTCCCCCGAGTTCTGCGCCGCCGATCCCGTTCCCCAAAGTCTCTGCTAGGCTTCCCCCTCCCCTCTTGACGACTCTTGGCTAGGCGACAGGGACGCCTAGACTTTTTGGCCGCCTCGATGCCTAGGCGTCGCCTTTGAAACCATGTTTCTCAGGACACCAGTATGGCAGTATTGTGGCTGTGCGTTTGGCTGACATTAAGCTGCCATGAAGTTACGTTTTTTGTCCTGTTGTAGAATATTTGTACCCCATATATATCTGTGTTGCTAGTTCTTTTTCTTCTGATCCCTTGCCAGAATAGGATGGGGGAGAACAAGACCGATGTGAGCAGCTATACATAGAAGACTTCTAATGTATCAAAAAACAAGCAAATTTAACACATTAAAGGGTACTGATTTACCATCAAAATTTGCTAACAAAACACAATCTGATGCGCCAAGAACCCTCCCTAGTATTGATATTATCCCGGTTGATAAAGATGGTGGCAACTTTTGAGATGGAAGTCCTTAAACTTGGTCTCGAATGCCATTAGACCAACTAAACTACCAGAAGTGCCAAAACTTCGATCTTATACCACATGGATACTTTTGGTCTCGAAGGCTTTTCCTGACATCTAAAACCCTGCTTATCTAGGTAGCGGCAATAGAATGGCCATATACATGTTATAACACATTTAGCACTTGCAAAATTGTGTTCAGCCTTATTTTGGATGTTTCACTTGGCGCCCCTAAAATGTTTCATTAGCACGATTAATATGCAAGTAGAGGTCTAATGAGCGTCATAACATATCCAAATGTAAGGTAAAGGCACTCACTACCATGATATTAGAACAAGAGGAAGAACATACCTGTCCTACAGGGCGGGCACACACAGTAAATTTGCAAAGGGCCTACGCGACCGACGCCATTGCAGTAGACCTCCCAATATCTAAAAAAATACATTAGCAGCAAACAAAACACAGGAACTAATGCTACATCAAAGGAGGAAAAGGCAAGGGACATTATAGCAGCACTAGGCACATACCTTTCTGACCAGGCCAATGCACACGGCAAGAATCCTGAAGCCTCACGTCACAGTCGCCATTGCCGCAAGCCTTTCTGACCAAGCCAATGCACTAGGCACATACCTACCGTCTGTCACGATGGCGATCTCCGTCATCTTGGGGTTCCAGTGAGGCCCCACCATCGAACCCGTGGACAGGTTCACCCTGAACATGCTAACGTTGGATCCGTGCAGCTAGGCGTGTAATGGGATGGTATATCACTGATTCCGTATTCGTTTTCAAATTTCACTTTCGGATTGGATCGAATACGGATATTAATCAAATGTATCAGATAAGACTTGAATAGTTATTGACATCATTTTTATCCAATTTTGAGAACTCGGATATAAATATGGATCCAATACTAAATGCCTAGACTCAAATACGGACCGAATCCTAATCCTTCTAAATGGATCGAAACAAGAATACGAAAACAGATAATAATATTCATAACATTTACACCCTACGTGCAGCACGTTGAGGTCCATCATCTCTCTCTATCATTCTCTTCATCCCAAACTCTAGGTGGGCTGAGTAAAAATGGTCCAAATAAATACCTTGCTACCTTCATTTTTTTTCTACATTGAAAAGATGCATTCATTTGTTTTGTGAGAGTGGTAGTAGCATTTATTTAGAAAACGTAACAAATGGACAAAACAGCAAAGAACCCACCTAGAAGTTCTGTATTTTGATTGAAGTTGAGAAGGCTAACACCATCTATTCTGAATCAGAGGGTGTATTTTATTAACGAAAATGCAGATATGCTCCTGGTATGCATTTTAGCCTTTCGATGTTAAAGTTAAATAAATGCTTCTCTAACCTAGGGCGGTTTCAAGTACAAGCAATAATTGAGTGATATCTATGGATTTTAACCCTTGTCCTGTCGTTGGACAGCTTGCAATAAAATATTTCATGAATCACTAATCAAGTTACTTATTCAAAAATATTCGCAAAATAAAGAAAATGAACCAACTTTTAGGCCGAGTGCGAGTTACCCGCAGGTTGAAATAGAAACACACACCCACACCCGCAAATTTTTAGGTCGGGTGCTGGTACACCCATGGGTCAAAATCTTCACTCATACTCGCACCTGTCAGGTCGAGTGTACCCGGATTTATAGGTTAAAATGTCGTCCCTAGATTTAGGTGAATTGGAAACATCATGAAATTTCAACTAAAGTAAATGCTATCCTCACATCATGAAGTTTTATTTTTTTTAAGAAAAACTACCTATGTTCGAAAAAACTTGTAGTAGCGCACTGCAAAAATCATTTGTGATTAGGGATGAAAACGAGGCGGATATAGACGGATAGTATGTCATCTTGTATCCTACTCAAATATATTTTTCATCAAATTCAGGATCGGATACGAATAACTAGAAATGGGACAGATATGAATACATGGACCAGATATTTATTTGGGCAGGTAAGTGACCGATACAAATATTATTTGGTTAGATAAACGCGGATACTGGACTTTGTCAGATAATGCACTAATTGCTTATTATTCACTAGAATTCAGTTCACGTGTAAGACAGTTACACCGCGAGCATTTCATAGACCATAGATCAACATGACAATAGCAATAAGTTGAGATCGTACAATACTCCAACACAATAGTTCGAATGTAATGACAAAATTCGAATCACATAATAGTCTAATACAAAACAAGGTAATTTTGAAATGACATAATATAGTCTAATACAACACAAGATAGTCCGACACATGTGATATATTGTCTATTAATAAGCTATGGAGTTCAACATGTGATATATAGTCTGTTACCTTGATATAAATTTGGACATTATTTCGATAATTTTGACATGAATATATGTTCAAACAAAAATGTGATATATACTACAAAGTTGTAGATCTCTTCAAGATATACGATTTTTATATAAACTTTATCTTCATCTGAGCTCATATGTAGAAGTTGTGATTTTATACAAAAATATTGTACAAGAAAAATGAAAACGAGTATTCGAAACTTGGGTACCTGTATCCGACCCGAATATCCTGGTATTTACTGAATATTTCTTATTTCGAGTCTGACCCGAATCCAAAGTTGTACTCTGTGTACTACTCATATTTGTCCCAAATATAAAAGTATCTAAATATGTATCCAAAAAATAGGTATTTGTACTATATGTACCTAGTATCCGATGGGTATATCTGACTTGTTTTCACACCTATTTGTCATTTCTTAAAGAAATAAAAGTTCTTGGCCGCAGCAGAATGGTAGTAAAAACCTGCGGTGCATGTGAGATCATGTAATGGCATCTATGCCAGCTGCATGCCTGTATGTATGATTGCACAATCCATAATCATAATGACTATAAAAAAGAACCAGAGTGCATCAATTTGGCAAGCAACAATTGACAAGTAGAGTCGCCAAAGTGTCGATGAGAACTTGAGAAGCCATATATGACAACAGTCTCAAGAGGGGAGATTGCAGACGTTATTTGTGCTAGATTTCTAAACAAGTAGATGCATTATATTGAGTGTATCATGGGATTGGAAGGCATCGGAATTCCAGAATAAATGGCTTGCCCTGAAGTGACTGCATGTCTCACTTCCCATTCTAATGTGAAGTGTATCATAGAAGAAGACACATCACAAAGGTAAACTATGCCACTAAGGTCAGGGCGGTATTTGCTAGATAGTTGTGTGTTCGATCACTGTCGGCTATGTTGTACAAAGTTCATATTGCTAGCAATTCTTTTGTTTTTTCCATTGTAAAAGTAATAGTCGTGGCAGATTCCCTAGCAGAATAACAATATATCAGGGTTTATTTCGTTACACCCAGCAACCCATGAATAGAAGAATGTTGATGGCTCTAATAACAACAAATGAATCTAGGATCTAGAAGATTAAAAAATATTTACTCGTGCCAAATATTTTGTTGAGGTACCTCGAATTGCTCTGCAACATCTATGCAAAATATTTAATATAAAGGCCAATATGAAAAATACTAAGATGGCGCAGGCGCTCAAACGTTGGCCCAGACGGACAGTCATGTCTCGACTGCTCTACAGGAATTGTATAAAAATAATGCTCTTACTCTGATATCAAATACTTGCTCGACAAACGCCAAGGTTAATCTGGTACTTAGCAAGAGGCTGGCGTCCGGTGAGGATATTATGAGCAAGGCTCGGCGCTTAGCAGCAAAGTGCAATTTGGAAAACAATGAGTTTTCCTTTGTTACTTTTAATCCTAAAGTTATCACTTCCAACTTAAATAAAGTTGGAATCCACCTTGGTACAAATGATGGTGAAGTATTAAACTCTGTCGTTTCCATCAAGAACATAGAAGTGCACAGACTCACAGTGACTGCTAAATATCCTGCTCCGGTTAGAACCATAGTATTAGAAGAGGATGAAAAGGAAGAGATTGACACAAAACTCTCCCATGTTACTAAAAGTTTGGATGAGAACGCAAAGCTAGGTGGTTTAGATCTGTGTGGTGACCTTAGTGTCATGGCACATCGGAAAAAACTAATCGCTTTAAATCAAGTCGGAAGACTTCTCGCCTACCTAATAAACCATATACCCCCTCTAAATTTAATTTGCAATGAAGGGAGGTTTTTTTGGAATAGCAGAGGTTTAGGAGACTTGGCTAAACATAATTATCTTTCCACTTTATCTAGAGAACAACGCCTCAATTTTTAGCAATTATGGAAACAGGTAGGGATTCTTTCTCTGAATCTTTCTTGAGACATCTGACTTCTGAGTGGTGGTGTAGATTTTCTCTGGCACACTATGCCACCTAGAGGTAGATCTGGAGGTATTATTTTAGGTGTAAACCCTATTATCTTTGATATGCCATAGATGAACATGATTTTTACACAAAATCCTTTTCATAAATAAATCAGACAACTTTATTTGGGCCCATTTTGTTGTTTACGGCTCAGCTCAAGTTGATTTAAAGAGTGCTTTCTTAGTAGAGATGGCCAACAGGTGCATTGCAGAATCTCACCCTTTCATCATCGGGGGGATTTCAATATCATGATAGGACCAGAGGATAAAAGCAATGATAATTTTGATCCTCGTTGGCCTAATTTGTTTAATGATGTTATTGAGCATCTCGAATTGAAAGAGATAGAGATGTTGGGTCGACAATTTACTTGGGCGGATAATTTAGACGCACCAACATTTAAGAAGTTAGATAGAGTTCTTACGAGCCTAGAATGGGAATTAAAATTCCCTAAATTTATAGTGGAGGCCCTCGACAGATCTTGTTCGGACCATACACCGCTGTTACTTAATAGGAGTGTGGCTTCACAGCTCAAGAATCACACGTCGTTTAAGTTTGAACTAGGATGGATCATTTGAGATGGATTTCATGATATGATCTCTTCGATTTGGCAGCAAGAAACAAGGGGTGACACTACCATGGGAAAATGGTAGAACCAAATTAGTTTCCTTCGCCAACACCTACGGGGTTGGATAAAGAACATTGCCGAAACAATTAAAAAGGAAAAATCTCGACTTACTCAGATGCTTGATGAGTTGGTCAAAAAGGCGGAAACTAGTTTATTGCCTAATGAGTTAGCTATGAAACTTTGCCTTAATGAAATAATTGTGACCATCTTGAGAGAAGAGGAAATCTGTATGTTCTAGCGGGCAAAAGTGAAACACCTGCTTGAGGGAGATGATAACACCAAATACTTCCAACTAGCGGCAAATGGGAAATATCGGAAGCAAGGAATTTATAACTCATGTCACAAACTGCATGTGACATGTCACTCTCTTTGGTCCTGGCTTGACCCAACACTGGATTTCTAGAATATTACAGTCAAGTTTTGGGTTGACCAAGCAATGTTCTACATTTCGACTACCACATATTACTTGATTCTCCAGCTACCAACGTCGGATTTCACCAACCCCTGCTACTTTTGGTTAATTATAATAAAGTCGTCATATATGTGCTCTTGTGTGGTCCAACATACGAATTAGATGTTCCCATTTGTATAAATAGCTTTAAAGTTCTTATAGGCTATCGGTTATGTCCATAAATAGCTTCATTATAAGTGTTCTTTTAAGCTTTTTTGGAAGAAAGTCTTCCATTTATACACCACCCCTTCATAATTATGACAGTACACAATTTGATACTACAAGATGGTTCGTGAAGATAGAGCCATGCTTGATCTAAGGCACGCCAGGGACAATAGTACTATCCACCGGGGTTCAAATTTCGGGAAACAAATAATTTTGGCCCCTACCGAAAACACGAAATTCCTAAAATTTTGATAATTCTAGATCAAAATTAAGTAAATTTAATTTTTAGAAAACAAAAAATGCTATAATCTATATCTATACCACACTTAAAGCACCAGTTTCAACGGTCGTTCCGCGTCATTTTTTTTACAAATAACCCCTCACATCTATTTGAAATTAACCTGCCGGTCCGCTCTGCGTAGCCGGCCTGCTGACTGTGACGGGCCAGTCCGTCAGGCCATTCGGTTAAATCAGCGTAAAAAGTTAAAAAAGGTGCAAGAGGTGGGGCTTGAACCCACACCCTAATAATCTATACTGTACTTAAAGCACCAGTTTCAACGGTCGGTCCACGTCATTTTTTACAAATAACCCCTCACATCTATTTGAAATTAACATGCCGGTCCGCTCTAGTGGGAGACACTAGGCGAAGCTGTCTAACCAGTAGAACATCATGCTCAGGTGTTTCTAATATTGAACATAAATTGTATATATGTATATATGATTTTTGTAAAATAAAAAAATAATCGTGTCAGGCCAGCACTACGGGCCGAAGCTACGGCCCAAGCACCACACGACGCTTGTGCCGGGTTGGCCCAGTCACTATTAAATGGGTCATGCCTCGGGTTGGCTCGCCAGACACGATCCATTTGGCCATCTATACCTCCGCACGATAATGATGGTCCTCGCCTCAGTTTCCCCCACCTCGTTCACAAAACCCTGATAAAAAAAGCGTGGGAGATACCGAGCGAAGCTATCTAACCAGTAGAACATCATGCTTAGGTATTTATAATATTGAATATAAATTGTACATATGTATATATGATTTTTTGTAAAATAAAAAATAATCGTATCGGGCTAGTACTACGGGCCTAGGCTACAGCCCAAGCACCACACGACGCTCGTGCCGGGTTGGCCCAGTCAATATTAAATGGATCGTGCCTCGAGCCGGCTCGCCAGACACGGCCCATTTGGCCATCTATACCTCCGCACGATAATGATGGTCCTCGCCTCAGTTGCCACCACCTCATTCACCATCCTGCTTCTTTTCTCTCTCCCCTCAAGCCTCCACCTCCGCACCACCCCATTCTCGGTAGAGGGCGCAGGAGCAGGCACCTCCTCCCCATAATCATCTGACACCAGCCCCGACACCGACTCGCGCAGTGGCTATTGCATGTCCACGACGACGTTTCACATCATGCGCGCACCATCGTTTTCGCCATCGTCGGACGTCCCGTTCGTCTTCCTGGCCTTCGTCCTGTTCTTCCTCCCCAACCTGCTGCCCCCGCCCACAGTCGCAGCCGCGAGCCGACCGACACTCGTCAACGTGGGTACGGGGCGAGTCAGTCATGCTCCCGGCCTTTCTCTGTGCGTGCCGTCAAGGAGGACATGGTGGCGCCTGCCACGCTTAGTTTATCTTGGCGATGATGAGTCCAGATCTGAGATATTGGACAATCAAGGCCCGTAGCGTGGCAGTAGTCGGCATATGCTATGGAGTTGGTGGTGGTGTTGTGTTGCTTCGGTGGGTCCAGGGTTGGGAAGACACTCGCATTCTCTCGCCCTTCTCGGACTGACGCCTGGTGCAGGTGCCTCTCGGTTTGGAGCTGCTTCGGCTGGGCTTCTTTCCCCGCTTGCGTGCTCTCTCCTTATATGTATTTAGCGGTATACTACCTATGTCGCCTCCAGATGTCCAGGTCTTCGTCGTGTCCTTCTTCGGCAACGAACATGTATGCCCGTCTCTTCCCTTCCCCACCTGCTCTACGAAACCTTGGAAGTGAGGAAGGCGAGGGATGGGGTCTCTGATTTGCTGCCTATGGTACTCGTGTGTTCATAAAAAAATATTATGCGAAGAGCGGAGACAATCAATAAAAAACCTTGAGATCTTTTTGGTGGATAGTTTATGTGGGTATTATTGTGAGTCGTCGCAATGCACGGACAACCGACTAGTTTATATTAAAAATTGTCAATTTCGGAAATATGTTTTTTCGCCCCCACCAAAATTAAGAAAAATTCGGGAATTTCCATCCGAAAATTGTGCTAGCGGAGCGGAGCCTCGGCCCGGCGCTCCCGGGCATGTGCCTCAACTGTGTCTAGGTTACAACGACCCTGTAATAACCCAACCACAATTGATCAACGCTGAGCTACAGTCGCCCGAAGCACCAAATCCTGGACCATTGCCTCTGCATTCTCTAGAGTCTAGACACCATGCTGCCCACCACATCCACCTCAACATGCCTCCATGTTCCACTAGATTTGTCGATTGTAATCATTCCATGATTGCAATGTTGTCTTATATAATTTTATTCCCAAATTAGGTATGTTGACGTTGAAAGGAAGGTCATAGAATGGTTTCTCACTTAACACCATGTCACAGATTCTACATCTAAAGCATTAAAGGTAGCACAATTTGGCATCATAGATAAATACAATACTTTATCCATTTCTAGGATACATGAGCAATGATATATATGATGGAACTTCAAATCCAAAAATCAAGGCTAAAAATGGGAAGGTTGATTTGTGAAATTCGTTAAAGAGAGGCATGCATGAGATCACGTGTTATTAAATCCAAAGAAACTGGTAGAACTTGGCCAGGAACCCATCGGGCCTAGAGCCTTCTTATGCTCCATCAGAAGTACTAGAATAGAAAGCGCCCTATCGGGCGCTCAGCTGGGCTAAAGTGCAATCGACACTAGATTTTGGTGGATCATTCTCCTTCAGGCATATACAAAGTACACCAGATATGTTAGTTTGTTAGAGTGCTTGAGGTTGATAATGAATCGCTGCCTATTTGAAGGATTTGATACATTTCCACTCTGCTCTACATAGATGGCTACTCAATGATTGATCATCTAATGGTAGAATCACTTCACCTTGACCTTATTCATCACTAGACGCATATCCATAGAAGTAGTAATATCAGATGATGTGGCAATGGGATTGACAGGTTCTGCATGGTCTTCCGTAATGAAGGAGCATCCATGTATAAAATCATGTTCCTTCTCTCATGCCCATGAATTTAAAATAAATTTGTACATAGACTTCATAAAGGTGTGAAATATTCAAATTCCAAACCAAATACAATAGTATTCCACCTAAATGAAAGTGGATCCAATCAGGGACGAAGATAAACCATATATTACTATTATGTATGGAAAGTGAATATGAGTAGTTCTTTAAGCTCATAGACCACAAATCATAGTAATCACTTCCTTAATTATGACAGAATCCTTTCTATACAAAGCACTGCCTGACAGAACTCTCATAAATTCAGACAAAAACTTATTTAGGAATTTTGCTATCTGTGCACCTTCAATTCAGACATGTGGCTGCACGCCTGCACCTACGATTTTGCTGAGAAAGTGAGAATAGCCAGGCCCCCTGATGATGAAGCACAACAGATCAACAAGCACAGGTGGAAGATGATGATCGAGTTTATCCTTATCATCTTTCACAATTCTTTATTCCACTGAATACAGCGTTCAACAACTCCCCTTCATAAATTTGATATGTCAAAATGATGATGGAATAACATGGTGATGCAGATGATTGGAGCGAACTTGCTCACATAGTCATACTGATGTACATCTAGTTTTTTACTATTAACTATTTAAAAAATATTTCAAAAATAATACATGACAAATTTTTTCCTAAAACAAATTCGTTCGGACACGTCAATTTTTCTTGAGTGATCAAACCACGCAGACTCATTAGCTATTGTAACCTGCCTGGATAGACAACATGAACACACTAACCCATCTCATTCGAGCCATCTCACCACACAAGAAGAAAGGGAAAAGAAGCCAATGTAGAAGTATACCCTAACAAAGTTGGCAGTTCGTCTTAACACCGAGAAGCCTACAACTATATCTTAATACGAAATCCGTCTCTAACCAAAGAAAACCAGCTAAGCCATGAGCATTCAAAACTGTCAATAGTAATAGGCTCGCTGCATGGGATGGAGCCTTATATTACTGCTTATGTTAGCTCCAGTAAAGCAGATGAAACAGTCAGACATCAAATCTTTTAGAACCAAGTTACACAAAACCGAACCTAATGTATTTGCCATAAAGTAAGCTAATGTATTTTTAACATTTAGTTTATCAGTCTCAACCTTTTCGGACATCCCACAAGATACATGGTAACTCAATTTTTGCCAACATTTTCAGACCATCCTCGGAAAGGAGATTGTTTAGAATACATTTCCTATAGTTTTATTTAGTTCGTTAGACATAAATTATTCTAGAAGGCTATAAGGTTGTTCAACACCGCACAATTATAGCCTGGTAAAATCACCAACTGCTTTATTGAAGCAAAGAAATTTCAAGTAGACCGCAATGTTGATAGAAATCACACAATGGCACTTGCTTTGAGGCTGAAATCAAATTATATAACCCCAGTTTGGTCTACCTAGAATTTTACATATGAAGGGTTCTGGGGAAAATTCATGCATTCAAAACTGTCACTAACTCTCAAAGACGCAGAACCCGATAGCATTACCAAATATTCTAACACAGACTTGATGCCTAGTAACAGAGAAATTTCCTTTAAATTCAGTCATGTTTATGTGGCAAATAAAACATTTTACCTCAAAAGAAATGTAACCACTTGCATTACCAAAAACATCCCTTAACAAGTGATTTGGCAGGTTTACTCAAATGAATACAATGAAAACAGAATGCTTAGATCGGAAACTTGCAATGTAAATAATTAGCAGTACAATGATTCTGAAAGGATGAAGGATAAAACATGAATGTCCTAATAGGCATATGAACAAATAGTCTAGTAGCAGGTTGTAATGTCATCTATGCATATACCTCATCTGTCTCTGAGTCAGCCTAAAAGAACATAAATAACACAGACAATGAAACGGAAAAGTAAGGTTACTCAGCTTAAGCAAAAAATGTTCCGAGACTCCAAACTTACTTGTGTCATCACATTATGCAGTTGGCATAGTCAGTTTAGGATAGCTGGGGATCTGAGATTCCATTTCCTTGTATGTTGATGCTGCTACCTGCAACAAAACATTACAAAGAACTGGTTTAAAAATTTGTGAGTTTTGAATGGGGGATGGGGTAACTGGGGATCGAGCTTGACAACAGCCGAAACGGGAGAGGACATATGATTCACAGGTATGATGAGTTCATGCACAAACCTGCTCGCTATGGCCATGAGAGAAGTACACAACCTGAGTACCCACCGCGGGCAAAGAGACAAGCAGAGAGCGAGGAGGTGTTGGTGTAGCTGGGAGTGAGGGAGGGAGGGGAGCTCGGGGTGGTGCACGTCGATGTAGGTGTCGACCTCGAGCTCAGTGGGCAACCGTCCGTTGGGAAACAACTCTTGCTATTTTGTCACTCCCAGTGTGAGCTCTCTGCTATTATGTCACCCTATGACTATGACTTGTGGGACCATTTATGTCTATGATTTGTGGGCACGATGGTAAAATAGAGAAGCCCACAACTGAGAGTGACAAAATAGCAAATGGCCCACCAGGCTTGCATGGCGATCTCCCATGGGTGCGGTGGTCGCGTCGAAGAGCATGAAGGCGGCGCAGAGGGGGTTCGTGGTTGCGGAAGGGTCAGGGCTGTCCCACAAGGGTTGAGGAGTTGGGGAGTGGAACGGCGTAGGGACGACGATGGGGAAGAGCAGTGGCGAGTCCAGCGGGAGAGCGTAGAGCGGGTGGATGGCCTGTGGAGGAAGAGGACTACACGGGCACTCATCGTCAGCACATGAGAACCGCAGATTCTTAGCTTCTCTCTTTGCTTCTCTGGGCGTGAGCTATAGGGCGCCATAGGGAGCGGCGCGGCGGGCCACCTCTGTGTGGCCATAAAGCGGGTGACGGTGGGTAGCAAGGGAGGCAAGGAGGGAGGTGTGGGTCGCTGGCGGTGACGTGGGCCCACTCGAAAGTGGAGGGACGCTGGAGGGGGAGATCATGACTAGTGAGGGGAAAGGGCAAGCGGAGGAGAGAGGAGGAGAGGATCGAGCGGTTTTGGACTTGCGGAGAGGGTTCACGTGGCTTCATATAAGAAATATATGTACTATCTTCAGCTGGTGGAGCGAGCGAGTTTCTGTATAACCACGTGTCAGACAAGCAAAGGCTGCGAGGCCCGGAAGTGCGGAGAGAGCTCGAAAACGCTTGAGGTTTTAATATTCTAATATCCTTTTGTAAAAAACCACTATTAAGATGTCACTCTCAAATTGTGAACCATGTGCAACACCGTCTGTGAAAGACTGTTGCCGTAAAAAAGTTATTACTATTTAGTTCTACAAAGAGAGACCTCTATAGTAATTGGTAAAAAGTTGTTTAAGATTTTTATCACTCGTAATTGTTCCTTCATCTTGCTTGTAATGGAAAATCCTTGTTTTTCACAATTTTTCATTGACCACTAAGTGGGAATATATACTTAGCATTACAATCATGAGATAAAATTTTAGTTGAATCAGCTGATTGATATCATTTGATCTCCTCTTCTCACGGCACAAAAGCAAGTCTACCTTTATAAAAGTGTTTAAAGATCAATTTCTTTGTCCCTAAGAGACTAAAATCCTGCTTTCTTATCTAATAATTCAACTTTCTTATTCTCTTTGTTGTGTGGACTGGTATACAGAGATGAGTTGGCTTTATTGGGTGGACATCGAGGTTGCCGAGAGTTGAAAATAGAAACTGAAACTATGATTTTTTTATCACATACATTTGGGAGGAATTGGTGGTCTATATACAAGTTGTTTGCACTATGCAAGCATGAATGAATTATGCATGTTTTCTATGGTTCCTAGTCGAATTTCACATTAACAACATGTGGTGTTTGTCATTCTTGTGCACTAGCTTTAGGTGAAGTGGAAACATAGTGAATTTTCAACTGAAGCAAATGCTATCCTCACTATTTGAATTTTTTCTTCAAAAACAACTGCCTAAGTTCGAAAAGGTGTGTAGAATGGCAGTAAAAACATGTGCATGCGAGAGATCATGTAATATATGGCCATTTATGCCAACTGCACCTACGATTGCATAACCCATAAATCCTAATGATTATAAAAGAGATCCAGAGTGCCTCCATTTGGAAAGCTCTAGTTGGCAAGGAGGGCCGCCGAAGTGTCGATGAGAACTTGAGAAGCTAGATGACTACGGTCTCAAGAGGGGAGAGGGCAGACGTCATTTGTGTTAGACTGCTAGAGAAGTAGAGGTGATGTGTTGGTGTATCATGGGATTGGAAGGCAACAGGATTCCAGAATAAATGGTTTGACTTGAAGTGACTACATGCCTTGCTTACCATTCTAATTTGGAGCTTTTCATGGGATCAAAAGGCACTTTTACCATATGTTATGTGTGGCTTAAGAGCCCTCTCAAGATCATCATAGGGTATCTGTAGCTTATCTTTCCTACTTATTATTAACAATAGACCAAAAACAAGAAAACATTGTATTAACAAATTCTCTAGACAAATAAACAATGTTTTTGTACTCACCCTAATGTGTCTCAAAGAATTTGATTTTGACATGAGATGAGCCCTCATGGTATTTCTTGAGAGTCAACATAACCTCACAAGCCATATCGAGGTGAGACACCTTCTCAAACTTAGAAATCGAGAGACTACACAAAAGAGCATCTCGGTCCTTGCTATTAGACTCATGATGGTTAATCTGATCTTGATCGACTTGAACAACAAGCACCATGTAGGTAGCATACAAGCAAATCTCTCAAACCCATGTATTGATGCTCTAGAGGTACCCGTACATGCTTATCTTCTAGTACAAGTAGTTGGTCACATAAAAAACAGTGTTTTTTCACTACTGTGCTCCATGTTCCCTTCATAGATCAAGAACTAGTTAAGATTGGTTAATCCTTAAACTGCTCTGATACTAACTACAAATGAATTAGACAAGCATAGGGCGGTGAATGGTACCCAAACTTTATGTAGGAAACCATGACTTTCTCATAATTTCAAATCCAAGCCATAAAAACCAAAACTCACAAAAGTGATACCCTCAAGCCAACTAGTTGCTAGATATTTTTGGCGGTGTCTGAAGAACACAACGGGAAACTCACTACACAAAAAATCAAGCATTATCGGAAAACCTCCAAATTTTAAAAAGAGGGGTCTTAACTTGAATCATAGTGAAGCAAGAGCCTAATACAAAATGCTCCAAGCCAACTAGTGACTTGAGAACTAAGAGAACTTCTTTATCATAATTGAAAACCCATGAAAAAGAAGATTTCTTATTATTGGAGTGATAGAACATAAAAACACTCTAAAACACAAACTACAGCGGCAAAGGAAACCTGACCGAGGTAAAAAAAAGCCTTCCTAGCCAAGTTAATGTGGAGCCCCTCAAAGTGGGCATGGCTCGGATGTGGAGCCATCAGAGCTATGTTGCTGGTCCGGCTAGGTGCAGGTCGATTGGCCTATGCTACTCAAGACGACCTAGATAAGGTGAAGGGTTGGCCTGGTTGGCGATGGATATTGGCCTAGCTGGGTTCTGCGGCTGCACCTCAAGCACTTCCCCAAAAATCACAAATCCTCCAATTCAAAGCCAAAAGTAACAAGTTCGCACTGGAATTTCTCATCATACATGAACACCATGCACACATCTCAACCATGTGTTCGCACTAGAAAACTACATATAATATAATGCTTCTACTTTTACATTATTTATGGATACACTATATATAGTAATGAACATTTATCATGGTCATAGTTAATTTCATAGTAATGGCATGCTGTCTTTTTGCCATGGACTAAGATTACGTACAGTCCAAGGATAAACATAGTAAAGTTTCTAACTAAAAAATATAATCTCTAACCAAAAAGGGCCGGTACACAACAAAACTGTTTGCTCGCTACTACGGGTTATACAAAAAAAGGTTTCTGAGGCAACACAATATCAGCAAACATCTGCTGTGTCATAGATGAGAACCTTGCACAATTGCACGGGAAGATAAATCATCTTGATAAGGCATTTTAAAAAGGAACAGAGGAGTTTTCCATTGGCCATATAGACCGAACGCCGCCTGCGTGAGAAGTGAGAACAAAGTGGGGCTTAGTGCTAGCTATTGGAGGAGAACAATATATGTGTTTATGAATGCATTGTCTTTCATGAACGTTTATTGTTTCCACCATTATATTAGATCTGGATCAAGTAATGTTAAATGATATAATAGTATACTATATCTTTGTAATAAGCATGACATCCAGCTAAATTTTCAAACAAAAGCAGCAAATTATATACTCACCACTTAGAAGCTAACAATTTAAAACACATATGATGGCTACACTACCGGAATCTGGCTCTTTGCCAAGTGCCTAGCTCTTTGCCGAGAGCTATTTATCGAGCACTCGGCAAAATATACTTTGTCGAGTGCTACTGAGCACACACTTGACAAAATCTTCATCAGCATCATTTATCGTCGTGACGACGACTTTCTTTGCCGAGTGCCAGATGACACTCGGTAACAACAAAAAGTACTCGGCAAAGAAGACGCTGCTGATATACAGTTCGCCGAGACCTCTTTGTCGAGAGTCACACTCGATAAAGACTTTGTCGAGAGTTTTCTAGGGTTTGCCAAGTGCCTGAACCACTCAACAAAGCAACTATGTCCAGTAGTGCTAAAAAATGAAGATTACAAGCAGCACAACATCAATAAAACATGTGATGTCACTCATGTGAATATAGTACAACTGCACTTACATGTACAAACTCGTCATTATCTTAAAATGCACTTATCAGATTTTGGAGTGTTTTCACTCATGCACTTGTTTTTTGTCAGATTGAGTGCTTCATTGCGTTTATTAGTCATCACCGAGAATATCTAGCCCTTGTAGGCTCAAGACTATGTCATTTGCAAGTTTTTGGTGCTTCTGAGGATTGGGTGAACATATGGAAGCAAGCCAAGAGTTTTGTGTGTATTTTTTTTATTGGCTCTGATTCATCCATTTGGTTGCCTATTTCGATCCTTCGTAAAAAGAAAATCTAAAATATCGAATGATCTCCATTCTAGGCGTTAGGAATAGGTGCTTCGTAGAATCAGATGTCCATGCTACTTATATATTCATGTTATATTGTGATACACAAATTCCTGTGGAAAAACAATGTATGAATGTGCTTATGAATGCATGTCTGTTATGAACATTTATTATTGCCATTATTATATTAAATATATAGTACTGTTAAATGATATGATAGTGTACTATCTATCTTTGACATAAGCATGGCACCGGGCTAAGTTTTCAAACAAGAGGAACACACTAAACTATATACTCACTACTTAGAAGGTTACACTTTAAAACTCATATGATGTCTGTCACCCATGTAAATGCAGCATAACTGAACATACCGGCAAATACTTGTCATGATCTTAAAGGCATTCTATATATTAAAAGAGTCCAATCTACACCATTGCTTCAGTGCAATTGCTAGCAAGGCATCATTGTGGTGGTTGTCTTGTTGTACATTGTTTCTTCTCTATTAACAAATATCCGCCATTTTGAAAAGAAGGAAGTGTCTACCCACTAGCCAGGCGATATGACCTTGGCGCATAGAACAAAGAGTTTGTGAATCATGGGATTTAGAGGCATAAGGTGTATCATGGGATTGAGAGGCATAAGGAATCCTGAGCTTGCTGAAAAGCTCGTCCATGGTGAGAGTTTCGTAATTGGATGACTCGATGACCATCGAGACCTTCACTTCCCAAACCTTTCAATCTAGAGCATGTAATAACTTCAGCGCTCTCTCATGATTATCATAGGGAAGTTGTGTCTTGTTGGCACACATCTTGATGACAATCGAATAGAACCGAGAAAACATTGTATCAATGGTCTCTCCAGCCAGCTGCACAAAATTCTCGTACTCTCGTCGATACGTCACAAAGAGTCTGTTCTTTACAAGATCATTGCCCTCATGGAATCTCTTAAGGGTGGACTAGATCTCGTGAGTCGTAGCAAAGTGTCCAACTCGCTTAAACTCAGCCAGGGAGAGGCACGAGAACAATGCGTTTTGAGCTTTGTTATTCGAATCATAGAACTCCAACTGAGTGATCTGAGCACTCGCGACATCGAACGCAGTGTCAAGACAGATTTACCAGACGCTGTATCCAATACTCCAAAGATATGCCGACATGCAGATCTTTCAGTACAGGTAGTTTGTCCCATCGAAGAATAGTGGCTTGCCAACACCATGTTCCATGTGGCCTTCGTGGATTTCGAACCGATTAGGGGAATTTCTTAACTGTCTTCGATACCAATTGAAGGACCGGTGAGGCGACCAGAGGGGGTGAATGAGTCAATCAAATTTTTGCTGCCAAACAATGAAAATGACCACTTTATTTTAATTGGGATGAAGTAAGAGCTCAAACCAAAATCAAATCAGCAAATCAGTGATCTCATGATTACAAAATGTTCCTAAGACTCACACGAGACTAGCAAAACGAACGGATCGCAAATCGGACACCGAAAAGTCCGAATCAATCTAAAATTGTGTCGCTATCTAGTGCTGATTTCAGCAGCACGAAATACAATCTATCTTTTACATAAGCATGGCACCGGGATAAGTTTTCAAACCAAAGGAACACTAAACTATATACTCACTACTTAGAAGGTTACACGCTTTAAAACCCATACGCTTGCTATCTAATGGTTAGAGAAATAAAGATTAGAAGCAGCATAATGTCAGCAACGAACGCCCTGACTGTAACCCATGTACATAAATGCAGCATAACTGCACTCACCGGCAAATACTCGTCATGATCTTAAAGGCAGTCTATATTAAATGGGTCCAATCTATCGTTGCTTCGGTGCAATTGCTGACAAGGTATCATTGTGGTGGTGGCCTTCTTGTACATTGTTTCTTCTCTATTAATAGATACATGCCATTTTGAAAAGAAGGATGTGTGCACTTACTAGCCAGGCCATATGCCCTTGGTGCATAGGATACCAAGTTTGTGTATCATGGGATTGAGAGGCACCAGGAATCTTTGCTACACAACGCAGTAGGATTGAGGTGCAGCCATCAAACCAACGCCGCACAACTTTGGGACTTGTTTAGTAGGACTCATATCGTGGATTGAGTTCTTGGACTATATACGTATATACGGTTGTAGGTTTCAAGAATCTAGAACCTGACTTTGCCTACTCCTTCTGCATGGCGGTTCCATTTGGTTGAACTTGACTTCGCCTACTCCTAATTTGTTTAATGATGTTATTGAGCATCTCAAATTGAAAGAGATAGAGATGTTGGGTCGACAATTTACATGGACAAATAATTTAGACGCACCAACATTTGAGAAGTTAGATAGAGTTCTTATGAGCCTAGAATGGGAATTAAAATTCCCTAAATTTATAGTGGAGGCCCTCAACATATTTTGTTCGAACCATACACCGTTGTTACTTAATAGGAGGGTGGCTTCACAGTTTAGGAATCACTCGTCGTTTAAGTTTGAACTAGGATGGCTCATTAGAGATGGATTTCATGATATGATCTCTTCTATTTGGCAACAAGAAACGAGGGGTGACACTACCATGGGAAAATGGTAGAATCAAATTAGATCTCTCCATATATGACTACGGTCTTAAGAGGGGAGATTGAAGACATTATTTGTGCTAGATTTCTAAACAAGTAGATGCATTATGTTGAGTGTATCATGGGATTGGAAGGCATCAAAATTCTAGAATAAATGGCTTGCCCTGAAGTGACTGCATGTCTTACTTCCCATTCTAATGTGAAGTGTATCATAGAAGAAGACACATCACAAAGGTAAACTATGCCACTAAGATCAGGGCGGTATTTGCTAGATAATTGTGTGTTCGATCACTACTGGCTATGTTGTACAAAGTTCATATTGCTAGCAATTCTTTTGTTTTCTCCATTGTAAAAGTAATAGTTGTGGCAGATTCCCTAGCAGAATAACAATATATCAGGGTTTATTTCGTTACACCTAGCAACCCATGAATAGATTGTAACACCCCTGTTGTTACTGGCACTAAAACTTGAGCATGACATCATGTGCATTGACATTTCATATTGCTTGTCACACCTAGAATGCATTCACTAGGTAAAAATATCAAAGAAGTTGTGATGAGGTGACTTGATGTGTGATTAACCCTAGGGTAGAGTACTTAACCCTGAATTAGGGCTTATGGGTGAAAGTGAAGCTTAAATGAGTAAAAAGCTCATAAGACATGAGAAATGTTCATAAGGTATCATATTTGATGGACTTTAGTGGCACAAAAACCCTAAATTTCCCAAAACTCAAAAAGAAACCCTAGAAAACCCTAATTGAAACCTTAGGGGATTAGATATAAATTCTAGGCACTTTTGGACTAAAGAGCAAATATCAATGTGATAAAACATCATAAACCCAATAACTTTCGCATTGGAGAATTTTCAAGTAATGTGGAGGAATTTGGACTTCTTTGCAAAAAGTGCCCCATGAGCTTTATAAGGTTAAGTCTGAATTTCAGTACAATAAGGTCAACTTTGGAGCTCTATATCTCTAAATCTACAAGGATTTTCCCTAAGTCAACACATCAAATTTATAGAGCTATGATAAGAGTACAATTTTGCTTAAGTGAGTAAGCCTTGGTGACATACAAAATTTGGAGTAAAATGGACCTAAAGTCTGGCTGTCAGTCAGTCTTGAGACTGAATCTGGGCTACCAGTGAGTTCTGAGAAACTTTGAAGTTGATTTAAGCCCAATCAAGTGAGTAAATGACCCAAGTTTCTATAGTAGAATTATATCTGGTATATTCGAGATTAACTTTGTTAAAGACATATTAGGGAGTTGCCACACAAAAAATTATGAAAAACACCTCTGAAGTTGCTCTGCCAGGTGCTCTGATGAGGATTCTGATGGTACAGTGAACTGAATAAGATCTCAGGTGCAGTGCACCTCGCCGCCGGCAACCCCGCGCTCGGATTCGCGTCGGCGCTGCGATTCGCGCCCAGTAGCACACGGATAACTTCGCGGGGTGAAAAGATCTCACCGTGGATGAACTTAGGGGCACTGTTGCGCTCTGTCGCTCATCCACTTGCGCCGGCGACCATCATGTACACCATTCACCGCGATTGCACCACGCCTTAGGACATCTTACCACGTCGTCGCGAGTCGTAGTGACTGCCTAGTGACCGCCATAGCTCATTACCCAGTTACCGCCATAGTAGATCGCCACGATGACTCACCCCTCTTTCTCGACCGCCAGCACGATTTCATCAAATTGGACGCCACCACCGTAGAACTCTATAAATTGCTTCCCCCGTGAGTTCAGCTAGGTATTTACGCATCCAACGCACCAGCCCTTGCCTCAGATCATCCACCAGAGCCCCTCAATTTCTCATTTCCCCCAAATCGGTCAGAACGCCGCCGTGAGAGAGCTCGCTGTGACCAGACGTCTACAGGTCCGTTATGGATGCTTATCGGTCCAGCCAATTGAACTAGACCACGTTAGATTGCTGGGAACACCTCGGGTTGTCCTCAATTTGCGCCATCACCATGGACAGAGAGATTTTGAGCTAGAACTTCGCAATTGGTAGAGGAATTAGGGTCGACCGAGGTGGAATTCGATGTTGACCAAGTAAGAAGCCTAGAAGTTGCGTTTTTCGGCCGGTACAAGCTCCGCTGTCCATGGTCGGGGACCTAACCTTGCGAAGAAACAAAAAGGGAGGGGCCTCGGTGTAAGTGTCAGAGACACATGTAAATAGTGCGCAGGATTCTTAATTAGTTATTCAAACAGTCAGGGTCCTCTATGCAAAACAGACACCGCGGGTGCGCGGGGCGCGTTTCCCTATTCATGGGCCGATTTGGGCTGGTTTGAGCTTGTTACTATTCATTCTTTCTCTTTTTATTTTTTTGCCTGGCTTAGAGAAATTGTAGAGAATTATAGAAAAATGATAAAAATATGGGACCAATTTTTACTAAACTCCTAAATTTCTCTAATATTTAATAAAAATAGTTCCAAGGTTTTTAGCCCCAACCATGAATTATTTAGTGTTTAAAAGGGCTTAAACCTAGACTTTTGGGATTTTAGAAATTACTAAATAATTCCAAAAAAATCATAAAACTTTTTGGGTAAACTTAATTTGATAATTAGAACCCATGGGTGAAGTTTGATATGTTTTGGACATTGTTTGATCCCCAAAGCCCAAAACCCTAGCTTTATAAGTAATAATTGCCTTATCCCAGTAGAATAATGACTCAGAAAGCTCTAGTATCCCTGGTGTACCATGAAGGAAAGTTGTATTCAAGATACAACATGATGTATCTCTAATATAATTGCATAGTCATAGCATCACATGAGCATTCATGTTTATATATGGTTATGTATAGAAAACGAAGAAGAAGTAAGTGTTGAAGAAGAAGAGACTGCACCACCAACTGAAGCTCCACCTGCCGGGAACTATTTTTATTTTGATACTGTGGAACAGATCCCGACTCTCCTACAACACAAGGCAAGCCCCGGTGCATTTGCCACCTCCTTGCTGTTTTAAACTTTTACCACTTGAATGACGCATTAGGTGATAGGAGTTGGTTGCTAAACCAATTGCTGCATTTCCTTCCTTGGAACTATTTACCATTCCTTGATTACCTGTTTTATTAAAAGGTTTTCTGATGCTTAGTCTTGCTTTAGAAAACAAAAATGTTTTGTTTTTAACAAAAGATGATGCTTCAGATGAAATTGGATGTTTTCGAAAATAAAACTTGATGGTGGATCCATCATGGCCGTGATGAGTTCAACATCGGACAAGATGTACCTCTGTCAGGTACCAAATTTTGGGATTTGAAATGATAAAGCTGAGACCGGACGGGTGACTTGCACGAGAAGAGAGTCTCGGTGTAGTGTCTCCGTCTGAGTCGATTAAGGACCGTGACGATGTAGGCTTGCTGATCGAAGACCTTTAACTGGTCACATGCCTCGTCATGGGTAAGCTTTGCCTCGAGCAGACTAATACGAGAAAGGCCAACACGCAATGGGAGTGGAGAGATGGCGAGAGTAGCGTGTACCCTCCATGGCAAGAGGCTGGACGGTGGTGTATCTGTGCTCTCTGAAAGTCGCCTAGACGGGGGGTGAATAGGGCGAATCTGAAATTTATAAACTTAATCACAACTACAAGCCGGGTTAGCGTTAGAAATATAAAACGAGTCCGAGAGAGGGCGCAAAACAAATCGCAAGCGAATGGGAAGTGTGACACAAGGATTTGTTTTACCGAGGTTCGGTTCTCTCAAACCTACTCCCCATTGAGGTGGTCACGAAGACCAGGTCTCTTTCAACCCTTTCCCTCTCTCAAACGGTCCCTCGGACCGAGTGAGCTTCTTCTTCTCAATCAAACGGGAACAAACTTCCTCGCAAGGATCACCACACAATTGGTGTCTCTTGCCTCGGTTACAATTGAGTTGTTCGCAAGAAAGAACGAAAGAAAGAAGAAATCCAAGCGCAAGAGCTCAAAAGAACACAAGCAAATCTCTCTCACTAATCACTAAAGCTTTGTGTGGAATTGGGAGAGGATTTGATCACTTGGGTGTGTCTAGAATTGAATGCTAGAGCTCTTGTATGTAGTTGGAAGATGGAAAACTTGGATGATTTGTATGTGGGGGTGGTTGGGGTATTTATAGCCCCAACCACCAAACTAGCCGTTTGGTGGAGGCAGCTGTCGCATGGCGCACCAGACAGTCCGGTGCGCCACCGGACAGTGTCCGGTGCGCCAGCTACGTCAGCAGGCCGTTGGGTTCCGACCGTTGGAGCTCTATCTTGTGGGCCCGCCTGGCTATCCGGTGGCGCACCGACAAGTCCTGTAGACTGTCCGGTGTGCCAACCGCGCGTGCTCTGTCTTCTGCGCGCGCAGGCGCGCATTTAATGCGTTGCAGTCGACCGTTGCGCGCGAAGTAGTCGTTGCTCCGCTGGCTCACCGGACAGTCCGGTGTGCACCAGACATGTCTGGTGAATTATAGCGGAGCGGATTCCCGAAGCTGGCGAGTTCAGAGTTGCTCTCCCCTGGGGCACCGGACAGTCCGGTGAATTATAGCGAAGCGCCTCTGAGAATTCCCGAAGGTGAAGAGTTCAGCTTGGAGTCCCCTGGTGCACCGGACACTGTTCGGTGGCACACCGGACAGTCCGGTGCGCCAGACCAGGGCAGCCTTCGGTTATCTCTTGCTCTCTTTGTTGAACCATTTTCTTGGTCTTTTTATTGGCTTAGTGTGAACCTTTGGCACCTGTATAATTTATAGACTAGAGCAAACTAGTTAGTACAATTATTTGTGTTGGGCAATTCAACCACCAAAATCAATTAGGATATAGGTGTAAGCCTAATTCCCTTTCAATCTCCCCCTTTTTGGTGATTGATGCCAACACAAACCAAATCAAGTATAGAAGTGCATAATTGAACTAGTTTGCATAATTGTAAGTGCAAAGGTTACTTGGAATTGTGCCAATATAAATACTTATAAGATACGCATGGATTGTTTCTTCATTTTTAACATTTTGGACCACGCTTGCACCACATGTTTTGTTTTTGCAAATTCTTTTGTAAATCCTTTTCAAAGTCGTTTTGTAAATAGTCAAAGGTAAATGAATAAGACTTTGCGAAGCATTTTCAAGATTTGAAATTTTCTCCCCCTGTTTCAAATGCTTTTCCTTTGACTAAACAAAACTCCCCCTCAATGAAATCTCCTCTTAGTGTTCAAGAGGGTTTTAAGATATCAAATTTGAAAATACTAAGATATCAAATTTGAAAATACTACTTTCTCCCCCTTTTGAACACAATAAGATATTAATTTGAAAATCATGAGTTTTTAAAATTAGGTGGTGGTGCGGTCCTTTTGCTTTGGGCTAATACTTTCTCTCCCTTTGGCATGAATCGCCAAAAACGGATACTTGAGTGAAATGTAAGCCCTTGTAAAACTACTTTCTCCCCTTTGGCAAATAAAAACATGAGTGAAGATTATACCAAAGACGGAGAGTTGCTCGGAGCGACGGCGAAGAGTGAGTTACGGAGTGGAAGCCTTTGTCTTCGCCGAAGACTCCAATTCCCTTTCAATATACACCTATGACTTGGTTTGAAATATACTTGAAAACACATTATTCATGACATATAAAAGAGACATGATCAAAGGTATGCTTATGAGCTATATGTGCAAGACATCAAAAGAAATTCCTAGAATCAAGAATATTTAGCTCATGCCTAAGTTTGTTAAAAGTTTGTTCATCAAGAGGCTTGGTAAAGATATCGGCTAATTGTTCCTTAGTGTTAATATATGCAATCTCGATTTCTCCCTTTTGTTGGTGATCCCTTAAGAAGTGATACCGAATGGCTATGTGTTTAGTGCGGCTATGTTCAACGGGATTATCCGCCATGCGGATTGCACTCTCATTATCACATAGAAGAGGAACTTTGGTTAATTTGTAACCGTAGTCCCTAAGGGTTTGCCTCATCCAAAGTAATTGCGCGCAACAATGACCTACGGCAATATACTCGGCTTCGGCGGTAGAAAGAGCCACAGAATTTTGCTTCTTTGAAGCCCATGACACCAAGGATCTTCCCAAGAACTGGCAAGTCTCTGATGTGCTCTTTCTATTAATCTTACACCCCGCCCAATCGGCATCCGAATAACCAATTAAATCAAAAGTGGATCCCCTAGGATACCAAAGCCCAAACTTAGGAGTATAAACTAAATATCTCAAGATTTGTTTTACGGACGTAAGGTGAGCTTCCTTAGGGTCGGCTTGGAATCTTGCACACATGCATACGGAAAGCATAATATCCGGTCGAGATGCACATAAATATAGTAAAGAGCCTATCATCGACCGGTATACCTTTTGATCGACGGATTTACCTTCTGTGTCGAGGTCGAGATGACCATTTGTTCCCGTGGGTGTCTTGATGGGCTTGGCATCCTTCATCCCAAACTTGCTTAGAATGTCTTGAATATACTTCGTTTGGCTAATGAAGGTGCCCTCTTGGAGTTGCTTTACTTGAAATCCCAAGAAATACTTCAACTCCCCCATCATCGACATCTCGAATTTTTGTGTCATGATCCTACTAAACTCTTCACATGTAGATTCGTTAGTAGACCCAAATATAATATCATCAACATAAATTTGGCATACAAACAAATCATTTTCAAGTGTTTTGGTAAAGAGTGTAGGATCGGCCTTTCCGACTTTGAATCCATTAGTGATAAGAAAATCTCTAAGGCATTCATACCATGCTCTTGGGGCTTGCTTGAGCCCATAAAGCGCCTTAGAGAGTTTATAAACATGGTTAGGGTACTCACTATCTTCAAAGCCGGGAGGTTGCTCAACATAGACCTCTTCCTTGATTGGTCCATTGAGGAAGGCACTCTTCACGTCCATTTGATAAAGCTTGAAGCCATGGTAAGTAGCATAGGCTAATAATATACGAATTGACTCAAGCCTAGCTACGGGTGCATAAGTTTCACCGAAATCCAAACCTTTGACTTGGGAGTATCCCTTGGCCACAAGTCGAGCTTTGTTCCTTGTCACCACACCATGCTCATCTTGCTTGTTGCGGAACACCCATTTGGTTCCTACAACATTTTGATTAGGACGTGGAACCAAATGCCATACCTCGTTCCTAGTGAAGTTGTTGAGCTCCTCTTGCATCGCCACCACCCAATCCGAATCTTGTAGTGCTTCCTCTATCCTGTGTGGCTCAATAGAGTAAACAAAAGAGTAATGTTGACAAAAATGAGCAACACGAGATCTAGTGGTTACCCCCTTATGAATGTCACCAAGGATGGTGTCGACGGGGTGATCTCGTTGGATTGCTTGGTGGACTCTTGGGTGTGGCGGCCTTGGTTCTTCATCCTCCTTGTCTTGATTATTTGCATCTCCCCCTTGATCATTGTCGTCATCTTGAGGTGGCTCATCTCTTTGATCTTCTTCTTCATCAACTTGAGCCTCATCCTCATTTTGAGTTGGTGGAGATGCTCGCGTGGAGGAGGATGGTTGATCTTGTGCATTTGGAGGCTCTTCGGATTCTTTAGGACACACATCCCCAATGGACATGTTCCTTAGCGCGATGCACGGAGCCTCTTCATCACCTATCTCATCAAGATCAACTTGCTCTACTTGAGAGCCATTAGTTTCATCAAACACAACGTCACAAGAAACTTCAACTTGTCCAGAGGACTTGTTAAAGACTCTATATGCCCTTGTGTTTGAATCATATCCTAGTAAAAAGCTTTCTACAGTCTTAGGAGCAAATTTAGATTTTCTACCTCTTTTAACAAGAATAAAGCATTTGCTACCAAAGACTATAAAATATGAAATATTGGGCTTTTTACCGGTTAGGAGTTCATATGATGACTTCTTGAGGATTCGATGTAGATATAATCGGTTGATGGCGTAGCAGGCGGTGTTGACCGCCTCGGCCCAAAACCGATCCGAAGTCTTGTACTCATCAAGCATGGTTCTTGCCATGTCCAATAGAGTTCTATTCTTCCTCTCCACTACACCATTTTGTTGTGGCGTGTAGGGAGAAGAGAACTCATGCTTGATGCCCTCTTCCTCAAGAAAGCCTTCGATTTGTGAGTTCTTGAACTCCGTCCTGTTGTCGCTTCTAATTTTCTTGATCCTTAAGCCGAACTCGTTTTGAGCCCGTCTCAAGAATCCCTTTAAGGTCTCTTGGGTATGAGATTTTTCCTGCAAAAAGAACACCCAAGTGAAGCGAGAATAATCATCCATAATAACTAGACAGTACTTACTCCCACCGATGCCTATGTAAGCTATCGGGCCGAATAGATCCATGTGTAGGAGCTCCAGTGGCCTGTCAGTCGTCATGATGTTCTTGTGTGGATGATGGGCACCAACTTGCTTCCCTGCTTGGCATGCGCTACAAATCCTGTCTTTCTCAAAATGAACATTTGTTAATCCTAAAATGTGCTCTCCCTTTAGAAGCTTATGAAGATTCTTCATCCCAACATGTGCTAGTCGGCGATGCCAGAGCCAGCCCATGTTAGTCTTAGCAATTAAGCAAGTGTCGAGTTCAGCTCTATCAAAATTTACTAAGTATAGCTGACCCTCTAACACTTCCTTAAATGCTATTGAATCATCACTTCTTCTAAAGACAGTGACACCTACATCAGTAAATAGACAGTTGTAGCCCATTTTGCATAATTGAGAAACGGAAAGCAAATTGTAATCTAAAGATTCTACAAGAAAAACATTGGAAATGGAATGGTCAGGTGAGATAGCAATTTTACCCAGTCCTTTGACCAAACCTTGATTTCCATCCCCGAATGTGATCGCTCTTTGGGGATCTTGGATTTTCTCGTAGGAGGAGAACATTCTCTTCTCCCCAGTCATGTGGTTTGTGCACCCGCTATCGATGATCCAACTTGAGCCCCCGGATGCATAAACCTACAAAACAAGTTTAGTTCTTGACTTTAGGTACCCAAATGGTTTTGGGTCCTTTGGCATTAGAAACAAGAATTTTGGGTACCCAAACACAAGTCTTGGAGCCCTTGTGCTTGCCCCCAACAAACTTGGCAACTACCTTGCCGGATTTGTTAGTTAAAACATAAGAAGCATCAAAAGTTTTAAATGAAAGACTATGTTCATTTGATGCACTAGGAGTTTTCTTCTTAGGCAACTTAGCACGGGTTGGTTGCCTAGAGCTAGATGTCTCACCCTTATACATAAAGGCATGGTTAGGACCAGAGTGAGACTTCCTAGAATGAATTCTCTTAATTTTGTCCTCGGGATAACCGGCAGGGTACAAAATGTAACCCTCGTTATCCTGAGGCATGGGAGCCTTGCCCTTAACAAAATTAGACAATCTTTTAGGAGGGGCATTAAGTTTGACATTGTCCCCCCTTTGGAAGCCAATGCCATCCTTGATGCCAGGGCGTCTCCCATTATAGAGCATACTACGAGCAAACTTAAATTTTTCATTTTCAAGTTCATGCTCGGCAATTTTAGCATCTAATTTAGCTATATGATCATTTTATTGTTTAATCATGGAAAGGTGATCATGTATAGCATTAACATCAACATCTCTACATCTAGTGCAAATGGTGACATGCTCAGTGGTAGATGTAGAGGGTTTGCAAGAATTAAGTTCAACAATCTTAGCACGCAATATATCATTTTTATCTCTAAGATCGGAAATTGTAACATTGCAAACATTTAGTTCTTTAGCCTTAACAAGCAATTTTTCATTTTCATCCCTAAGGCTAGCAAGAGTAACATTTAATTCTTCAATCTTAGAAAGTAAATCAACATTATCATCTCTAAGATTGGGAATTGAAACATTACAAGCATTTGAATCAACCTTAGCAATTAAACTAGCATTTTCATTTCTAAGGTTGTCAATAGTCTCATGGCAAGTGCTTAGCTCACTAGAGAGTTTTTCACATTTCTCTACTTCTAGAGAGTAAGCATTTTTAACCTTAACATGCTTCTTATTTTCTTTAATACGGAAGTCCTCTTGGGTGTCCAAGAGATCATCCTTCTCATGGATAGCACTAATCAATTCATTTAATTTTTCTTTTTGTTGCATGTTTAGGTTGGCAAAAAGAATACGCAAGTTATCCTCCTCATTGCTAGCATTATCCTCATCACTAGAGGTTTCATATTTAGTGGAGGATCTTGATTTTACCTTCTTCCTTTTGCCGTCCTTTGCCATGAGGCACTTGTGGCCGACGTTGGGGAAGAGAAGACCCTTGGTGATGGCGATGTTTGCGACGTCCTCGTCGGAGGAGGAGTCGGTGGAGCTCTCGTCGGAGTCCCACTCCCGGCAAACATGGGCATCGCCGCCCTTCTTCTTGTAGTACTTCTTCTTCTCCTTTCTTCTCCCCTTCTTGTCGTCGCCCCTGTCACTGTCACTAGAGATAGGACATTTTGCTATAAAGTGACCGGGCTTACCACACTTGTAGCAAACTTTCTTGGAGCGGGATTTGTAGTCCTTCCCCCTCCTTTGCTTGAGGATTTGGCGGAAGCTCTTGATGACGAGCGCCATCTGCTCATTGTCGAGCTTTGAGGCGTCGATTGGTTGACTACTTGATGTAGACTCCTCCTTCTTCTCCTCCGTCGCTTTGAATGCGACCGGTTGTGCTTCGGACGTGGAGGGGCTGTCAAGCTCGTTGATCTTCTTTGAGCCTTTGATCATGAACTCAAAGCTCACAAAATTCTCGATTACTTCCTCGGGAGTCATTAGAGTATATCTAGGATTGCCACGAATTAATTGGACTTGAGTAGGGTTAAGGAAAACAAGTGATCTTAGAATAACCTTAACCATTTCGTGGTCATCCCATTTTTTTGCTTCCGAGGTTGCGCACTTGATTCACCAGGGTTTTGAGCCGATTGTACATGTCTTGTGGCTCCTCCCCTTGGCGAAGACGGAAGCGACCGAGCTCCCCCTCGATCGTCTCCCGCTTGGTGATCTTGGTTAGCTCATCTCCCTCGTGCGCGGTCTTGAGCACGTCCCAAACTTCCTTGACTCTCTATAATCCTTGCACCTTGTTGTACTCCTCTCTACTTAGAGAGGCGAGGAGTATAGTTGTGGCTTGGGAGTTGAAGTGCTCGATTTGGGCCACTTCGTCCTCATCATAATCTTCATCCCCTACGGATGGTACCTGTACACCAAACTCAACGACATCCCATATACTTTTGTGGAGTGAGGTTAGATGAAATCGCATCAAATCACTCCACCTAGCATAATCTTCACCATCAAACGTTGGTGGTTTGCCTAATGGGACGGAAAGTAAAGGCGTATGTTTAGGAATGCAAGGATAGCGTAGGGGGATCTTACTAAACTTCTTGCGCTCATGGTGCTTAGAAGTGACGAACGGCGTGTCGGAGCCGGAGGTGGATGGTGATGAGGTGTCCGTCTCGTAGTAGACCACCTTCCTCATCTTCTTCTTCTTGTCACCGCTCCGACGCGACTTGTGTGAAGGGGATTCTTTTTCCTTCCCTTTTCCTTTGTTGTAGGACTCTCCCGATGGAGTCTTCCCGTGGCTTGTAGCGGGCTTCTCGCCGGTCACCATATCCTTCTTGGCGTGATCTCTCGACATCACTTCGAGCGGTTAAGCTCTAATGAAGCACCGGGCTCTGATACCAATTGAAAGTCGCCTAGAGGGGGGTGAATAGGGCAAATCTGAAATTTATAAACTTACTCACAACTACAAGCCGGGTTAGCGTTAGAAATATAAAACGAGTCCGAGAGAGGGCGCAAAACAAATCGCAAGCGAATGGGAAGTGTGACACAAGGATTTGTTTTACCGAGGTTCGGTTCTCTCAAACCTACTCCCCGTTGAGGTGGTCACGAAGACCGGGTCTCTTTCAACCCTTTCCCTCTCTCAAATGGTCCCTCAGACCGAGTGAGCTTCTTCTTCTCAATCAAACGGGAACAAACTTCCCCGCAAGGATCACCACACAATTGGTGTCTCTTGCCTCGGTTACAATTGAGTTGTTCGCAAGAAAGAACGAAAGAAAGAAGCAATCCAAGCGCAAGAGCTCGAAAGAACACAAGCAAATCTCTCTCACTAATCACTAAAGCTTTGTGTGGAATTGGGAGAGGATTTGATCACTTGGGTGTGTCTAGAATTGAATGCTAGAGCTCTTGTATGTAGTTGGAAGATGGAAAACTTGGATGATTTGTATGTGGGGGTGGTTGGGGTATTTATAGCCCCAACCACCAAACTAGCCGTTTGGTGGAGGCAGCTGTCGCATGGCGCACCGGACAGTCCGATGCGCCACCGGACAGTGTCCGGTGCGCCAGCCACGTCACCAGGCCGTTGGGTTCCGACCGTTGGAGCTGTGTCTTGTGGGCCCGCCTGGCTGTCCGGTGGCGCACCGAACAAGTCCTGTAGACTGTCCGGTGTGCCAACCACGCGTGCTCTGTCTTCTGCACGCGCAGGCGCGCATTTAATGCGTTACAGTCGACCGTTGCGTGCGAAGTAGTCGTTGCTCCGCTGGCTCACCGGACAGTACGGTGTGCACCGGACATGTCTGGTGAATTATGGCGGAGCGGATTCCCGAAGCTGGCAAGTTCAGAGTTGCTCTCCCCTGGGGCACCGGACAGTCCGGTGAATTATAGCGAAGCGCCTCTGAGAATTCCCGAAGGTGAAGAGTTCAGCTTGGAGTCCCCTGGTGCACCGGACACTGTCCGGTGGCACACCGGACAGTCCGGTGCGCCAGACCAGGGCAGCCTTCGGTTATCCCTTGCTCTCTTTGTTGAACCCTTTTCTTGGTCTTTTTATTGGCTTAGTGTGAACCTTTGGCACCTGTATAATTTATAGACTAGAGCAAACTAGTTAGTCCAATTATTTGTGTTGGGCAATTCGACCACCAAAATCAATTAGGAAATAGGTGTAAGCCTAATTCCCTTTCACTCTCGATTAGCGTGAATCCGGTCTGGTCTTAAGAAACCCGGTGGTGAGTTTACATATGTAAGGGTTAAGTGCTACATATGTTGTGTGATTGGAGATCCCTAGCTGGGTATTAATCGATTCGGATCACCGTTACTTCTCGGATATGAAGACTTGGTCGCTGCCCTACATGTAGCATTCTAGTGAACTGAAAGGGTGATAAAAGACGGCTAGTATAGGCCAAGTGCTTGAACTAGGGTAGAAAGAACTCTAGCTGCAGGTAATGACTTAACTTGATAATAAAACTGGATTTTTAAGGATCCACTGTTAGTAAGCATTTCTGCAAATAGAGTCTTTGTTTCTTAAATAGCCTTACCTTGACTCCCTCAAGCCGGCATATCCTTGAGAGTCTTTTCTTTTGTCGGGTAAGACTTGCGAAAGTACACTCCGTACTCAGGGTTTTTGAACCCATGTTGTTGTAGGTGAGGAAACAACAGACTTTTGTTGTTTTTGCTCAAAGGTGGTACCCAAGGGTGAGCCCCAGCAGTGAAGTCTGGCGCGAGAGGATGTTGGCCTTTCACTTTAAAAACAATAATCTTTTGTGCGGGAGGGTGTTTTGCCTCCCGGGTCTGTAATAATAATACTTTATGCACTCTTAAGTACCCTGGTATTGTAATAATAATAATACTCTCTCTATATATTGGATGAATGTACATTAAGTTATTATAATTTGCTTTCGCTTATTCTTTCCTCCGATGTGATGTAATATCTGCGTGACGGGTAAAGCACTCTTGGGCAAATTAAGGATGATATATTTACTGAACTTGTCGAGTGATTAAGTGCATCTATAGGGTTGTCCAAGGTCCGTAGGACAAGGACAACTGTATGTGGGCCTAATACCTTGGGAGGTTCCGTCACAACTGGTATTGGAGCGAAACCCATCTCCTCAGATATTACCTAGTACTTCAAAAGAATTTTTTAAACCCTTGTCTAGAAAGATTCTTTCATTCTTACCCTATCACTTTCTGGTTGTCTCTCACCTTGTAAAGTCAGGGTAACAGAGTGCAATATATAGGAAGTTGGAGATCAACGAAGGTTGATTCCATAGTTACTAGGTTATGCATGCATCATGTTTAAAGATTATACTAATAAATCTTCCCCTCTTATGGAGACATGGCGCATACAAGGAAAACTGCACGCAAATCTACTGGACCTCTTGGTGTGTCTCATCATCAGCTAGCCCCCAGACATGAAGGGAGTAGTAGCGGCAGCAATGACCCAATCGGAGACTTGGAGGCCAAGGTGGAACAACTTCAGACAGAGCTATGTCACCGGAATAGGATATGGGCGCAGGATAGCCAACATATAGCTGAATTGTCAGCTGACGTCAGCTGCTTGCAGTACGAGATATCTGAACGGGATTCGGCCATTGACTGGGCCATCAACTCGCGTTCGATCGCTTGGGACAGCGAAGCAAAAGCTCAAGCTCGTGTGGCAGATCTTAGTGCAGCCCTCGACAACCTGCAAGTGTACTGTAATACTTTACATGAGGAAGTACATGTACTGTATGCTCGACTGCACTCGGATGTGCCTTCCGACGCAGTTGCAATGGGAGCCGGACCCTCGGGGACAGCAGGTGAAGGACCTGATGAGGAGTTGGACCTTTTTAAGCCCCCTCCTTCCATGAACCTTGCCGACGAACGGTCTCCTGCAGCAGGAAACGAAGAAACCAAGGATGATGAAGACTAGAATAGTATAGTTTAAATATTATACTTATGTAAAATAAGTAATGAAGTCAAGTTGTACGCTGGAGTCTGTATAATTATTACGTTTTGATAATGTAATATGATGGTGTGTGCTGGCATGTTATATTTTTTCCAAATGTTTCTTTGCCTCAGATGCCATCACGGACTCACACACATGATGGTGCGAGGACTTCCCGTGGTCGGGAAGATACTCCCAACCCGCCACCAGTACCACCAACTTTGGCCGAGGCTATCGCTGCCTTGGTCAATGCCACCGCAGATAATACACGCTTCTTGCGTGAGATGGCGGGCAATCAGTTCCAACAACATGGAGGCAGAGCTCCTCCGCAAGGACCTCATGAAACTACATACCAGGAATTCTCTGAGACCCGACCCCCGCTCTTTATTAAAGCTGAAGAACCTTTAGAAGCGGATGAGTGGGTAAGAATCATGGAACAAAAGTTTGGATTGATTCACTGCACAGAGAAACAGAAGTCATTATTTGCTGCCCAACAACTAAGAAGGCCTACCAGTACTTGGTGGGCAAATTTTATAGCAGTTCAACCAGCTGGACATCAAATCACTTGGGAGGAATTCAAGCTAGCCTTCTGGGAGCATTATGTTTTAGAGGGAGTGCTCCATATGAAGCAAGAAGAGTTCATCCGGTTAAAGCAAGGGGGAGATACTATAATGTAGTATCTCAATAAGTTCAATCATTTGTCCTAGTATGCCATCAACCAAGTGAATACTGATCTGAAGAAAAAGAATTGTTTCATGAGGGGACTTAATAACAGGCTTCAACGGAAAATGGCAACATGTCTGGATCTTACCTACAGTAGGGCTATCAGTACAACACTAGCAGTGGAAGCCAAAAATGTCGGCCATGGAAAATCAAAGGGATTTGGGGTGAAAGGTCCAACCAAGGACATGAGAAGAGAACCAGGTTGGTGATCCAACCTTTTAAATAAGAATCGTTCTTCGCCTCGCCCACCTTCCTATCCCTTCAAGTAGCCTGTTTTCATTCGTCCCAATACTGCCCCCACTCCTACCAATCAGCCGAGTGCCCCTGGTACTCATTTCCCTGCTCTCCCTAGTTCTTCTACTGGTTGCTTCAACTGTGGAAAGTTTGGACACTTTATCAAGGACTACCCATACCCGAAGCAAAACAAAACCAATTTCCAACAGAACTCTGGGAACTCCAACCAAGGAAAGGGAAATACGGCTAATACTTCAACGAGCAAGAATTTCAAGAAAACAGGACAGATATACTATACCCAAGTGGCTACAACACCGGAAGGCGAGCCAGTAATGATGGGTACGTTCCTTGTTGCCAATTACCCAGCAGTTATTCTCTTTGATTCTGGTGCATCACACACCTTCATAAGCAAGAATTTTGTGGAAAAGCATTGCATTTCTTGCACTGAATCAAGGGAAGGATTTATTATCTATTCACCCGGGGGATGGATATTTGCTAAGGAAGTAGTCTTCCACATACCAGTAGTGTTGGCCAGACGGGAATTTCCTACCAACATGATTGTTTTGAAGGGCCAAGATATAGATGTAATTCTGGGCATGAACTAGTTAGCCCAGCATAAGGCCATCATCAACACAGACTTAAGGACCATCAGATTGAGTCATGGTCAGGAAGAGATTCAATTGTCCATCCCTGTAGCTGTCCTAGCCAAACCATTTGGGCAAGTTTATGAAGCTATAATACCAGAAATCCAGAACAATTCGGTGGTGTGTGAATTCCCGGATGTCTTTCCTGAAGAATTGCCTGGGCTGCCTCCTGAAAGGGATGTAGAGTTTGTGATTGAACTAAAGCCCGGTACGACTGCTATTTCTAGAAGGTCGTATCGAATGCCACCTAATGAATTGGCAGAACTCAAGACTCAACTCCAAGACTTGCTTGAGAAGGGGTTCATTAGGCCTAGTTCATCACCATGGGGATGTCCAGCAATTTTTGTTAAGAAGAAGGATCAAACACTTCGAATGTGCATGGACTACAGACCCCGTAATGAGGTCACTATCAAGAACAAGTACCCTCTTCCCCAGATCGATATTCTATTCGATCAACTTACTGGAGCTCGGGTATTCTCCAAGATTGACCTCAAGTCAGGTTATCATCAGATCCGTATTCGACCAGAAGATATACCCAAGACCGCATTCACTACGTGGTATGGATTATTTGAATATTTGGTCATGTTCTTCGGATTGACAAATGCTCCGGCCCACTTCACGTATTTGATGAACTCGGTGTTTATGCCCGAGTTAGATAAATTTGTGGTGGTCTTCATTGATGACATTCTTATCTATTCCAAGAATGAAGAGGAACATGCTAAGCACTTACGGATCGTGCTAACGCACTTAAGAGAGCATCAGTTATATGCTAAGTTCAGTAATTGCGCGTTTTGGTTGGAAGAAATCCAGTTTCTGGGACATGTATTATCTGCAAAAGGAATTGCGGTCGATCCCACTAAGGTTAAAGATATTCTAGAATGGAAACCGCCAACAACAGTGCATCAAGTTTGAAGCTTCCTTGGACTGGCCGGATATTACCGTAGGTTTATTCTGGATTTCTCTAAGATTGTTAAACCTATTACAGGTTTATTGAAGAATGATATCAAAATTTGACTGGTCCTCAAAATGTAATGAAGCCTTCGAGCAGCTGAAGGTGCCACCGCTCTGGTATTGGCTCAACCGGATATAGAAAAGCCTTTTGATGTGTATTGTGACGCATCAGGTAGTGGACTTGGATGTGTCCTAATGCAAGAGGGCCGAGTCATAGCTTATGCTTCACGATAATTACGCCGGCATGAGAAGCACTATTCAACTCATGATTTGGAATTAGTTGCAGTTGTTCATGCCCTTAAGATATGACATCATTATCTGCTGGGAAATACTTGCCATTTATATACAGATCATAAAAGTCTAAAATATATTTTTACCCAGTCAGAGCTGAACATGAGGCAAAGAAGATGGCTCGAGCTGATTAAAGATTATGATTTAGAAATCCATTATCACCCAGGGAAAGCCAATGTGGTGGCAGATGCACTGAGTCGCAAACCTTCGTGTCATTGTCTTATCGTAAAGACCTCTGACACCACCCTATGCCAAGAAATGGAAAAGTTAAACCTGGGAATGATACAACACGGAACTTTGACCCAATTAAAGCTTGAGTCAGTTCTTCTACAGAAAATTATTGATGCCTAAAGAAGTGACAAGGGTATGAAGCATATTCATGAGAAAATAGAAGCTGGCAAAGCTAATTGCTTCAAAAAAGATGACCAAGGAATATTATGGTTCAATGATCGCATAGTTGTGCCTAAAGATGCTGAAGTCCGTCAACAGATCATGGATGAAGCTCATCTTAGTCGATATTCCATTCATCTTGGGAGTACTAAGATGTATCAAGACTTAAAGCAACACTATTGGTGGACTAAAATGAAGATTGAGATTGCACACTATGTGGCAAGTTGTGACACATGTAGACGTGTCAAGGCAGTACACATGAAGACCGCTGGGCCACTGCAATCTTTGCCCATCCCAACATGGAAATGGGAGGACATTAACATGGACTTCATTGTGGGATTACCCAAAACAGCCAAGGGTTTTGACTCTGTATGGGTTATAATTGATCGACTTACGAAGATCGCCCACTTTCTTCCCGTCAAAGTAAAGTATACAGTGGCCACCTATGCAGAACTTTATATTGCTCGTATTCTCAGTTTGCACGGAGTCCCAAAAACAATAGTGTCAGACCGTGGACCACAATTTGTATCCAAATTTTGGGAAGAACTCCACAAATCTCTGGGTACTAAGTTGCTCCACAGTTCGGCATATCATCCTCAAACAAGTGGACAAACCAAGAGAGTGAATCAAATACTTGAATACATGTTGCGAGCATGTGTCCTGGAATTCCCACAGAAATGGGATGACCGTTTGCCACTGGTAGAGTTTTCTTATAATAACAGCTATCAAGAGAGCATCAAGATGGCACCATTTGAAGCACTGTATGGGCAACGGTGTCGGACGCCTTTAAATTGGTTACTGGAGAACGATGGTATTTCAGGCCTGACTTGGTCAAAGAAACAGAAGCAAAGGTTCAACAAATGAGACACCACTTGAAATTATGCATACAAACGGCGCCGACCCTTGTCCTTTCAAGTTAAAGATTATGTGTACCTAAAAGTATCACCAATGAAGGGTGTGAATCGTTTCGGGGTAAAAGGGAAGCTAGCACCCTGATACATTGGTTCGTTTCCCATTCTTGAACAATGTGGACCAGTGGCCTACCGACTTCAACTGCATTCACCAGGTAAAAATTTCAAAGAAATTGTGATGAGGTGACTTGATGTGCGATTAACCCTAGGGTAGAGTACTTAACCCTGAATTAGGGCTTATGGGTGAAAGTGAAGCTTAAATGAGTAAAAACCTCATGAGACATGAGAAATGTTCATAAGGTATCACATTTGATGGACTTTAGTGGCACAAAAACCCTAAATTTCCCAAAACTCAAAAAGAAACCCTAGAAAACCCTAATTGAAACCCTAGGGGGTTAGATATAAATTCTAGGCACTTTTGGACAAAAGAGCAAATATCAATGTGATAAAACATCACAAACCCAATAACTTTCACATTGGAGAATTTTCCAGTAATGTGGAGGAATTTGGACTTCTTTGCAAAAAGTGCCCCATGAGCTTTATAAGGTTAAGTCTGAATTTCAGTACAATAAGGTCAACTTTGGAGCTCTATATCTCTAAATCTACAAGGATTTTGCCCTAAGTCAACACATCAAATTTATAGAGCTATGATAAGAGTACAATTTTGCTTAAGTGACTAAGCCTTGGTGACATACAAAATTTGGAGTAAAATGGACCTAAAGTCTGGCTGTCAGTCAGTCTTTAGACTGAATCTGGGCTACTAGTGAGTTCTCAGAAACTTTGAAGTTGATATAAGCCCAATCGAGTGAGTAAATGACCCAAGTTTATATAGTAGAATTAGAGCTGGTATATTGGAGATTAACTTTGTTAAAGATGGATTAGGGAGTTGCCACACAAAAATTTATGAAAAACACCTCTGAAGTTGCTCTGTCAGGCGCTCTGATGAGGATTCTGATGGTACCTCATGGTGCAGTGCACCTCGTGGCCGGCAACCCCGCACTCGGATTCGCGTCGGCGCTGCGATTCGCGCCTAGTAGCACACGGATAACTTCGCGGGGTGAAAAGATCTTGCCGTGGATGAACTTGGGGGCACTGTTGCGCTCTGTCACTCATCCACTTGCGTCGACGATGTGGCCGAGCGGCCGTCACCGGGATGTACACCATTCACCGCGATTGCGCCATGCCTTAGGACATCTTACCACGTCGTCACAAGTCGTAGTGACTGCCCAGTGACCGCCATAGCTCATTACCCAGTGACCTCCATGGTAGATCGCCACGATGACTCACCCCTCTCTCTCGGCCACCAGCGTGATTTCTTCAAATTGGACGCCACCGCCGTAGAACTCTATAAATTGCTGCCCTCGTGAGTTCCGTTAGGTATTTACGCATCCAACGCACCAGCCCTTGCCTCGGATCATCCACCAGAGCGCCTCAATTTCTCATTTCCCCCAAATCGGTCAGAACGCCGCCATGAGAGAGCTCGCCGTGACCAGACGTCTACAGGTCCGTTCATACCCTCCTTGCCCTCGTTTCAGCACCCTTGTGTGCTATGGATGCTTATCGGTCCAGCTAATTGAACTAGACCACGTTAGATCGCAGGGAACACCTCGGGTTGTCCTCAATTTGCGCCATCACCATGGACAGAGAGATTTTGAGCT
Organism: Zea mays; assembly: GCF_902167145.1. Classification (NCBI taxonomy): domain Eukaryota; kingdom Viridiplantae; phylum Streptophyta; class Magnoliopsida; order Poales; family Poaceae; genus Zea; species Zea mays. The sequence goes on from NC_050105.1 coordinate 118,841,264, forward strand.
AGAACTTCGCAATTGGTAGAGGAATTAGGGTCGCCCTTGGTGAAATTCGATGTTGACCAAGTAAGAAGCCTAGTCGTTGTGTTTTCCAGCCGGTACAAGCTCGCTGGAGCCACTGCTCCGCCATCCATGGTCGGGGACCTAACCTTGCAAAGAAACAAAAAGGGTGGGGCCTCATTGTAAGTGTTAGAGACACATGTAAATAGTGCGCAGGATTCTTGATTAGTTATTCAAACAGTCAGGGTCCTCTGTGCAAAACGAACACTACAGGAGCGCGCGAGCGCGTTTCTCTGTTCATGGGCCGATTCGGGTTGGTTTGAGCCCGTTACTATTCATTCTTTTTCTTTTTCTACCAGGCTTAGAGAAATTGTAGACAATTCTAGAAAAATGATAAAAATATGAGACCAATTTTACTAGACTCCTAAATTTCTCTAATATTTAATAAAAATAGTTCCAAGGTTTTTAGCCCCAACCATGAATTATTTAGTGTTTAAAAGGGCTTAAACCTAGACTTTTGGAATTTTAGAAATTACTAAATAATTCCAAAAAAACATAAAACTTTTTGGGTAAACTTAATTTGATAATTAGAACCCATGGGTGAAGTTTGATATGTTTTGGACATTGTTTGATTCCCAAAGCCCAAAACCCTAGCTTTATAAGTAATAATTATCTTATCCGAGTAGAATAATGACTCAGAAAGTGAAAGGGAATTAGGCTTACACCTAGTTCCTAAATAATTTTGGTGGTTGAAATTGCCCAACACAAATAATTGGACTAACTAGTTTGCTCTAGTGTATAAGTTATACAGGTGTAAAAGGTACACACTTAGCCAATAAAAAGACCAAGTATTGGGTTCAACAAAAGAGCAAAGGGACAACCGAAGGCACCTCTGGTCTGGCGCACCGGACTGTCCGGTGTGCCACCGGACATGTCCGGTGCACCAGAGGACTCCAACTCAAACTCGCCACCTTCGGGAATTTCCAGAGGTGCTCCGCTATAATTCACCGGACTGTCCGGTGTACACCGGACAGTGTCTGGTGCTCCAAGGAAGAGCGACCTCAGGAACTCGCCAGCTTCGGGAAACTGCAACGGCTGCTCCGCTATAATTCACCAGACTGTCCGGTGTAACTGCGGGGCAACGGCTACTTCGCGCCAACGGTCACCTGCAACAGCAATTAATGCGCGCCAGAGCGCGCAGAAGTTAGGCACGCGCGTAGTGGTGCACCGGACACTCTACAGTACATGTCCGGTGCGCCACCGGACATCCAGGCGGGCCCAGAAGTCAGAGCTCCAACGGTCGGAACCCAACGGCTTTGGTGACGTGGCTGGCGCACCGGACATGTCCGGTGTACACTGGACTGTCCGATGCACCATGCGACAGACAGCCCCACCAAACAGCTAGTTTGGTGGTTGGGGCTATAAATACCCCCAACCACCCACCATTCATGGCATCCAAGTTTTCCACTTCTCAACCACTTATAAGAGCTAGGCATTCAATTCTAGACACACCAAAGAGATCAAATCCTCTCCAATTCCACTCAAGGCTTTAGTGATTAGCGAGAGAGATTTGTCGTGTTCTTTTGAGCTCTTGCGCTTGGATTGCTTCTTTTCTTTCTCACTTGCTCTTGTGATCAAAACTCAATTGTAACCAAGGCAAGAGGCACCAATTGTGTGGTGGCCCTTGCGGGGAAGCTTTGTTCCCGTTTGATTGAGAAGAAGAAGCTCACTCGGTCCGAGGGACCGTTTGAGAGAGGGTAAGGGTTGAAAGAGACCCGGCCTTTGTGGCCCTCCTCAACGGGGAGTAGGTTTGCGAGAACCGAACCTCGGTAAAACAAATCCGCGTGTCACACTCTTCATTTGCTTGCGATTTGTCTTGTGCCCTCTCTCTCGGACTCGTTATTATTTCTAACGCTAACCCGGCTTGTAGTTGTGATTAATTTTGTAAAGTTCAGTTTCACCCTATTCACCCCCCCCCCCCTCTAGGCGACTATCAATTGGTATCAGAACCCGGTGCTCCATTAGAGCCTAACCGCTCGAAGTGATGTCGGGAGATCACCCCAAGAAGGAGATGGAGACCGGCGAAAAGCCCACTACAAGCCACGGGAGCACTTCATCGGAAGAGTCCCGCACCAAGAGGAAGGAGAAGAAGAAGGACTCCTCCAAAGGGAAGGAGAAGAGATCTTCTTCACACCACAAGGAGAAGAAGGAGAAATCCTCTTCCCACAAGCCGCATCGGAGTGGGGACAAGAAAAAGAGGATGAGGAAGGTGGTCTACTACGAGACCGACTCTTCATCGGCATCCACCTCCGGCTCCGACGCGGCGTCCGTCACTTCTAAGCGCCAAGAGCGTAAAAAGTATAGTAAGATTCCCCTACGCTACCCTCGCATTTCTAAACATACACCTTTACTTTCCGTCCCATTAGGCAAACCACCAACTTTTGATGGTGAAGATTATGCTAGGTGGAGTGATTTAATGCGATTTCATCTAACCTCGCTCCACAAAAGTATATGGGATGTTGTTGAGTTTGGTGCACAGGTACCATCTGTAGGGGATGAAAACTATGATGAGGATGAAGTGGCCCAAATCGAGCACTTCAACTCCCAAGCCACAACCATACTCCTCGCCTCTCTAAGTAGAGAGGAATATAACAAGGTGCAAGGGTTGAAGAATGCGAAGGAGATTTGGGATCTACTCAAGACCGCGCACGAGGGTGATGAACTCACCAAGATCACCAAGCGGGAAACGATCGAGGGGGAGCTCGGTCGCTTCCGTCTTCGCCAAGGGGAGGAGCCACAAGATATGTACAACCGGCTCAAGACCTTGGTGAACCAAGTGCGCAACCTCGGGAGCATGAAATGGGATGACCACGAGGTGGTTAAGGTTATTCTTAGATCACTCATCTTCCTTAACCCCACTCAAGTTCAATTAATTCGTGGTAATCCTAGATACACACTAATGACTCCCGAGGAAGTTATCGGAAATTTTGTGAGCTTTGAATGTATGATCAAGGGCTCAAAGAAGATCAACGAGCTTGATGATCCCTCCACATCCGAAGCACAACCGGTGGCATTCAAAGCGACGGAGGAAAAGAAGGAGGAGTCTACACCAAGTAGACAACCAATCGACGCTTCAAAGCTCGACAATGAGGAGATGGCTTTAATCATCAAAAGCTTTCGCCAAATCCTCAAGCAACGGAAGGGGAAGGATTACAAATCCCGTTCCAAGAAGGTTTGCTACAAGTGTGGTAAGCCCGGTCACTTTATTGCTAAATGTCCATTATCAAGTGACAGTGACAGGGATAACGACAAGAAGGGCAAGAGGAGAGAAAAGAAGAGGTACCACAAGAAGAGGGGCGGCGATGCCCACGTGTGCCGCGAGTGGGACTCCGATGAGAGCTCTACCGACTCCTCCGACGACGAGGACGCCGCCAACATCGCCGTCACCAAGGGACTCCTCTTCCCCAACGTTGGCCACAAGTGCCTCATGGCAAAGGATGGCAAGAGGAAGAAGGTTAAATCCAAATCAACCACTAAATATGAATCTTCTAGTGATGATAATGCTAGTGAAGAGGAGGATAACTTGCGTACCCTTTTTGCCAATCTTAACATGGATCAAAAAGAAAAATTAAATGAATTAATTAGTGCTATTCATGAAAAGGATGACCTTTTGGATTCCCAAGAGGACTTCCTAATTAAGGAAAATAAGAAACATGTTAAGGTTAAAAATGCTTATGCTCTAGAAATAGAAAAATGTGAGAAATTATCTAGTGAGCTAAGCACATGCCATGACACTATTACCAACCTTAGAAATGAAAATGCCAAATTAATTGCTAAGGTTGATTCTCATGTTTGTAATGTTTCAACTTCCAATCCTAGAGATGATAATGTTGATTTACTTGCTAGGATTGATGAGTTGAATGTTTCTCTTGCTAGCCTTAGGATTGAAAATGAGAAATTGCTTGCTAAGGCTAAAGATTTTGATGTTTGCAATGTTACTATTTCTAACCTTAGAAGTGAAAATGATATATTACATGCTAAGGTTATAGAATTAAAATCTTGCAAACCCTCTACATCTATCGTTGAGCATGTATCTATTTGTACTAGATGTAGAGATGTTGATATTAATGCTATTCATGATCACATGTCTTTAATTAAACAACAAAATGATCATATAGCAAAATTAGATGCTAAAATTGCCGAGCATAACTTAGAGAATGAAAAATTTAAATTTGCTCGTAGTATGCTTTATAATGGGACACGCCCTGGCATCAAGGATGGCATTGGCTTCCAAAGGGGAGACAATGCCAAACTTAGTGCCCCTCCTAAAAGATTGTCTAATTTTGTTAAGGGCAAGGCTCCCATGCCTCAGGATAACGAGGGTTACATTTTGTACCCTGCCGGTTATCCCGAGAACAAAATTAGGAGAATTCACTCTAGGAAGTCTCACTCTGGCCCTAATCATGCTTTTATGTATAAGGGTGAGACATCTAGCTCTAGGCAACCAACCCGTGCTAAGTTGCCTAAGAAGAAAACTCCTAGTGCATCAAATGAACATAGTCTTTCATTTAAAACTTTTGATGCTTCTTATGTTTTAACTAACAAATCCGGCAAGGTAGTTGCCAAGTTTGTTGGGGGCAAGCACAAGGGCTCCAAGACTTGTGTTTGGGTACCCAAAATTCTTGTTTCTAATGCCAAAGGACCCAAAACCATTTGGGTACCTAAAGTCAAGAACTAAACTTGTTTTGTAGGTTTATGCATCCGGGGGCTCAAGTTGGATCATCGATAGCGGGTGCACAAACCACATGACTGGGGAGAAGAGAATGTTCTCCTCCTACGAGAAAAACCAGGATACCCAACGAGCTATCACATTCGGGGATGGAAATCAAGGTTTGGTCAAAGGCTTGGGTAAAATAGCTATATCCCCTGACCGTTCCATTTCCAATGTTTTTCTTGTTGATTCATTAGATTACAATTTGCTTTCAGTATCTCAATTATGCAAAATGGGCTACAACTGTCTCTTTACTGATGTAGGTGTCACTGTCTTTAGAAGAAGTGATGATTCAATAGCATTTAAGGGTGTGTTAGAGGGTCAGCTATACTTAGTAGATTTTGATAGAGCTGAACTCGACACATGCTTAATTGCTAAGACTAACATGGGTTGGCTCTGGCACCGCCGACTAGCCCATGTTGGGATGAAGAATCTTCATAAGCTTCTAAAGGGAGAACACATTGTAGGACTAACAAATGTTCATTTTGAGAAAGACAGGGTTTGTAGCGCATGCCAGGCAGGAAAGCAAGTTGGAGCCCATCATCCACACAAGAACATCATGACGACCAAAAGGCCACTTGAACTACTCCACATGGATCTATTCGGCCCGATTGCTTACATAAGCATCGGCGGGAGTAAGTATTGTCTTGTGATCGTGGATGATTATTCTCGCTTCACTTGGGTATTCTTTTTGCAGGAAAAATCTCAAACCCAAGAGACCTTAAAGGGATTCTTGAGACGGGCTCAAAATGAGTTCGGCTTAAGGATCAAGAAAATAAGAAGCGACAACGGGACGGAGTTCAAGAACTCTCAAATCGAAGGCTTCCTTGAGGAGGAGGGCATCAAGCATGAGTTCTCTTCTCCCTACACACCACAACAAAATGGTGTAGTGGAGAGGAAGAATTGAACTCTATTGGACATGGCAAGGACCATGCTTGATGAGTACAAGACTTCGGATCGGTTTTGGGCCGAGGCGGTCAACACCGCCTGCTACGCCATCAACCGGTTATATCTACACCGAATCCTCAAGAAGACATCTTATGAACTCCTAACCGGTAAAAAGCCCAATATTTCATATTTTAGAGTCTTTGGTAGCAAATGTTTTATTCTTGTTAAAAGAGGTAGAAAATCTAAATTTGCTCCTAAGACTGTAGAAGGATTTTTACTAGGATATGATTCAAACACAAGGGCATATAGAGTCTTTAACAAGTCCACTGGACAAGTTGAAGTTTCTTGTGACATTGTGTTTGATGAGACTAACGGCTCTCAAATAGAGCATGTTGATCTTGATGAGATAGGTAATGAAGAGGCTCCATGCATCGCGCTAAGGAACATGTCCATTGGGGATGTGTGTCCTAAGGAATCCGAAGAGCCTCCAAATGCACAAGATCAACCATCCTCCTCCATGCAAGCATCCCCACCAACTCAAAATGAGGATGAGGCTCAAGTTGATGAAGAAGAAGATCAATCAACTGAGCCACCTCAAGATGACGACAATGATCAAGGGGGAGATGCAAATAATCAAGACAAGGAGGATGAAGAACCAAGGCCGCCACACCCAAGAGTCCACCAAGCAATCCAACGAGATCACCCCGTCGACACCATCCTCGGCGACATTCATAAGGGGGTAACTACTAGATCTCGTGTTGCACATTTTTGTGAGCATTACTCTTTTGTTTCCTCTATTGAGCCACACAGGGTAGAGGAAGCACTCCAAGATTCGGAATGGGTGGTGGCAATGCAAGAGGAGCTCAACAACTTCACTAGGAATGAGGTATGGCACTTAGTTCCACGTCCTAATCAAAATGTTGTAGGAACCAAATGGGTCTTCCGCAACAAACAAAATGAGCATGGTGTGGTGACAAGGAACAAAGCTCGTCTTGTGGCCGAGGGATACTCCCAAGTCGAAGGTTTGGATTTCGGTGAAACCTATGCACCCGTAGCTAGGCTTGAGTCAATTCGTATATTATTGGCCTATGCTACTTACCATGGCTTTAAGCTCTATCAAATGGACGTGAAAAGTGCCTTCCTCAATGGACCAATCAAGGAAGAGGTCTATGTTGAGCAACCTCCCGGCTTTGAAGACAGTGAGTACCCTAACCATGTCTATAGGCTCTCTAAGGCGCTTTATGGGCTCAAGCAAGCCCCAAGAGCATGGTATGAATGCCTTAGGGATTTCCTTATTGCTAATGGCTTCAAAGTTGGCAAGGCCGATCCTACTTTATTCACTAAAACTCTTGACAGTGATTTGTTTGTATGCCAAATTTATGTTGATGATATTATATTTGGGTCTACTAACGAATCTACATGTGAAGAATTTAGTAGGATCATGACACAAAAGTTCGAGATGTCTATGATGGGGGAGTTGCAGTATTTTCTAGGATTCCAAGTCAAGCAACTCCAAGAAGGCACCTTCATTAGCCAAACGAAGTATACTCAAGACATTCTAACCAAGTTTGGAATGAAGGATGCTAAGCCCATCAAGACACCCATGGGAATCAATGGGCATCTCGACCTCGACACGGGAGGTAAATCCGTCGATCAAAAGGCATACCGATCGATGATAGGTTCATTACTCTATTTATGTGCATCTCGACCGGACATTATGCTTTCCGTTTGCATGTGTGCAAGATTCCAATCCGACCCTAAGGAATCTCACCTTACGGCCGTAAAACGAATCTTGAGATATTTGGCTTATACTCCTAAGTTTGGGCTTTGGTACCCTCGGGGATCCACATTTGCTTTGATTGGTTATTCGGATGCCGATTGGGCGGGGTGTAAAATCAATAGGAAGAGCACATCAGGGACTTGCCAGTTCTTGGGAAGATCCTTGGTGTCTTGGGCTTCAAAGAAGCAAAATTCGGTCGCTCTTTCTACCGCCGAAGCCGAGTATATTATCGCAGGCCATTTTTGCGCGCAATTGCTTTGGATGAGGCAAACCCTGCGGGACTACGGTTACAAATTAACCAAAGTCCCTTTGCTATGTGATAACGAGAGTGCAATCAAAATGGCCGACAATCCCATCGAGCATAGCCGCACTAAACACATAGCCATTCGGTATCATTTTCTTAGGGATCACCAACAAAAGGGGGATATCGAAATTGCATATATTAATACTAAAGATCAATTAGTCGATATTTTTACCAAGCCACTAGATGAACAAACTTTTACCAAACTTAGGCATGAGCTAAATATTCTTGATTCTAGGAACTTCTTTTGTTAATTTGCACACATAGCTCATTTATATACCTTTGATCATATCTCCTTCATATGCCATGACTAATGTGTTTTCAAGTCTATTTCAAACCAAGTCATAGGTATATTGAAAGGAAATTGGAGTCTTCGGCGAAGACAAAGGCTTCCACTCCGTAACTCATCATTCGCCGTCTCTCCGCGCCACTCTCCATCTTTGGGGGAGAGAGCAAAAGGACTCCGTATAATCTTCACTTATTTATTTATGACCAAAGGGAGAGAGAGTATTTAAAGGGCTCTAATGATTCCGTTTTTGGCGATTCATGCCAAAGGGGGAGAAAGTATGAGCCCAAAGCAAAAGGACCGCACCACCACCAATTTCAAAAACTTAGTTTTTCAAAGAGTATTTTCAATTGGTACCTTATTGTGTTCAAAAGGGGGAGAAAGTAGTATTTCAAAAATGATATATCAAAACCCTCTTGAACACTAAGAGGAGGTTCTCATTTAGGGGGAATTTTGTTTAGTCAAAGGAAAAGCATTTGAAACAGGGGGAGAAAATTTCAAATCTTGAAAATACTTTGCAAAATCTTATTCATTTACCTTTGACTATTTGCAAAAGAACTTTGAAAAGGATTTACAAAAGAGTTTGCAAAAACAAAACGTGTGGTGCAAACGTGGTCCAAAATGTTAAAAACAAAGAAACAATCCATGCATATCTTGTAAGAATTTATATTGGTTCAATTCCAAGCAACCTTTGCACTTACATTATGCAAACTAGTTCAATTATGCACTTTTATATTTGCTTTGATTTGTGTTGGCATCAATCACCAAAAAGGGGGAGATTGAAAGGGAATTAGGCTTACACCTAGTTCCTAAATAATTTTGGTGGTTGAAATTGCCCAACACAAATAATTGGACTAACTAGTTTGCTCTAGTGTATAAGTTATACATGTGTAAAAGGTTCACACTTAGCCAATAAAAAGACCAAGTATTGGGTTCAACAAAAGAGCAAAGGGACAACCGAAGGCACCTCTGGTCTGGCGCATCGGACTGTCCGGTGTGCCACCAGACATGTCCGGTGCACCAGAGGACTCCAACTCAAACTCGCCACCTTCGGGAATTTCCAGAGGTGCTCCGCTATAATTCACCGGACTGTCCGGTGTACACCGGACAGTGTCCGGTGCTCCAAGGAAGAGCGACCTCAGGAACTCGCCAGCTTCGGGAAACTGCAACGGTTGCTCCGCTATAATTCACCGGACATGTCCGGTGTACACCGGACTGTCCGGTGTAACTGCGGGGCAACGGCTACTTCGCGCCAACGGTCACCTGCAACAGCAATTAATGCGCGCCAAAGCGCGCAGAAGTCAGGCACGCGCGTAGTGGCGCACCGGACACTCTACAGTACATGTCCGGTGCGCCACCGGACATCCAGGCGGGCCCAGAAGTCAGAGCTCCAACGGTCGGAACCCAACGGCTTTGGTGACGTGGCTGGCGCACCGGACTGTCCGATGCACCATGCGACAGACAGCCCCACCAAACAGCTAGTTTGGTGGTTGGGGCTATAAATACCCCCAACCACCCACCATTCATGGCATCCAAGTTTTCCACTTCTCAACCACTTACAAGAGCTAGGCATTCAATTCTAGACACACCAAAGAGATCAAATCCTCTCCAATTCCACTCAAGGCTTTAGTGATTAGCGAGAGAGATTTGCCGTGTTCTTTTGAGCTCTTGCGCTTGGATTGCTTCTTTTCTTTCTCACTTGCTCTTGTGATCAAAACTCAATTGTAACCAAGGCAAGAGGCACCAATTGTGTGGTGGCCCTTGCGGGGAAGCTTTGTTCCTGTTTTATTGAGAAGAAGAAGCTCACTCGGTCCGAGGGACCGTTTGAGAGAGGGTAAGGGTTGAAAGAGACCCGGCCTTTGTGGCCCTCCTCAACAGGGAGTAGGTTTGCGAGAACCGAACCTCGGTAAAACAAATCCGCGTGTCACACTCTTCATTTGCTTGCGATTTGTCTTGCGCCCTCTCTCTCGGACTCGTTATTATTTCTAACGCTAATCCGGCTTGTAGTTGTGATTAATTTTGTAAAGTTCAGTTTCGCCCTATTCACCCCCCCTCTAGGCGACTATCAGAAAGCCCTAGTATCCCTGGTGTACCGTGAAGGAAAGTTGTATTGAAGATACAACTTGATGTATCTCTATTATAATTGCATATTCATAGCATCACATGAGCATTCATGTTTATATATGGTTATGTATAGAAAACAAAGAAGAAGTAAGTGTTGAAGAAGAAGAGACTGCACCACCAACTGAAGCTCCACCTGCCGGGAACTGTTTTTATTTTGAAATTTGTGGAACAGATCCCAACTCCCCTACAACACAAGGCAAGCCCCGGTGCATTTGCCACCTCCTTGCTGTTTTAAACTTTTACCACTTGAATGATGCATTAGGTGATAGGAGTTGGGTGCTAAACCCATTGCTGCATTTCCTTCCTTGGAACTGTTTACCATTCCTTGATTACTTGTTTTATTAAAAGGTTTTTTGATGCTTAGTCTTGCTTTAGAAAACAAAAATGTTTTGTTTTTAACAAAAGATGATGCTTCAGATGGAATGGGATGTTTTCAAAAATAAAACTTGATGGTGGATCCATCATGGCCGTGATGGGTTCAAGATCGGACAAGATGTACCTCTGTCAGGTACCAAATTTTGGGATTTGAAATGATAAAGCTAAGACCAGACGGGTGACTTGCGCGAGAAGGGAGTCTCGGTGTAGTGTCTCCGTCTGAGTCGATTAAGGACCGTGACGATGTAGGCTTGCTGATCGAAGACCTTTAACTGGTCACATGCCTCGTCATGGGTAAGCTTTGCCTCGGGCAGACTAATACTAGAAAGGCCAACACGCAATGGGAGTGGAGAGATGGCGAGAGTAGTGTGTACCCTCCATGGCAAGAGGCTGGACGGTGGTGTATCTATGCTCTCGATTGGCGTGAACCCGGTCTGGTCTTAAGAAACCCGGTGGCGAGTTGACATATGTAAGGGTTAAGTGCTACATATGTCGTGTGATTGGAGATCCCCAGCTGGGTATTAATCAATTTGGATCGTTGTTACTTCTCGGATATGAAGACTTGGTCACTACCCAACACGTAGCATTCCAGTCAACTGAAAGGGGTGATAAAAGACTGCTAGTATAGGCCAAGTGCTTGAACTAGGGTAGAAAGAACTCTAGCTGTAGGTAATGACTTAACTTGATAATAAAACTGGATTTTTAAGGATCCGCTGTTAGTAAGCATTTCTGCAAACAGAGTCTTTGATTCTTGAATAGCCTTACCTTGACTCCCTCAAGCCAGCATATCCTTGAGAGTCTTTTCTTTTGTCGGGTAAGACTTGCAAAAGTACACTCCGTACTCAGGGTTTTCGAACCCATGTTGTTGTAGGTGAGGAAACATCAAACTTTTGTTGTTTTTGTTCAAAGGTGGTACCCAAGGATGAGCCCCAGCAGTGAAGTCTGGCGCGGGAGGATGTTGGCCTCCCACTTTAAAAACAATACTCTTTTGTGCGGGAGGGTGTTTTGCCTCCCGGGTTTGTAATAATAATCCTTTATGCACTCTTAAGTACCCTGGTATTGTAATAATAATAATACTCTCTCTCTATATTGAATGAATGTAAATTATGTTATTATAATTTTCTTTCGCTTATTCTTTCCTCCGATGTGATGTAATATCTGTGTGACGAGTAAAGCGCTCTTGGGCAAATTGAGGATGATAAAGTTACCGAACTTGTCGAGTGATTAAGTGCATCTACAGGGTTGTCCAAGGTCCGTAGGACAAGGACAACTGTAGGTGGGCCTAATACCTTGGGAGGTTCCGTCACATAGATGAATGTTGATGGCTCTAATAACAACTAATGAATCTAGGATCTAGAAGATTAAAAAATATATACTCGTGCCAAATATTTTGTTGAGGTACCTCGATTTGCTCTGCAACATTTGTGCAAAATATTTAATATAAAGGCCAATATGAAAAATACTAAAATGGCACAGGCGCTCGAACGTTGGCCTAGACGGACAGTCATGTCTCGACTGCTCTACAGAAATTGTATAAAAATAATGCTCTTACTCCGAGATCAAAGAATTGGTCGACAAATGCCAAGGTTAATATGGTACCTAGCAAGATGGTGGAGTCCGGTGAGGATATTATGAGCATGGCTCAGCGCTTAGCAGCAAAGTGCAATTTGGAAAACAATGAGTTTTCCTTTGTTACTTTTAATCCTAAAGTTATCACTTCCAACTTAAATAAAGTTGGAATCCACCTCGATACAAATGATGGTGAAGTATTAAACTATGTCGTTTCCATCAAGAACATAGAAGTGCATAGACTCACAGTGACTGCTAAATATCCTGCTTCGGTTAGAACCATAGTATTAGAAGAGGATGAAAAGGAAGAGATTGACACAAAACTCTCCCATGTTACTAAAAGTTGGGCTGAGAACGCAAAGCTAGGTGGTTTAGATCTGTGTGGTGACCTTAGTGTCATGCCACATCGGAAAAAATTAATCGCTTTAAATCAAGTCGGAAGACTTCTCGCCTACCTAATAAACCATATACCCCCTCTAAATTTAATTCACAATGAAGGAAGTTTTTTGGAATAGCAGAGGTCTAGGAGACTTGGCTAAACATAATTATCTTTCCACCTTATCTAGAGAACAATGCCTCAATTTTTAGCAATTATGGAAACAGATAGGGATTCTTTCTCTGAATCTTTCTTGAGACATCTGACTTCTGAGTGGTGGTGTAGATTTTCTCTGGCACACTATGCCACCTAGAGGTAGATCTGGAGGTATTATTTTAGGTGTAAACCCTATTATCTTTGATATGCCATAGATGAACATGATTTTTACACAAAATACTTTACATAAATAAATCAGACAACTTTATTTGGGCCCATTTTGTTGTTTACGTCTCAGCTCAAGTTGATTTAAAGAGTGCTTTCTTAGTAGATATGGCCAACAGGTGCATTGCAGAATCTCACCCTTTCATCATCGGGGGGATTTCAATATCATGAGAGGACCAGAGGATAAAAGCAATGATAATTTCGATCCTCGTTGGCCTAATTTGTTTAATGATGTTATTGAGCATCTCGAATTGAAAGAGATAGAGATGTTGGGTCGACAATTTACTTGGGCGGATAATTTAGACGCACCAACATTTGAGAAGTTAGATAGAGTTCTTATGAGCCTAGAATGGGAATTAAAATTCCCTAAATTTATAGTGGAGGCCCTCGACAGATCTTGTTCGTACCATACAACGTTGTTACTTAATAGGAGTGTGGCTTCACAACTCAGGAATCACACGTCGTTTAAGTTTGAACTAGGATGGCTCATTTGAGATGGATTTCATGATATGATCTCTTCGATTTGGCAACAAGAAACGAGGGGTGACAGTAACATGATAGAAATGGAGGAAGCAATTACTCATGATATCCATCAGGTTTCTGATGCAGAAAATGAGATTTTAATTGTACCCTTCTCTATAGATGAGATTTGTGGAGCTGTTTCTCACGTGGAACTTAATAAAGCTCATCGACCTGATGAATTCTCAATTTAGTTTTATCAAGTCTTCTGGGATGTCATCAAAGATGATTTGATGGCACTGTTCATAGATTTTCACAATAATTCTCTTCTGGTGAATAGCCTAAACTTTGGGGTCATTACACTAATTCCTAAGAAGTGTAATGCCATAAAAATTCAGGAATATAGACCGATTTTCTTGCTAAATGTGAATTTTAAGATAATTACTAAAGTTCTCATGCATAGAATCGGTATGGTGCGGTGGTGCCAGATAGGATTATTAAAGTGCTACATGAGACTATGCATGAGCTTCGTAGAAAGAAATTAGGTGGCATTATTCTAGAATTAGAGTTTGAAAACTCATATGATAAAGTTAAATGGGATTTCCTATAACAAGCAATGCGTATGAAAGCTTTCTCAACTAAATGGTGCACTTGGATTCAAAATATAGTATCGGGAGGCATGTCGGTGTAAAGGTCAATGATGAAGTAGGTACTTTTTTAGTACATACAAAGGTCTACGAAAGGGTGACCCTCTCTCGCTGTTACTTTTTAATATCGTTGCGGATATGTTGGCGATTCTTTTTTTAGAGCAAAAGAGACAAGTCCATCTACAGGGATAATCCCCCATACTCCAATATGCAGATGACACGATCATTTTTATGGATAACAACTTGGAACATGCTCATAATGTGAAATTACTCTTGACTACATTCGAGCAAACGTCAGTCCAGAAAATCAACTTTCATAAAAGCAAACTTTACTGTTACGGGTTGGCTAATGAACGTGAAGACCATTACTCACGTCTTTTTATATGTGGTATTGGTTTGATGCCTTTTACATACCTTGGAATTCCTAAGGCACATCGCAAGTTGAGAAATAGTGAGTGGCGATGGGTCATTGATAGGTTCAAGAAAAGACTTAGTAACTGGAAATGAAAAAGTTCATCAGCAAGACACTTAGTGGTTATTAATTCAGTTCTAAGTAGCCTTCCTATTTTCTTGATGTCTTTTTTTGAGATACCAGCGGGAGTGCTTGAGAAACTAGATGTTATTCGATCCATATTCTTTTGGCAGGGAAGCCACCACAAAAAATTACAGACTTGTGAAGTGGAAGATTATTTGTCAACCGAAGGAGCTAAGTGGACTAGGGGTGGCCACCTTGCTACCGCGAACATTTACTTAATCGGCAAATGGTTGTTTAAGCTTCTTAATGAACATGGCGTTTAGCAACAAATTATCAAAATAAGTATTTAGGAAGGGAATCGCTCACTCAAGTTTTGAAGCGACCATGAGATTCTCAATTCTGATCTAGCCTCATGAAGGTTAAAGATGATTTTTTACGGTGGGGTCAGTTCCGAGTAGGTGATTGTCAATCTACCAGGTTTTGGGAGAATCGATGGCTTTTAAATCGACCTCTTATAGAGCAATATCCAAATCTTTTTAATGGATGAGAAATATGTCGGCTCTTGCTGCATATGTCTAACATGGTGCCATCACCAACCTATCCTTCTGCAGACCATTAGTGGGTATAACACTAGTTGAGTACCAGAATTTGTCACTTTTGTTAGCCCCAATTAATTTAGGCTCTATTTGGGATAGATTTCTTTGGGGGGCTTAATGAGATGGACTTTTCTTAGTTCGATGTATGTATTTTATTTTAATGAATAACCCACTCCAAATCTTGATGTTTTGCTTTGGAAACTAAAGCGCCCATTCAAAATTATATTTTTTGTATTTAGGGATGGGAGTAACTCTCACTAAATATAACCTAGCAAAATGAAGGTGGAAGGGCAGATTGAATTGCGGCTTTTGTAATCAAAATGAGAGTATTCACCACATTTTCTTTGATTGTTACCTTGCTAGGAATATATGGAGAACCATTTTCTTTGCCTTTCACATAGATAGACCTTCTAGTATTAATCATGTTTTGGGGCTTGGGAATCCAACAAAGGAAGTGCACATAAAAAGAAACTTAGTTGGAGTTGCGGCAATGTTTTGGTCCATTTGGCACTACCGAACTGATGTTGTGTTTAATCATAAACCAATACCATCAATTATGCAGATTATTTTCGGAGGAGCCTATTGGCTTCGATTTTGGAGACTGTTGCAGAAGTAAGAATCACACCAACAAGTTCTCAATGTGTGTCAATCCTTGGAGGTAGTGGCCATAGAGATCTTCATAAACCATAGATGTCGATCCAGTGCTAGAATTAAAGCAGCTTAATTTGTTTATAGTTCCACACAGAATTTTTATCTCTTCGTAGATGTTTGTTGAGTTGATTTTTCATTTAACTGTAAGGTTGTATCCATGAAAGTGCAAAAGACTAGAACTTGTTTCCATTATCAAAAAAAGTAAAAGTGGATGTCTATGCTCGTACTTTTTATGTTATCTATTCAACTCAACGAAAATAATTTATTAGAAAACTACGGAGGTTCACACAATACATGTGAGACCAATCATGACAATGTATGCTAGAGCCGACGAGGCTGACCTGCAGGCTTCACTAACGAGTAGAAAGCCAATGATCTAGATATATAGTGAAGCCATATATATCACTGTCGTGTAGAGCCACAACTGTGTACTGATATATCACTGTCGAATCATGAACCAATGGCGATAGGGGCAATACCATTGCTAACTCATGTCACAAACTACATGTGACATGTCACTCTCTTTGGTCCTGGCTTGACCCAACACTGGATTTCTAGAATATTACAGTCAAGTTTTGGGTTGACCAAGCAATGTTCTACGTTTCGACTACCACATATTACTTGATTCTCCAGCTACCAACGTCGGATTTCACCAACCCCTACTACTTTTGGTTAATTATAATAAAGTCGTCATATATGTGCTCTTGTGTGGTCCAACATACAAATTATATGTTCCCATTTGTATAAATAGCTAGTTCTTATAGGCTATCGGTTATGTCCATAAATAGCTTCATTATAAGTGTTCCTTTAAGCTTTTTTTTGAAGAAAGTCTTCCATTTATACACCTCCCCTTCATAATTATGACAGTACACAATTTGATGGTTCATGAAGATAGAGCCATGCTTGATCTAAGGCACGCCAGGGACAATAGTACTATCCACCAGGGTTCAAATTTCAGGAAACAAATAATTTCGGCCCCTACCGAAAACACGAAATTCCTGAAATTTTGATAATTCTAGATCAAATTTAAGTAAATTTATTTTTAGAAAACAAAAAAATATTATAATCTATATCTATACTACACTTAAAGCACCATTTTCAACGGTCGTTCCACATCATTTTTTACAAATAACCCCTCACATCTATACAAATAACCCCTCACATCTATTTGAAATTAACCTGCCGGTCCGCTCTGCGCAGCCGGCCTGCTGACTATGATGGGCCAGTCCGTCAGGCCATTCGGTTAAATCAGCGTAAAATGTTAAAAAGGTGCAAGAGGTGGGGCTTGAACCCACACCCTAATAATCTATACTGTACTTAAAGCGCCAGTTTCAATGATCGTTCCATGTCATTTTTTACAAATAACCCCTCACATCTATTTGAAATTAACATGCCGGTCCGCTCTAGTGGGAGACACTAGATGAAGTTGTCTAACCAGTAGAACATTATGCTAAGGTGTTTATAATATTGAACATAAATTGTATATATGTATATATGATTTTTGTAAAATAAAAAAATAATCGTGTCGAGCCAGCACTATGGGCCGAGGCTATGGCCCCCAAGCACCACACGACGCTCGTGCCGGGTTGGCCCAGGCACTATTAAATGGATCGTGCCTCGGGCCGGCTTGCCAGACACGGCCCATTTGGCCATCTATACCTCCGCACGATAATGATGGTCCTCGCCTCAGTTGCCACCACCTCATTCACCATCCTGCTTCTTTTCTCTCTCCCCTCAAGCCTCCACCTTTGCACCACCTCATTCTCGATAGAGGGCGCAGGAGCAGGCACCTCCTCCCCATATTCGTCCAACACCAGCCCCGACACCGACTCGCGCAGTGGCTATTGCATGTCCACGAGGACGTTTCACATCATGCGTGCACCATCGTTTTCGCCATCGTCGGACGTCCCGTTCGTCTTCCCGACCTTCGTCCTGTTCTTCCTCCCCATCCTGCTGCCCCCGCCCATAGTCGCAGCTGCGAGCCGACCAACACTCGTCGACACGGGTACGAGGCGAGTCAGTCATCCTCCTGGCCTTTCTCTGTGCGTGCTGTCGAGGAGGACATGGTGGCGTCTGCCACACTTAGGTTATCTTGGCGATGATGAGTCCAGATCTGAGATATTGGACAATCAAGGCCCGTAGCATGGCAGTAGTCAGCATATGCTATGGAGTTGGTGGTGGTGCGTCGCTTCGGTGGGTCCAGGGTTGGGAAGACACTCGCATTCTCTCGTCCTTCTCGGACTGACGCCTGGTGCAGGTGCCTCTCGGTTTGGAGCTGCTTCGGCTGGGCTTCTTTCCTCGCTTCCGTGCTCTCTCCTTATATGTATCTAGCGGTATACTACCTATGTCGCCTCCAGATGTCCAGGTCTTCGTCGTGTCCTTCGTCGGCAACGAACATGTATGTCCATCTCTTCCCTTCCCCACCTGCTCTACGAAACCTTGGAAGTGAGGGAGGCGAGGGAAGGGGTCTCTGATTTGCTGTCTATGGTACTCGTGCATTCATAAAAAATATTATGCGAAAAGCGGAGACAATCAATAAAAAACCTTGAGAACTTTTTGGTGGATAGTTTATGTGGGTATTATTGTGAGCCGTCGCAACGCACGGACAACCGACTAGTTTATATTAAAAATTGTCAATTTCGGGAATATGTTTTTTGCCCCCACCGAAATTAAGAAAAATTCGGAAAATTCAGGAATTTCCATCCGAAAATTGTGCTAGCGGAGCGGAGCCTCGGCCCGGCCCTCCCGGGCATGTGCCTCAACTTTGTCTAGGTTACAATGACCCTAGAATGACCCAACCACAATTGATCAACGCTGAGCTACAGTCGCCCGAAGCACCAAATCCTGGACCATTGCCTCTGCATTATCTAGAGTCTAGACACCATGCTGCCTGCCACATCCGCCTCAACATGCCTCCGTGTTCCACTAGATTTGTCGATTGTAATCATTCCATGATTGCAATGTTGTCTCAATGAAGAAGAGATAAGTTAATTGAGCTTGCTAAATTGTATGATGTGGACTTCTATATGATTGCATAGTTTTGAAAGACCAACTTGAGATATTCATTATTGATATGAGAGCTGATCCAGATATTCTAAGTTGCAATGATCTAGGCATGAGAACCCGCATGGTGTGTTATTGATGTGGACATCTGTGGAGAGAGCTTTCTCATCTATGAATATCATTAAAACTGAGTTGCGGAATAAGACAGGAGACGAATGGCTTAACCATCGTATGGTGTGTTATATTGAGAGGGATATATTTACAAGCATTGAGGATGCAAAGATATTGGATTATTTTCAAGGCATGAGAACCCGAAGGGTGAATCTACCTCGTACTAGTGGTATGTACCAATTACTAATATTATTAAATTTATTCAACATTACCTTTCAAGTCACGTTCTTAATATGATTTCCTTCAAGCTTCTGGAGCAAGAAGCACTGATGTTGATATGATGCATTTGGAAGGAGCTACATCATAATCTGTATGTCATCTTTAACATTTATGACAATATTGTTTTGTCATACAAATTTTTTTATATGCTATTATTAAAGTTTATGGTCGCTTCAGCCCGAGTCTTGGCTAATTTCTGGGTCCGCCACTGTTGGAGACCAATGTTGGGGGAGTAATTCCTAGTGAGGGACATTACTTCTTGTTAAAAGGCGCTCGGGTTTCGGACGCTCTCCGCGTTTCCGCGGGCGACACCCTATCCGCGTGCGACGCGTGGAGCGGACCCGAATTCCTCGTCCAATCCAACTCATTCAATCCAGCGGAATCCAAGCAGTCGTCCACGTCAAATGCCCCGTCGACCTTTGCCCCCGGTCCCTCCTCCCCACCCAGGCAGCTTCCGCCTTTAGGGCAACCCCAGCCAGATCCCCAATCCCACCGGCCACCACCATGTATTCCTTGTCGGTGTGACTCCCGCCGCATCCTCGCTAGCCACCTCCTCTCCGCCGTCGCAGCACCGCAGCTAGGCCGTGGTTGCATCGCTACATCCTCCCAACCGAGGCACCACAGCTACTCCTCCTTCTCTTCCCCCCACCACCGCCATAAGGAGGCGCCAGAGGAGGCATGCACTGCGGCGAGGCATGGAGACGGCGGTTAAACCCTAGCGAGACAGCTCGGGGTGAGGCGGCGGATGCCGCTGTAGGTCCACGAGGGTCGGCTCCGCCGCCCGCGCAAGGCGCTCATCGACCTCGTCGCGCTTCTCGTTGATGACACCGTTGCGGTCGCTGCCGTCTGGCCACCATCCTCCCCGTCAAGGTGATTCTTGAATTATTCGCTCGTACCAGTTTATTTTATCTGAAATACTGAACTGCAGGCTAGGACACATTGAGGATGCTCTGAAGCACCTGTCACTTGCAATCCCACAGCCTGACCTCCTAGAGTTGCACAAATTGCAAACAGTGGAGAAGCACTTTGGGAGATGTCTGGATGCGCGAAAGGCTAGGGACTGGAAGAGTGTGCTAAGGGAAAGTAATGCTGCTATTGCGGCTGGAGCTGACTCTTGTGCTCTGGTTAGATTTTATCCTTCTCCTAACTAGATATTTGCTAGCTGACTCTTAGTTCAAATGTTCAATGATATACGCTTACCTAATTTGCACTTTCAGCTCTTGGCTGCTAGAGCAGAAGCCCTTTTCCGTCTCAATTTACTTGATGAGGCTGATGTTGCAATCTCTAGTGCCTCCAAATTGAATTATACATCATCATGCTCCCCAGACACCAAATTTTGCGGGTTTATTGCCAACGCCTACCTCTTTTATGTACATGCCCAAGTTGACATGGCATTAGAAAGGTAATTCAGTTACTTTCTCTATTTCCTGCTACATACACACAAATAAATTAACTGATAATATGCTTCTATTCTTTCCACCTGAATGAAGGGAAAATGGCTGCGCTACCAAGTTATATCATGTCTTTGGAGCTCTTTATTTTTTTATCTTTTTCTGCTGTAGCGAACTGTAGTCAAATAACACTTTTGTTCCTTTGAGCTGTGCTCTCAGGGTTAACAGAGAAGCTCAACAGCCTTACATCAAAAGTATTTTGACTTATCAGCTTGACAGTAGTGAACATTTTGCACGTTTGACCATGCGGTGTCCTCCATAGATAAGGCTAGAATAATAGATCTAGGAAACACTGAAGTGGTAACCATGCATAACAAAGTGAAATCTGTGGCCAGAGCACGATCTCTAGGGAACGAGCTCTTCAATTCTGGAAAATTTTCAGAAGCTTGCGTTGCTTATGGTGAAGGGCTGAAACAACACCCTGTGAATAAAGTCCTGTCCTGTAATAGGGCAGCTTGTAGGTCCAAACTTGAACAGTGGGAGAAGTCAATTGAGGACTGTAATGAAGCTCTCAAGATTCAACCTAATTATACCAAGGCTTTGCTCAGGCGGGCATCATCTTATGGCAAGGTGGCATATTTTGTTCTTCAACCCTTTCTGTTCTTTAATCCATTTTTCCTGATTTAGAGTTTTGGAAACTTAAAATCAACTTCATTTATTGCTCTTTTGGTGGTTAGATGGAGCGATGGGCAGAATCTGTGAAGGATTGTAATGTTGTCTTGATTCACTGTTTAGATTTGGTTCTCAGAAATTATGTTCATTTTCTTCTCTATTTATACATAATGCATAATGACCCTTCATTGCCATATAATTTGTTACGTACAATATAGTGTTGTTGTTTTATGGAAAATATAGCTTCATGCAAAGTAGCTAATAATGTATGAGTTTTCCATCTGAGTGCTTCTATCACAAATAGGGTTCGTAAAAAGTAATTGAACTTTTGTAGCAATAGATTGGAAAATGAGCTGTCAGGCGGTAGAACCCACTTCGTGGAGACATGTGGGTTGCCAATCAGTACCTATTTCAGTGCTATGAAATTATTGTGGTTAATGGAAAATGTGGTTGCCATGCTTCTGCTATTGTACAGGTATATAGCCTTCAGATACAACATAATTTCGGAGAAGAGATTGGAATTGTTCACATGTGATTTTTGACCTTTTTCAGATTGAGGAAGCCAATTTTTTGGTACCATATTTTGGTGTATCTAGGGCAGGTAAGGCAATTCCTCTTCTGTTGGCAGTATACTCTATCACCTCCAGCCATGGAGCAGCTGTCGTCCTAGCTAGGCAGGCACAGGAAGGCACACGATACACCACAAGCATGGATCCCAGTTGCATCTATCTGATCAATTCTAGACGTGTCCTACTTCTTCCTACTTATTAATTTGTGAACTTTAGAAAGCTTTTTTTATCTTCCTACTTATCTCAGGTATGTGCTTTGCTCTCCCGAAAGCTTTTTTTATTCTTAGAAATTACAAGAGCACACCAAGTTTTTTGAACTTTAGATCCTCACAAAATTACAAGAGTACACAGGACACCTAGGCGGCGGCGACGCGGGGAGGAGGCTGCGAAGGACGCCACGCGGGGGCTGCGACACGAGCTCGACGTCGAGCGGGCCTCCACAGATACAGTAGCCAGATCTGGCCATTGAGTGCCCCGACGCCGCCGCTTACTCATCCATCGCCGCGGTGACCTGCTCCCCCTCGGGCATATCTGTCCATTGACACCAAGCATGTTCTTTCTTGAACTGTTCTAAAAGTTCAGTTTCATGGTTGTTTATTCTTTTGATCAGGAAGGAGATAAAGGGAGAATCAGTTAGAAGAAAGAAGAGTCTGAAAGCTGAGTAATTTACCTCAACTTTACTGCCCATGTTATTAAGATCTATTGATGATCGTCCCACTTACTCCTAGGATGCACAGACTTAATGGATCCTGGACTGACATATTTATCACGGTTTTTGGGTTGTCTTCCTTCCCAGTTTTGTTTTACCAGTGGAGACACGGAGATTGGAGGACAGAAGGGCGCAGCACAGGACTACAGCGAGGGGGAAGGCCAGATCAAGCAGGAGACAACAAGAGGTGGCTGCTGTTCAATTGGTATTGCATAGTAATTGATAATTGTTGTGGGCTCTCTCTTTCTGCTAGCTGCAGTACATACCGGAGTAGTGCAAGTAGACTTTTAAACGACGGGAGAAACCTGTGTAGTATATCAGAAAGGAACCATAATGGAAGAAATACGCAGTAATCAGATTCTAGGACTTTTGTGGTGCCAATATGATGATCATGTTTCTTTTATTTTGTGCAGGCTGGCAGTGCTCATGCTCAAATATACCCTTCACCCACTGACGTTTTCAAACCTCTGATAAAGGAGGGCAATGTCTACAATGTCTCCTACATTCAGATCAAGAAAGCTAATAGGATGTACAAGCCTGTTGACAACGATATCATGATCGGTTTCACAAAATGGATCCTATGCTGGTAAGTTTGTCTAACCTTGCTATTTACACTTCTATTAAAACTGACTGCAGAGGTCCACTTTGGGTTCGTGCACTGCTGGGTTGGTCCTATTTAGACCATATTCTTCAAAGCCTCCTATTTTTAGCCTGCACTTAGTACCATTTCTAATAAGTTTGAAACCCGTCCTAAGAGTACAATACATTTAAACTGGTTATGCCTTGAAACCAAATGAAGAACACACAAACAATATGGGCACTTGTCCCAAAATTCGGTGGCATGAAATAGGCACACAAACAATATGTGTGAATTAGACCTTCTTTGTTTTCCCGCGAGACTATATGACTGTGTTTGATATCCTGCTTGGATCTAACATTAGCTTGGAAGACATGACACATGAAATATTTATGGAACTTTATACTCACATTCTTGTTTTTGTTTGTAGCCTTGACAAACCCGCGGTTTGAACACGTGACAGATGACGGCTTAGCTTATGTGGATGGACATCTTGGTTGCTTTTGTAGATGGAATGTTTGGTTGGCTTTTGTAGACAGAATCAGGCTGCACTTGTGCTTGTGTAACACTTATGAGCATGGTTGTGTGGACTGTGTCGGCCAAAGTATGCCTCCCAGTGCCTTGTATATATCACCTACTTAGCTGCCTATCCCCAACTAGGTCGCCTGATAATAGACTTTGATCATGTCATGCTATTCTATAACAATTTCCGATGTAACTTGCTTGATCGTCATACTATGGTACACGCTTAAATTTGGTGCTGCAACTTTAATGTGGATTATGTTCAGTCGATCTGTGTTTAGTTTGGTGTTTTGTTGGTGTTATTTATTTTTTTTCTGTGCTGGATAGGGCGCCCGAATGGGCGCCACCTGATCTAGTTCTTTAGTAAAAAGCAAAAGAATAGTTCGCTTTGTGTGCACCGCGCAGCTGCGTGCTGATCAAGGTCACTCTGGCACTGCTTATATGCTTCGCTCTCGATGCCAACTGTTTCTAGAGCAGCGAGGTGGTGCTAAGGCGCCAACTGCTTTGTCTCCACGCTCCAGCTCTAGCCACGCAGCCGCGGTTCCGCTACATGAACTGGAATTGGGCCTAACAGTGAGAGTGTCACTCGCTCCCGTACACTAATTTTTCTACTGGGCCAACTATGAAAGCTGGGCCGGCCATGGCACGGCAATTTCTTGCTCTTTCTGGACCATTATATTGCACGTTTTTTCCTTCTTTCTTTCAGACGTTTGAATATATATATATTTTAATTCGGACATTCGGATGCTGATGAGTGACGATGAAGAAGAATGATGAATACTAGTACCCTTGAAACTGCTTAGAAATGAGAGAAAACACTGCACAAAGTTGTGCTGTCAGATAAAAGAGTATTGACTGTTGTGCAGTAGCCTAAGTCTGAAATATGTGTGTCTGATTAAACTTTGGAGCTTTGTGGTGCTTGATCTATATGGTTTTGGACTGAAATTATTGTGGAAAGTTTGAAGACCATATGTTAGTAAATAAGTTCCTTTAAGTGTGTTGGGCGTGACCCTACACAAAAAGTGGTGTAAATACTGCCCAAAGTGGGACTATCAGTCAAACAAACTGAATTTCATTCTGTCCAATGAAAACTGAATTTCAGTGCAATTTGCTGAACTTCAGAGCTCTTTTGTGGCTAATCCATAAAGTGTTGGACCATGGTGTCTATAGTGAATTGGTAAACCATAGAAAGGTGAACAACTCTCTTGAGAAGGTTTGGGTCTGGTACTGTATAGAAACCTGAGTTAAATACCCTCGAACATTGACTGCCAATCGGTGCTGTGAACTGAATGTGATTCAAAAACTAAAAACGAATTTCAGTAATTGTGACCAACTCCGGAGTATCATAACTTGTGATTCTTGTGTGATTGGACCAAGAAGTTTGTAGTAACGTTGGAGACCGTATATCAATGAACAAATTTTATTATGAAGGTTTGGCTTGACACCATATTGGTTTGGGAGAAAAGGGAGACTCAAACTGCCTCGAGCAGAAAAGAAGGAGGGAGTGATCTGAACTCGAAATTCAGACCAGCAGAAAGGCGCTAATAAAATTTGGTTGATTTCTGGACACCGTAACTTTGGAACTATGAAGTTTGAGTCCCAGAACCCTATAGTGATTTTGAAGATCTTTGATTAGTGCTGCACTAACCTTGGAGAAAATTGGGTCAAAATTCGTGCTGTCAGATGGGGAGGCTAGTTTGTTATTCAGTTAGCTGAATTGGAGTTCTGTGTTTTCACCCATTTTTGGGGCTGTTTGGTGTTGAATCCAGGAAGTATAAGGCTATGGTTTCTATAGCAATTTGATAGAGGGTTGATTGGAGAACATATGTATTCAGCATAACCTCTCTGTTATTACTGCAAATTGAGAGATCAAGGTGGAGAAGGGTGGAGTGGTCGGCATCGAAGTTGATGGCAGATATTTCTGGAAAAAAAAATCTGCGCTCTGCTGTGCTCTATTTGCACGGTTGTGGATGAGATCAACTGCGTGGGGTACCGGGGGAGATGGATTCAACATGGCTGGCACCCAAGACATGTGCAGCTCGGGAGTTATCCTTGCTGGTGACCGACCTGCTTGCTTGCTGGATTCAGGCATGCGCGCCACTGGACACTGGTCTCGCGTTCCATGCCTCGGCCTGATCCTGTGCATGCGTGTACGCATGGGCGCCGTGTACTCGTGTCACATGCAGCTGTGGACCATGTACACCCAGCCCCTCCCATGTCAAGCTTCGCTAGAGTCTGTATTGGCCGGTCCCTTTAGCTTGATTATCCCCGCTGTCTTTGAACTCGCAAAAATTTGCCGCAGCCACTCGCTCCTCGTCCAAATTGACTGCCCAGCGCGCTCCGCCACTACTTTGCGCTCGTGTAGCTGCTTGCCTCTTGCGCTGGCATGTGGCGTTCCCAGCTCGTGGCTGCCTCCTCTTTGCATGGCAGTTCTCCCAGCCGTCGTCTACCTCACGCAAGCATGAAACCGCTCAGCCGTCACCCTCCTCGCCCTAAGCTCGCACGGCCTTGTCGAGACTGCGCCGCTATCTCCTCTTGCAGCTGAACATCGCGCCGTTCCTGCTCCTTGTCGCAGTTTCCCATCGCGCGCCCGGTCACGTCCTGGTGCCGATCTCCTCCACGCCACGCTCAGGACTTCACCGGTGCCGTCTGACCGTGCTCATCGCGCTGCAAGTCTTCATGTTCCTCCGTGTCGATCTCGCTTCGCCGAGGCTACAGCAGCACCAGCATCCTCTCCGAGCTTGTGTTTGTAAATTTCCTCGTCGAACCGGCATCGTAACGTCATCCGGTAGTACGGCGCTCTTTATTCGTATTATGGCGATTTATATTCTTATGTATATGTTGTAGGTGTATTCTAGATATATTATTTGTTACCCTCAATGGAAGTTACATTTTCATGGCATTACACAAGCATTTATAAGCATGTTATCTCATATAGAGCTTCCTAAAGAAGTGGACATCGAATAGAAATTTGCTCCAGTACCTGAATACCCATTGGTGGGGTTCCATCTAACTGGTTATCTGGTAGAAGGATTTTGGATCTTCTCCTGCAATAAAGCAAGCTCCGGTGCATTTGACACCTCCCTTGTGTTTACAAAATTTTATCACTTATATGCTGCATTAGGTGATAGGAGTTGATTGTTAAACTCTTGATGCATTACCATCCTTGAAAGCTTGATTACCATACCTTGTTACCTGTTTAATAAAAGCTAGTGATGCTTAGTCACGCTGATAGATTAAGAAAAATGTTTTTGATCTATGAGACTCATGTTTTTTCAAAAAAATGGGCTTGGTATAATGAAGGCATCAAAACGTTGATAAATTCATTATCCAGGCATGGCCCCTCTGTCAGGCGCCAAAGTTCTGAAATACTTTACAATGAGACCAGACGATGAGCAGAAAAAGTCGCCCGTCTGTGTCGATTAAGGATCGTACCGATTGTTGGCCTGCTGATCTAGGACCTTTTATCTGGCCACATACCTCGTCATGGGTAAGCCTGAACCCGGCTATTCCATACATGAAAAGACAATAGCGCACTGGGAGTGGAGAGATGGCGAGAGTGGCACGTACCCTCCTCGCGAAGGACCGCCTAAAAGGGGTGGTGTGCTCTCGGGTGGCGCGGACCTGTTCATGTGATGGAGGATCCGCGGGAATGGTAGACATGTGCAAAAGAGTTAAGGGAAGCATATGTCGTGTGGTTGGAGATCCCTAGCTAGGTATTAATCGATTCGGATCACCGTTACTTCTCGGTTATGAAGACTAGATCTTCGACCTGCAGCGTAGTTAACAAGTATAACAATGTTTTGATTAAAAGCAACCTAGTGTAGGTCAAGTGAATGGTCTAGATTAGGAAAATGCTAGATTCAGGCTAGAAGATTCAGGTAATAAACTAACTTGTGAAATAAAACTTGGCTTAAGGACCCACTTCTAGTAAGCTTTTCTGCAAAATGAGTCCTTGAACTTTGATGAGCTTTACCTTGATTCCCAAAAGCCAGCATACCCTTGAGAGTCTTTTCTTTAGTCGGGTAAGTCTTGCTGAGTAATTGCGTACTCAGGGAAAAACCTTGTTTTTGTAGGAGAAGTTTTATTCCCTTATCTTTGGGTTAGTTACTTCATGTGGAGGACTTGAAGCTTAGAATGTTTTTATATATCTCTTATGGAAAGGCTTCACCCTTCCAATTATTGTAATAAGTTATGCACTTCGAGTACTATCAGGACTTGTAATAAATACATCTCTTTCTACCATGTAAAACTTGAGTTCTGGAATGTAAAGTGTACTTTGTAAAAGTCTTCCACTCTATCTCCAATGTGTGTGTATCAAATGTGATTACTGTAATATACCTGTTATGTGGGAGATCCTTGGGATGATGAGTTCTAGTTGGCAAACTCGATAGCCTTGTTAAGTTACCCGGTACACGTGCACAGCCATCTGAGGCTAGTAAGGCAAGGATTGGTGCATGTGGACCTGATAACTTGGGAGGGCTGTCACACCGAAGATATGTCGACATGCAGATCTTTCAGTACAGGTAGTTTGTCCCATCGAAGAACAGTGGCTTGCCAACACCATGTTCCATGTGGCCTTCGTGGATTTCGAACCGATTAGGGGAATTTCTTAACCGGCTTCGATACCAATTGAAGGACCGGTGAGGCGACCAGAGGGGGTGAATGAGAGTCAATCAAATTTTTGCTGCCGAACAATGAAAATGAACACTTTATTTTAATTGAGATGAAGTAAGCGCTCAAACCAAAATCACATCAGCAAACCAGTGATCTCATGATTACAAAATGTTCCTAAGACTCACACGAGACCAGCAAAATGAACGGATCGCAAATCGGACACCGAAAAGTCCGAATCAATCTAAAATTGTGTCGCTATCAAGTGCTGATTTCAGCAGCATGAAATTCAATCTATCTTTTACATAAGCATGGCACCGGGATAAGTTTTCAAACCAAAGGAACACTAAACTATATACTCACTACTTAGAAGGTTACACGCTTTAAAACCCATACGCTTGCTATCTAATGGTTAGAGAAATAAAGATTAGAAGCAGCATAATGTCAGCAACAAACGCCCTGACTGTAACCCATGTACATAAATGCAGCATAACTGCACTCACCAGCAAATACTCGTCATGATCTTAAAGGCAGTCTATATTAAATGGGTTCAATCTACCGTTGCTTCGGTGCAATTGCTGACAAGGTATAATTGTGGTGGTGGCCTTCTTGTACATTGTTTCTTCTCTATTAATAGATACATGCCATTTTGAAAAGAAGGACGTGTGCACTTACTAGCCAGGCATATGCCCTTGGTGCATAGGATACAAAGTTTGTGTATCATGGGATTGAGAGGCACCAGGAATCTTTGCTACACAACTCAGTAGGATTGAGGTGCAGCCATCAAACCAATGCCACACAGCTTTGGGACTTGTTTGGTAGGACTAATATCGTGGATTGAGTTCTTGGACTATATACGTATATAGGGTTGTAGGTGCCAAGAATCTAGAACTTGACTTTGCCTACTCCTTCTGCATGGCGGTTCCATTTGGTTGAACCTGACTTCGCCTACTCCTAATTTGTTTAATGATGTTATTGAGCATCTCAAATTGAAAGAGATAGAGATGTTGGGTTGACAATTTACTTGGACAAATAATTTAGACGCACCAACATTTGAGAAGTTAGATAGAGTTCTTATGAGCCTAGAATGGGAATTAAAATTCCCTAAATTTATAGTGGAGGCCCTCAACAGATTTTGTTCGAACCATATACCGCTGTTACTTAATAGGAGGGTGGCTTCACAGTTTAGGAATCACACGTCGTTTAAGTTTGAACTAGGATGGCTCATTAGAGATGGATTTCATGATATGATCTCTTCGATTTGGCAACAAGAAACGAGAGGTGACACTACCATGGGAAAATGGTAGAATCAAATTAGATCTCTTCGCCAACACCTACGAGGTTGGGAAAAGAACACTGCTGAAACAATTAAAAAGGAAAAATCTCGACTTACTCAAATGCTTGATGAGTTGGACAAAAAGGCGAAAACTAGTTTATTGCCTAATGAGTTAGCTATGAAACTTTA
This sequence comes from Zea mays, assembly GCF_902167145.1. Lineage (NCBI taxonomy): Eukaryota > Viridiplantae > Streptophyta > Magnoliopsida > Poales > Poaceae > Zea > Zea mays. The sequence continues at coordinate 118,870,849 of NC_050105.1, forward strand.
CCTTAATGAAAGACTTGTGACCATCTTGAGAGAAGAGGAAATCTGTATGTTCTAGTGGGCAAAAGTGAAACACCTGCTTGAGGGAGATGATAACACCAAATACTTCCAACTAGCGGCAAATGGGAAATATTGGAAGAAAATATTTTATAATCTCGAAGATGGTAATGGGGTCCACATAGAAGAAGAGCTCAAACGTCACATTACTAATTATTACAAAGGTCTTTTTGGGAAACCCGAACAAAAACATGACAGAAATGGAGGAAGCAATTACTCATGATATCCATCAGGTTTCTGATGCTGAAAATGAGATTTTAACTATACCCTTTTCTATAGATGAGATTTGCGGAGCTGTTTTTCACATGGAACATAATAAAGCTCCTCGACCTGATGGATTCTCCATTTAATTTTATCAAGACTTCTGTGATGTCATCAAAGACGATTTGATGGCACTGTTCACAGATTTTCACAATAAATCTCTTCTGGTGCAAATCCTAAACTTTGGGGTCATTACACTAATTCCTAAGGAGTGGAATGCTATAAAAATTCAGGAATATAGACTGATTTTCTTTCTAAATGTGAATTTTAAGATAATTACTAAAGTTCTCATGCATAGAATCGGTATGGTGCCAGATAGGATTATTAAACCTTCACAAAAAACTTTTATGCATGGACGAAACATTCTCGAAGGGGTTAAAGTGCTACATTAGACTATGCATGAGCTTCATAGAAATAAATTAGGTGGCATTATTCTAGAATTAGACTTTGAAAAATCATATGATAAACTTAAATAGGATTTCCTTTAACAAGCAATGTGTATGAAAGGTTTCTCACCTAAATGGTGCATGTTGGGGGTCTGCTTCGTCGCCGAAGGTCCTGTAAAAAGAAACACCTTCGGAAGATCAGCACAGAAATAACGCTGAAGCTACCTTCCAGGGAACTTCGGCATAACGACATGCCTTGAGACGAAGGGTTGCACCGACTTAAAGATGAAAAGACAGATCGACCCATGATAATTTGTGTTATGATTGTAATCGGTTGTAAAGGGTATAAATGTAATTTCACACAGGCTGCGCCCTGTGCCTATAAATAGATGAACAGTACCCCCGTACTATTCACGCTGATTTGTACTCGCTTGTGCATCACGCTTGTACTTTCTGTCTTCTGTCAAGCCGAAGGTACAAGTGTAATTCAATATTGCTCTTATTCATTCATAATTATATAATAAAAGACATATTATGATTTGATTTAATTATTCATGTTATTTCCCATTTTTCATATGCTTCGTCCTTCATTGTTATATACTATGATTATGAAGGTACGTCCTTCATAACCTTCGTCCGAAGATCGTTATATCCTTTGGGAAATAATGCTTCAAAGGATGAAGGACATTAACCATTAACCTATTTTTGTGTTGCCTTATTCTTAATTCATAGCATTTGAGAACAAGTCCCCAACATTGGCGTCCACCTCCGGTGAACTCACTTCCACTTTTGAGCTGATGGCTTCGTTCAGCAACCAAGACGAAGCATCTTCGGCTACGAAGCTGGTGCTTCCAATAATAGGCGGCTCAGGTTTAGAGCCGGCTAACAAGAAGCAGAAGAAGGAAGCACAGAGAAGGGTACAACATGTTGGGGTGCAGGGACCTGTTGGGGCGAAGGCGAAGACGCCACCCTTCGCTCGAGGCCTTCGTAGTCCTCGCTGCACCAACGGAGACAAGACAACGGGCAGACTTACCCTTCGCCTCATACGCCACCGGACGAAGACCTGTGACGAGGTCGTCTCGTCTTGCGACCCCGTCCAGCATGGAGGCCCGCGTGTGATCCGGCCCATTGTAACAGGCCCTGCGTGGCCGTCGCGTGTTACGGGCCTAATTTGTAAAGGCCTCCCTGTAATTACGGTCTGTAACCCCGCTTTATGGGAATATTCTGGGGATAACCTAGGTGTCTGAGGGCACATGCGTCCTTAACACACGACGCTGGGCACTCAGATACCTATAAATACCCCCGCACAGTGCCCTTGAGAGGCTAGATTAACAGAGCTATTGCCATTTCGTGCAAAAACCCTGTTTGCGCTGCTACATTCCCCCGTTGGATCAACTTACTCCACTGAGCAAGTTCCAACAGGACCCTTCATCAAATCAAAATGGTCCCACATCCCAATCACCTCCTCCCAAGAGGACCTTCAGCTCAAAGATTACCCTCATAATGATGCTATGGTCATATCTTGTGTCATCAAGGGATTTCTGGTCCATAATGTTCTGGTTGATACAGGCAGTGCAACAGATATCATATTTGCTAAGGCCTTCAGACAGATGCAAAGAACCAGAGGATAAGATTCATGATGCTACACATCCTCTATGTGGCTTCGGAGGAAGGCAGATTGTAGCACTCGGCAAAATCACAATGCTAGTGACCTTCGGCTTTGTTCATAACACAAGGACTGAACAGGTTGTCTTTGACATTGTTGACATGGAGTATCCCTATAATGCAATCATTGGCCGTGGGACACTTAATGCTTTCGAAGCAATACTTCATCCAGCATATCTATGCATGAAGATACCTTCGGAACAAGGGCCCATTGTTGTTCATGGGAGCCAAGAAGCTGCCAGGAAGGCCGACGGAAACTGGAAAGATTCAAAGGCAATCCATAACATAGATGGAGCCGAAGCTTGTGAGCAGTATAGATACAAAAGAGAGAAGGCTGCTTCGGCGGATCAGCCGAAGCCTATGCTTCTATGTGAAGATATAGCAGAACAAAAGGTACTGCTCGGGTCTCAATTATCTGAAGAGCAGGAAAAGAATTTGCTAAGATTTCTATTCAACAACAAAGATGTCTTCGCTTTGTCAGCCAATGATCTCTGCGGTGTCAACAGAGATGTCATTGAGCATTCACTCAATGTGGATCCATCTTTTAGGCTAAGAAAACAAAGGCTTCGGAAAATGTCTGACGACAAAGCTGAAGGTGCTCGGAACAAAGTGAAGAGGCTTCTTAGTGTTGGCGTTATCAGAGAGGTCAAATACCCAGAGTGGCTAGCCAACACTGTTATGTGAAGAAGGCCAACGGTAAATGGAGAATGTGCATTGATTTTACAGATCTTAACAAGGCTTGTCCAAAGGATGAGTTCCCATTGCCAAGAATAGATTCTTTAGTAGATGCAGCAGCTTCGTCAGAGCTCATGAGTTTACTAGATTGTTACTCAGGCTACCACCAAATCTGGATGAAGAAGGAAGATGAGTCGAAGACTAGCTTCATAACCCTCAGTGGCACATATTGCTATCTTCGGATGCCTGAGGGGCTTAAAAATGCTGGAGGAAGCTTCAGCAGAATGACAGCCAGAGTCCTTCATTACCAAATAGGCAGGAATGTGCTGACCTATGTTTATTATATCATAGTTAAAAGCATGAAGCAAGAAAATCACATCGCTGATTAGCAAGAGACATTTGCCAATTTCAGGCAAGCTGGTTTGAAGTTAAATCCAGAAAAATGTGTTTTTAGGGTAAAGAAGGGCAAGTTCCTTGGTTGTCTAGTATCAACAAAGGGAATTGAAGCTAACCCAAGCAAGATTGAAGCTATCCTTCGGATGGAACCGCCAACTACAAAGAAAGGGGCTCAACGGCTGGCAGGTAGACTAGCATCTTTAAACAGATTCATATCTAGATCAGCAGAAAGAAATCTGCCATTCTTTGAAATACTAAAGTCAGCCGAAGTCTTTCAATGGGGCCCGGCTCAGCAAAAAGCCTTCGAAGAGTTGAAGCAATATCTGATTGATTTAACAACATTAACTCCACCTTCGCCAGGGGCTCCATTGCTCTTATATGTTGCAGCTTCGCATTCTGCAGTGAGTGCGGCACTTGTACAAGAGAAGCTAGATGGCCAAGTCAAAAAGCAAGCTCCAGTGTACTTCGTGTCCGAAGTTTTAAGTCTCTCAAAGAAAAATTATACAGAATTGGAGAAGGTGATATATGTTGTGTTAATGGCCTCCAGAAAGCTTCGGCATTACTTTCAAGCATATCGCATAATTGTTCCTTCATCACAACCTCTGAAGGACATTATGAGGAACAGAGAAGCTACTGGAAGGATTGGGAAATGGGCTACAGAACTTAATGAATTCACCATTGACTATGTGCATAGATCCTCAATTCAATCCCAGGCGTTAGCAGACTTCATCACTGATTGGACGCCAGGGGCTCACGAAGAAGAAATAAACAAAGACGCCGAAGCTTGGACAGTGTTCTGCGATGGTTCTTGGGGAACCTTCGGTGCAGGAGCGGCTGCGGTCCTAGTGGCACCTTCAAAGGTCAAAATATGTTATGCAGCCAAGCTTGACTTCAGTTGCACAAATAATATTGCTGAGTACGAAGCACTTCTGTTGGGGCTTCGGAAGTTAAGGGCAATGGGAATAAGAAGGGCCATCCTGAAAACTGATTCTCAAGTCATTTCTGGCCATGTAGACAAAAGTAGCAAGGCAAGAGATCCGAAGCTCGAAAAATATCTGGATACAGTTCGAAGGTTAGAGGCTTCTTTCGAAGGTTTTTCTGTCAAGAATATTCCAAGAGGTGAAAATGAGCATGCAGATTTGCTAGCCAAATCGGCGGCTCAGGGGCTCCCTCTACCTTCGGAAGTATTTTTTTGAAACAATAAAGGCACCTTCGGTTGAACTCATGGAGAGAGCAGTGCTTACTATTTCTCTAGTACATAGTGAAGATTGGAGGACTGAAATTATCTCTTTCCTCCAAGGTAATTGCCTTTCAGATGACGAAGCTTATAATAAGAGAAAGGAGGCAAGGACAAGATCGTATGTGATAATAGAAGGGGAATTATATAAACATGGAGTCTGTTCTCCACTTCTCAAGTGTTTATCAAGAGCTAAAGGTGTTGAATTAATGAAGGGGATACACGCAGGTCTGTGTGGATCTCACATTGGGTCTAGGCCCTTGCTGGGAAAAGTGTTTAGACAAGGATTTTACTGGCCGAAGGCAGCTTCGGATGCAGCAGAACTAGTCCAAAAATGTGAAAATTGTCAAAAATGTGCAAGAGACCAGAAACAACCTTCATCTCTCACTCAGCTAATACAGCCCACCTGGCCGTTGCAAAGGTGGGGCCTGGATTTGCTAGGCCCACTTCCACCAGCGCAAGGCAATTTAAGATATGTTGTGGTGGCTGTAGAATATTTTTCTAAGTGGATTAAAGCGAAGCCTTTGGCTATAATAACTTCGGTCATAGTCCAGAAATTCTTCTGGCAAAACATTGTTTGTCGCTTCGGCGTGCCGTAGGCTATAAATGTGGACAATGGAACACAGTTCGAGGTCGAAACTTTCAAGGAATTCTGTGATCAGATTGGCACGAAGATTCATTTTGCATCAGTCAGGCATCCAAAGTCAAACGAACTTGTCGAAAGAGCAAATGGCATTATAATGACAGGAATAATGAAGCTAATCTTCAATCAGCCCAGAGGAAAGTGGCCAGATGAGTTGATTAAAGTGGTGTGGAGCCACAATACAACCATATCAAGATCAATAGGTTTTACACCGTTTAAATTATTATTTGGCGACGAAGCTATAACCCCAGAAGAAGCTAAAGAGGGGTCAATAAGAACATCAGCTTCGGCAAAAGACAAAGCTGATTATCACGTGGCAAAAGATACCATAGAAGGGACCAGACTTCAGGCTGTGGAGAATATCAATAAATATCAAGCCGAAACAATAAAATGGCGCGACAGAAAAGTTCGGTTGAAAAATATTAAACCAGGGCATTTGGTGCTTCGGAGAGTGGCTAATCCGGACACAGTAGGCAAACTACAGCTGAAGTGGGAAGGACCTTTTCTGGTGGTATCTTCATCAAGGCTCGGTTCTTACAGATTGAAGGATATGGACGGCAACGACATTCCTAGATCTTGGAATGCGGATGAGCTTCGACGATATTATGTGTAATTTGATGCAATCTTTTTCCCTTTTTTCCTATGGCACCCTTTTCCTTTACAAAGGGGGAGAAAGGTTTTTAATGGGGCCATAGCTTGTAATTTTTCTTTTCTTATTCATCTCTACGAGAGCAAAATCCCCCAAAAGAATGTAAAATGTAACATCTGAGCATGCACCATCGAGTGCAGAAAAAAGAAACAAAACCAGGGAGAAGCTCAAAAGTCGTCCCTAAGGGGATGCAGAGCATGATGAAGCTACAAAAAGTCGTTCCCAAGGGAGTGCAACATAAGTTTTCTGCTCAAAAGTCGTTCCTAAGGGAATGCATAGCCAAATACCGCCAAAATATAAGGCGAAGAAGTTCAAAAGACGTTCCTAAGGGGATGCAGAACTTATACCGCCGAAATAGAAGGCGAAGAAGTTCAAAAGACGTTCCTAAGGGGATGCAAAACTTACACCGTAAAGTCAACGTTGAACACCGAAAAACAAACGGTGAAGAAGACTCCAAAGTCATTCCTAAGGGGATGCAGAGTCTGGGTGTGACTTCGTAAGCGTGTGTTTGACATTCATTTGCACATTACATCACATCATTCATTGCATTCATACACATTCATTTAGACATTCGTAGGATCATCATCATATCATAGTGTACAGACAGTTGCTTCGGCTCTAATGACAAGGCTTCAATGAGTACAAAAGAAGCAAATTTTACGCTTCGTTGTGTATGAAAAGAAGGGAAGGTGTTTTTCGCCTTCGGCTCAAAAAATACAAGTTTCGTCCACATCAAAGCAGTTCATACACGGATGGAAAGGTAAAAATATATTACAAGGTATGGACAAATTTACAGAGTAGTGTTTGATTCCTAAATTACAGTGTCTTTTACAAGGTTAATTCAAAATTTTCTCTAGAGCTTTTTCACAGCAGTGTTTTCAGCTTCATCACTTCATCACTATCCGCAAAGCTTCGGATCATTGCTCTTCGACTTTGGCATCTTGTACATAACGAAGCGGTATAAGGTAAACACAAATCTCAAGGACAAGGTAAGCAATAGGTACAAGTGTATTACCGGCTTGAGATGACTTCGAGCTTCGTCACCAGTTAAGTCTCGCCCACCCTTCGTCCAGATTTGAGTTATGAATCTATTTCCAATGCTTCGGGCTAGACTAGGGATGTCAGTTAAATATGCTGGTGACAGGCTGAAGTTTGGCCTGTTCACGATCTTCCCATGCGTGCAACCAGTTTTCATGAAAGCAACAGTTGTGCCCCGAGAAGCTAGCAGGGCACAGAAGTCACCGTGCCCAGCTATAACTTCGTCAAGAGCATCAACTTCGCCCTCAATATGATTGAAGGTGCCTGGCAGGTCTTCAACCGAAGGTTCAAATTTTTCAGAACTGGCTCCAACTGAGTTGAAGACCTGCTTCAGTCGTTGCACGCACCGGTTGCCGAAGTCTAGACATTTATCCTGAAGTTCCTTCAATGATTTATGCAAATTCGAACTCTTTTCAACTTCAGCTTCAAACTTCGCATCAAAATTCTTCTTTTCTTGTTCGAAGTTTTCTGACTTCGTGAGGAGTTCACTGTTTAATCTGGCAATTTCGGCTTGGGCTTCTGCTAGTGAACCCTCCATTGTTTGGAGAACAAAATCTTTCTTTTCAAGAGCAGCTTCATGATCTTTGATTTTGCTCTCTTAGCCTTCAATTATAACCTCATTTTTCTTATCTTCGAGGTCATGTTGCATCCTCAAGGCTTTACTTAGTAGCATACTCTATGCAAAGCAACCTTCATCAGAAAACACCTTCGTCGTAAAAACAATTAAAAGCCAAAGAAAAAATTTTACCTTGAAATTAGAATAGAATAAACTACCGACGATATGCTGTCGCTGGTAGCGGCTGATGTCAGCCTCAAGCTTCGGGAAACCAACACTCTTCGACAGAGTGCTGATAACCTTCGCTCCAGTTCGGTCTGAGATGCATCCTAAGCTTTCTTCGTTAATACCGCCGAAGAGCAACGCTCCTGGCTTGTAGCCACATGATATGGCATATTCTTGCAGCTCTTCTTTTTCAGTCTTAGATAACTCTTGACCAATTATGTTTTGAAAGTTGAAGTCTTTTTCCTCCGAAATATCTTCGGTGATCTCTTTCCCTTTTCCATGCACTGTAGCCAGGGTTTCTTCGGCAGCTGCAGCTGCTTCTTCTGCGGCCATATCCAAGAGCATTTTATCAATATCAGAAAGTGTGCTCTCCAGATTTGTGGCTTCGACCGTTGCAGCTTCGGCAGTTGTAGCTTCGGTGGGAGCAGCTTCAGTAGCTGTAGCAGCTTCGGCAGCTGGTGTTATTTTTTATGATGAGGTCGGCGGTGGCATTTCTTCAATAAGTTCAATTACAGTAATAATCCTCCGCCTTTTTGGCCCAGCAGACTTCTTTGCTGCCAAAGACTCCTTCTTCTTCTCTAAAAGCTTCGTCAGATGCGGCCCCAGTGGACTTAGCTTGATAGGTAAGGATTCGGTCATGTTGGGGGGTCTGCTTCGTCGCTGAAGGTCCCATAAGAAGAAACACCTTCGAAAGACTGACACAAAGCCGAAGCTATCAATCAAAGAGCTTCGGAGTACATTTTCAGATGCACCGACTTAAAGATGAAATGACCAATCGGCCCGAGATAACTTGTACTATGATTGTAAACATTTGTGAAGGGCATGAATGTAATTTCTCACAGGATGTGTCCTATGCCTATAAATAGATGAACAGTACCCCTGCACTGTTCACGATGTCCTGTATTCACTCGTGCGCAACACTTGGATTTTTGCCTTCTGTCAAGCTAAAGGTATAAATGTAATTAATTTCGTATTTAAATATTCAAGTTTATATAATGAAGACATGTGAATGATATTATATGTCTATTCGTGTTATCTTTTATATTTCATATGTTTCGCCTTTCACTTTCTTATGCTATGATGATGAAGGTACGCCCTTCATGACCTTCGTCCGAAGATCGTTATATCCTAAGGGAAATAATGCTTCGAAGGACAAAGGACATTAACACTTAATACTTTGTGTTGCCTTGTTCTTGACTCATAGCATTTGAGAACAAGTCCCCAACATTGGCGCCCACCTCCGGTGAACTCACTTCCACTGTTGAGCTGATGGCTTCGTTCAACAATGAAGCTGAAGTAGCTTCGGCTACGAGGATGGTGCTCCCGATAACAGGCGGTTCATGTTCAGAACCGGCCAACAAGAAGCAGAAGAAGGAGGCTTAGAGAAGGGTGCAGCATGTTGGGGTGCAGGGACCCTTCATCAAGTCAAAATGGTCCCACATCCCAATCACCTTCTCCCAGGAGGACCTTCAGCTCAAGGATTACCCTCACAATGATGCTATGGTTATATCTTGTGTTATCAAGGGATTTCTGGTCCACAATGTTCTGGTTGATACAGGTAGTGCAGCGGATATCATATTTACTAAGGCCTTCAGACAGATGCAAGAGCCAGAGGACAAGATTCATGATGCTACACACCCTCTTTGTGGCTTCGGAGGAAGGCAGATCGTAGCACTTGGCAAGATCACAATGCTAGTGACCTTCGGATTTGTCCACAACACAAGAACTAAACAAGTTGTGTTTGATATTGTTGACATGAAATACCCCTATAATGCAATCATTGGTCGTGGGACACTTAATGCTTTCGAAGTAATTCTTTATCCAACATATCTATGCATGAAGATACCTTCGAAACAGGGGCCTATTGCTATTCATGGAAGCCAGGAAGCTGCCAAAAAGGCTGAGGGAAATTGGACAGGCTCAAAAAGCCATCCACAATATAGATGGAGCTGAAGCTTGTGAGCAGTACAAGTACAGAAGAGAGAAGGCTGCTTCGGCTGATCAGCCGAAGCCCATGCTTCTATGTGAAGACATAGCAGAGCAGAAGGTATTGCTGGGGTCTCAATTATCTGAAGAGCAAGAAAAAACTCTGATAAGATTTTTATTCAACAATAAAGATGTTTTTGCATGGTCGGCCAATGATCTCTGTGGTGTTAACAGGGATGTCATTGAACATTCACTCAATGTCGATCCATACTTCAGGCCTAGAAAGCAAAGGCTTCGGAAAATGTCTGATGATAAAGCCGAAGGTGCTCGAAATGAAGTAAAAAGACTTCTCAGTGTTGGTGTCATCAGAGAAGTAAAATATACAGAGTGGCTAGCCAATACTGTTATGGTGAAGAAGGCCAATGGCAAATGGAGAATGTGTATTGATTTCACGGATCTCAACAAGGCTTGTCCGAAGGACGAATTTCCATTACCAAGGATAGACTCTCTTGTGGATGCAGCAGCTTCTTTAGAACTTATGAGTCTTCTGGATTGCTACTCAGGATAGCATCAAATATGGATGAAAAAGGAGGATGAGCCGAAGACTAGCTTCATAACTCCCAATGGAACCTATTGCTATCTTCGGATGCTTGAGGGGCTCAAAAATGCTGGAGGCAGTTTTAGCAGGATGACGGCTAAGGTCCTTCATTCCCAGATAGGCAGAAATGTGCTAACATATGTTGATGATATCATAGTAAAAAGCACGAAGCAAGAAAATCACATCACTGATCTGCAAGAAACATTTGCTAATTTTAGACAAGCTGGCCTGAAATTAAATCCTGAAAAGTGTGTCTTTGGAGTGAAGAAGGGTAAGTTCCTTGGCTGTCTGGTTTCAACGAAGGGGATTGAAGCTAATCCAAGCAAGATCGAAGCCATCCTTTGAATGGAACCGCCGAGCACAAAGAAGGGGGGCCCAATGGTTGGCAGGAAGACTGGCTTCATTGAATAGATTTATATCTAAATCAGCAGAAAGAAACTTGTCATTCTTTGAAATACTAAAGTCAGCCGAAGTCTTTCAATGGGGCCCAGCTCAACAGAAAGCCTTCGAAGAGCTGAAGCAATACTTAATTGATATAACAACATTAACTCCACCTGCGCCAGGGGCTCCATTACTATTGTATGTGGCAGCTTCGCACTCTACAGTGAGTGCGGCGCTTGTGCAGGAGAAATTGGAAGGACAAATCAAAAAGCAAGCCCCAGTATACTTTGTCTCCAAAGTTCTAAGCTTATCAAAGAAAAATTATACAGAATTGGAGAAGGTGTTGTATGTTGTCTTAATGGCCTCCAGGAAGCTTCGACATTATTTTCAAGCATTCCATATAATTGTTTCTTCATCACAGCCTCTAAAGGATATCATGAGGAACAGAGAAGCTACTGGAAGAATTGGAAAGTGGGCTACGAAACTCAACAAATTCAGCATTGATTATGTGCATAGATCCTCAATTCAGTCCCAGGCATTAGCAGACTTCATCGCTGACTGGACGCCAGGGGCTCAGGAAGAAGAAGCAAATAAAGATGTCGAAGCTTGGATAGTGTTCTGCGACGGTTCCTGGGGAACCTTCGGGGCAGGTGCAGCTGCTGTCTTAGTTGCCCCTTCCAAAGTCAGAACATGCTATGCAATAAAGCTTGATTTCAGCTGCACAAATAATATTGCTGAATATGAAGCTTTTCTTTTGGGGCTTTGGAAGTTAAAGGCAATGGGGATAAGAAGGGCGGTCCTTAAAACCGATTCCCAAGTTATTTTTGGTCATGTTGACAAGAGTTGCAGGGCAAGAGACCCAAAGCTTGAGAAATACCTAGACATAGTTCGAAGGCTTGAAGCTTCTTTCGAAGGGTTTTCTGTCAAGAATATTCCACGAGGAGAAAACGAGCACGATGATCTGCTAGCCAAGTCAGCGGCACAGGGGCTGCCTCTACCTTCGGAAGTATTCTTTGAGACAATAAGAGCACCTTCAGTAGAACTTCTTGAAAGAGCAGTGCTCAATATATCTCCTGTTCATAGTGAAGATTGGAGGACTGAGATTATATCTTTTCTCCAAGGTAACTGCCTTTCAGATGACGAAGCTTATATTAAGAGAATGGAGGCAAGAACAAGACCATATGTAATAATAGAAGGGGAGTTATACAAACATGGAGTTTGCTCTCCACTTCTCAAGTGTCTATCCAGAACCGAAGGTATAGAGCTGATGAAGGAAATACATGCAGGCTTGTGTGGATCCCACATTGGATCTAGGCCTTTGCTGGGGAAGGTCTTCAGACAAGGATTTTATTGGCCGAAGGCAGCTTCGGATGCAACGGATCTGGTTCAAAAGTGCAAAAATTGTCAAAAATGTGCAAGAGACCAGCAACAACCTTCATCGCTAACCCAGCTAATACAACCAACCTGGCCATTGCAAACATGGGGCCTGGATTTGTTAGGTCCACTTCCACCAGCACAAGGCAATTTAAGATATGTTGTGGTGGCTGTAGAATATTTTTCCAAATGGATTGAAGCGAAACCTTTGGCCACAATAACTTTGGTCACAGTCCAGAAATTCTTTTGGCAAAACATTGTTTGTCGCTTCGGCGTACCAAAGGCTATAACTGTGGACAACGGAACACAATTTGATGCTGAAGCTTTCAAGGAATTCTGTGATCAAATTGGCACGAAGATTCATTTTGCGTCAGTCAGACATCCAGAGTCAAATGAACTTGTCGAAAGAGCAAATGGTATTATAATGACAGGAATAATGAAGTTAATTTTTAATCAACCCAGAGGAAAGTGGCCAGAAGAATTGATTAAAGTGGTGTGGAGCCACAATACAACTGTATCAAGATCAACAGGTTTTACGCCATTCAAGTAATTATTTGGTGACGAAGCTATAACCCCAGAAGAAGCTAAAGCGGGGTCAATAAGAACAATAACTTCGACTTAAGACGAAGATGATTATCATGTGGCAAAAGACACTATAGAAGGGGTCAGACTTCAGGCTGTGCAGAATATAAATAAATATCAAGCCGAAACAATAAAATGGCGCGACAGAAAAGTCTGACTGAAAAATATCAAGCCAGGGCATTTGGGGCTTCGAAGAGTGGCAAATCTGGACACAGTAGGCAAACTACAGCTGAAGTGGGAAGGACCTTTTTTGGTAGTATCTTCGTCAAGGCCCGGTTCTTACAGATTAAAGGATATGGATGGCAATGACATTCCTAGATCTTGGAACGCGGATGAGCTTCGACGGTATTATGTATAGATTGATGTAATCTTTTTCATTTTTCTATGGCACCGTTTTCCTTTCCAAAAGGGGAGAAAGGTTTTTAATGGGGTCATAGTTTGTAATTTTTTCTTTTCTTATTCAGCTCCATGAGAGCAAAAATCCCCCAAAATATGTAAATGTAAAATCTGAGCATGCACCATCGAGTGCAGAGAAAAAGAAAAAACAGGGAGAAGCTCGGAAGTCGTCCCTAAGGGGATGCAGAGCATGACGAAGCTACAAAAAGTCGTTCTTAAGGGAGCGCAGGGTAAGTTTTCTGCTCAAAAGTCGTTCCTAAGGGAATGCAGAGCCAAATATCGCCGAAATATAAGTCGAAACGCGAAAAGTCAACGCGAATACCACCGAAATATAAGGCGAAGCACGAAAAGTCAACGCGAATACCGCCGAAATAGAAGGAGAAGAAGTTCAAAAGACGTTCCTAAGGGGATGCAGAACTTACACCGAAAAATAAGCGGTGCAGCCGAAAAATAAACGGCAAAGAGATTTCAGTTATTCCTATGGGAATGAAGGTTGTGGATGAAGCTTTGAATGTGTGTGTTTGGGCATTCATTTGCACGATACATTACATCATACATTGCATTCATAAACATTCATTTAGACATACATAGGATCATCATCATCATATCATACAGATACAGACAGTTGCTTCGGCCCTAAGTATACAGCTTCAAAAGCAGATTCATGCTTCGTTGTGTACGAAAAGAAGGGAAGGTGTTTTTCGCCTTCGGCTCAAAAAATACAAGTTTCATCCACATCAAAGCATTTCATACATCGATGGAAAGGTAAAAATATATTACAAGGTATGGACAAATTTACATAGTAGAATCTAATTCTTAAGTTACAATATTCTTTATAAAGGTTAATACAAAAGTCTTCTTAGAATTTTTCCACAGCTAGGTATTCGAGCTTCATCACCATATGTTGAGCTTCGAATCATCTTCTAAGCTTCGGCTCTGTGTTCTTCGGCTTCGTCATCCTATACATATCAAAGCATTATAAGAAAAATTCAAGTTTCGAGGAAAAGGTAAGCACAAGGTATGATTTTATTACCGGCTTGAGATGACTTCGAGCTTCGTCACCAGCTAGGCTTCGCCCACCCTTCGTCCATATTTTCCTTATAAATCTGTTTCCTATGCTTCGAGCTAGGCTGGGGATATCAATCAGATCTGCTGGTGATAAGCTGAAGTTTGGTCTATTAACAATCTTTCCATGCGTGCAACCAGACTTCATGAAGGCAACAGCTATGCCCCGAGAAGCTAGCAGGGCACAGAAATCACCATGTCTGGCTATAACTTCATCAAGAGCATCAACTTCGCCCTCAATGTGTTCAAAGGTCCCTGGCAGGTCTTCAACCGAAGGACTGAATTTCTCAGAGCTGGCTCCAACCGAGTTGAAGACCTGCTTTAGCCGCTGCACGCATCGGTTGCTGAACTCCAGACATTTATCTTGAAGCTCTTTCAATGATTTTTGCAGATTTGAACTTTTTTCGACCTCAGCCTCAAACTTCGTATCAAATTTCTGTTTTTCTTGTTCGAAGCTTTCTGATTTTGAGAGAAGCTCCTTATCCAACTTTGCAATTTTGGCTTCAGCTTCTGCCGGTAAGCCTTCCATTGTCTGAAGTTCAAAATCTTTCTTTTCAAGAGCAGCTGCTTGATCTTTTATTTTGCTTTCTAAACCTTCAATTATAATCTCATGTTTTTTCTCTTCAAGGTCCTGTTGCATCCTCAAAGCTTTGCTTAATAGCATACTCTGTGTAGAAGCAAGCTTCGTCAGCAAACACCTTCGTTGTTAAAAACAATGAAAAGTCGAAGAGAAGTTTTTACCTTGAAGTTAGAATAGAATAAACTACCGACGATATGCTGTCGTCGGTAGCGGCTGATATCGGTCTCAAGCTTCGGGAAACCAATACTCTTCGAGAGAGTACCGACGACCTTCGCTCCAGTCTGGTCTCGGAGACAACCTAAGCTTTCATCGTCAATACCGCCAAAGAGCATCGCCCCTGGCTAATACCCGCAGGATATGGCATACTCTCTCAACTCTTCTTTCTCAGCCTTTGTCAATTCTTGTCCAGTTAAGTTTTGAAAGTTGAAGTTTTCTTCTTCTAAAGTATCTTCGGCTATTTCCTTCTCTTTCCCAGGCACTGTAGCCATGGTCTCTTTGGCGGCTGTAGCAGCTTCTTCTGCAGCCATATCCAGAAGTATTTTATCAATATCAGAAATTGTGCTTTCTAGGTTTGCATCTTCGGCAGGTGCAGCTTTGGTAGCTGTAGCGCTCTCGATAGCTGGTGCCTTTGACGCTGAAGCTGGCGGTGGTGTTTCTTCAATGGCCTCTGTCATAGTAATAATCCTTCATTTTTTCGGCCCAGAAGACTTCTTCGGTGCCGAGGGCTCCTTCTTCTTCTGAAAAAGCTTCGTCAGATGTGGCCCCAGTGGACTTAGCTTGACAGGCAAGGATTCAGTCATTACCTTTAGAATTTCTTCTACATCGGTAGCAGAAGGTGTTGAAGGAGTCTCTTCTTCCATATCAGTTGCCTTCTGCTTCGGAGCCGCAACTTTCCTTTTCTTCGGAGCAACTGCCTTCGGCTCAGGGCTCCATTTTCTCTTCTTCAGGATTTCTTCATCTTCTTTCACCATTCTAGCAGCCTGTCTGCCCACAACACTAATAATTCTTTTTCTTTTTTGCCCTTCGGCGCCCTTGTTCAATCGCTCGTAGTCTGGATATTCAAAATTCAGGGCATCCATTACCCGATTCAATCTTCGCTTCGGTCAGGCGCCGAAGGCTGCAGTCATCAACTGATCTTCTTTTCTCGTATAATTGCCCAAAATCTCGTTGCACATAACTTCAATTGTATCCAACCATTCTTGGCAGGGTTCTTTGAAGTGTTTCTTGAACTTGAAATGATAGGGCAGTCGAACGAGTTCATTCTTCTTTTTTCTCTTTTTCAAGCTTCGGCATACCCCATTCCCTCAACGTTGGGAATACTCGGTTGGCCAAGTATTCTTGAACTAAATACCTAGTTCCAATATGTTCAGATACAACTCTAAACTCATACACAACATCTGGGCATGGTGCCCCGGCGTCATGTTGCACTGAGGCCTAGTCAGCCCGAAGGTTAGCTCCAGCGGGCTCTGAACTAGCTTCTCCTTTTTCTCATCAATCTTAACATAAAACCATTCAGATTTCAACTGGTCGGCCATTTAGAGCGATAGCTGACCACCGGTGTCTTCATGTCTTTGCGATAAGCAAAATTATAGCAGTCGAAGTTCTCATGCAGTCCGTCTTTCCTAGCCTTCGTCTAATAGTGAAGTTCATGTACTCGGCAGAAGGCTTCGGTGAGCGGCTCCACCCCTTGACTTCGGAGAGCCCAGATATACACGTTGAGCCTAACAATGGCGTTAGGGGTCAGCTGATGAAGGTAAATCTCAAAATTTTCCAAGACATCTGCAATCATCCCGTCTAGAGGAAATCTCAACCCTGCTTTGAAGAAGCTCTTAAAAACCACCACTTCATCATTTTCTGGTTTTGGGATAGTCTCTTCCCCACCAAAACGAATCAACCCCTTATCGGCTTCTCTGAAGTAGCCTACCTTCGTTATCATAGCCATATCAGCTTCAGACACAGTTGACTTCCCAAAATCCAAATGGCTAGGCTTCGATGGCATAGCGGTGTTATAATCAATCTCTTCTTCACCAATATCGCCCTCTTCAATATCTGCCTGCTCCGCTTCAGTAGCAGGGGCGCCTTCGTCAGGGGCGCCCTCCGTCACAACTAGTCCCGACCGCCTCATAACCTCGAAGATCGGAGCAGTTTCAGTAGCTTCGGTTTCCTCTCCGTCATGTGTAACCCTAGCTGTTGAGCGCACCCTGGCCATTTAATGTGGAATTTCTTGCGTTTTGACGAAGTTGATTATTTTTGACGAAGCTCCTTCTTGTCACGAAGCTAGGGCAAAGTGATCCTTTGATTGGGAATACGATGAACAAGCTTCGGCGGTGGTCAAATTTTTTGGCAGCACAACAGTGCAATAGCAGTAAATGTTGTGGTACCTTCACAACTACCCATCTGTTTATATAGTGCTGCAGGTGGGAAGGTGAATCATCAAGTCGCTCGCACCCGCTGAACAGTCACCCGCACTCGCTGAACGGTGGACCATAGTGCCCAAGAAGCTGAATCACCAGATCGCGCGTACTCGTTGTATGGTGGGACCACCCTTCACTCGGAATATCTAAATCGTTTCTCGGCAACGAGCTAAGGGAAGGTGTTTTTCGGACCTTCGGCATTCCGAAGCCTGAGAGAGTTTTTCACGGGTCGAGCTCGTTACAAAAAATGATCTGGCACCGTGAAGGGGTTACTGTTGGGCGTCTGCTTCATCGCCGAAGGTCCCATAAGAAGAAACACCTTCGAAAGACTGACACAAAGCCGAAGCTATCAATCAAAGAGCTTCGGAGTACATTTTCAGATGCACCGACTTAAAGATGAAATGACCAATCGGCCCGAGATAGCTTGTACTATGATTGTAAACATTTGTGAAGGGCATGAATGTAATTTCTCACAGGCTGTGTCCTGTGCCTATAAATAGATGAATAGTACCCCTGCACTGTTCAAGCTGTCCTGTATTCACCCGTGCGCAACACTTGGATTTTTGCCTTCTGTCAAGCCGAAGGTATAAATGTAATTAATTTCGTATTTAAATATTCAAGTTTATATAATGAAGACATGTGAATGATATTATATGTTTATTCGTGTTATCTTTTATATTTCATATGTTTCGCCTTTCACTTTCTTATGCTATGATGATGAAGGTACGCCCTTCATGACCTTCGTCCGAAGATCGTTATATCCTAAGGGAAATAATGCTTCGAAGGACGAAGGACATTAACACTTAATACTCTGTGTTGCCTTGTTCTTGACTCATAGCATTTGAGAACAAGTCCCCAACAGGTCATTACCTTTAGAATTTCTTCTATGTCAGTAGCAGAAGGTGTTGAAGGAGTCTCTTCCTCTATCTCAGTTGTTTTTGGCTTCGAAGCCGCATCCTTCCTCTTCTTCGGAGCAGCCACCTTCGGTTCAGGGCTGGATTTTCTCTTTTTCAGAGATTCTTCATCTTCTTTCACCATCCTAGCAGCTTGTCTACTCAGAACACTAATAATTCTTTTTCTCTTTTGCCCTTCGACACCCTTGTTCAATCGCTCATAGTCAGGATATTCAAAGTTCAAGGCATCCATTACTCGGTTCAACCTTCATTTTGGTCGGGTGCCGAAGGGTGCAGTCATCAGCTGATCTTCTTTTTTAGTGTAATTACCCAAAATTTCGTTGCACATAGTTTCTATCATTTCTAACCATTCTTGGCATGGCCCTTTGAATTATTTCTCAAATTTGAACCGATAAGGCAGTCGCACAAGTTCATTCTTTTCCTTTGTCCCCTTTAGCTTCGACATATTCCATTCACTCAGCGTCGGGAACACCTTATAGGCCAGATATTCTTGGACTAGATCTCTGGTGCTGATCTGCTCGGCTACCACCCTGAATTCTGCCACAGCTTGTTGGCACGGTGACCCCGACGTCATGCGGCACAGGGGCTTAGTCAACCCGAAGCTTAAGCTCAGCGGGCTCAGTACTAGCGTCTTTAGCTTCTCCCTCTTCTTTTCATCGGTCTTAACATAGAACCACTCATTTTTCCAACTGGTTGGCCACTTGGTGCGATAGCTGACCACCGGAGCCTTCATATCTTTGCGGTAAGCGAAGTTGTAACAACCAAAATTATCATGAAGCCCATCTTCTCTGGACTTCGTCTGATAATGAAGCTCATGCACTCGGCAAAAAGCTTCGGCATTCGGGTCTATTCCTTGGCTTTGGAGTGCCTAGATGAAGACGTTGAGCCTAACGATAGCGTTAGGAGTCAGCTGATGAAGATAGATTTCGTAATTTTCCAAAATTTCCCCAATTATCTCGTTCAAAGGAAACCTCAATCCCGCTCTAAAGAAACTCTTAAAAACTACCACCTCATCATTTTCCGGTGTTGGAGTGGTTTCTTCCCCGGCAAAACGAATCAGCTTCTTCTCAGCTTCTCCGAAGTAGCCTAGCTTTATCATCATGGGCATATCAGCCTCAGAAACAGTAGATTTTCCAAAGTCCAAGTGGCTGGGTTTGGCTGGCATAAGAGTGTTATAATCTTCTTCTTCATCAACATCATCTTCTTCAACGTCAGCCTGTTCAGCTTCGGCAGCAGGTGCACCTTCATCAGTAGCTCCCTCTGTCACAACCAGACCTGATTGTCTCATCACTTCAGAGATCGGGGCCATCTCTGTGGCTTCGGTCTCCTCTCCGTCATGGGTCACCCTAGCAGTTGAACGTACTCTGGCCATCAGGTGTTGAATTCCTTGCAGTTCTTACGAATGTTGATGATTTTTATAGTTTTGATGAAGCTCCCTCTTATGCCGAAGCTAGATGAAAATGATGCTTTGCTTGAGAATGCGATGAGAAAGCTTCGGCTATGGTTAAATTTTTTAGTAGCACAACAGTGCAATGGCAATGAATGCTGTGGTAACTTCACACCTGCCCGTCTGTTTATATAGTGCTGCAGGTGTGAAGGTGAATCGTCAAGTCACCCGCACCCGCTCAACAGTCACCCGCACCCACTGAACGGTGGACCACGGCGCGTGGGAGATGAATCGCCAGATCGCGCGTACCCGCCGCATGGTGGGGCCACCTCGCGCTCGGAATATTTTAATCGTTTCTCGGCAACAAGCTCAGGGAAGGTGTTTTTCGGACCTTCGGCATTCTGAAGCCTAGGACAATTTTTCACGGATCAAGCTCGTTACGAAAAACGATCTAGCACCGAGAAGGGGCTACTGTTGGGGGTCTGCTTCGTCGCCGAAGGTCCTGTAAGAAGAAACACCTTCGGAAGATCATCACAGAAATAACGTCGAAGCTACCTTCCAGGGAACTTCGGCATAACGACATGCCTTGAGACGAAGGGTTGCACTGACTTAAAGATGAAAAGACAGATCGACCCATGATAATTTGTGTTATGATTGTAATCGGTTGTAAAGGGTATAAATGTAATTTCACACAGACTGCGCCATGTGCCTATAAATAGATGAACACTACCCTCGTACTGTTCACGCTGACTTGTACTCGCTTGTGCATCACGCTTGTACTTTTTGTCTTCTATCAAGCCGAAGGTATAAGTGTAATTCAATATTGCTCTTATTCATTCATAATTATATAATAAAAGACATATTATGATTTGATATAATTATTCATGTTATTTCCCATTTTTCATATGTTTCGTCCTTCATTGTTATATATTGTGATTATGAAGGTACTTCCTTCATAACCTTCGTCCGAAGATCGTTATATCCTTTAGGAAATAATTCTTCGAAGGACGAAGGACATTAACCATTAACCTATTTTTGTGCTGCCTTGTTCTTAATTCATAGCATTTGAGAACAAGTCCCCAACAGTGCACTTGGATTCAAAACATACTATCGGGAAGCATGTCGGTGTAAAGGTCAATGATGAAGTAGGTCCTTTTTTAGTACATATAATATGATAGGGTGACCCCCTCTCGCCGATCCTTTTTAATATCGTTGCGGATATGTTGACGATTCTTTTTTGAGAGCAAAAGAGACAAATCCATTTGCAGGGATAATCCCCCATTTGGTAGATGGGGGAATTTCCATACTGCAATATGTAGATGACATGATGGTTTTTATGGATCACAACTTGGAACATGCTCATAATGTGAAATTATTCTTGACTACATTCGAGCAAATGTTAGTCCTAAAAATTATCTTTCATAAAAGCAAACTTTACTGTTACGGGTTGGCTAAGGAACGTGAAGACCATTACTCACGTCTTTTTAGATGTGGTATTGGTTTGATGCCTTTTACATACCTCAGAATTCCTATGACACATCGCAGGTTGAGAAATAGTGAGTGGCGATGTGTCATTGATAGGTTCAAGAAAAGACTTAGTAACTAGAAATGAAAAATTCTTTCATCAGCAAGACACTTAGTGGTTATTAATTCAGTTCTAAGTAGCCTTCCTATTTTTATGATGTCTTTTTTTGAGATACCAGCGGGAGTGCTTGAGAAACTAGATGTTATTCGATCCATATTCTTTTGGCAGGGAGGCCATGTCACACCCGGGTTTCGGGGCACCAAGACCCGGGCGCGAACATAATCACCAGGTGTGCTGGGACCAAGTCTCACACATATGATGAATCATGGCACAGGATCGAATGTCACATCTTTACTATATAATAGGAGTTTTGTACAAAATAAATAATTATATTATAAAGAGACAACGGTCCAGCAACCCAAAGTTGACTAGGAGACAACGGCCTAGACCTCTCACGAACTCGTCACAACATCCTCCATGCGCCTCATCCTGTGGTACCTGTTCTTGACCTGTGGGGGGGTGTGAGACAGCAAGAGTGAGCTCACATACGTTCATCGCTCAACAAGTTGTGGGGAATAATGTGCATGAACTCGCCAAAGGTGGGAGCTCACGTGAAGTGTAAGGCTTACCAAAGAGGATGGTTAGAGCTGAGCATTGCTTTTAAAGTTGGTCAAAATTTTATTAGCAGTTACTAAGTATAAGTAAATACCAACCCAATTAAGAAAAGTAATAACATCACCTGCGATGCAATGCATATGACAAATTGATTTTGTTCCATAAATTAATCATGTGAGGGTCCGAGCTGCTCATGACGTGAGCACGGCTAGTGTACCAGTTTTACACTCTGCAGAGGTTGCACATCTTTACCCACAAGTCATGTTACCCATCTGCCCAGGGATCGCGACTTCCCATACACCTCTACCGAGGAGGCAAGGCAGGGTAACACTACGAGGCCTTTACAAAGTTCCACTAGCTTCAGAAAACCCGCTATAGTTTATAGGAAGCTCCAATGCAGGGTTCTTGCCTGACCGCCATCGCAGCAAAATCAACCAAGGACCTCCCTACACTGACCAATCCCCTACTGCCCTTGCCCCTTTCGGGTAAGGTAGTCCTCCACTAGCTTTCCTAATTAATCAGCCAAGGGCGTCCATAAACCCTTGTGGTAGCACTATTTTCCCGGGTGGTCGCTCCATGTTCTAATTAACATAATGATCTTATCATGAACAGTGATAATAAACAGATAATAAAAGTATAATCGTGAACAATGTACCTTCATACCCAAAACCACATAAAGCACTAGCAAGTACTACCCAAAAAGTTCAGTGGTAAACAAGGTATAAAGATAGACAAACTAGGGTAACCTATCGGGTCCCATCAAAATTAACCTATGCAGATCATTATGATTAATCAGAACATGGCTGGGTAAAAAGAAGTGATCAAGGGCACAACTTGCCTGTGACTTGAGATTCCAGGTACCAACTTGCTCTTCAGTTGACTCGTGTCCTCACCGCTAAACGTAGCAATACAGACAAACATGGTGCAGGCAAAATTAACATTACACCAAACATATATGCAAAATACATAATAATGATCTACATATTGAAATAAGATCACAGGAACAGGAATCATTAATTTTGGAGTTATGGATTTTGAGTTATGAATTTTCAAAAGATTTAGGAGTGGAGTACAAAAGAAACTAAGTATATAATTTTAGTTTAGGTTTCATAACAAAATAAAGTTACTAGGTGATAAACCATATTAATATGAATTTAATGCAGCTGGAATGGATTAAAAAGGAGCTAATATGAATTTTCTATGAATTATTTAAGTTCTGGAATTATTTTGGCACTAGAAATCCATTTTCTAAATTATTTTTCATATTTTCACAGAGTTCTGGTCTGGGCGCATAAATAAACAAAAGGCCACGGGCTACTCTGCAAAAGTTCTCAGACACAGGCAAACCCCCAAATGGACGGCGGGTTGGTTTATTAGAAATTCAGGGGCTTTTATGCAAAACACTCAGCGCGAAGGGGTCTGATGGATTCGTGGCCGCAGGATAGAAATCGGACGGCCCAGATTAAAAGTCGGCATCATAACTGAATCGGTACGCGACGATGTCCGCAGGATCAAAGATCCACGGTGGTAACCCCCCTAGGCGAAACGCTATGCCCCAGTTGATCCAGCCCGATCATCAGTCGAACAACGGCCCACGGTGACTCTCTCCCAGATCTAAACCCATCCCTACATCCTGAATCCAACGGACCCCATGACTCCGTTCTCTACCGACGCCAGAGTGTGATGGCGCCGCCCACACGCACGGCGGAGCCATCGCCGGAGCACGCCAGACCGAGGCCACGATGCTCCCCGCACGCATCAAGGCCCCGATTCTCAATGAGGAGGGTGATTCGAATACGATGGAGCTACTCACCGTAGCTGGAGGGCAATGGAGGGAGCTGGCCACGAAGGAGAGCAGACCCGCGGCGGCGCTTGAGCTACGGCGAGCGATTCTGACGTCGCCGGCCCCCAATCGCACCCGGAAAGGTCACGGAAGGTTTCCAGACGCGCAGGCTACACCAATCGAGCACTTCCCCGGAACCAAAACGCGGTGAAATAACAGGGCCAAAGGGCGGCGGCTGGAGCTCTCCCTCTCCGCGAATTCGGTGGTTTTTGCACGATGCTTTGGACAATGGGAGGTGGTCGGGTCTTATAGCTGGTCTTGCGAAAATCTCGGCGGGGTTGGAGCCTTGGAGGTCGGGTCGCGGACTCCGTTGCCCGGACCAGCGTGACCCCCGCGCGGAATCCGCCGTTTGCGCGCGGTCTGTTGCGCGAGCGCGACGAGGAAGACCTACCTGACAGCGCGGTCCCACGAACCAGGGAGGCGCGGGTGTGAGGGAGGAGCCGAGCGATAGGGCCCGCGTGTCGACGCCTGGAATCCAGGGTTTTGCGCGCGCTAGAGTGGACGTGGGGTTGGGCCGCATGGAGAGGGAAATAGTGGAGTGGGCCGAGCTAAGGGGATTTGGCCCAACGATATAAGGCTTTCTTTTTTTTCTCCTATTTTTCTGATTTCTATTTTCAAATTCAAACCAAACTCAAATTTAAATTCCGAATAGAACACCAACATAAATGAAAAACTTTATATTATTACTATTATTTGATATATATTTGTTTTAATTATTTTATACATGATTCCAATCATAAAATAGAAAATAGTTCATATCTTATGAATTTTAGTGAAATATAATTTATGTTGTAGATCATATATTAAGAAATAGTTTTGATCATAATTCTTATATATATAATTTCAACCCAAGAATACTTTAATTTATCTAGAAAAAAATTATATTAATTTTGGGGTAGTAACTTTGAAATTATGAATATTATTAAGGAAAGGTGTTTTGATTGAAAACCCTTGGGAAATTTTTCCTTAATTCCACAAGATCGAACTTTAGGGTGTTACAAATCCTACCCCCCTTAACAGAAATCTCATCCTCGAGATTTGTAAGAAAAGGGATACAAAAGGATTGGTTTGTAATTCGGCTTTTAGTCTATATTTGGTTCAAAAATCTAGAGTTCCGCCTTTTTTGTCAATAGTGGGTGATTAGGAGAGTATAGGTATATATGGTTATAGCCACTTTATTATGCAGGATAAAAGATATCTTTAAAGCCTATATAGGTTTGGGCAAGAAAGAGTGGGGTAAAGAAAGACTCCATCCAAGATTGTGGATCTTGACTCATCTTGGTGACCTCACTTGATCCTTGAAGACTTGAGTTGGTGCTCATCCTTTCTTGATGAAGTTGATCATCTTCTTCGGTCTTGTCTCATTGATTAGGAGTTAGTGTATATTATCGGGTTGGGGAATATGGTTAAGATAGGTATGGATGAGATAGACTACATGATGTAGGTCAAAAGTTTGTTTGATGTTAGGTGGGGATAGGCAGATCATGCAATCCATCAAGACTATATTGGTTGGGTTGGTCTCTCATTCTTTATTTAGTGTAGGGTGAATTAAGTTAAAACATGTGGAGAGGGTCTAATCTATTTCACAAGTATTAACTGGTCCATTAAGTAACTCACTTTAGATTAGATCATATTAGATTAGATGGGATCTAGATTGATTGGTATGACTAGCTTGACTAGATAAGATCTAATTAATTTGCATTAGATCATGGTTGTTAAACTAGGGTGGATAAGTATGCTTATTAGGATAAGATGGATCCATAAAGATAAGATGGAATCTTTTGAGGTTAGTAAGATCTATTAGGATATGATAGAATCTTTTCGGGATAAGATGGGTCTATTAAGATGAGATAGATCTTTAATGAAGGATAATCTAGATTTATTTAGTTATCTTATGAATTATATTTATGCCTATATGTATATGCAGATGTAATTGTGGACATTACTCCACAATTCATCACACTCAATTAAAGATCCAAATCAGACAAGTATCATAAGAACAAACACTGAAGTATACAAATATTTACAAAAATAGTTTTGATTTTTTTTCCTAAGAGTAGGTCTCCTATTTTTAAAGGTCACTTTAGATATGGGATTTCAAAGTGTGAAATCCGCATTTGTCTTTAGAATTAAAAGGTAGGAATAATCAGAGTAAAGCGGAAATAGATGAGAGAAGACTAAGATAAGTTTAGAAAAGAATCAGAGTAGCAAAGGTAAGTAGGTAATGGTTGTCCAGTTCTATCTAGGTTTCGTCCTACAGTCAACATTCCTCTGATACCACTTCTGTCACACCCGGGTTTCGGGGCACCAAGACCCGGGCGCGAACATAATCACCAGGTGTGCTGGGACCAAGTCTCACACATATGATGAATCATGGCACAGGATCGAATGTCACATCTTTACTATATAATAGGAGTTCTGTACAAAATAAATAATTACATTATAAAGAGACAACGGTCCAGCAACCCAAAGTTGACTGGGAGACGACGGCCTAGACCTCTCACGAACTCGTCACAACATCCTCCATGCGCCTCATCCTGTGGTACCTGTTCTTGACCTGTGGGGGGTGTGAGATAGCAAGAGTGAGCTCACATACGTTCATCGCTCAACAAGTTGTGGGGAATAATGTGCATGAACTCGCCAAAGGTGGGAGCTCACATGAAGTGTAAGGCTTACCAAAGAGGATGGTTAGAGCTGAGCATTGCTTTTAAAGTTGGTCAAAATTTTATTAGCAGTTACTAAGTATAAGTAAATACCAACCCAATTAAGAAAAGTAATAACATCACCTGCGATGCAATGCATATGACAAATTGAATTTAGTTCCATAAATTAATCATGTGAGGGTCCGAGCTGCTCATGACGTGAGCACGGCTAGTATACAAGTTTTACACTCTGCAGAGGTTGCGCATCTTTACCCACAAGTCTTGTTACCCATCTGCCCAGGGATCACGACTTCCCATACACCTCTACCGAGGAGGCGAGGTAGGGTAACACTACGAGGCCTTTACAAAGTTCCACTAGCTTCATAAAACCCGCTACAGTTTATAGGAAGCTCCCATGCAGGGTTCTTGCCCGACCGCCATCGCAGCAAAATCAACCAAGGACCTCCCTACACTGACCACTCCCCTACTGCCCTTGCCCCTTTCGGGTAAGGTAGTCCTCCACTAGCTTTCCTAATTAATCAGCCAAGGGCGTCCATAAACCCTTGTGGTAGCACTGTTTTCTCGGGTGGTCGCTCCATGTTCCAATTAACATAATGATCTTATCATGAACAGTGATAATAAACAGATAATAAAAGTATAATCGTGAACAATGTATCTTCATACCCAAAACCACATAAAGCACTAGCAAGTACTACCTAAAAAGTTCAGTGGTAAACAAGGTATAAAGATAGACAAACTAGGGTAACCTATCGGGTCCCATCAAAATTAACCTATGCAGATCATTATGATTAATCAGAACATGGCTGGGTAAAAAGAAGTGATCAAGGGCACAACTTGCCTGGGACTTGAGATTCCAGGTACCAACTTGCTCTTCAGTTGACTCGTGTCCTCACTGCTAAACGTAGCAATACAGACAAACATGGTGCAGGCAAAATTAAAATTACACCAAACATATATGCAAAATACATAATAATGATCTACATATTGAAATAAGATCACAGGAACATGAATCATTAATTTTGGAGTTATGGATTTTGAGTTATGAATTTCCAAAAGATTTAGGAGTGGAGTACAAAAGAAACTAAGTATATAATTTTAGTTTAGGTTTCATAACAAAATAAAGTTACTAGGTGATAAACCATATTAATATGAATTTAATGCAGCTGGAATGGATTAAAAAGGAGCTAATATGAATTTTCTATGAATTATTTAATTTCTGGAATTATTTTGGCACTAGAAATCCATTTTCTAAATTATTTTTCATATTTTCACAGAGTTCTGGACAGGGCGCATAAATAAACAAAAGGCCACGGGCTACTCTGCAAAAGTTCCCAGACACAGGCAAACCCCCAAATGGACGGCGGGTTGGTTTATTAGAAATCCAGGGGCTTTTATGCAAAACACTCAGCGCGAAGGGGTATGATGGATTCGTGGCCGCATGATAGAAATCGGACGGCCCAGACTAAAAGTCGGCATCATAACTGAATCGGTACGCGACGATGTCCGCAGGATCAAAGATCCACGGTGGTAAACCCCCCTGGGCGAAACGCTATGCCCCGGTTGATCCAGCTCGATCCTCAGTCGATCAACGGCCCACGGTGACTCTCTCCCAGATCTAAACCCATCCCTACATCCTGAATCCAACGGTCCCATGACTCCGTTCTCTACTGACGCCAGAGCGTGACGGCTCCACCCACACGCACGGCGGAGCCATCGCCGGAGCACGCCAGACCGAGGCCACGATGCTCCCCGCACGCATCAAGGCCCTGATTCGCAATGAGGAGGGTGATTCGAATACGATGGAGCTACTCACCGCAGCTGGAGGGCAATGGAGGGAGCTGGCCACGGAGGAGAGCAGACCCGCGGCGGCGCTTGAGCTACGGCGAGCGATTCCGACGTCGCCGGCCCCCAATCGCACCCGGAAAGGTCACGGAAGGTTTCCAGACGCGCAGGCTACACCAATCGAGCACTTCCCCGGAACCAAAACGCGGTGAAATAACAGGGCCAAAGGGCGGCGGCTGGAGCTCTCCCTCTCCGCGAATTCGGTGGTTTTTGCATGATGCTTTGGACAATGGGAGGTGGTCGGGTCTTATAACTGGTCTTGCGAAAATCTCGGCGGGGTTGGAGCCTTGGAGGTCGGGTCGCGGACTCCGTTGCCCGGACCAGCGTGACCCCCGCGCGGAATCCGCCGTTTGCGCGCGGTCTGTTGCGCGAGCGCGACGAGGAAGACCTACCTGACAGCGCGGTCCCACGAACCAGGGAGGCGCGGGTGTGAGGGAGGAGCCGAGCGATAGGGCCCGCGTGTCGGCGCCTGGAATCCAGGGTTTTGCGCGCGCTAGAGTGGACGTGGGGTTGGGCCGCGTGGAGAGGGAAATAGTGGAGTGGGCCGAGCTAAGGGGATTTGGCCCAACGATATAAAGCTTTCTTTTTTTTCTCCTATTTTTCTGATTTCTATTTTCAAATTCAAACCAAACTCAAATTTAAATTCCGAATAGAACACCAACATAAATGAAAAACTTTATATTATTACTATTATTTGATATATATTTGTTTTAATTATTTTATACATGATTCCAATCATAAAATAGAAAATAGTTCATATCTTATGAATTTTAGTGAAATATAATTTATGTTGTAGATTATATATTAAGAAATAGTTTTGATCATAATTCTTATATATATAATTTCAACCCAAGAATACTTTAATTTATCTAGAAAAAATTATATTAATTTTGGGGTAGTAACTTTGAAATTATGAATATTATTAAGGAAAGGTGTTTTGATTGAAAACCCTTGGGAAATTTTTCCTTAATTCCACAAGATCGAACTTTAGGGTGTTACAGGCCACCACAAAAAATACAGACTCGTGAAGTGGAAGATTATTTGTCAACTAAAGGAGCTAGGTGGACTAGGGGTGTCTAACCTTGCTACCGTGAACATTTGCTTAATCAGCAAATGGTTGTTTAAGCTTCTTAATGAACATGGTGTTTGGCAATAAATAAGTATTTAGGAAGGAAATCGCTCACTCAAGTTTTGAAGTGACCATGAGATTCTCAATTCTGATCTAGCCTCATGAAGGTTAAAGATGAATTTTTACGGTGGGTCAGTTCCGGGTAGGTGATTGTCAATCTACCAGGTTTTGGGAGGATAGATGGCTTTTAAATCGATCTCTTATAGATGAGAAATAAGTCGACTCTTGCTGCAGATGTCTTACCTGGTGCCATCACCAACCTGTCCTTCTGCATACCATTAGTGGGTATAACACTAGTTGAGTACCAGAATTTGTCACTTTTGTTGGCCCCAATTAATTTAGGCTCTATTTGGGATAGGTTTCTTTAGGGTCTCAATGAGATGGACTTTTCTTAGTTCGATCTATGTATTTTATTTTAATGAATAACCCCACTCCAAATCTTAATGTTTTTCTTTGGAAACTAAAGCTCCCGCTCAAAATTATAACTTTTTGGTATTTAGGGATGGGAGTAACTCTCACTAAAGATAACCTAGCAGAACGAAGGTGGAAGGGTAGATTGAGTTGCAGTTTTTTAATCAAAATGAGAGTATTCACCACATTTTCTTTGATTGTTACCTTGCTAGGAATATATGGAGAACCATTTTCTTTGCCTTTCACATAGATAGACCTTCTAGTATTAATCATGTTTTGGGGCTTGGGAATCCAACAAAGGAAGTGCACATAAAAAGAAACTTTTAATTGGAATTGCGGCAATGTTTTGGTCCATTTGGCTCTACCAAAATGATGTTGTCTTTAATCACAAACCAATATCATCAATTATGCAGATTATTTTCAGAGGAACCTATTGGCTTCGATTTTGGAGACTGTTGCAGAAGGAAGAATCACACCAACAGGTTCTCAATGTGTGTCAATCCTTGGAGGTAGTGGTCAAAGAGATCTTCATAAGCCATGGATAGCGATCCTGTGCTAGAATTAAAGCAGCTTAATTTGTTTATGGTTCCACACAGAATGTTTTATCTCTTCATAGATGTTTGTGGAGTTGATTTTTCATTTAATTGTAAGGTTGTATGCATGGAAGTGCAAAAAGCTAGAACTTGTTTCCATCATAAAAAAAAGTAAAAGTGGATGTCCATGCTATCGTACTTTTTATGTTATCTATACAACTCAATGAAAAAAAATTATTAGAAAACTACGGAGGTTCACACAATACATGTGGGACCAATCATGGCAATGTATGCTAGAGCCGATGAGGCTGACCTGCAGGCTTCACTAACGAGTAGAAAGCCAATGATCGATATATAGTGAAGCCTTATCACTGTCGTGTAGAAGAGCCACAACTGCGTACTGATATATCACTGTCGATTCATGAACCAATAGCGATATGGGCAGTACCATTGCTAACTCATGTCACAAACTTCCTGTGACATGTCACTCTCTTTGGTCATGGCTTGACCCAACACTGGATTTCCAGAACATTACAGTCAAGTTTTAGATTGACCAAGCAATGTTGTACGTTTCGACTACCACATATTACTAATTACTTGATTCTCCAGCTACCAACGTCGGATTTCACCGACCCCTACTACTTTTGGTTAATTATAATAAAGTCGTCATATATGTGCTCTTGTGTGATCCAACTTACGAATTAGATGTTCCCATTTGTATAAATAGCTTTAAAGTTCTTATAGGCTATCGCCTATCGGTCATGTCCATAAATAAATAGCTTCATTACAAGTGTTCCTTTAAGTTTTTTTGGAAGAAAGCCTTCCATGTATTTATACACCTCCCCTTCATATTTATGACAGTGCACAATTGATATTACAAGATAGTTCGTGAAGATAGAGCCTTGCTTGATCTAAGGCACGCTAGGGACAATAGTACTGTCCACAAGGGCTCATAATTTCGGGAAACAAATAATTTCGGCCCCTACCAAAAAACACGAATTTCCTGAAATTTCGGGAATTCTAGGTCAAAATCAAGTAAATTTAATTTTTAGAAAACAAAAAAATGCTATAATTTATATTAAAATTGTCAATTTCGAAATATGGAAATTTCGGGAATTTCCTCCCGGGCATGTGCCTCAGCTTTGTCTAGGTTATAACGACCCTGGAATGACCCAACCACAATTGATCAACGCTGAGCTACACTAGCTCGAAGCACCAAATCCTGGACCATCGCCTCTGCATTCTCTGGAGTCTAGACACCATGCTGCCTGCCACATCCGCCTCAACATGCCTCCATGTTCCACTAGGCCTCCCCGCCACATTGGGGACTCATCCATCGCCACACTGAGACACGCTCACCACCAAGACGCGTCGTGGGCCACGCCACCGGTCCGACGGTTCAGGCTTCCGGCCTCTGCGCTCGACCTGCAGCCACTTGACCACGCCAGGGACAATCAGAGAAAGAAAGTTCTTCATGCTTATTGATGAGTCACGCGACATTTCCGTGAAAGAGAAAATAGTGGTGATGCTAAGTTTTGTTCATGCACTAGATTTGTCGATTGTAATAATTCCATGATTGCAATGTTGTCTTATATAATTTTATATTCCCAATTTAGGTATGTTGACGTTGAAAGGAAGGTCATAGAATGGTTTCTCACTTAATTAACACCATGTCTCAGATTCTACATCTAAAGCATTAAAGGTAGCATTATTTGGCATCATAGATAAATACAATAATTTATCCATTTCTAGGATACGGGAGCAATGATATATATGATGGAACTTGTGACACCCCAGTGTCAGTTTCGTGTTATGTCGGGAGATTTGTCCCTAACTTGAATGCTCAGTGAAAATTTCCTATTTCTCAATCGTATCTATCTCAGTTTATCAGGATTATTCATGGAAGCTCACCGAAGTCGGAGTTATTCGATCGCGAGAAACAACCAATTTTGGAGCATGTTAAAACTTTTATTTCTCGGAACGAATGCAAACTCGAAAATCATTCTCGAATTATAAATCTCATATGAAGCTCATTAAATCAAACTCTCGACGGCTGTTATCTGATCTCAGCCCGAGTCTAATTCCTCGAACTTTGATCTATGTTCGACTATTTTATCCGGGTCCGTATTCTCAAACGGGATACTCAGTATATCGCCCTCTAATTAATTCTTATCCGACTCAGCTTAATACCTCTGCGTTTGATTCGAATTCAAAAATCAACACCGGCAATGATTTTTATTAACCCGACCCGAGATTGACCTCGATCACGAATCCAAAACCAATCGGTCTTAATTCATTTTGTTCCTAATTGAGTGCGAGGAATTATTTTCGAGCGAGATTAAATCAAACTCTTGGTCGAGTTACTCGCTCAATCTTCCGTTCATCCGAACTCTATTTCGCTCTGCTCTCCATAGAGACGAATTCTGCAGGAGCATTTTCACTCCGGAAAATAATTTAGCGCGACCGATTACGTGTTTTGGGCCAGCCCAACCCAGCCTAGCCCACTAAAAACCCTAACCCTAGGGTTTCTCTATAAATACGGACCCCCTCACTTGCACTTGGCTATTTTTCACCTACCCCTAGCCGCCACCAGCCAACTCCACTTTTTCTCCACACCATCTCTCCTCCTTGCTACATGGCGCTCGGCAGTAGGACTGCTCCATGGGCGTTGCCTCCCTCCACTCTGGCAGACCCGTGGAGCACAGGATGTCGGCCAGGGGAACCAGCAGCTGAAGCCCCTCTCTGCTCTCTCATCTTCCTTGGCCGCCAAGCCCAGCCATGGCGCCCTACTCCCTCAACGCTGGTACAGGTTGTCTCCTCCCTGGCAGCGCCTCCCTAAGCTCCTTTCCCCAGCCATGGTGGGGGCGCGCAGATGTTCCTCTAGCTCGGTGCCCCTCCCTGCTCCATTTTTTTCCTTTTTCTCTCTGCTCTCTGCCGCTGGCAGCCATGGCGCTGGCCCCTGCTCCATGCCGACGCCCCTGCTCCTCTTCTCTCTACCGCAAGCACCCCTCCTCCCTGCTCTCTGTTCGGCGCAGGAGCCCCCATGGTGCCTTGAAATGGTTGGCGTCTTCCACATGGCCGGAAATCTCCTCATCCAAACTCGCTGCCTGTCCTCGCTGGTCGCGTGCAGCGAGCATCCCTCGCCGACATCCTCCCTCGCCTCGCCAGCCGAGCTCCTTCTTGGTCGAGCTCTCCTCATGCCCGTCGCGCCTATTCCCATCCAGATTTCGTGCCCTTTCTCTAGTGCAGCATCACTGTTGCGGGGTTTCCTCGTCGCACTCGTCGTTGGGCTCCAACCGGGTGTGCGCAGCCCATCCGCGACGCCGTTGAAACCCGTGGTAAGAAACCCCCCACTGTCCTCGATGTTTATTTTCCGATGTGTGTGATGTTCGATGAACTGCCGCCAACAAATTTGTGTGTTTTCACAGCTAGTGGTCGACGTCGCGCTTCGCGCTTTGCCCGTTCAACGAAACGCCGAGTCGTGTGGACAACCCATGTGACTAATCTCGATTCGTCCAGGTTGTTCACTTGGTATTTTGTGGATTAATCTATTTAAGCTTTGGTCGATGTTGTGCATGTGTATGTATATGTGTAAAAAAATGTATTGGTATGGATTGAAGTTTGTGGCGAAAGAAAACGAGTTAGAAAGAGGGCTCGGATGTTTTTAAGTTTCGGTAAGAATGTATTTGATGTGTGGTTTGCTGTGAGGATAATTTTTAAAATGTGGATTATGTGTTGGGGAATGCATCGATAGGTGTCTACGTGAAAAGTGTATTTGTTTTATGCATGTGATCGATGATTGGGATAGTCGAGGCGAATGAGGAGTATGATTAATCCTATTAGAGTCACTATGTTGTTGATGCCTTGTGCTACGTGGGAGCACGTATGTGCGTGTCTGCCGTGGTGTATTATAGTGGTGGTGGCGTAAGATATTTGATTGAGATGTGCGGGTATATGTCGTAATATGGTTATACTCGCGACAAGGAAGGATGTATGCATTGGGTAACGCGACGCTTAGGTCGTTGTTGTATAATCGAATAAAGGTTGTATTATTGAGCTTGAGTCAAAATGTGGGGTACTAGTGGTACGCTAGGCAGGCGGTGTTCCAAATAAATAAACTGGTTGATGTGGTAGTTGTCGTGCGTGATTTATTGTTAGTGAGTAGTTGAATTACGAGTTATGTGAGAATCATGTTAGAAACTAGTGTGCGGCATGTAACTGTGTTCGTGTGGTGAATAATAGGTCAGTAGGTATTGTTGGTGTCATTGGCAAATGCGGATGATTCCTATTGTGCGATAAATTCTGAAAGGCAAAGAACATGGGTAGTGTGTCAATCAAGTTAACCGATAGGTTCCGTAAACACGCTTGTGATGCTTTTATGTGCATGATAAGATCGATGCCTTGTCGTCGTAGTCTCAGGAAATTTTCTGAAATGTGCTAGTGCTCTACTGATGGGGTTGAATGAACTTGAGATGTATTACAATAGTTGTATGTCGCGCAGGTTATCCAAAAATGGCGAAAGGTGGTGTATGTTGGTAATTGGAAAATAGTCACGTCATTAGCCAACTCGTGTTAAGCAGGAGTCGATTGCGTTAAGTGATTGTTATATACATGTTGTGTCTCGGATTTCGATAATAATAGACTAGCCGACGTGTATGATGTATAGCGGTCTATATTGTTGCTCTAGTTAGCCGAATTGTTAGATGACTTGGTTAAGCTCGTAATCACAGTGAATTGCTTGTTGTGGTCTAAATGTGTATGGTTATGGTCGCGGGTAAAAAGTAGTAGTGCTCATGTGATGTCTAATTTAAAACGCAAATTGTTGGGTGATTATCGTGGAGAATGCGTTGTTAATTGGTTGTAGTAATTTTAGTGCACTAAATGACTTGAATAAAATTTGCAAGTTGACTTGTTGGTTCTTATTTGATTGTTTTAACTCTAACAAATGTCAAAGTGTTAGAATAATTCCAATCTCTAGAACGCGGCAATTCTTAAATTGTATAAGAGCTGAAATTTATTAATTGTTGTTTTGGGCTGCACACATTGTTTTCGTCGTGCTGTATGTTTGATAAACTAAATCATGTTTTCTGTAGAAAAGCCATATAGAAAAGTTGTAGATAATTTTATTATCTTACTTGTGTTAAAATTTGACAGCCATAAGTCTGATCGTTTAGGAGTTATGCTGTTCACAAATTCAGTAACTGAATCTATCCAAATTCTGTACAGATTTCAGAAACTGCATTGTTTGCTTAAGTTAATGTTACAATCAGTTCATGGTCGTTATAATAAAGTTGTAGGTGCTTTTCTTATCTTGCTTTTGTTAAAATTTCATAATCATAGACCTGACAGTTTAGGAGTTATGAATTTTACAAACTGGTTGTTGTGTGTTGTCCACTGTCAGAGCAGATTTCGAAAACTATGTTGTTTGATTTAGTTAAACATGGAATCACTTCTTGGTGATTATAAAAGTTATGTAGTGATTTTTCCAAGCTTTCCAAAAAGTCTTGGATCACTCTTTTTGGTGGTCTAAAGATTAAGTTATGGATGTTTAAAATGTGAAGACTGAATCTGTCCAGTTCTGGACAGCAAAGCCTTCTAATGTCTTTATCCTAAATTGCATGCTGAATCACCTTGGAAGGTTTATAAATGATTTGTAGAAAATTTCATTAGATTTCCAGAAAATCTAGTATCACTTTGTTTGGATGCCTAAATCTTTAGTTATGAATTTTTGAAGTCGCAAGTCTGAATCTATCCAAATCTGGACAGAGCTGTTGTATTAGCACGTTTTGACCTTGCTAAGTATTGAATCATGTTGTGATGACAATACCAAAGTTGTAGAGCACTTTTTAAACTTTCTAGAAAGTCCTAGTTTGCTATTTTTGGATTAATAATTGAAAAGTTATGATTAAAACAAGTAACTGCTGTATTGCTGTCCAAAAATCTGCAAGTGCCCATTTGATGGTTGAGTTCACCCTTTTTGGCTAAAAATGCTTAGTTAGCAATTAACGGATATAGACCTGTGATGGCTAAACTTAACATGTGTTCCATGATTAATGTGCTTGCTTGCTGTAGTTGGTTGTGGATATAAGTTCCGTAGTTATTGATGCATATGTCATGTTTAAACTTATGTTGTCTTGGTTGCTCTTGTGTAGTCAATAGGAGAATCGGTGAATGATTAAAGTGAACGTGGTAAATGCGTGTACTTGTGATGTCATATTTGTGTTGCGTAAGGACATAAAATATTTGTCGTCTTTTAATGGTGTTAATGTTGAACGCCGATAACGTGTAGATAACTAATGCTAGCGTGTGGTTGTTATGGTGTCTTACAATTTAATGTCTAGTTCGCTACCGTGTATTTAAATATCTTGTGCTACTTTCATTATATTCATACATATGCATCTTGCATCTCATTTAGAACCGAGAGATGATGATCGTGCAAGTGATGTGGTGCCAACCACAAGATGCAGTTGGTGGACGACCTGAGGAATGATGGACATGACCAGTGGATGCTCGCCAAGCGAGTATCCCCCAGCAAACACTATCTAAGTGTTAAATTAAAGGCAAGCCCCGGTTTTATGCATAACCGTTTATATATGTTATTTTACTACACTTAATGTTTGTAGGCTTGTATTGTGCACTTAAGTGTAGGAATTGTCTGAAACCCTAGTTGCATGAACTCAGGATTCCTTTTGAGATGGATACTAGTATGCTAGGTCGAGTAGCTGCTTTACTAATTAGGGATCTCGGTAGAAGTCGAGTGATTTTTCCAGCACTCGCGCGAGGTCAGGAATTGGTTGTATCCATTTTTATATCGTAATGATGGTGGTCTGTGGACAACGATCCATGGGGATGCATTGTCTACGAGACGAAAATTGGAATAAGAATTAAGGTGGGGTACTGTGTGTCAAGCGTTTGAACGTACTAAACATATGCCGAGAAATATGGTAAATCGGCAAGCCTAGTACCCGAGTGAACCTGGCAGCAGACTTTGCCCCTCACGCGACCTGAGACGTGGTCTTCCATTCCGGTTATGGTGGGTACAAGTACGGTCATTGTACGACGGCAGTCGGGGTCAGTGAGGCATTGTACACCAAGGCAGTGAGCCCTGTTCTGTTGACGGGAAATCGATGGGGACAGTTAATGTGTGTGGGGACAGAGTGTCTCGCCACGTCGTGTGTTTAGGTTTACCTTGCAAGGTTTAAAAACTCGATTCGAATCGTCTGCTTCTCGCAGCTAATGAGACTGCTTGATCCATGCTGCTATATTGAGTAATAAGTGGAAATGAGGTGAGTGGCAAAAAGATGTTGATTGATATAGTGTTTGATACCATGTATGAATAGCTAGGTGCACATCTAGTTAAAAGGATCATACTAAAACTTGAAAAGCTAAAAATTGATTTTAGACTCAGCTAGTGCTTTTGGCAAACCAAACCCCTCAGGCAAACAGCTGCATGTCTAGAGGTAGAGGAGTAGACTCCTCACACCGGGTAAGTCTAGCTGAGTATTAGTATACTCAGCCTTGCTTGTGGCATAATTTTTGCAGGTACTCTTTAGGATGATTGGTTGATGGTGTGACTTAGTCTTCATCCCTGCTACAGGGATAGACGGTCAAGTGGGTTATTGCTTCCGCAGGAGAGGACTAGGAGGAGTAGCGTGGCCAGGCTTCGCCATGTTACTCGGTTTTCTCCGTTAGTTATTTCCGTTGCATTAAAATTTATGGATATTATTTCTGAAACTCCGATAATGTAATCATTAATGACACTTATTAAATTTGTGGTATTATGTTTTATTGTATTTCTCTGTGCCTCACATTCGTGTGAGCTAGTGGTATTCGATCCTGGTAAGTGGCTTTATCGGACTAGATCCGAGGAACTAACAGGTTATTCCTGTTTAAGTGTGTTGCTGCCCTTAAGGGTGCGACTTGGGCACTTAAGCTGGAATAATTCGTGTGGTTCCGCCATAGAACTTCAAATCCAAAAATCAAGGGTAAAAATGGGAAGGTTGCCTTTGTGAAATTCGTTAAAGAGAGGCATGAGATCACGTGCTATATATACAAAGAAACTGGTAGAACTTGGCCAGGAACCCATCGGGCCTAGAGCCTTCTTATGCTCCATCAGAAGTATAGACTCTAATAATATCCTTTTGTAAAAAAATCCACTATTAAAATGTCACTCTCAAATTGTGAACCATGTGCAACACCGTCTGTGAAAGACTGTTACCGTAAAAAAAGTTATTACTATTTAGTTCTCCAAAGAGAGACCTCTATAGTAATTGGTAATAAGTTGTTTAAAAATTTTATCACTCGTAATTGTTCCTTCATCTTGCTCGTAATGGAAAATCCTTGTTTTTCACCATTTTTCATTGACCACTAAGTGGGAATATATACTTAGCATTACAATCATGAGATAAAATTTTAGTTGAATCGGCTGATTGATATCATTTGATCTCCTCTTCTCACAGCACAAAAGCAAGTCTACCTTTATAGAAGTGTTTAAAGATCAATTTCTCTGTCCCTAAGAGACTGAAATCCCGCTTTCTTATCTAATAATTCAACTTTCTTATTCTCTTTGTTGTGTGGACTGGTACACAGAGATGAGTTGGCTTTATTGGGTGGACATCGAGGTTGCCGAGAGTTCAAAATAGAAACTGAAACTATGATTTTTTTTATCCCATCCATTTCGGAAGAATTGGTGGTCTATATACAAGATGTCTGCACTATGCAAGCATGAATGAATTATGCATGTTTTCTATGGTTCCTAGTCGAATTTCACATTAACAGCATGTGATGTTTGTCATTCTTGTGCACTAGCTTTAGGTGAAGTGGAAACACAAGTGAATTTTCAACTGAAGCAAATGCTATCCTCACTATTTGAATTTTTTTTCTTCAAAAAACAACTGCCTAAGTTCAAAAAGGTGTGTAGAATGGCAGTAAAAACATGTGCATGTGAGAGATCATGTAATATATGGTCATTTATGTCAACTGCACCTACGATTGCATAACCCATAAATCCTAATGATTATAAAAGAGATCCAGAGTGCGCCCATTTGGCAAGCACTAGTTGGCAAGGAGGGCCGCCCAAGTATCGATGAGAACTTGAGAAGCTAGATGACTACGATCTCAAGAGGGGAGAGGGCGGACGTCGTTTGTGTTAGACTGCTAGAGGAGTAGAGGTGATGTGTTGGGTGTATGATGGGATTGGAAGGCACCAGGATTCCAGAATAAATGGTTCGACTTGAAGTGACTACATGCCTCGCTTACCATTCTAATTTGGAGCTTTTCATGGGATCGGAAGGCACTTTTACCATATGTTATGTGTGGCTTAAGAGCCCTCTCAAGATCATCATAGGGTACTTGTAGCTTATTTTTCCTACTTATTATTAACAATAGACCAAAAACAAGAAAACATTGTATCAACAAATTCTCTAGCCAATTAAACAATGTTTTTGTACTCACCCTAATGTGTCTCAAAGAATTTGATTTTGACATGAGATGAGCCCTCATGGTATTTCTTGAGAGGCAACCTAACCTCACAAGCCATATCGAGGTGAGACACCTTCTCAAACTTAGAAATCGAGAGACTAAATAAAAGAGCATCTTGGTCCTTGCTATTGGACTCATGATGGTCAATCTGATCTTGATCGACTTGAACAACAAGCACCACGTAGGTAGCATACAAGCAAATCTCTCAAACCCATGCGTTGATGCTCTAGAGGTACCCGTACATGCTTATCTTCTAGTACAAGTAGTTGGTCCCATAAAAAGCAGTGTTTTTTCACTACCGTGCTCCATGTTCCCTTCATAGATCAAGAACCAGTTAAGATTGGTTAATCCTTAAACTGCTCTGAAACTAACTAAAAATGAATTAGACGAGCATAGGGCGGTGAATGGTACCCAAACTTTATGTAGGAAACCATGACTTTCTCATAGTTTCAAATCCAAGCCATAAAAACCAAAACTCACACAAGTGATACCCTCAAGCCAAATAGTTGTTAGATATTTTTGGCAGTGTCCGAAGAACACAACGGGAAACTCACTACACAAAAAATCAAGCATTATCGGAAAACCTCCAAAATTTAAAAAGAGGGGTCTTAACTTGAATCATAGTGAAGCAAGAGCCTAAAACAAAATGCTCCGAGACAACTAGTGACTTGAGAACTAAGAGAACTTCTTTATCACAATTGAAAACCCACGAAAAAGAAGATTGAATATTATTGGAGTCATAGAACATAAAAACACTATAAAACACAAACTACAACGGTAAAGGAAACCTGACCGAGGTCAAAAAGCCTTCCTAGCCAAGTTAATGCGGAGCCCCTCAAAGTGGGCATGTCTCGGATGTGGAGCCATCAGAGCTATGTTGCCGGTCCGGCTAGGTGCAGGGTCGATTGGCTAAGTTGGTGGCCTATGCTACTGAAGACGGCCTAGATAGGGTGCAGGGTTGGCCTGGTTGGCGATGGATATCGACCTAGCTGGGTTCTGCGACTGCACCTCAAGCACTTCCCCAAAAATCACAAATCCTCCAATTCAAAGCCAAAAGTAACAAGTTCGCAATGGAATTTCTCATCATACATGAACACCATGCACACATCTCAACCATGTGTTCGCACTAGAAAACTACATATAATGCTTCTACTTGTACATTCTTTATGGATACACTATATATATAGTAATGAACATTTAACATGGTCATAGTTAATTTCATAGTAATGGCATGTTGTCTTTTTGCCATGCACTAAGATTATGTACAAGCCAAGGATAAACATAGTAAAGTTTCTAACTAAAAAAATATAATCGATAACCAAAAAGGGCCGGTACACAACAAAAATGTTTGCTCGCTACTATGGGTTATACAAAAATAAGTTTCCGAGGCAACACAATATCAGCAAACACCTGCTATCATAGATGAGAACTTGCACAATTGCACGGGCAGATAAATCATCTTGATAAGGCGTTTTAAAAAGGAACGGAGGAGTTGTCCATTGGCCATATAGACCGAGTGCCGTCTGTGAGAAGTGAGAACAAATTGGGGCTTAGTGCTAGCTATTGGAGGAGAACAATATATATGTTTATGAATGCATTGTCTTTTATGAACGTTTATTGTTTCCACCATTATATTAGATCTGGATCGAGTAATGTTAAATGATATAATAGTATACTATATCTTTGTCATAAGCATGACATCCAGCTAAATTTTCAAACAAAAGCAGCAAATTATATACTCGCTACTTAGAAGCTAACAATTTAAAACACATATGATGGCTACACTACCGGAATCCGGCTCTTTGCCGAGTGCCTAGCTCTTTGCCGAGAGCTATTTATCGGGCACTCGGCAAAATATACTTTGTCGAGTGCTACTGAGCACACACTTGGCAAAATCTCCATCACCATCATTTATCGTCGTGACGACGACTTTTCTTTGTTGAGTATCAGATGACACTCGACAACAACAAAAAGTACTCGACAAAGAAGTCGCTGTCGATATACGTTCGTCGAGACCTCTTTGCCGAGAGTCACACTCGACAAAGACTTTGTTGAGAGTTTTCTAAGCTTTGTCGAGTGCCTGAACAACTCGACAAAGCAATTGTGTCCAGTAGTGCTAGAAAAATGAAGATTACAAGCAGCACAACATCAACAAAACATGTGATGTCACTCATGTGAATATAGTACAATTGCCCTTACCTGTACAAACTCGTCATTATCTTAAAATGCACTTATCATATTTTGGATTGTTTTCACTCATGCACTTGTTTTTTGTCATATTGAGTGCTTAATTGCGTTTATCGGTCGTCACCGAGAATATCTAGCCCTTGTAGGCTCAAGATTGTCATTTGAAAGTTTTTGGTGCTTTTGAGGATTGGGTGAACATTTGGAAGCAAGCCAAGATTGTTGTGTGTATTTTTTTATTGGTTCTCATTCATCCTATTTGGTTGCTTATTTTGATCCTTTGTAAAAAGAAAATCTAAAGTACCGAATGATCTCCATTCTAGGCGTTAGGAATAAATGCTTCGTAGAATTGGATGTCCATGCTACTTACATATTCATGTTATATAGTGATACACAAATTCCTGTGAAAAAGCAATGTATGCATGTGCTTATGAATGCACGTCTGTTATGAACATTTATTATTGCCACTATTATATTAAATATATAGTATTGTTAAATGATATGATAGTGTACTATCTATCTTTGACATAAGCATAGCAACAGGCTAGGTTTTCAAACCAGAGGAACACACTAAACTATATACTCACTACTTAGAAGGTTACACTTTAAAACTCATACGCTTGCTAATGGTTAGAGAAATAAAGATTAGAAGCAGCATAATGTCAGCAACACATGCGATGTCTGTCACCCATGTACATGTAGCATAACTGAACATACCGACAAATACTCGTCATGGTCTTAAAGGCAGTCTATATATTAAAAGGGTCCAATCTACACCATTGCTTCGGTGCAATTGTTAGCAAGGCATCATTGTGGTGGTTGTCTTGTTGTACATTGTTTCTTCTCTATTAACAAATATCTGCCATTTTGAAAAGAAGGAAGTGTCTACTCACTAGCCAGGCGATATGCCCTTGGCGCATAGGATAAAGAGTTTGTGTACCATGGGATTCAGAGGCATAAGGTGTATCATGGGATTGAGAGGCATTAGGAATCTTGAGCTTGCTGAAAAGCTCGTCCACGGTAAGAGTTTCGTAATTGGACGACTCGATAATCATCAGAACCTTCACTTCCCAAACCTTTCCATCTAGAGCATGTAACAACTTCAGCGCTCTCTCATGATTATCATAGGGAAGTTGTGTCTTGTTGGCACACATCCTGATGACAATCGACTAAAACCGAGAAAACATCGTATCAATGGTCTCTCCAGCCAGCTGCACAAAATTCTCGTACCCTCGCCGGTACGTCACAAAGAGTCTGGTCTTTACAAGATCGTTGCCTTCATGGAATCTCTTAAGGGTGGACCAGATCTCGTGAGTCGTAGCAAAGTGTCCAACTCGCTTAAACTCAACCAGCGAGAGGCACGAGAACAATGCGTTTTGAGTTTTGTTATTCGAATAATAGAACTCCAACTGAGTGACCTAAGCACTCACGACATCGAACGAAGTGTCAAGACAGATTTACCAGACGCGGTATCTAATACTCCGAAGATATGCTGACATGCAGATCTTCCAGTACAGGTAGTTTGTCCCATCGAAGAACGGTGGCTTGCCAACACCATGTTCCATGCGGCCTTCGTGGATTTCGAACCGATTAGGGGAAATTCTTAACCGGCTTCGATACCAATTGAAGGACCGGTGAGGCGACCAGAGGAGGTGAATGAGAGTCAATCAAATTTTTGCTACCAAATAATAAAATGAACACTTTATTTTGATTGAGATGAAGTAAGCGCTCAAACCAAAATGACATCAGCAAACCAGTGATCACATGATTACAAAATGTTCTTAAGACTCACACGAGACCAACAAAACGAATGGATCGCAAATCGAACACCGAAAAGTTCGAATCAATCTAAAACTGTGTCGCTATCTAGTGCTGATTTCAGCAGCATGAAATTAAATCTATCTTTTACATAAGCATGGCACTGGGATAAGTTTTCAAACCAAAGGAACACTAAACTATGTACTCACTACTTAGAAGGTTACACGCTTTAAAACCCATACGCTTGCTATCTAATGGTTAGAGAAATAAAGATTAGAAGCAGCATAATGTTAGCAAAAAACGCCCTGACTGTAACCCATGTACGTAAATGCAGCATAACTGCACTCAGCGGCAAATACTCGTCATGATCTTAAAGGCAGTCTATATTAAATGGGTCTAATCTACCATTGCTTCGGTGCAATTGCTGACAAGGTATCATTGTGGTGGTGGCCTTCTTGTACATTGTTTCTTCTCTATTAATAGATACATGCCATTTTGAAAAGAAGGATGTGTGCACTTACTAGCCAGGCCATATGCCCTTGGTGCATAGGATACAAAGTTTTTGTATCATGGGATTGAGAGGCACCAGGAATCTTTGCTACACAACGCAGTAGGATTGAGGTGCAGCCATCAAACCAACGCCACACAGCTTTGGGACTTGTTTGGTAGGACTCATATCGTGGATTGAGTTCTTGGACTATATACGTATATACGGATGTAGGCTCCAAGAATCTAGAACTTGACTTCGCCTACTCCTTCTGCATGGCGGTTCCATTTGGGTGGATCTCTAGACATTGGTGTAGTTTGGTCCATGTCTGAGATGCATGTTGTTGTGTTCTCTCCAGGGACCGAGGGCCCATTATGGCCAAGTATGGCCCACGCCATACCTCAACTCAGCCCAGCCACAACCTCCTTGCTAGTGCTTCCCATCTGTGGCCGCGCAACAGATATACATGTCCAAATGGGTGTGCCGGGCCAGCCCTGCACGGGCACGCCTGGGCACAACACGCCATTTTCACAAGCCAGGCCGGGCTCGCACGTGGGCCAGTATTGCTGCCTAGGCACGACACGCCCATTATTATGCGGGCCGGGTCGGGGGCACG
This sequence comes from Zea mays, assembly GCF_902167145.1. Classification (NCBI taxonomy): domain Eukaryota; kingdom Viridiplantae; phylum Streptophyta; class Magnoliopsida; order Poales; family Poaceae; genus Zea; species Zea mays. Next base: position 118,915,337 of record NC_050105.1, read on the forward strand.
GTCAGCCCGTTAGTGTCGTACTGGGCTCGGGCCCAGTAACCAAATACACAGAATACATCAAATTTAACAAAAAAACCTTACATTCACATCAAAACTGAACATAAATTCAATCCATTAACCAACTAGACATTCAAACCAACATATGACAAGGCGAATAGGCTACAAAATAGTCTTTAAATGTTTTGGAGCCTTAGTGCAATGCTGCCTCATTAAAAACCTTCCTAGGTTAAAACTCACACTTGGTGAGAAAACCCTAGGAAGGAAAAGAATACGGCTAGCTCCTTAAATTATTTATAAGTTCATAGTTCAGTCCACATTCCATATGAGCATATTACAGATAAGAGAACATAAATAGGTAGAAAGAGAAAGAGAAAATAAGTTCAAGGTTGTTTGCTTCTTGAACTCTTTGGTGATGCTTCCTTTCTCTTATCTCCTCCTCCTTCTTGTTCCTTTCTTTTGATCCCTAGTGATACTCGCTGCTCATCATCTAGGTATATATCCTCAAAGGTTGCTTCGAGGTCTTTTGTTCCCTTCTCCACAGTATGCCGCTTGTGCTGGTCAGCCAACTCCCAATCCTTGATACAAGAGAGCACCTCCACCATGTCAGTCGTTAATCGTCGTCGTCGCTCCTCGAGCACCCTGCTAGATAGACTAAAAGTAGATTCTGAAGATATTGTAGAAACAGGGACAATTATAACATCTTTAGCTAGTATAGAAAGAATAGGATAAGTTCAATTGTGGCGTTGCCACCACATAAGAATGTTGAAATCAGGCCCAAATTTAGTTTTAGTGTCACAGTTAAGGTAAGAAGTTAACTCAGATAAACCAGTAGATGTACTAGATGTACCAGTTGTATCAGTATTGCTATAATTTTCATCATCACCATATATATCATCCCATGCCTCTGTGGCCATACTAGAACCACTACCTGACTGTGGTTGAGGAGTCAAGCAAACTCCTCCAAATTTGGCCTCATAAATTTGATACATCTTAGTTAACTTGCTTCTAATACATGAAGAGTATCTACTATAATTAGTCCCATTAAGAGAAGATAATTTTTGAAGAACTTTATGAAAGCCCCTCATCTTTGCTTTAGGATAAAAAATGAAAGCAAATGCATAAAGAATGGGTATTTCCCTCCAATATTTCAGAAATTTTGTTTTCATAGGCACAACAACAGTTCTTAAAAGTTCATGGTCTCATATGCATTTAGATGTCTAGCAATTTTCAAAATATGGTGCAACATTAAGGGTGATTTAGGGTAATATATCCTAGATAGTGCAAGAATTGAGTCATAGAATAACTGAAGGGAAGACAAAAAATTTTCTGCAACGACCCAATGATTATCACTCAACAAAAAAGACCCATCATCTTTGCAAGGATAATTAGTTCTAATCCACACAGAGAAAGTGCTATGATAAGGAACTAAATGTCTAAGCATTAGGAATGTTGAATTCCATCTAACATCCATATCTACTCCAAATTTTCGTGGTCTAACACCAACACTCATGCAGTACTGTTTGTAAGAAGCAATTCTTTGATTTGAAGAGTTTAAAAATGTTATAGCAGTCCTAAAGACTTCAAGATATGGTTGCAAATGTTTCAAACAACTTTTAACAATCGGATTAATAATATGGCAAGCACAACGCTGATGCAAAAATATATTACTCAAATCACTCTCATTCCTACTAGGTGCAAGTATCAAATGGCCAATATAACCAGCAAAGATAGGTTTCAGAACATCAATAGTAGTTTTGTTAGATGAGACATTATCAAGCACAATGGCAAAAATCTTATCAGTAATGCTATAGTCATTTGCAACCATTTCAACACGCTCAACAATGTTAAGACCTATATGAGCTACCTCTATAGGTCTAAGACCAAGAAATCTCTTTTCTAAACACCAATCAGAGTTCACAAAATGAGCAACAACACTTACATAGTCCTCTTTATCTTTACCATACAATATATCAGATGTCAAAGCAACAAATGAACCATGTTGAAGGACTTCAATAAGCAGTTCAACATGATCATTAAACATTCGGATCAAGTCTCTAGCAGTAGTTTGCCTAGAAGATTTAATAAACCTTGGATTATGGCACGAGTTATATACTCCTCAAAAGCACTAGATTCACCAAAACAAAGTGGCAGGTCTAGCCTAGCTATTAAACCACAAAGCTCAGTTCTAGCAACAGAAGGGAATACTCCCAGTGATTAACATATCCATCTGCATTATATTTAAGCAAAGATTGAGTTTTTCTAGATCTGTCTTTTTCTTTCTTAGCAGGGCAAACATTCAGGTGTCAGATCAAATGGCTAGTTCCATATGAAGATTTAACAGACATGCTATTCCTGCAGTGAAGACAAATTGTAGATACTCTTACCTCCTTACCATTTTGCATCGCAGTTACCTCCTCAAAGTGCAGCCATACCTTAGAGGTCGGACCTCTCCTCCTAGAACGTTTGCAGGCACATGGACAGAGGTGCTCGCGTCGGCCGTCGGGCTTGTGGAGCCTGTGTGTGTGCCTGTTCCCATCGTCCCTGTCCCCGTTTGTGCACCGGCGCCGTCCAGATCGCTGGCACCAGCTGAGGTGGTACCAAGGAGGAGGCACCATGCATCGTCTGCCTCGTTCTGTGCTTCAAGACGTCGCTCCTCGACCACTGAATCAAGACTGAGCTCGTCGTCAACCGAGTGCGTGGACATGGCCACCGCCTCGGTCGGCTTCTCCGGCTCCTCACGACGCGCGCCGCACACACACATGGCACACACATCAATGAATCGAAGCACAAGATCAAGAACAAGAAGAAGACTAGGAGTAAGAGAGAGACCGAGATCAATAAAGGAAAACTAGTAATCCACCAAAGGAAATCAAAGGAAAACTTATCTGCAACACCAGAGCACCGGATCCACCAACCAGATGGCAGACGATAGAGGCAGAGGAGCGAGCTTGGCGTAGATCGAGTTTTAGGGTTAGGGTTAGCGAGGGAGAGATGTAGAGAGTTCATAGAGAGAACGGAGCAAGAGAGGAGAGGAGCAGGACACAAAGACTAGCAATGGCGACTTGCCGGCAAACAACTCTATCGACACCGGAGGCGAGGCCGCACGGGAAAGCTCCGTCGAGCGCCAACACGGGAGACAGAGAGGCCGAGAGAGGATAAGAGATCAGAAGACAGAAGCTAGGGTTATGCGCGGCGTGGACGACATGGCAAGGGCCACATGGTAGTTTCCCTTTTTAGCGGGTCGCCGCCGTGACGTTGGCTTACGCGAGCCGTGCCTGTGCTAGCACCGCGGGCCCACCTGGCAGCCCAAGCACGACATGTGCATCGGGCCGGGCTGGCACGGGCACAACGGTCGTCGTGCCGGGTCGGGCCCTGGTCGTGCTTCGTCGTGTCGGGCGCTGGGCTGCACCACGGGCCGACCCGTTTGGACATGTATAGCAACAGGCACAGCCGCAGTGCCGCAGGCGCACAAGACGGCCGCCTGCTCATCGTTCCGTCCATGGCTGCCTTCGCCTGGCCGGCTGCCGGCCCGAGTACGGCCGCGTGCCCGTGCCTTACCGAGTCATCACCTCTCAGCCTCGATGCTAGCTTGTTGTCTGCTTGAGCACATCCGCGCTAGCTTGCTTGGCTTGGCTGCTTGCTCTCCGCTAGCCTGCTTGTTTGGCTGCTTGCTCTCCGCTAGCCTGCTTGCTTGGCTTGTCTGCTTGCTTTGCTGTTTGCAATGGATTCAAGCTCGGCGAGGTCGGCAAAAAAAGGCTCCGTGAAGTGGTAGTTGTGTTTTGTGTAACAATATTGTCTATATATTTTAGTTATTCGTATTTCGTAGTGGGAGTAGGACTAATTAAGTTTAACGTGCATATTTGAAGGGCTATTTTAGCCGTACTAGCGGCACACATCCTAGTACTCGTCGAAGTGGTGTATATTGAGAGGGAGATATTCAAAGGAATTGATCTTGAATCTATTAAAAAGGCATTTTAAAAGAAGAAGAATAGGAATATGCAATTGCCAAAGTCTCCTAGACGTAACTAAAATAATTATAATTATCGGTATGTCACGTGTCAGTAGAGTCTACTTGAATATCTTGTATTAAATTTAGCTCTTTATTTTATTGCTAATTTATGCTTCCTCTCTGTTTGGCAGCTTATATTTGGTTAAATTGCTGATTTGGCATATAATCTACAAGTAATTCTTCATCTAAGGGACTTCTTAATGATGGTTTTGTACTAAACTTTTGTTTTACTGCAAGATATGTCTTTGCCATTGTCATACCTTATTTTGGGTCATGCTGGTTCTCTCATCAGTAATTTTAAATGACGAAATTAAAAATGCATTATCCTTTTGAAAATTTTCTTGCAGCAAAAAAAGGCAGTATTAACTAGTGGCACTTTTGGGGCCTAAGCTACATGTTAATCCATAAAAGAGACGTGTAAGGGAAAAAACATAAGTCATAGAACTCTAAAAGCAAAGTATCCGTTGATCAATTCGCTAGGCTCTTTGACAATATATTCACTTCTGCCATATTAACCTAAGCTCCACATTAATCTTTACCAGACGAATATGACATCTAGAACCCCAATAAAATGGAAAAAAACATACGGACGTTAGTTTGGCAGACTGTTTTGATAACAATAGTCATGAGATCTATTCCATTTTCCAAAATTTAACAGGCTCGGCCATCGTAAAGACAGAAAAACGTAAGCCCCTGAATGTACATATATAAATTACAAAGTTAATCCTTTCCGGTATCAAATATATGTCAAATTACTAATGTCCATGCCAGTGCATATAAACTGGTTAGACATGTGCTTTACATGATGATTTATGTGTTACGACATTATATTGTAATATGTAGCTAATCTAAAAACCACAATAACTTAGATAAAGATTATGTTAGAGAATCAGAGTGATATATGTGACGACATGTATGTGCATGTATGTAGCACTATCCATATAAACAGTAAAGAACAGTAAAATATGCACAAATTGCAGACTGTCCGTCGCTATATGCGGACGATCCGACTGGGTAGTTTAGGGTTTGCGCACTACGTGGTGGCTTGGGTGCATGTCTCGGTAATTCATTTTAAAAAATGGGACCGGCCGCCGCTTGCCCGGACGGTCCGCGCTCACGTGCGGGCGGTCCGAACATGCGCAGATCGACGAATTTATCACCGATTTGCGTAGGAGGCTGTGGTTGCCCATGGTACGTGTCTATCGACATCCAATAAATGGGTTGTGACTGGTCGTGACAACCTATACCGATAAATCACGCGTGTTTTCTCTCAAATCAACCTCGTGCGAAGGAAAATTTGTAATAGTAGATTTATCAAACGCACGCACTAGCCTTTTATAATTATTTTGCATACCCCCTATAATCTGCTGCCTTTGGTCTCGTTGTTCATCTATGTAAGCTTTAAGGGATTGGAGTTCATTCGTGTCGCTTACTTTGGGTGTAACCATAGTAGGTTGGAGCGAAGCCAGATCTGTCGCCCGTTGCCGAACGACTTTGTTGTTCTTGTCCACTTTGAAGTTGGCCAGGAATTTTGCCTTCACTTCCTTGATCAGCTGCTCCTGATGCTCCTCGAACTCGAGTTGTTCTTCAGTCGACAAGGTTTCCCAAGTCGGCTATATGATATTGTTGGCGGAAACGTCAGAGCTATCTTTTGAACCGGCCATTGAGGGCCAATCTGATAGGTCTATATGTGAATTCCCCAACGGAGTCGTCGAAAAGTGTGTTGGCGTTGATCTGGGCAGCACCAATTACTAGGGGTGTACCGCCTGGCGGTGCCCTCTGCGCGCGGCGTGGACGGTCCGCGGCTCTAGGCCGGACGATCCGCGACCAGGGCACAGGAGCGACGCCTTCCCTGCGTCGCACCAGACGGTCTGCGCATAGGGCCGGACGGCCCGCGATGGCGTAGGGTCGTCTTCCTCCTCCTCGCTGGAACCTAGATCTCGCCCTCTTGGGAAGAGATCTTAGGGCGCCCTAGGTCGACAGGTCACCCGGGGCGTTCCCAGACGACGTGGATTCGCCTAGGAATTAAGAGATCAATTCGAGGAAGAGGCCTTAGGTGGACAACTAGATCTTGCCTCCCGGGAGGGGTAAGATCCTAGGGTCGTCTTGGGGTCGGTAGTCCACCAAGACGGATCTAGGCAACGTAGAGTCGAATAGGGGTGGAGGTGGATATGCGGAAAGCTATAACTAGAACTATGCTACATCTACTCATAGGACAAGAATAATAAAGAAATTAATTGGTTCGATTGGAATGTGTTCGGGGATTCTCAATCGGTCGTGCCCCTTCATATATATAGTGTGAGGTCTGGACCCGTTCCTAGGCGATAGCTAACAAATCTCACGTGATTAGATGGATAACCACATACGATATAAGGATAATCGCCCAATCTGATGGTGGGGCCGCAAACCGTCTGGGCCCTAGGGTCGGACCGTCCGCCACTTTTGGTGCTCAACAACGCCCTAATCCTCCTCGCGGGTGGCGGTGCAACGGCAGAAGAAGCGGGTGGAGGTTGTTGCGAAATTGACGGGGTTTGTTGCTAGAGCGACAGCTACGAGAACGCTGCTGCGCGAATAAATATGATAGGATGTGATATGATCTAGTACCGCGAATTTTGAAAAAATAAAAGGTTTTTTTTGTTGTTGTAAAAAGATGACGCGAGATGAGTAGATGATCGTTGAAACTAGTGTTTTAATATAGTAGAGATAAAGATAGAGATATTGTCGGGGACCATAATTAGGAGTACCCCCAAGACTCCTAATCTCAGCTGGTAACCCCCATCAGCACAAAGCTGCAAAGGCCTGATGGGCGCGATTAAGGTCAAGGCTCAGTCCACTCAAGGGACACGATCTCGCCTCGCCCGAGCCTAGCCTCGGGCAAAGGCAGCCGACCCCAGAGGATTCACGTCTCGCCCGAGGCCCCCTCAAGCAACGGACACACCTTCGGCTCGCCCGAGGCCCAGTCTTCGCAGAGAAGCAACCTTGGCCAGATCGCCACGCCAACCGACCGTATTGCAGGAGCATTTAATGCAAGGATCGCCTGACACCTTATCCTGACGCGCGCTCTTCAGTCGACAGAGCCGAAGTGACCACAGTCACTTTGCCGCTCCACTGACCGACCTGACAAGAAAACCGTGTCGCCTGCGTCGCTCCGACTGCTGTGCCACTCGACAGAGTGAGGCTGACAGTAGCTAAGTCCAGCCTCGGGCGCCATAGGAAACTCCGCCTCGCCCGACCCCAGGGCTCGGACTCAACCTCGACGCTGGATGACGGACTCCGCCTCGCCCGACCCCAGGGCTCGGACACAGCCTCGGCCTCGGAAGATGGTCTCCGCCTCGCCCGACCCCAGGGCTCGGACTCAACCTCGACGCTAGACGACAGACTCTGCCTCGCCCGACCCTAGGGCTCGGACATAGCCTCGGCCTCGGAAGACGGTCTCCGCCTCGCCCGACCCCAGGGCTCAGACTCAGCCTCGACCTCGGAGGAGCCTTCGCCTCGCCCGACCTCGGGCTCGGACCCGCCACGTCACAAGGAAGGCCATCATTACCCTACCCCTAGCTAGCTCAGGCTACGGGGAACAAGACCGGCGTCCCATCCGGCTCGCCCCGGTAAACAAGTAATGATGGCGCCCCGCGTGCTCCATGACGACGGCGGCTCTCAGCCCCTTACGGAAGCAAGGAGACGTCAGCAAGGACTCGACAGCCCCGACAGCTGTCCTTCCACAGAGCCCAAGCGCTCCTCCGACGACCACGACATCACATGAACAGGGTGCCAAAACCTCTCCGACTGCCACGACGGCTTGTACTTAGGGCTCTAGCTCCTCTCTGCTAGACACGTTAGCACACTGCTACACCCCCCATTGTACACCTGGACCCTCTCCTTACGCCTATAAAAGGGAGGTCCAGGGCTCTCGTACGGGAAGGTTGGCCGCGCGGGAGAACGGGCCGGCGCGTAAGGCTTTCTCTCTCTCCCACGCGGACGCTTGTAACCCCTACTGCAAGCGCACCCGACCTGGGCGCAGGGCAACACGAAGGCCGCAGGTTTCCCCTTTGCTTGTCTCTTCCCCCCTTCGTGCTCCGTCTCGCGCCGACCCATCTGGGCTGGGGCACGCGGCGGCAATTCACTCGTCGGTCCAGGGACCCCCCCCCCCCCGGGGTCGAAACGCCGACAGTTGGCGCGCCAGGTAGGGGCCTGCTGCGTGTTGACGAACAGCTTCCCGTCAAGCTCCAGATGGGTAGTCTCCAGCAACCTTTCCAGCCCGGGACGGTGCTCCGTTTCGGGAGTCTTGAGTTCATGTCCCTCGACGGCAGCTACGACATGATACTCCTTCCTCCGCCGCAAGACAGCGACAATGGCGGCCGTCAGCCCGCCCGCCGGCGGCGGAATCGACGACGTCTTCCCCACGTTGCGGAAGAACAACATTCGGGTTTGTCCCGTCACCTCCCCCGCCGACGGAGGAGGAGGCGGGGCAACCATGGCCAAGCAGGAGGCGGCACCTTGTCGGCTGTCGAGCAAGTCGACGACGCTGGCGCCCCAGCGGGGGACACGTCGGGCTTCGACCTTGCGTCTGAGACGAAGACGAGCGCTGTTTCCCCGCAACACGCCAACTCCAAGCAGACGAACGACGCCAGCACGCTCACGAAGGACTTGCTGGGCGTCGCCCTCGTACCTGAGATGACGGTGCAGTCCGCCCCTGACGCGACTTCATCACCACCCGTCAACCAAGAGGTACCGACCGATTCCCATCTCGTGCCTTTTGGATTCAGCTTCGACCCACCAAGCGACCTCGCTTTGGTGGGAGCCTTCATAGAGGCATGTACCAACCCTCCGGGGTACCATATGCGGTCGCCCTGGGACAGACTGACGGTCGTCTCGACCTACGGACCCTCGGGTTTCGAGGAAGATGACGAGCCCGACTTTTGTTGGGATTTCTCCGGGCTCGGTAACCCCAGTGCCATGCGGGACTTCATGACCGCATGCGACTACTGCCTCTCCGATTGTTCTGATGGTAGCCGCAGCTTCGGCGACGAGGACTGCGGCCCAAGTCGTGAATGTTTCCACGTCGATCTAGGGGGTCCCGGCGAAGGCAACCATCTTGGTATACCGGGAAACGGTGATCCCCCTAGGCCTGCGCCTCGCGTTGACATCCTTCAGGAGCTAGCTGTGGTCCCAGTCCTTGCGGGGGGGTCAGGACTCACAGCTCGAGCAAATCCGCGAGATGCAGGCTAGGATCGACGAGGGAGCAGGAACACTTGAGCCGTTCCACCGAGACATCGGGCAGGAATGGGCAGGCCAACCTCCGGCCGGAGAAGCGCGTCATCTACCCCAGGGCATCCAGCACTGCATCGCCGACGATGTCAGGGCAAGGCCGCCACAGGCTTCCAGTGGGGTCGGCCAGAACCTGGCTGCAGCAGCGATACTTCTCCGCGCGATGCCGGAGCCATCAACCACCGAAGGGCGGCGTATCCAGGGAGAGCTCAAGAATCTCCTGGAGGATGTCGCGGTCCGATGGGTCGAAAGCTCTGCCTCCCGAAGGCAGGGGTACCCCTCGGAGCATCGCGCCGCGACTTCTCGATTTATGCGGGAAGCCTCGGTCCACACCGGGCGCACGCGCAACACGGCGCCTGTGGCCCCGGGTCGCCTCGGCAATGAGCACCACCACCGCAACCGTCGAGCCCACCTCGATGAGAAGGTGCGCCGAGGCTACCACCCCCGGCGTGGGGGATGCTACGACAGCGGGGAGGATCGGAGCCCCTCACCCGAACCACCCGGTCTGCAGGCTTTCAGCCGGGCCATACGACGGGCGCCGTTCCCGACCCGGTTCTGAACCCCGACTACCATCACAAAGTACTCGGGGGAGACGAGGCCGGAACTGTGGCTCGCGGACTACCGACTGGCCTGCCAGCTGGGTGGAACGAACGATGACAACCTCATCATCTGCAACCTCCCCCTGTTCCTCTCCGACACCGCTCGAGCCTGGCTGGAGCATCTGCCTCCGGGGCAGATCTCCAACTGGGACGACCTGGTCCAAGCCTTCGCCGGCAACTTCCAGGGCACGTACGTATGCCCTGGGAACTCCTGGGATCTCCGAAGCTGCCGCCAGCAGCCGGGAGAGTCTCTCCGGGACTACATCCGGTGATTCTCGAAGCAGCGCACCGAGCTGCCCAACGTCGCTGACTCGGATGTCATCGGCACGTTCCTCGCCGGCACCACCTGCCGCGACCTGGTGAGCAAGCTGGGTCGCAAGACCCCCACCAGGGCGAGCAAGCTGATGGACATCGCCACCAAGTTCGCCTCTGGCTAGGAGGCGGTTGAGGCCATCTTCCGGAAGGACAAGCAGCCCCAGGGCCACCAGCCGGAAGACGTCCCCGAGGCGTCCGCTCAGCGCGGCACCAAGAAGAAGAACAAGAAAAAGTCGCAAGCGAAACGCGACGCCGCCGACGCGGACCTTGTCGCCGCCGCTGAGTACAAGAACCCTCGGAAACCTCCTGGAGGTGCCAATCTCTTCGACAAGATGCTCAAGGAGCCGTGCCCCTATCATCAGGGGCCCGTCAAGCACACCCTTGAGGAGTGCGTCATGCTTCAGCGCCACTTTCACAAGGCCGGGCCACCTGCGGAAGGTGGCAGGGCCCACAACAACGATAAGAAGGAGGATCACAAGGCGGAGGAGTTCCCCGAGGTCCACGACTGCTTCATGATCTACGGTGGGCAAGTGGCGAACGCCTCGGCTCGGCACCGCAAGCAAGAGCGTCGGGAGGTCTGCTCGGTAAAGGTGGCGGCGCCAGTCTACCTAGACTGGTCCGACAAGCCCATCACCTTCGACCAAGGCGACCACCCCGATCGCGTGCCGAGCCCGGGGAAATATCCACTCGTTGTCGACCCCGTCATCGGCAACGTCAGGCTCAACAAGGTCCTCATGGATGGAGGTAGCAGCCTCAACATCATCTACGCCGAGACCCTCGGGCTCCTGCAGATCGATCTGTCCTCGATCCGGGCAGGCGCAGCGCCTTTTCATGGGATCATCCTCGGAAAACGCGTCCAACCCCTCGGACAACTCGATCTACCTGTCTGCTTCGGGACTCCCTCCAACTTCAGAAGGGAAACCCTCACGTTCGAGGTGGTCGAGTTCCGAGGAACCTACCACGCAGTGCTGGGGAGGCCATGCTACGCCAAGTTCATGGTCATCCCCAACTACACCTACCTCAAGCTCAAGATGCCGGGCCCCTATGGGGTCATCACCGTCGGCCCCACGTAACGACACGCGTACGAATGCGACGTGGAGTGCGTGGAGTACGCTGAGGCCCTCGCCAAATCCGAGGCCCTCATCGCCGACCTGGAGAGCCTCTCCAAAGAGGCGCCAGACGTGAAGCGCCATGCCGGCAACTTCGAGCCAGCAGAGACGGTTAAGTCCATCCCTCTCGACCCCAGCAACGACGCCTCCAAGCAGATCCGGACCGGCTCCGAGCTCGACCCCAAATAGGAAGCAGTGCTCGTCGACTTTCTCCGCGCGAACGCCGAAGTCATTGCGTGGAGTCCCTCGGACATGCCTGGCATACCGAGGGATGTCGCCGAGCACTCGCTGGATATCCGAGCTGGAGCCCGACCCGTGAAGCAGCCTCTGCGCCGATTCGACGAAGAAAAGCGTAGAGCCATAGGCGAGGAGATCCACAAGCTGATGGTCGCAGGGTTCATCAAAGAGGTATTCCATCCTGAATGGCTTGCCAACCCTGTGCTTGTGAGAAAGAAAGGAGGGAAATGGCGGATGTGTGTAGACTACACTGGTCTAAACAAAGCATGTCCGAAGGTTCCCTACCCTCTGCCTCGCATCGATCAAATCGTGGATTCCACTGCTGGGTGCGAAACCCTATCTTTCCTCGATGCCTACTCAGGGTATCACCAAATCAGGATGAAAGAGTCCGACCAGCTCGCGACTTCTTTCATCACACCTTTTGGCATGTACTGCTACGTTACTATGCCATTTGGTTTGAGGAATGCAGGTGCGACATACCAAAGGTGCATGAACCACGTGTTTGGTGAACACATTGGTCGAACGGTCGAGGCTTACGTCGATGACATCGTAGTCAAGACGAGGAAAGCCTCCGACCTCCTCTCCGACCTTGAAACGACATTCCGGTGTCTCAAGGCGAAAGGCGTAAAACTCAATCCCGAGAAGTGCGTCTTCGGAGTCCCCCGAGGCATGCTCTTGGGGTTCATCGTCTCCGAGCGGGGCATCGAGGCCAACCCAGAGAAAATCGCGGCCATCACCAACATGGGGCCCATCAAGGACTTGAAAGGCGTACAGAGGGTCATGGTATGCCTTGCGGCTCTGAGCCGCTTCATCTCGCGCCTCGGCGAAATAGGCCTACCTCTGTACCGCCTCTTAAGGAAGCCGAGTGCTTCACTTGGACCCCCGAGGCCGAGGAAGCCCTCGGGAACCTGAAGGCGCTCCTTACGAACGCACCCATCCTGGTGCCCCCCGCTGCCAGAGAAGCCCTCTTGATCTACATTGCCGCTACCACTCAGGTGGTCAGCGTCGCGATCGTCGTTGAGAGACGAGAAGAAGGGCATGAATTGCCTGTCCAGAGGCCGGTCTACTTCATCAGTGAGGTACTGTCCGAGACCAAGATCCGCTACCCACAAATTCAGAAGCTGCTGTACGCGGTGATTCTGACGCGGCGGAAGTTGCGACACTACTTCGAGTCTCATCCGGTGACTGTGGTGTCATCCTTCCCCCTGGGGGAGATCATCCAGTGCCGAGAGGCCTCGGGTAGGATTGCAAAGTGGGCGGTGGAAATCATGGGCGAGATGATCTCGTTCGCCCCTCGGAAGGCCATCAAGTCCCAAGTCTTGGCAGACTTTGTGGCTGAATGGGTCGACACCCAGCTTCCAACGGCTCCGATCCAGCCGGAACTCTGGACCATGTTTTTCGACGGGTCGCTGATGAAAACGGGGGTAGGCGCGGGCCTGCTCTTCATCTCGCCCCTCGGGAAGCACCTCCGCTACGTGCTGCGCCTCCATTTCCCGGCGTCCAACAACGTGGCTGAGTACGAGGCTCTGGTCAACGGGTTGCGCATTGCCATCGAGCTAGGGGTCCGACACCTCGACGCTCGCGGTGACTCGCAGCTTGTTATCGACCGAGTCATGAAGAACTCCCACTGCCACGACCCGAAGATGGAAGCCTACTACGACGAGGTTTGAAAGGGAAATGTGCCCTTGGGCCATTTCTAAGTATTTTGGTGATTGCGTGCCAACACAAGTACTTAAATGTGAATCTATGCCCATGAATGGACAAAGTGCAAAACAAGAGCAAAGGTATGTTTCTAAGTCTTAGTACATTGGTTTTGTGTACTAATATACTTGTCTAAGTGTTAGAAACAGAAAGAAGAAGAAACGAAGAGAGTTGGCTGTGTACAGCCAAGAGGCTGTTTCGGTCTGGGGCACCGGACTGTCCGGTGGTGCACCGGACAGTGTCCGGTGGTGCACCGGACATTGTCCGGTGCGCCAGGCTGCCTCGGGCGAACTAGCCGCTCTCGGGAGTTGACTGGCGACGTACGGCTAAAATTCACCGGACTGTCCGGTGTGCACCGGACTGTCCGGTGAGCCAACGGTCGGCCGGGCCAACGGTCGGCCGCGGATTCTGCGCGCGACACGTGGCCAAGCCAACGGTCGGAAGAGGGCACCGGACTGTCCGGTGTGCACCGGACATGTCCGGTGCGCCAACGGCTCCCAGATCTGCAACGGTCGGCTTCGCCATTTAAGGAAAGGAATCGTGCACCGGACTGTCCGGTGCGCCCGATGACAGAAGGCAAGGATGGCCTTCCAGATTCGTTCTCAACGGCTCCTAGCTGCCTTGGGGCTATAAAAGGGACCCCTAGGCGCATGGAGGAACACACCAAGCATTCCTACAACATTCCTAAGCACCAAGACATCGATCTCGCGCATTCGTTTCATTGTGATAGCATATAGAGCTCTTGTGGAGTTGTGAACTCTTTGAGTTGTGTTGCGAGCTCTTGTTGCGACTTGTGTGCGTGTTGTTGCTCTGATCTTTTGAAGTCTTGTGTGCGTTGCTCATTCCCCCTTGCTCTGTGTTTCTTTGTGAACTTCAATTGTAAGGGCGAGAGGCTCCAAGTTGTGGAGATTCCTCGCAAACGGGATTGAGAAAAAGCAAGCAAAACACCGTGGTATTCAAGTGGGTCTTTGGACCACTTGAGAGGGGTTGATTGCAACCCTCGTCCGTTGGGACGCCACAACGTGGAGTAGGCAAGCGTTGGTCTTGGCCGAACCATGGGATAAACCACTGTGTCATCTCTGTGTTTGATCTCTTGTGGTATTGTGTTTTGTTGAGACTCCTCTCTAGCCACTTGGCAATTATTGTGCTAACCCTTAACAAGTTTTTGTGGCTATAAGTTTAAGTTTCGCAGGATCACCTATTCACCCCCCCCCCCCCCCCCTCTAGGTGCTCTCAATTGGTATCGGAGCCGTTCTCTTCAGAGAGGGACTAATCGCCCGAAGAGATGGATCCTAAGGGGAAGGGAATCGTGATCAACGACAAGGAGAAGGAGTCCTTCGTCAACGAGCCGAAGGATGACAAGCCTACTGACTCGGGCTCGGGCCACAAGCGCAAAGATGGGAAGAAGAAGAAGACAAGGCGCATCAAGGAGATCGTCTACTACGACGATAGCGATGAGTCTACTTCTTCCCAAAAGGACGACGACAACAACTACAGGAAGACGGTCAATTCGAACTTTTCATTTGATTATTCTCGTATTCCACATAGTTCGAATTCGCATTTGCTTTCCATTCCTCTCGGCAAACCTCCACACTTCGATGGGGAAGACTATGGATTTTGGAGTCACAAAATGCGTAGTCACTTATTCTCTCTCCATCCAAGCATATGGGAGATTGTAGAGAATGGAATGAAATTTGATAGCTCGGATAGCCCTATGCTTATAAATGAACAAATCCATAGAAATGCACAAGCTACTACTGTTCTATTAGCATCTTTGTGCAGGGAAGAGTATAATAAGGTGAGCGGCTTGGACAACGCCAAGCAGATATGGGACACCCTCAAAATCTCTCACGAGGGGAACGACATCACCATGCTCACTAAAATGGAGTTGGTGGAGGGCGAGCTTGGACGATTCGCAATGATAAGGGGAGAGGAGCCAACCCAAACTTACAACCGGCTCAAAACCCTTATCAACAAAATAAGGAGCTACGGAAGCACTCGATGGACGGACCACGACGTCGTTCGCCTAATGCTAAGGTCCTTTACTGTTCTTGATCCTCATCTCGTAAACAATATTCGTGAGAATCCCAGGTACACGATGATGACGCCCGAGGAGGTACTCGGAAAATTCGTAAGCGGGCGGATGATGATCAAGGAGGCGAGATACGTCGACGACGCCTTGAATGGTCCGATCAACGAGCCTCAACCCATTGCTCTCAAGGCAGCTAGGAGCAAGGAGGCGCTACCTAGCAAGGTGGCACAAATTGAGGCTGCCGGTCTTAATGATGAAGAGATGGCCCTCATCATCAAAAGATTCAAGACGGCGCTAAAAGGTCGAAAGGGACAGCCAAGCAAGACTAAGACCAAGGGAAAGCGATCATGCTTCAAATGCGGTAAGCTTGGTCATTTTATTGCTAACTGTCCCGACAATGATAGTGATCAGGATCAAGGGAACAAGAGGGAGAAGAAGAAGAATTATAAGAAGGCAAAGGGCGAAGCACATCTAGGCAAGGAGTGGGATTCGGATTGCTCCTCCTCCGACTCCGACAATGAAGGACTCGCCGCCACTGCCTTCAACAAGTCATCCCTCTTCCCCAACGAGCGTCACACCTGCCTTATGGCAAGGGAGAAGAAGGTGAGTACTCGAGACTCCACGTATGCTTCTTCTAGTGATAATGAGTCCAGTGATGATGATGACATAGACTATTCTTGCTTATTCAAGGGTTTAGATAGATCTAAGATAGATAAGATAAATGAACTCATTGATGCCTTGAATGATAAGAATAGGCTATTAGAAAAGCAAGAGGATCTTTTATATGAAGAACATGATAAGTTTGTAGAAGCACAAAAATCACTTGCTTTAGAGATTAAGAGAAATGAAATGCTTTCTTGTGAGTTGTCTACATGTCATGATTCAATTTCTAGTTTAAAAAGCATAAATGATGATTTAAATGCTAAGCTAGAAAAATCTAGTAAATCAACATCTTGTGTAGAACATGTTGTGATTTGCACTAGGTGTAAAGATTTTGACATTGATGCGTGTAGTGAACACCTAGCTTCAATTTCTAAATTGAATGATGAAGTGTCTAGTCTTAATGCCCAACTTAAGACTAGCAAAAGCGAATTTGATAAATTGAAATTTGCAAGGGATGCCTATACGATTGGTAGACATCCCTCAATTAAGGATGGACTTGGCTACAAAAGGGAAGCCAAGAACTTGACAAGCCATAAGGCTCCCATTCCCGCTAAGGAGAAAGGGAAGGCCCCTATGGCTACTAGTGCTAAAAAGAACCATGCCTTTTTGTATCATGATAGGAGACAAACTAAAAATACTTATAGGAGTTATAGTACTTACGATGATCTTTCTCATGCTATGTTTGCTTCTAGCTCTTCTTATGTGCATGATAGAAATGTTGGTAGGAGAAATGCTGTTCATAATATGCCTAGGAAAAATGTTGTTAATGTTCCTAGGAAATTAAATGAACCCTCTACAATATATCATGCTTTGAATGCTTCCTTTGCAATTTGTAGAAAGGATAGAAAGGTGATTGCTAGGAAATTAGGGGCAAAATGCAAGGGTGATAAAACTTGCATTTGGGTCCCTAAGACAATTGTGACTAACCTTGTAGGACCCAACAAGAGTTGGGTACCTAAGTCCCAAGCCTAAATTTGCCTTGCAGGTTTATGCATCCGGGGGTTCAAGCTGGATTATTGATAGCGGATGCACAAACCATATGACGGGGGAGAAGAAGATGTTCACCTCCTACGTCAAGAATAAAGATTCCCAAGATTCAATTATATTCGGTGATGGGAATCAAGGCAAGGTAAAAGGGTTTGGTAAAATTGCAATTTCTAATGAGCATTCTATCTCTAATGTGTTTTTAGTGGAGAGTCTTGGATATAATTTGCTATCTGTTAGTCAACTATGTCATATGGGATATAACTGTTTATTTACAAATGTAGATGTGTCTGTCTTTAGAAGAAGTGATGGTTCACTAGCTTTTAAGGGTGTATTAGACGACAAACTTTATTTAGTTGATTTTGCAAAAGAAGAGGCCGGTCTAGATGCATGCTTAATAGCTAAGACTAGCATGGGCTGGCTGTGGCATCGCCGCTTAGCACATGTGGGGATGAAGAACCTTCACAAGCTTCTAAAGGGAGAACACGTGATAGGTTTGACTAACGTAAAATTCGAAAAAGATAGACCTTGTGCAGCTTGTCAGGCAGGTAAACAGGTGGGAGGAGCGCATCACAGCAAGAATGTGATGACCACATCAAGACCCCTCGAGCTGCTACATATGGACCTCTTCGGACTCGTCGCCTATCTAAGCATAGGAGGAAGTAAGTATGGTTTAGTTATTGTTGATGACTTTTCCCGCTTCACTTGGGTGTTCTTTTTGCAGGATAAGTCTGAAACCCAAGGAACCCTCAAGCGCTTCCTCAGGAGAGCTCAAAATGAGTTTGAGTTCAAGGTGAAGAAGATAAGGAGCGACAACGGGTCCGAGTTCAAGAACCTTCAAGTGGAGGAGTTCCTTGAGGAGGAAGGGATCAAGCACGAGTTCTCCGCTCCCTACACACCACAGCAAAATGGTGTGGTAGAGAGGAAGAACAGGACGCTAATCGATATGGCGAGGACGATGCTTGGAGAATTCAAGACCCCCGAGCGTTTCTGGTCGGAAGCCGTGAACACGGCTTGCCACGCCATCAACAGGGTCTACCTTCATCGCCTCCTCAAGAAGACTTCGTATGAGCTACTAACCGGTAACAAACCCAATGTATCTTACTTTCGTGTATTTGGGAGCAAGTGCTACATTCTAGTGAAGAAGGGTAGAAATTCTAAGTTTGCTCCCAAAGCTGTAGAAGGGTTTTTGTTAGGTTATGACTCAAATACAAAGGCGTATAGAGTCTTCAACAAATCATCGGGTTTGGTTGAAGTCTCTAGCGACGTTGTATTTGATGAGACTAATGGCTCTCCAAGAGAGCAAGTTGTTGATTGTGATGATGTAGATGAAGAAGATGTTCCGACGGCCGCTATACGAACCATGGCGATTGGAGAAGTGCGGCCACAGGAACAAGATGAACGAGATCAACCTTCTTCCTCAACTATGGTACACCCCCCAACCGAAGATGACGAACAGGTACCTCAAGTGGAGGCGCTTGATCAAGGGGGAACACAAGATGATCAAGTGATGGAGGAAGAAGCGCAACCGGCACCTCCAACCCAAGTTCGAGCGATGATTCAAAGGGATCATCCCGTCGACCAAATTCTGGGTGATATTAGCAAGGGAGTAACTACTAGATCTCGATTAGTTAATTTTTGTGAGCATTACTCCTTTGTCTCTTCTATTGAGCCTTTCAGGGTAGAGGAGGCCTTGCTAGATCCGGATTGGGTATTGGCCATGCAGGAGGAACTCAACAACTTCAAGCGCAATGAAGTTTGGACACTGGTGCCTCGTCCCAAGCAAAATGTTGTGGGAACCAAGTGGGTGTTCCGCAACAAACAGGACGAGCACGGGGTGGTGACAAGGAACAAGGCTCGACTTGTGGCAAAAGGTTATGCCCAAGTCGCAGGTTTGGATTTCGAGGAGACTTTTGCTCCTGTGGCTAGGCTAGAATCAATTCGTATCTTGCTAGCATATGCCGCTCACCATTCTTTCAGGTTGTACCAAATGGATGTGAAGAGCGCTTTCCTCAACGGGCCAATCAAGGAGGAGGTGTACGTGGAGCAACCCCCTGGCTTCGAGGATGAACGGTACCCCGACCATGTGTGTAAGCTCTCTAAGGCGCTCTATGGACTTAAGCAAGCCCCAAGAGCATGGTATGAATGCCTTAGAGACTTTCTAATTGTTAATGCTTTCAAGGTTGGGAAAGCCGATCCAACTCTGTTCACTAAGACATGTGATGGTGATTTGTTTGTGTGCCAAATTTATGTCGATGACATAATATTTGGTTCTACTAACCAAAAGTCTTGTGAAGAGTTTAGCAGGGTGATGACGCAGAAATTCGAGATGTCGATGATGGGCGAGTTGAACTACTTCCTTGGGTTCCAAGTGAAGCAACTCAAGGACGGCACCTTCATCTCCCAAACAAAGTACACGCAAGATCTGATAAAGCGGTTTGGGATGAAGGACGCCAAGCCCGCAAAGACTCCGATGGGGACCGACGGACACACCGACCTCAACAAAGGAGGTAAGTCCGTTGATCAAAAAGCATACCGGTCAATGATAGGTTCTTTGCTTTACTTATGTGCTAGTAGACCGGATATTATGCTTAGCGTATGCATGTGTGCTAGATTTCAATCCAATCCTAAGGAGTGTCACTTAGTGGCGGTGAAGCGAATTCTTAGATATTTGGTTGCTACGCCTTGCTTCGGGCTCTGGTATCCAAAGGGGTCTACCTTTGACTTAGTTGGATACTCAGACTCCGACTATGCTGGATGTAAGGTCGATAGGAAGAGTACATCGGGGACATGCCAATTCTTAGGAAGGTCCCTGATGTCATGGAACTCTAAGAAACAAACTTCCGTTGCCCTATCCACCGCTGAGGCCGAGTACGTTGCCGCAGGACAGTGTTGCGCGCAACTGCTTTGGATGAGGCAAACCCTCCGGGACTTTGGCTACAATCTGAGCAAAGTCCCACTCCTATGTGATAATGAGAGTGCTATCCGCATGGCGGAGAATCCTGTTGAGCACAGCCGCACAAAGCACATAGACATCCGGCATCACTTTTTGAGAGACCACCAGCAAAAGGGAGATATCGAAGTGTTTCATGTTAGCACCGAGAACCAGCTAGCCGATATCTTCACTAAGCCTCTAGATGAGAAGACCTTTTGCAGGTTGCGTAGTGAGCTAAATGTCTTAGATTCGCGGAACCTGGATTGAATTGTAGCATACATGTATTTATGCTTTTGATCATGTTCCTTTTTGCATTTTGTTGCTTATTATGGTGCTCAAGTTGTACAAACACTCCCTGGACCTCACAAGTCCGTTGCAAAGTGATGCACATGTTTAGGGGGAGATGTGTTACAACTTGACCCTTTGAGACTAACCATGTGCTTGAGTTTGATGATTTAGTCTCGAAGGAGGATTGAAAGGGAAAAGGTGGACTTGGACCATGAAAGACTTCCACTGCACTCCGATGAGAGGGTAACTTATTCCAAGTTCATCTTTAGACTCTTATTGCCTCTTTGTATTCTTATTGAAGATTTTGGTGAGGCAATGGGGTTAAAGGGCCAAGATTGATCCCGTTTTGGTGCTTGATGCCAAAGGGGGAGAAAGTAAAGGTCAAAGAGATAAATGGATCAGCTACCACTTGAGAGATTTTGAAAATAGTAGAATAGAGTTTTTGTTTTGTCAAACTCTTTTATTGTCTCTTATTGTCTCTCTTGTCAAAAGTTGGCTTCTTGTGGGGAGAAGTATTGATTATGGGAAATAGGGGGAGTTTTTGAAATCTTTGATCAATCTCTTTTGGAATGACTCTCTTTATGCTTCAACATGTGTATTTGACTTAGAGATAGAGATTTGAGTTTGATTTGCAAAAACAAACCAAGTGGTGGCATAGAGTGATCCATATATGTCAAAATTGAATCAAAATAAATTTGAGTTTTATTTGAAGTGATATTGCACTTGTTCTAGTTGCTTTATGTTGTGTTGGCATAAATCACCAAAAAGGGGGAGATTGAAAGGGAAATGTGCCCTTGGGCCATTTCTAAGTATTTTGGTGATTGCGTGCCAACACAAGTACTTAAATGTGAATCTATGCCCATGAATGGACAAAGTGCAAAACAAGAGCAAAGGTATGTTTCTAAGTCTTAGTACATTGGTTTTGTGTACTAATATACTTGTCTAAGTGTTAGAAACAGAAAGAAGAAGAAACGAAGAGAGTTGGCTGTGTACAGCCAAGAGGCTGTTTCGGTCTGGGGCACCGGACTGTCCGGTGGTGCACCGGACAGTGTCCGGTGCGCCAGGCTGCCTCGGGCGAACTAGCCGCTCTCGGGAGTTGACTGGCGACGTACGGCTAAAATTCACCGGACTGTCCGGTGTGCACCAGACTGTCCGGTGAGCCAACGGTCGGCCGGGCCAACGGTCGGCCGCGGATTCTGCGCGCGACACGTGGCCAAGCCAACGGTCGGAAGGGGGCACCGGACTGTCCGGTGTGCACCGGACATGTCCGGTGCGCCAACGGCTCCCAGATCTGCAACGGTCGGCTTCGCCATTTAAGGAAAGGAATCGGGCACCGGACACTGTCCGGTGTGCACCGGACTGTCCGGTGCGCCCGATGACAGAAGGCAAGGATGGCCTTCCAGATTCGTTCTCAACGGCTCCTAGCTGCCTTGGGGCTATAAAAGGGACCCCTAGGCGCATGGAGGAACACACCAAGCATTCCTACAACATTCCTAAGCACCAAGACATCGATCTCGCGCATTCGTTTCATTGTGATAGCATATAGAGCTCTTGTGGAGTTGTGAACTCTTTGAGTTGTGTTGCGAGCTCTTGTTGCGACTTGTGTGCGTGTTGTTGCTCTGATCTTTTGAAGTCTTGTGTGCGTTGCTCATTCCCCCTTGCTCTGTGTTTCTTTGTGAACTTCAATTGTAAGGGCGAGAGGCTCCAAGTTGTGGAGATTCCTCGCAAACGGGATTGAGAAAAAGCAAGCAAAACACCGTGGTATTCAAGTGGGTCTTTGGACCGCTTGAGAGGGGTTGATTGCAACCCTCGTCCATTGGGACGCCACAACGTGGAGTAGGCAAGCGTTGGTCTTGGCCGAACCACGGGATAAACCACTGTGTCATCTCTATGTTTGATCTCTTGTGGTATTGTGTTTTGTTGAGACTCCTCTCTAGCCACTTGGCAATTATTGTGCTAACCCTTAACAAGTTTTTGTGGCTATAAGTTTAAGTTTCGCAGGATCACCTATTCACCCCCCCTCTAGGTGCTCTCAAGGTTCGGCGCCTGGAGGACAAGTTCTACGGGCTCGAGGTCAACCACGTCGCCCGACGGTACAACGAGACTACGGACGAGCTGGCGAAGATATCCTCGGGGCGGACAATGGTTCCCCCGGACGTCTTCTCCCGAGACCTACATCAACCCTTAGTCAAGACTGACGACACGTCCGAGCCCGAGAAGGCCTCGGCCCTGCCCGAGGCACCCTCGGCTCAGCCCGATGCGCCCTCGGCTCAGCCCGAGGCACCCTCGGCCCCCGAGCGTGAGGCACTGCGCAATGAGGAAGAGCGGAATGGGTCCCGCCTAATCAAGACTGGCAGACCCCGTACCTTCAATATCTCCACCGAGGAGAGCTGCCCCTCGACCGAGCCGAAGCTCGGTGACTGGCGCGGCGCGCCAAGTCGTTCATCTTGCTGGGGACGGGAAGGAGCTCTACCACCGCAGCCCCTCAGGCATCCTCCAGCGATGCATATCCATCGCCGAAGGTCAGGAGTTATTACAAGAAATACACTCGGGGGCTTGCGGTCGTCACGCAGCGCCTCGAGCCCTTGTTGGAAACACTTTCCGACAAGGTTTCTATGGCCGACCGCGGTGGCCGACGCCACTAGAATTGTCCGCACCTGCCAAGGGTGTCAATTCTACGCAAGACAGACCCACCTGCCCGCTCAGGCTCTGCAAACAATACCCATCACCTGGTCGTTTGCTGTGTGGGGTCTAGACCTCGTCGGTCCCTTGCAGAAGGCACCCGGGGGCTACCCGCACCTGCTGGTCGCCATCGACAAATTCTCCAAGTGGATCGAGGTCCGACCCCTAAACAGCATCAGGTCTGAACAGGCGGTGGCGTTCTTCACCAACATCATCCATCGCTTTGGGGTCCCGAACTCCATCATCACCGACAACGACACCCAGTTCACCGGCAGAAAGTTCCTGGACTTTTGCGAGGATCACCACATCCGGGTGGACTGGGCCGCCGTAGCTCACCCCATGACGAATGGGCAAGTAGAGCGTGCCAACATCATGATTCTGCAAGGACTCAAGCCACGAATCTACAACGACCTCAACAAGTTCGGCAGGCGGTGGATGAAGGAACTCCCCTCGGTGGTCTGGAGTCTGAGGACAACGTCGAGCCGAGCCACGGGCTTTACACCGTTCTTTCTAGTCTATGGGGCCGAGGCCATCTTGCCCACAGACTTAGAATACGGTTCCCCGAGGACGAGGGCGTACGACGACCAAAGCAATCGAACCAACCGAGAAGACTCACTGGACCAGCTGGAAGAGGCTCGGGAGATGGCCTTACTACACTCGGCGCGGTATCAGCAGTCCCTGCGACGCTACCACGCCCGAGGGGTTCGGTCCCGAGACCTCCAGGTGGGCGACTTGGTGCTTCGACTACGACAAGACGCCCGAGGGCGGCACAAGCTCACACCTCCCTGGGAAGGGCCGTTTGTCATCGCCAAGGTTTTGAAGCCCGAGACGTACAAGCTGGCCAACAGTCAAGGCGAGGTCTACAACAACGCTTGGAACATCCGACAGCTACGTCGCTTCTACCCTTAAAATGTTTTCAAGCCGTTCATATACCTCGTTTACATATGAAGTCTAACCATCAAGGAAGGGTCAACCTTGCCTCGGCAAAGCTCGACCCTCCCTCGGGGGCTAGAAGGGGCGAACCCCCTCTGCGTCAAAATTTTCCTCGAAAAAAGTCTTCCATCAGAAAGTCTTTCGCGTCTCCCGGCTATATCAGTAACAGGACCCCAAGAAACGAATAAGGGTGCATGTAAGTGGCAAGGCCGACCGAGCCGAGGGATTCCTACGCCTCTGGGATACGGATACCTCACTCGTCGCCTACCACGAAAAATAACTCTTACTTGGGTAAGCAATCCTGCTACTGACGAACGAGTCCGGATACGCAAAATAGGAGGAAAAGAGACACAACCTTATATTACGATAATAAAGTGTTCGGGCCTCGACGGCCGCAAAAGACACATATGCATTCAAAATAATCTGCTCCGGCAGAATCAGGCGTCGCCCGGAGAAGGAGTCGCGCCCTCGGCTTCGTCCCCACCCTCGGCGAGATCCGCCCCGGCCTCGGACGACGGCGCGAGCTAGAGGATCTCTGCTTCGAAGGTGGTCGCCAGCACCGCGCTTGGGCCCGCGGCGGCCGTGTCAAGCCTCTGGACTTCGGCCAGGGCAGCTTCATCTTCGTCGGGAAGGCAATACCCCTCGCTGACCCGCTCCAGATCCACGTCATAGTGGGAAGCGAGCACGGCGAAGGCCCGCCTGACACCGTGAAGCAGCGCCTCGCGGAGTCTTCCGCGCGCGTGGTCACCCAAGGCCTGCAGGCGACTCTGAGGGGAGCTTCCCGAGGGGACGTCGTCGGAACCAAAGACCCGGCAGAAGGCCGAGATGGCCTCGGACATGGCCGCGCGGTCGGCCTCCTTCTGCTCGGCCGCCTGGGCAAGTGCCTTAGTGGACTCATCGAGAGCAGACTCGAGCTCTGCAAACAGCCAAAGTAGAAGACTTCAAACATGAGTTGAGGAACGAAGCTGAATCAAAATCTTAAAACAGCCAAGACACACCTTCGGCTCGGGCACGCTGCTCCGAGGATGCGGCTTAGGCCACGGCTAGGTCTGCCGCAAGGGCTCTGGCCCGAGCAGACGCCTCGGCTAACTGGACTCCAAGAGCCTCAGCCCGGCTTTCAGCCTCGGCGGCCCGGCCTCGAGATTGGTCCCGCTCGCCGATGACCTCGTCAAGCTCCAACTGCTGCCGCTGCACCTCTGTGCGTGCCGCCGATGCCTCTGCTCCGAGATCGACACAGAGCAACCGAAGGTCCGCCACCTCGGTGCTCCGTTGGGAGAGGCGCTCGGTAGCCCCGGCAAGCGTGGTCCTCAGGGACCGCAGCGAACCCCAGACATCGGCCTCGCGGCGGATGAACGACGACTTGGCGGCGCTCAGATCCGTCAGATCCCGAGGAAAGGAAGCGGGGCGTCACAAAGAATGCCTTGATCACGTGAAAGGTATGCTTGATATCATTACCTGGAGGATCTTGGGAACGTCCCTGCAAAGGACCTCCAAGGTCGACCGAAGCGACCCCACCGTTGCCTCGGCACACTCACAAAGCCCGTCCCAAGACTGCTCCTCTCGCTCATCGTCAAGAACGAAGAGGGGATCCGAAGCCCCACTGGTCCAGAACCGGAGCGACTGACGCCGCCCGTCGGGACTGCGCCGCGCGGGGACGAGGTTGCCGCTCCCCAGGATGGGTCGCGGTTCCGCGCCCCCTCCTCCGAGGCACCAAGTAGCGATGCCTCGGTCATCTCAGCGTCGGCAGCGACGGGAGGCTCCACGGCCGGAACGGCAACCACCTCGGCAGAAGCCGGTGCCAGCGTCGGCAACGTGTCTGGTGGGCTCGAGGCCGCAGCCGCGCCGGCAGCCTCCCTCGGCACGACGGCCGCCTCGACGGAGGAGTCGGCCTCAGGAGCTCGCCCCACGGCAACTTGTGCCGCCTGGGCCCCCCGCTTTGGGGCATCTTGTAAGAAGGCCAGCTGGCCGGCGAGGCCCGGTGTGGCACTGGCTGCAGAAGCCGACGCCGTTTTGAGGACTTTCCGGGGAGCCAGACCGGTCGAGCCATGCCTCCGTTTGCTGGGAAGAAAAGGAAGAGCAGGATCAGGACACACGAAGGAGGAGCCAGGACGAAGATATCCTAAGATACTTACCCACTCCGGGCCATGATCAATCGTGCCTGTGGGGAGGTCTCTCGAGCCTCGATCCCCGAAGGTGCCACCGAGGTCAGCCCCGCTGCCGGCTTCGGCACCATCCTTGCCTTGGGCGCCCGAGGCACCAGAGGGACGGACTGCCTAGGCGCAGCCACGACGACCCGAGGATCACCCTCCTGCGCAGTCGGCACGGGCAACGGTTCTTGGGGAACAGGCGGCTCGGCCTGACTCCCCGGGGTTACCTCAACTACCTCGGCCAAGGGGTCAAGTACCCCCTCGGCCTGCCCCCGTTCTTCGGACCGGGACCCCGACGTCCCGGCCCCGGATACCGACGGCGCCAGCCCGCTCGGGGGCTGGCTTGATGACCCCTGGCCCAGCCTCAGATCCGGGCTGAGGCCGAGGCGGGCAGCCATGTCGTCATCTTCATCATCATCTTCATCGTCGTCGTCGTCATCAGGCGTCTCCGGCGATGGCTCCCTCAGGAGCCCATCCCTCTCCTGCCGACGATGAAGCCTTTCCAAGGCGTCCCAAGCCCGCGTCCGCTCGCGGGCCCGAGCCTTCTTCGCGTCCTTCTTCTCCTTCCTCTTCTCCGCGGTGACCCTCCGCGCAGCTCGGTCCACCGCGTCCTCCGGGACCGGTGGTAGGGAAGGCTTGTGAGACCCTACCTCCTGGAGACGGACGAAAAGTCTCGGCTGTGAGAACCAAGGGCAATCCGACACAAGAAGAAAGAAGGAGCGGACACTCACAAGGGACACACACCCGCGATCAGGACACATCGAGAGCTAGGAAAAGGCGTCGGACTCTAACTTCCCTACCGTGCAGCTACCCGCCTGTGGAGGTCGTCGACGGGAAGGGGATCCGAGGACATCTGCAAACCCTCCAAGTCGACCCCCGGTGTCATCTCCCAAAGCGGCAGCCGCCGCTCCATCAAGGGGAGCACCCTCCGGCGATGAATGGTGGCAACCACCCCCGCGGCGGTGAGCCCTCTTTCTCGCAGATCCTCCAAGGCCTTCAAAAGGGGCTGGAGATTCTTCTGTCTCTCGCGCGGGGCCCCGTAGCGCCAGTTCTCGCTGGCGGCGGTCACCACTCATTGAGAAAACGACGGGAGCCTCCCGTCGTCATTTCGGAGATAAAACCACCGGCGCTGCCACCCTTTGTTCGAAGACGCGAGGATGGCAGGGATGTACTACAACGCCCGCGCCTGCCTCAACTGGAGGATGCAGCCACCGGCCCGCACCGCCATGCGAACTCTTCTTTTCCCCGTCGACGAGGCAAAAAGCTCCGCGGAGAAGAGATGGGTCCATAGGTCCCAGTGGGGGGCAATCCCCAAATATCCTTCGCAAACCGCCACGAAGATGGCTGCTTGCGAGATGGAGTTGGGACTGAGATTGTGCAGCTCCACCCCGTAGACGTGCAGAATCGCCCGCATAAAACGGCTTGCTGGCACTCCGAACCCCCGGTCGTGAAAGGAGACGAAGCTCAGCACATACCCCGGCGGCGGGGACGGGGCAGCTCCGCTCGGAGGGGCCATCCACTCCGGCTGCGAGTCACCGGAGAGAGGGCGAAGCAAACCTTCAGTAGCAAGGGCCTCCAGATCACCCGCCGTGACGGTGGAGAAAGGCCACGGGTCGCGCGACGAAACAACGGTCACCCGGTCGGCCCTCACCAAGCAGAAGAGGTGGCCGCGGAGAGGACGAGGTGTGCAGTTTCCTTTCTCTGGCTATTCCCTCGAGTTGCGAAAACCTAAGTGGGGGCGAGCAGTAGAGTAAAGAACCGTCACCGGTCCCTCTCCCGAATATATAAAGGCCCAGGCGAGACCCGTTCAACACCTCGCCCGAACCCGCCGCGAGATTTAAAACTCAAAGCGAGACGCCCGTTCCTCGAACGGCTCGCGCACGCACAACGGCTGCCCCGCGAACCACTCGTCCCGTCGCATTAACTCTGCGGCAGGACAGGCGGCACCTTTGGCGGGCGAAGCAGGCGACGCTTCACCTCCGCCATGATGACCGCGTCAAAAAAGGTGTGCCACGTCATTCGATTTCGTTTCCTTTTCCGCTTCCTCTTTCTCTCTCTTGCCACCGAGACTGGGAAAAGGGATACTCCGAAAAGGATCCTTCTCCGCGAAGAAAGCAGGTCCCGAGCCCCCTACTGATCAGAGGTTCGAAGGCTGGCCCCTCGGAAGGGTTCAACAGCCGCCTCAGAGCACTCGGGCTCCGCGCCCACTACTGGTCAGAGGTTCAAAGGCTGGCCCCTCGGAAGGGTTCAACGGCCGCCTCAGGCCACTCGGGCTCCGCGCCCACTACTGATCAGAGGTTCGTAGGCTGGCCCCCGAAGGGTTCGACAGCCGCCTCAGACGCGCAGAGCGAGGGATGACCCTGGGTACGTTCGATACATAACCAAGGCTCGGGCTACGCTCCCGAGGTACCCTAGGACATTTCCGAGACCGACAGGAACGATTTTGTAACGGAATCCCACCAGAGGGAGGCATCGAGCCCTCAGACCTCGTCAAAAGGGGACCGGGTCCGGCAAATCACCCGCAGGTACTTTTGGAGCGCGCCTCCGAGCCACTAGCCGACCCCTAACGAATGGGGCACGAGCGTCCACTCGGATTACTCGTTAGCAACTCACTGGAGACACCATGTTCGGCGCCCCCCGAGGGCAACATGGCGCTTTCCCCCTCCTCCTTGTGGAAAGCCGAGTCTGTCCTTGACCGTCCTCTCGCTCTGTGCGAAGGCTCGGGGGCTGCTCTCGCAAATCTGGCTCCGGCCAAACCATTGACAGCGTCAACATACCAGCCCGAGAACTTGAGACTCGACTATGCACCCGGGCTACGGCGAGTTTGCATGAGGGAACAACCAGACCGGCCGAAGCATCACGAAACGCGCTAAGACCTCGAAGGAGTCAAACCACTCCTCCGAGGCCTCGGGGGCTACACCCGGCCGGTGCGCTCGCGCGCACCCACTGGAACGAAACGCAAACGAGAAAGGCCGGTCCCCTTGCAAAAAAGTGCGACAAAAGCCTCCAAGCGAGTATCAATACTCCCTTTGAGGCTCGGGGGCTACTGTCGGGGACCATAATTAGGGGTACCCCAAAGACTCCTAATCTCAGCTGGTAACCCCCATCAGCACAAAGCTGCAAAGGCCTGATGGGCGCGATTAAGGTCAAGGCTCAGTCCACTCAAGGGACACGATCTCGCCTTGCCCGAGCCCAGCCTCGGGCAAAGGCAGCCGACCCCGGAGGATTCACGTCTCGCCCGAGGGCCCCCTCAAGCAACGGACACACCTTCGGCTCGCCCGAGGCCCAGTCTTCGCAGAGAAGCAACCTTGGCCAGATCGCCACGCCAACCGACCGTATCGCAGGAGCATTTAATGCAAGGATCGTCTGACATCTTATCCTGACGCGCGCTCTTCAGTCGACAGAGCCGAAGTGACCGCAGTCACTTCGCCGCTCCACTGACCGACCTGACAAGAAAACAGCGCCGCCTGCGTCGCTCCGACTGCTGTGCCACTCGACAGAGTGAGGCTGACAGCAGCTAAGTCCAATCTCGGGCGCCATAGGAAACTCCGCCTCGCCCGACCCTAGGGCTCGGACTCAACCTCGACGCTGGACGACGGACTCCGCCTCGCCCGACCCCAGGGCTCGGACACAGCCTCAGCCTCGGAAGATGGTCTCCGCCTCGCCCGACCCCAGGGCTCGGACTCAACCTCGACGCTGGACGACGGACTCCGCCTCGCTCGACCCTAGGGCTCGGACACAGCCTCGACCTCGGAAGACGGTCTCCGCCTCGCCCGACCCCAGGGCTCGGACTCAGCCTCAACCTCGGAGGAGCCTTCGCCTCGCCCGACCTCGGGCTCAGACCCGCCACGTCACAAGGAAGGCCATCATTACCCTACCCCTAGCTAGCTCAGGCTATGGGGAATAAGACCGGCGTCCCATCCGGCTCGCCCCAGTAAACAAGTAATGATGGCGCCCCGCGTGCTCCATGACGACGGCGGCTCGCCCCTTACGGAAGCAAGGAGACGTCAGCAAGGACTCGACAGCCCCGACAGCTGTCCTTCCACAGGGCCCAAGCGCTCCTCCGACGGCCACGACATCACATGAACAGGGTGCCAAAACCTCTCCGACTGCCACGACGGCTTGTACTTAGGGCTCTAGCTCCTCTATGCTAGACACGTTAGCATACTGCTACACCCCCCATTGTACACCTGGACCCTCTCCTTACGCCTATAAAAGGGAGGTCCAGGGCTCTCGTACGGGAAGGTTGGCCGCGCGGGAGAACGGACCGGCGCGTAAGGCTTTCTCTCTCCCACGCGGACGCTTGTAACCCCTACTGCAAGCGAACCCGACCTGGGCGCAGGGCAACACGAAGGCCGCGGGTTTCCCCTTTGCCTATCTCTTTCCCCTTCGTGCTCCATCTCGCGCAGCCCCATCTGGGCTGGGACACGCGACGACAATTCACTCGTCGGTCCAGGGACCCCTGATGTCGAAACACCGACAAATATATTTACGGACAATCTAGTCTTTGGAATTAGTGGTTAGTCTCACCGTCACACCAATAGTCAAACACAACAGAGGACAGTCACCACTCACCTGTCTTCCGATTGGGTCACTTTTGCAGCCTGCAAAACCTTCTCAGCGAGCCGGGCACACCTAGGGATGGCAATCGGGCGGGTAGAACGCGAATATATGGTTCGCGTATCCATACCCACGAGATAAAACCAAACCCATACCCATACCCATTTACGCTCGTGGGTACGGATCTGTATCCCAGAAATTTTCCAATAACCTAATATATCAAATTCCTTTGACTTGGGAATACGACCTTCATCCACATAAAGATCAAGCTCAGACTTAGCTTTTTCTTCATCACTGCACATGTCATCGAGCTCTTCTTCCATGGCAGAGAACAACTCATCCGTATATGTGGAAGCATTAGAAACACAAGATGATGATGCATTTTGTCCACCACTAGTAACAGGTTTAATGCATTTGTTGTTGTACTCTTTAATCAGTTCATCAAATAATTTTCTCACATTTTCTATCTCTAGCATTGCTCTACTTTGTGCACCAAATAGACGTGTATAGCATGCTTTCAACATTCCAAATTTGTATCTTGGATCAAGAACAACAACAATAGCCATTAGACCATGAATGTCAGTCCAATATTTATCAAATTTTGTAATCATACGACTTGACATGGACTTGATTAACTCATTATCACACTCTAGCCACTTGCTCATGTGTCCTCTAATAGCACATATCTTTGGAAAGAAGTCATTAGCTGTTACATATTGTGTTCCAGAAAACAATTCTGTAATTTCATAGAACAATTTCAACCTATCGCAAACTTCACTAGCAAACTTCCATTCATCCTCACTTGGAGAAAAATCATAAGCTCTTTCACATTCAGCCAAACGATCAAAAGCCTCTTTGTAACAAATAGCAACACTGAGCATGATATAAGTAGAGTTCCACCTAGTTTTGCAATCAAGTGACAATTTCTTGTTGCAGTCAACATTAACTTGTGCAGCTATTTCTTGGAATCTCTCATGTCTTTTAGGAGTAGCATACCAAAATGCAACACTATTTCTAATCTTTTCAATCCCACTACCCATTACTTCCAAACCATCTTTGACAATTAAATTTAATATGTGCGCGGAGCAACGCATATGCAACAGCTTGCCACCCAACAATGGTTTCTTTCCTCTCAACTTTCGATTCATCAATGCGATGAGTGCATCATTAGTGGAACAATTATCAAGGGTTAAGGTAGATATGTTCTTATCAATGTGCCAATCCATTAAACATTTCATAAGAACATCACTAAGTGCTTCAGCAGTATGTGGAGATGGAACATAAATGAACCTACATATAAAAATACAGGCATACAACATGGCATATCAATTAATAGCTAAAGGACAACAAGTTATGTCAATTAATAGCTAAAGGACAGCAAGGTACCTTAAAATACAACTTCGAAGCTGCCATCCTTGGTCAATAAAATGTCCGGTAACAGTCATATAGCCTTTCTTTTGATTCTCAGCTGTCCACATATCAGTCGTTATTGCAATTCTTGCATTATTCTTCTGCATAAAGCTCAAGGCCTTCTTCTTCTCAATCTCATAAATCCCAATGATGTCATTCTTCAAAGTGTTTCTAGTGATCATCTTAAACATCGGTTGAAGAGCACTTGAGTACCTTCTAAAACCAACATGATCCACAATGGACAATGGATATTCATGCAAAACAACCATTTCAGCAAGGGCCTTTCTCGCCACATCTTGGTCGAAAACATACTTCTCCACCGACACTTGTCCTTGTTCGCTACTAGATGTGAACCTCAAAGAGCTTTGTACCTTATCTGTAGGATTCCTCTTTCGATAGATGCATGTCTCTAGATGGGCTTTCAAATGAGATGTACCATTCTTTGTTACACCCGAAAGCTTCTTTGAACAATAATTACACTTTGCCTTCCAAACATCTCCAACCTTTACCCTCTTAAATTCACTCCACACTGCAGATTTCAATTTTCTTTTTCTCCCATTTTCTTCTACTTCTACTTCATCATCATCCTCATCACCATCTTGTTCAACATTTATCACATTCTCTGGAAGCCCACTTCCGCCATCAACAGATGCTTGAGATGAGGGAGATTGAAATTGAGTGTTGCTATTTTCGTTGGGAGTTGACATCACAATCTGTATAATCAGAGAAGGCCTAGTGTGGGCAGCAAACAAAAAAGCAACGCCTCACAATCTGTATAATTGAGTGTGCTGTGTCACTGTGTGCAAGGCAAGGACAAACAAATGATGCAAGGGCAAAAGCAATAACCTGCGCGGCGGCTGTGCTGTGCGCCTGTGCTGTGCGCGCCGTCACTGCTCGCTGAGTCGCCGTCACTGCTGTGCGCGCGCTTGTGCTGTCTGCTCGCCGTGGATCTGCTGGAGGCCGAGCGGTGGACCGGTGGTCGCGTAGAGCCGTAGAGCGGTGGACGGCCGCGCGGGGAGCGAACCTGGGCGCCTGGCGGTGGACGACCGAGCGGTGGAGCCTGGGCGCCTGGCGGTGGCGGCTACCGGCTAGGGTTCTTGGCTGTTGGTTTGTCGCTCTCTGGATGCCAGGCTCCCAGTCCCAGCCGACCCAGCCTCTTCGGTCTTCACGACTTCACCGCAGCACCGCTCAAGGAGACAAGGACTCAAGATTTCACACTTTCATCGCTCACGGCCCACGGCCCACGGGATTGGAGAATAAGATCTGGGTCCACATGTCATATACCCAACGGGTGACGGATATGGATAGCCTATATCCATACCCGCGAAATTATTACCCGCAGATATTATATAGTAACCATACCCGTACCCGCGGATACGAAAACCCACCATATCCGTACCCGACGGGTAAATAACCACGGTTTTTTACCCATAACCGTACCCACTTCCATCCGTAGGCACACCACCCGCCCATCCTGAAAGTGAAAACGGTGGTGGGAGCTCAGCGCGCTGGCGTCGCGCGAAAGTGAAAACGCCCACATGCTGCCAGTGATCCTGGCCAAAGCCGCCTCAGCCAATGGCCTCGCACTATCATCCATGACGTGGATCACCACCACTAGCAGCACCATCCGCACCGTCCATATCCATCCAACGGACAGCGTCCCTTCCCCGCCGGCGCCTCCCAAAAATATTCGCATCCCGCGCTTCCACAACCATCCGTGAGTCACGACCAGTACAAATATTCCACCTGGAATGCTCGATCCACACACGCGAATCCTCAAATCTGCCCTTGCCGCCGCCACCGCCCGATCCAGGTCTGCAGACTGCTCCCTCCTCCTCTCCGCTCCGAATGGCCCGCACGAAGCAGACGGCGCGCAAGTCGACCGGCGGCAAGGCGCCGCGGAAGCAGCTGGCCACCAAGGCGGCGCGCAAGTCGGCCCCGGCCACGGGCGGCGTGAAGAAGCCGCACCGCTTCCGCCCCGGCACCGTCGCGCTCCGCGAGATCCGCAAGTACCAGAAGAGCACGGAGCTGCTCATCCGCAAGCTCCCCTTCCAGCGCCTCGTCCGCGAGATCGCGCAGGACTTCAAGACGGACCTGCGGTTCCAGTCCTCGGCCGTGGCGGCGCTGCAGGAGGCCGCGGAGGCGTACCTGGTGGGGCTCTTCGAGGACACCAACCTCTGCGCCATCCACGCCAAGAGGGTCACCATCATGCCCAAGGACATCCAGCTCGCCCGCCGCATCAGGGGCGAGAGGGCTTGAGCTGTCGCGCTGCTGCTGTTCGTCGTTGTAACGTCTGAAGTAGATGATGGTGGGTGCTTTCTATGCCGTGCCTATTTGGCTATTTCGGACGTGTTGTCCTCACTGAATGGAAAATGGAATGCGATTGCTCGTCTGAAATTAACGAATGACTTTTTACCTGGCCAAGTTCCTTGGAGGAACCATAACATGCCAACATAATTAAATCTAAGAGACCTTATGGAATAAAAAGAAGCAAGAGGAGCTAGCTCGATCGAGCTGAGCCAAACTGGCTCGATTACCAAGTTTCGATGGTTGTGAGAGTACGTGAATTGCCAAAAATCCCATATAAATAGGACTATTTACCAATTTATATGGGCAAGACATTGTACATTTTTGTATAAATATAAATCAATGCCACGATTCCAACCTATAGGACTTACTATATGCCCCATTTGTTTTCTTTTATTTTGAGGAATTGGTATCTTACTAATGGAATGTGTTATTTTTTTAGAATGTGACATTCTACCACTTTTCAAAGTTATCATATAAACTTATCTCAAATTCATGAGGTGAGAGATGAAAATTGATTTTATAGATTTACATGCTATTTTTCCGATGTTCAACTTATAGTACACTCTTCTACTTGCGCCGCTATAATAAAAACATATTATATAACTATCTTTTTCATATAATTTAGGATAATATAGAAATATATTACATATATAAATATATAAACTTAATTAGTTTTGTCTAAATTATAATTATTAAAATGGAATTCAATTCCAATGAAACAAAGGGGGCCTAAATGATGTTTCTGTCTTTTGTCCCGTGAAATGTTGTGTACGTCTCTCATCCCTACGTTTCCGTACAGTTGAGGCTCGTTTAGAGATGCCATTAGATAAATACTCACTGAGTATCACTATTTCATACTCATATCTATGATAAAAAATAACCTGTCGGGTCACTCATATCCACTAGTGGGTATGTATTTACCATCATACCCATACCTATGTGGGTATAAGTTATCCATCGGGTCATCCGTCCTCATAAAAATTAAACATATATTAAAATAATACATTATACAAACATCAAGTATATCCATCTAAATACCATTACAAAATTCTATCATCATTCAATTATCGATTCAACATCACCATAGATATTTGAATAAAATAGCAGTACTAGGATATTGCCATATAACACATTACATATTACATTACATGGTCATTAAATAGTTGCGAAGCCTTCCATAATATTATTGCCCAAAAGGTTGTTAAATAGTCAAAAGAAGATGGATGACTGAAGCCCAAGTTCATGTTTTTTGGCCAACGGGTATGGGTGAGGGTGAAATGTTATAATACACGTTTACGCATTGGGTGAATGTTTTTGCCCAATAAGAGACTAATAGTAGAACATTTAGCCTATATACATAACCTAATGGAGTAAATATCCACTGTATATTAGGTCACAGGTACCCATTGCCACCTCTAAGCCTGTTTGAAGCTCCGTCCAAATGTTTCCTCTCCGAGTGGGTTTCGTCAATGTGTTAATTCCGTACTTCATGTGTGATCACGAAGCTGTCATTTCTCTCTTGACATGACGAAATACACAACTAGAACAAACTTATACTGCATCTAGTTGTCGGGGACCATAATTAGGGGTACCCTCAAGACGCCTAATTCTCAGCTGGTAACCCCCATCAGCATAAAGCTGCAGAGGCCTGATGGGTGCGATTAAGTCAGGGATCAGTCCATACGAGCGACTCGATCACGCCTCGCCCGAGCCTAGCCTCGGGCAAGGGCAGCCGACCCCGAGGGGTTTCCGTCTCGCCCGAGGCCTTGCCTTCGCTAAGAAGCAACCCTGACTAAATCACCGCGCCGACCGACCGAGTCGCAGGAGCATTTAACGCAAAGGTAGCCTGACACCTTTATCCTGACGCGCGCCCCCCGGTAGAGCCGAAGTGACCGCCGTCACTTCGCCGCTCCACTGACCGGTCTGACAGAAGGACAGCGCCGCCTGCACCACTCCGACTGCAGTGCCACTTGACAGAGTGAGACTGACAGGCAGTCAGGCCTTGCCAAAGGCGCCATAGGAAACTCCGCTCCGCCCGACCCAGGGCTCGGACTCGGGCTAAGCCCCGGAAGACGGCGAACTCCGCTCCGCCCGACCCAGGGCTCGGACTCAGGCTAGGCCCCGGAAGACGGCGAACTCCGCTCCGCCCGACCCAGGGCTCGGACTCGGGCTAGGCCCCGGAAGACGGCGAACTCCTTTCCGCCCGACCCAGGGCTCGGACTCGGGCTAGGCCCCGGAAGACGGCGAACTCCGCTCCGCCCGACCCAGGGCTCGGACTCGGGCTAGGCCCCGGAAGACGGCGAACTCCACTCCGCCCGACCCAGGGCTCGGACTCGGGCTAAGCCCCGGAAGACGGCGAACTCCGCTCCGCCCGACCCAGGGCTCGGACTCAGGCTAAGCCGCGGAAGACGGCGAACTCTGCTCCGCCCGACCCAGGGCTCGGACTCGGGCTAGGCCCCGGAAGACGGCGAACTCCGCTCCACCCGACCCAGGGCTCGGACTCGGGCTAGGCCCCGGAAGACGGCGAACTCCGCTCCGCCCGACCCTAGGGCTCAGACACCGCCCTGGCCTTTGCCGACGACCTCCGCCTCGCCCGACCCAGGGGCTCGGACTCGGCCTCGGCCATGGAAGACAGACTCGACCTCGGCTTCGGAGGAGCCTCCACGTCGCCCGACCTAGGGCACAGGCCCGCCACGTCAACAGGAAGCGCCATCATCACCCTACCCCGAGCCGACTCGGGCCGCAGAGAACAAGACCGGTGTCCCATCTGGCTAGCTCCGCCAGATAGGCAATGATGGCGCCCCGCTAGCCCTGTGACGACGGCGGCTCTCAGCTCCCTTACGGAAGCAGGGGGACGTCAGCAAGGACCCAACCGCTCCGACAGCTGTCCCTCCGCCAGGCTCCGTTGCTCCTCCGACAGCCACGACATCACACCAGCAGGGTGCCAAGATCTCTCCGGCTGCCACATTGGCATGTACTTAGGGCGCTAGCTCTCCCCCGCTAGACACGTAGCACTCTGCTACACCCCCATTGTACACCTGGATCCTCTCCTTACGCCTATAAAAGGAAGGACCAGGGCCTTCTTAGAGAAGGTTGGCCGCGCGGGGACGAGGACGGGACATGCGCTCTCTTGGGGCCGCTCGCTTCCCTCACCCACGTGGACGCTTGTAACCCCCTACTGCAAGCGCACCCGACCTGGGCGCGGGGCGAACACGAAGGCCGCGAGATTTCCACCTCTCTCACGCCCGTCTCCGGCCACCTCGCTTCCCCCCTTCGCGCTCGCCCACGCGCTCGACCCATCTGGGCTGGGGCACGCGGCACACTCACTCATCGGCTTAGGGACCCCACCGGTCTCGAGACGCCGACAGTTGGCGCGCCAGGTAGGGGCCTGCTGCGTGTTGACGAGCAGCTTCCCGTCAAGCTCCAGATGGGCAGTCTCCAACAACCTCTCCAACCCGGGACGGTGCTCCGTTTCGGGAGTCTTGAGTTCATGTCCCTCGACGGCAGCTACGACATGATACTCCTTCCACCGCCGCGCGACAACGACAATGGTGGCCGACAACCCGCTCGCCGGCGGCGGAATCGACGACATCTTCCCCGCGTGGTGGAAGAACAACATTCGAGCTCGCCCCGTCCTCTCCCCCGCCAACGGAGGAGGAGGCGGGGCAACCAAGGCCAAGCGGGAGGTCGCGCTTCGTCGGCTGTCGAGCGAATCGACGTCCCCAGCGCCCCAACGGGGGGCGCGTCGGGCGTCGACCTCGCGTTTGAGACGAAGGCGAGCGCCGTCCCCCCGCGACACGCCAATCCCGAGCAGGTGGACGACGCCAGCGCGCTCGTGAAGGGCCTGCAGGACGTCGCCCTCGTACCTAAGACGACGGCGCAATCAGTCCCCGACGTGACTATGTCGCTCCTCGTCGACCAAAAGGTATTGACTGATTCCCATCCTACGTCATTTCGACTCGGCCTCAACCCGCCTAGCGACCTCGCTTTGGCGGGCGCTCTCGTTGAGGCGAGTGCAACCCCTCTGGGGTTTCGTATGCGGTCGCCTTGGGACCGATTGACGGACGTCTCGACCTACGGGCCCTCTGGGTCCGAGGAAGATGACGATCCCAGCATCTGTTGGGATTTCTCTGGATTTGGCAACCCCAGTGCCATGCGGGACTTTATGACCGCATGTGACTACTGCCTCTCTGACTGTTCCGACGGTGGCCGCAGCCTTGACGACGAGGACTGCGGCCCAAGCCGCGAATGTTTCCACGTCGAGCTAGGGGATCCCTCCGAAGGCAACCATCTCGGCATGCCGGAGGACGGTGATCTCCCTAGGCCGGTGCCTCGCGCCGACATCCCGCGGGAGCTAGCTGTGGTCCCCGTTCCGGCGGGGGGTCACGACCCACAGCTCGAGCAAGTCCGCGGGGCGCAGGCCAGGCTCGACGAGGGAGCAGGAGCGCTCGAGTCGATCCGCCGGGACGTCGGGCAGGTATGGGCGGGCCAACCCCCGGCCGGAGAAATACGTCACCTGCCCCAGGGTTTCCAGCACCGCGTCGCCAACGACGTCAGGGTCAGGCCGCCACCCGCATCCAGCGGGGTCGGTCAGAACCTGGCAGCCGCAGCGATGCTCCTCCGCGCGATGCCGGAGCCATCAACCACCGAGGGTCGGCGAATCCAGGGAGAGCTCAAGAATCTCCTGGAAGGCGCTGCGGCCCGACGGGCCGAGAGCTCTGCCTCTCGAAGGCAGGGATACCCCTCGGAACCTCATGCCGCGACTTCCCGATTCGTGCGGGAAGTCTCGGTCTACACCGGGCGCACGCGCAACACCGCGCCTGCGGCCCCGGGCCACCTCGGCAACGAGCACCATCGTCGCGATCGTCGGGCCCACCTCGACGAAAGGGTGCGCCGAGGCTACCACCCCAGGCGTGGGGGACGCTACGACAACGGGGAGGATCGGAGTCCCTCGCCCGAACCACCCGGTCCGCAGGCCTTCAGTCGGGCCATCCGACGGGCGCCGTTCCCAGCCCGGTTCCGACCCCCGACTACTATCACAAAGTACTCGGGGGAAACGAGACCGGAACTGTGGCTCGCAGACTACCGCCTGGCCTGCCAACTAGGTGGAACGGATGACGACAACCTCATCATCCGCAACCTCCCCCTGTTCCTCTCCGACACTGCTCGCGCCTGGTTGGAGCACCTGCCTCCGGGGTAGATCTCCAACTGGGATGATTTGGTCCAGGCCTTCGCCGGCAATTTCCAGGGCACGTACGTGCGCCCCGGGAATTCCTGGGACCTCCGAAGCTGCCGGCAACAGCCGGGAGAGTCTCTTCGAGACTACATCCGGCGATTCTCGAAGCAGCGCACCGAGCTGCCCAACATCACCGACTCGGATGTCATCGGCGCGTTCCTTGCCGGCACCACCTGCCGCGACCTGGTGAGTAAGTTGGGTCGCAAGACCCCCACCAGGGCGAGCGAGCTGATGGACATCGCCACCAAGTTCGCCTCTGGCCAGGAGGCGGTCGAGGCTATCTTCCGAAAGGACAAGCAGCCCCAGGGCCGCCCATCGGAAGAGGCTCCCGAGGCGTCTACTCCGCGCGACGCCAAGAAGAAAGGCAAGAAGAAGTCGCAAGCGAAATGCGACGCCGCCGACGCGGACCTTGTCGCCGCCGCCGAGTACAAGAACCCTCGGAAGCCCCCCGGAGGTACTAACCTCTTCGACAAGATGCTCAAGGAGCCGTGCCCCTACCATCAGGAGCCCATCAAGCACACCCTCGAGGAGTGCGTCATGCTTCGGCGCCACTTCCACAAGGCCGGGCCACCCGCAGAGGGTGGCAGGGCCCGCGACGACGACAAAAAGGAAGATCACCAAGAAGGAGAGTTCCCCGAGGTCCGCGACTGCTTCATGTTCTACGGAGGGCATGCGGCGAATGCCTCGGCTCGGCATCGCAAGCAAGAGCGACGAGAGGTCTGCTCGGTGAAAGTGACGGTGCCAGTCTACCTAGACTGGTCCGACAAGCCCATCACCTTCGACCAAGCTGACCACCCCGACCACGTGCCGAGCCCGGGGAAATACCCGCTCGTCGTCGACCCCATCGTCGGCGACGTCAGGCTCACCAAGGTCCTGATGGATGGGGGCAGCTGCCTCAACATCATCTACGCCGAGACCCTCAGGCTCCTGCGCGTCGATCTGTCCTCCGTCCGAGCAGGCGCTGCGCCCTTCCACGGGATCATTCCTGGGAAGCGCGTCCAGCCCCTCGGACGGCTCGACCTTCCCGTCTGCTTCGGAACGCCCTCCAACTTCCGAAGGGAGATTTTGACGTACGAGGTGGTCGGGTTCCGAGGAACCTACCACGCGGTATTGGGGAGGCCATGCTACGCGAAGTTCATGGCCGTCCCCAACTACACCTACCTGAAGCTCAAGATGCCGGGCCCCAACGGGGTCATCACCATCGGCCCCACGTACAAACACGCGTTCGAATGCGACGTGGAGTGCGTGGAGTACGCCGAGGCCCTCGCCGAGTCCGAGGCCCTCATCACCGACCTGGAGAACCTCTCCAAAGAGGTGCCAGACGTGAAGCGACATGCCGACAACTTCGAGCCAGCGGAGACGGTTAAGGCCGTCCCTCTCGACCCCAGTGGCGACACCTCCAAGCAGATCCGGATCGGTTCCGGGCTCGACCCCAAATAGGAAGCAGTGCTCGTCGACTTTCTCCGCGCAAACGCCGATGTCTTTGTGTGGAGTCCCTCGGACATGCCCGGCATACCGAGGGATGTCGCCGAGCACTCGCTGGATATTCGGGCCGGAGCCCGACCCGTCAGGCAGCCTCTGCGCCGATTCGACGAGGAGAAGCGCAGAGTGATAGGCGAGGAGATCCACAAGCTAATGGCAGCAGGGTTCATCAAAGAGGTATTCCATCCCGAATGGCTTGCCAACCCTGTGCTTGTGAGAAAGAAAGGGGGGAAATGGCGGATGTGTGTAGACTACACTGGTCTCAACAAAGCATGTCCGAAGGTTCCCTACCCTCTACCTCGCATCGATCAAATCGTGGATTCCACTGCTGGGTGCGAAACCCTGTCCTTCCTCGATGCCTACTCAGGGTATCACCAAATCCGGATGAAAGAGTCTGACCAGCTCGCGACTTCTTTCATCACGCCCTTCGGCATGTACTGCTATGTCACCATGCCGTTCGGTTTGAGGAATGCGGGCGCGACGTACCAGCGGTGCATGAACCATGTGTTCGGCGAACACATCGGTCGCACAGTCGAGGCCTACGTCGATGACATCGTAGTCAAGACAAGGAAGGCTTCCAACCTCCTCTCCGATCTTGAAGTGACATTCCGATGTCTCAAAGCGAAAGGCGTCAAGCTCAATCCCGAGAAGTGTGTCTTCGGGGTGCCCCGGGGCATGCTCTTGGGGTTCATCGTCTCCGAGCGAGGCATCGAAGCCAACCCGGAGAAGATCGCAGCTATCACCAGCATGGGGCCCATCAAGGACTTAAAAGGCGTACAGAGGGTCATGGGATGTCTCGCGGCCCTGAGCCGCTTCATCTCACGCCTCGGCGAAAGAGGTCTGCCTCTGTACCGCCTGTTAAGGAAGGCCGAGTGTTTCGCTTGGACCCCTGAGGCCGAGGAAGCTCTCGGGAACCTGAAGGCGCTCCTTACAAAGGCGCCTATCTTGGTACCCCCAGCTGATGGAGAAGCCCCCTTGGTCTACGTCGCCGCGACCACTCAGGTGGTTAGCGCCGCGATTGTGGTCGAGAGGCAAGAAGAGGGGCATGCATTGCCCGTTCAGAGGCCAGTTTACTTCGTTAGCGAGGTACTGTCCGAAACCAAGATCCGCTACCCACAAGTTCAGAAGCTGCTGTATGCAGTGATCCTGACGAGGCGAAAGTTGCGACATTACTTCGAGTCTCATCCGGTAACTGTGGTGTCATCCTTCCCCCTGGGGGAGATCATCCAGTGCCGAGAGGCCTCGGGCAGGATCACAAAGTGGGCGGTGGAAATCATGGGCGAGACAATCTCGTTCGCCCCTCGGAAGGCCATCAAGTCCCAGGTATTGGCGGACTTCGTAGCCGAATGGGTCGACACCCAGCTGCCGACGGCTCCGATCCAACCGGAGCTCTGGACCATGTTTTTCGACGGGTCGCTGATGAAGACGGGAGCCGGCGCGGGCCTGCTCTTCATCTCGCCCCTCGGGGAACACCTACGCTACGTGCTACGCCTCCATTTCCCGGCGTCCAACAATGTGGCTGAGTACGAGGCTCCGGTCAACGGGTTGCGGATCGCCATCGAGCTAGGGGTCAGACGCCTCGACGCCCGCGGTGACTCGCAGCTCGTCATCGACCAAGTCATGAAGAACTCCCACTGCCGCGACCCGAAGATGGAGGCCTACTGCGATGAGGTTCGGCGCCTGGAAGACAAGTTCAACGGGCTCGAGCTTAACCACATCGCTCGGCGCTACAACGAGACTGCGGACGAGCTGGCAAAAATAGCCTCGGGGCGAACGACGGTTCCCCCGGACGTCTTCTCCCAGGATCTGCATCAACCCTCCGTCAAGATCAACGACACGCCCGAGCCCGAGGCACCCTCGGACCAGCCTGAGGTACCCTCGGCCCAGCCCGAGGCGTCCTCGGTTCAGCCCGAGGTACCCTCGGCCCCCGAGGGCGAGGCGCTGCGCATCGAGGAGGAGCGGAGCGGGGCCACGCCTGATCGAGATTGGCAGACCCCGTACCTGCAATATCTCCGCCAAGGAGAGCTACCCCTCGACCAAGCCGAGGTTCGGCGGGTAGCGCGACGCGCCAAGTCGTTCGTCTTGCTGGGCGATGGGAAGGAGCTCTACCACCGCAGCCCCTCGGGCATCCTCCAGCGATGCATCTCCATCGCCGAAGGTCAGAAACTCCTGCAAGAAATACACTCGGGGGCTTGCGGCCATCATGCAGCGCCTCGAGCCCTCGTCGGGAATGCTTTCCGGCAAGGCTTCTACTAGCCGACGGCGGTGGCTGACGCCACTAGGATTATCCGCACCTGCGAAGGGTGCCAATTCTATGCGAAGCAGACCCACCTGCCCGCTCAGGCTCTGCGGACGATACCCATCACCTGGCCCTTTGCTGTGTGGGGTCTGGACCTCGTCGGTCCCTTGCAGAAGGCGCCCGGGGGCTACACGCACCTGCTGGTCGCCATCGACAAATTCTCCAAGTGGATCGAGGTCCGACCCCTGAACAGCATCAGGTCCGAGAAGGCGGTGGCATTCTTCACCAACATCATCCATCGCTTCGGGGTCCCAAACTCCATCATCACCGACAACGACACCCAGTTGTTGGAACTTGCTCTCTGCTGCAAGTGGGCCAACGGGGGTGAACAATGGCGACAACAGGGTTACGTGCACGGGGGCAATAGCTCTGTTGATCTAGCCTCTCACGGGCACTGTGCGGGGGTATTTATAGGTGTCCGAGTGCCCAGCGTCTTGTCTTAAGGACGCATGTGCCCTCAGACGCCTAGATTATCCCCGGAATATTCCCATAAAGCAGGGTTACAAGCTGTAATTACAAGTATGCCTTTACAAGTCAGGCCCGTAACACAGAGGCGGCCACGCGGGGCCCGTTACAATGGGCCAGATCACACGTGGGCCTTGGGGCTGAATGAGGCCGCGCCGTGTGAGGACGTCGCCGCAGGTCTTCGTCAAAGTGTCGAGTCCTGCGAAGGGTGTCCCTGCCCGCTTTGCCTCCGTCGGA
This sequence comes from Zea mays, assembly GCF_902167145.1. Classification (NCBI taxonomy): domain Eukaryota; kingdom Viridiplantae; phylum Streptophyta; class Magnoliopsida; order Poales; family Poaceae; genus Zea; species Zea mays. The sequence continues at coordinate 118,959,235 of NC_050105.1, forward strand.
CCAGCGGCTGCAGCGAAGGCCTGGAGCGAAGGGTGGCGTCTTTGCCTTCGCCCCAACATTTGCCCTCCGAGGGACCAGTTCGACAAAGTCACCTGGTGCCGAAGACGTCGCTAGATGGCGGAGACGCTGCCCTCGCTCGAAGTGGTTCCGCGGGGGTTTTTGATGTGACCGTTGATGGACGGCGTACTGTTGGATTGCGGGTTTCCCGAAGCGTCGCGGCCTGTCGGGTTGTGGGTTTCCCGAGGAGCCGCGCCCTGCCTATAAAAGGGGGGCGGGGGCGGCGCTGTTTGAATTCTGCTTTCCGCGCTCCGTAAAACCCTAGCCGCCCGCCGCCTTGCTGCTCCTTTTCCTCCGCTGCTCCCTTTGCTCGCCGTCGTTCTGGCTCGAGTGAAGCAAACCGCCCGCCGCCGCCGACGGTACGTAGCCATGCCATCCTCTTCTTCTTCCGCCACCGCCACGCCGCCGGCCGCCGCCTCGTCTGAGGAGACGTTGAGTGACGCGATGGTGGAAGAGTTGCGCGCCGGCGACTCTGTTGAATTCGGTGTGTCACGGATGACGTCAGGCCGTATTGAAGATATGCAGCGGTTGGGCTACTTTGGCGACGGAGTCGCCCGGGCCCCGGGGACGGAGGAAGTCCCCGAGCCGGAGGGCGAGTTGGTTGTTTTCGAGGCGTTCTTCGCCGCCGGACTCCGTCTGCCTGCGCACCGGTTTGTCAGCGAAGTCCTGCGCAGATTCAGTGTTCAAATACATCAGCTTACGCCGAACGCCATAGTGGCGCTGGCGAAGTACGTCTGGGCGACGACTTCGTACGGCGGGCAGCCGTCGGTTGAGGTTTTCGCGAAGAATTATTGCTTGCATTGGCAGAAAAGGGTGGTTGAGGGCGGAGTTGCGCAGTTCGGGTCGTGCACTTTCACGCCGGAGACCGGCAAGACCACGATGCCAGTAGTGGAGTTGGTCCCGTGCGCCCGCAACAAGTGGGGCAGTTGGAATGAGTTTTGGTTTTATGTTTCTGAGGCAACTGTCGAAGGCCATCAAGGGCTTCCCGTGTCCGTAATGTGCTCTCACTATTACTCTGCGTATCCGCCTTTCGAAGTGGCAGAAGAGGATACAGACGAAGAGGCCCTACGGTACGCCGCCGGTCAGAGCAGCGGGCGTGATTTGGTTGAAGAGTTTGCGGCGTACGGGGTCTGGCCCTTGGCGCACGGCTGGGCGCTGGGCGAAGTATGCCCTCGCCAGATGCCCTTTCACGGAGGAAGGGATGTGCGAAGTCCTGCCTTCGCACTGAGTTTGCGGAACCGTGACCCGGCCGCCTTCGTGCGTGATGCAGAAGACTTGGCGGTGCGACTCGTGGGGCGCTACGTGCCGAAGACGGAAGGCCAGCGCAGTTTCGATATCCGAGGGTCAAACGATCGCTTGAACAGGGTCTTTGAATTAAATCAACTGCCGTACGACGGCTACCCTGGTCAGGACGAAGCAGACCGCCGCGGGAAGAAACCGGCGGTGGAGGCCGGAGGCGACCCTGCGCTGGCGGCCGCCACCTCTTCGAAAAAGAGAAAATTAGGTACTGCGATGGGAGGGCTTGGGGTGTCTGATAGTTTCGCTAGAGAGTTAATGAGGACGTGTGCGGCCCCGGGGGAGAGGATGTCTTCGCCCGAGCTCCGGGAGTCTTCGGCTCGGATGCTGAGGGTTACCGGGGGTTGCTGGCCTAAAAACATTCCTATCCCCTGGGATGAAGAGGACTGTTTTACATCTCGTATGGCTCGTCGGTGGAAAGTTTTTCCTTATGGGCGAAATATCGGTCATGTTGTGTGGGCAGTGATGGACAAGGATCGCCAAGCGGCGGCGCGGAAACGCCAGGCGACCGTGAGGGTTCCTGAAGCCCGGCCGAAAAGGCAGCGGGGAGCATCGAAGGCTGAGGCCTCCGGCGGAGGCAAGCCGCCATTGCCGGCGAAGGCGGGTGCCTCCGCGCCTGGCAAGGCGTCGGAGGCGACGGTGGGCGCTGGAGGCCCCAAGCTGTCGAAGGCGGTGCCGTCCGCCAGCGGAGTGGCGGAGGCTGCGAAGGCGGCCCGATCGCTACCGCCGCCCGGTAAACGCGTTGCCGACTTCGGCACCGAGATTGATGTGGAGGATTATCTCGGGGGTGAGTCTATATGTATACACTTTTTTTTTTTTTTTAATCTGTTGATGCGTTGCAGGATTGGACGAGGGCCCGCTCGCTCTAGTTGTGCCTGGCGCGGCGGTTGCGACGGCTGCGCCAGCGCCGAAGGCGGGGGTAGAGACCCTTGGCGCTGGAGGCGAGGTGACTGCCCTCGCGTTGGTCAGAGACGAGGCGGACGCGGCGACCCGCCGGCTGAAAGGAGTAATGGAGGCGCTGAGTCAGGTCTGCCGAGCTTTTTTTTTTTTTTTTTTTTTTTGGAACACGGGCCTTATGTGTGTTCTGCAGGTGGCTGACTTCACCAGCCGTACTGCGTCGGGGGCCCTTACGGCGACGTTGTCTGCCGAGGTCGAGAGACTTCGGACGCAACACGCGGACGCTGTCCGTGAGAAGTCGGCCTCCGACAGCAAGTGCCGCAAGCTGGCGGAGAAGGTGGCCGCCCTTGAGAAGGAGAAGGCAGACCTCCGGCGCCAGCTGATGGAGGAGAGAAGGGAGGCCAACGAAGCCATCGCCAAGGAGCAGTCTGCGCAGGCGGAGGCCAGGCTGGCGCGGGCGGAGGGCAATGTCGCCAAGGAGCTCGCCGGGGAGCTGCAGCGGCGGCTTGCTGCCCTCGAGAGCCGCGCGGAGGGGGCCGAGGCCGCGGCGCGAGCGGAGGCCGAACGGACGCGCACGCAGCTCATGACTTCATATCGCGAGCTGGGTGCGCGGACGAGCGACTTCGAGGTGCCGGAGCGAGAGGCCGGACTTCGCTGTCTGGAGTGGGTGCAGGAGGAACTGCAGGAGCTCCCCACTGTTTTGGCGGGGTTGATGTCGTTCACCTCCCTGGTCACCTGCGAGGCAGCGATGAACGCGCTCTCTCGCGAAGGCTGCCGGCACTTTGAGGCCCTCGACCAGGTGGATGAAGATTTTGGGCGAGATATCTTTGAGGTCGAGGACCCCGTGGTGAAGGAGTCCGGCGGGGCCCTCTTTGACCGGATGTGGGGTTCATATGGTCGAGAGGTGGTCCGGGCGCGGGCCGAGGCTGCAAGGGCTCAGGTAACGTTGTCGTTTTACTCGGTGCTTGCTGGATGCGGTTTGTGCGTGTGTTTGCTGAATTTTTTGTACGTTTTGTCTTAGGCGGAGCGCGGTGAGCGGGTGGACGATTTTGGGGCGCTGAACAGCGCGCCGCCTGAGCCGGAGACCACCCCTGCGGAGGCCGCCACTGGAGTCGCCCCGGTGACCGCGGAAGATGCACCAGGCGCCCTTGTACCTGTTGCGGCCGGCGAAGGCCTACTCCCAAGGGTGGCCGAAGGCGTGTCTGATGCCCCCGCAGCTGCCGTGCCGGGCGCTGAAGATCCAGCGGAGACAACGGCGGAGGCGGCGGCGGAGGCTCCCGCAGCGGCAGGGCCTTCGCAGGTGGCGTAGGTGGTGTTTAGGGTTGAGGGATTTTTGGATGATGTACTGAATTTTGGTTGCTGCGCAGGTTCAAGATTTTGGGCCTGCGCACGCAACCGCTACTACTGGTTTTTTGGCGACTTCGACCGCGGAAGGTGGAAATGAATGTGGTGGGTCTGTTTCTGAGTTTTTTGATTTTACTGACTCTGGGAGCTCGGTTGAATGGACCGAGGAGTCGTCGGAGGAGGACTTGGACTATTTTGCGGCCCTGGACGAGGCTGCGGCGGAGGCTGCGCTACATGCTGCGGACGCGCCAGGCGTGCCCGGTCCTAGCACCGGGCACCGACGACGAAGGGCGGTTGCGAAGCGTAGGATTAGTGCGGAGGAAGGGGCTCGTCTTCGCGTTAGTAGGGTTGGTCGGCGGGAGCTGCTGTCTTTGCCGGCCGTCTCGGGTGTGGGGGAAGGGGAGCTGCGAAGCCTTTTTGCTGGTGAGGAGCTTAGGATAATGTTATTTAACTATAGAGAGATGGGGATCATTCCTAAGGTTGAGCCGATGTAGGGCGTGGTGCCCTCGCTTGTGTATGTGCAAGGGTTTGTAAAATGGAGTGGGGTGCCCTCGCGTGCTTGTGCCTGCGAGGGCGCTGTGTACTTTAACTGGCGTGATTGATTGTGCTGTGCCAGTGTGATTATAATTGGTCTTGCTGTCGCTTCTGCTTTTGTCATACTGGGTCGGCTGCGCCCTTGGGCGGTTTTTGCGGGTCGGCTGCGCCTTTTAGGCGACTTCTGCGCGAAAAGCCTTCGCGATAGACTTTGATTTTTGCGCACTTGTGGAGCTAAGGCCGGCTGCACCCTTGGGCGACTTCTGCGCGGTTAGTCTTCGCGATAGACTTTGATTTTTGCGCACTTGTGGAGCTAAGGCCGGCTGCACCCTTGGGCGACTTCTGCGCGGTTAGTCTTCGCGATAGACTTTGATTTTTGCGCACTCGTTGTGCTAAGTCCGGCTGCACCCTTAGGCGACTTCTGCGCGGATAGTCTTCGCGATAGACTTTGATTTTTGCGCACTTGTTGTGCTAAGTCCGGCTGCACCCTTAGGCGACTTCTGCGCGGATAGTCTTCGCGATAGACTTTGATTTTTGCGCACTTGTTGTGCTAAGGCCGGCTGCACCCTTGGGCGACTTCTGCGCGGATAGTCTTCGCGATAGACTTTGATTTTTGCGCACTCGTTGTGCTAAGTCCGGCTGCACCCTTAGGCGACTTCTGCGCGGATAGTCTTCGCGATAGACTTTGATTTTTGCGCACTTGTTGTGCTAAGTCCGGCTGCACCCTTAGGCGACTTCTGCGCGGATAGTCTTCGCGATAGACTTTGATTTTTGCGCACTTGTTGTGCTAAGTCCGGCTGCACCCTTAGGCGACTTCTGCGCGGATAGTCTTCGCGATAGACTTTGATTTTTGCGCACTTGTTGTGCTAAGTCCGGCTGCACCCTTAGGCGACTTCTGCGCGGATAGTCTTCGCGATAGACTTTGATTTTTGCGCACTTGTTGTGCTAAGTCCGGCTGCACCCTTAGGCGACTTCTGCGCGGATAGTCTTCGCGATAGACTTTGATTTTTGCGCACTTGTTGTGCTAAGTCCGGCTGCACCCTTAGGCGACTTCTGCGCGGATAGTCTTCGCGATAGACTTTGATTTTTGCGCACTTGTTGTGCTAAGTCCGGCTGCACCCTTAGGCGACTTCTGCGCGGATTGGTCGCACGCGAGGGTGGCTAGCGCTTAGCCTCGCGGTGACTTCGAATTGGTCGAATGCCGAAGACCGTTGTCGCGGTCTTTTTTCGACACATGCTTTTGCGGGGGATTTTTCTCACATATATTACATGGCTCCGCCTCGTTAAAAACCTCACCCCCCGGGAGGAAAAGAGTGCGGGCCGGTACAAGATTGTTTGCGGTGAATTACAAGGGCGAACTCAGCCCTAAGATTTAAACAAAAAATTTACGAAGGTTGTCAATGTTCCAGGAGTGCTCCAGGTCCTCGCCATCTGGCGTTGCGAGCCTGTAAGCGCTGGGTGAAGCTTTTGTCTTGACTATGAAGGGGCCCTCCCACTTGGGCTCCAGCTTGCCCTTCGACTCCGTCCGAGCTGTTCGGATGAGTACGAGGTCCCCCGCGCTGAACTCCTTTGGGATGACTGCGCGGTCGCGCCATGCTTTGGTCTGGGCTTGGTATTTGTTTAAGGCCTGCAGGGCGAAGACCCGGTCTCCGTCAATGAGATCTTTGGAGGTTGGCTCATCCACGTCAGGGGTGGCTGACGGAGCTGTGCGCGGAGACCCGTGTTTTATTTCTTGCGGGGTCATTGCCTCTGATCCGTATAGAAGGCGGAAAGGAGTGAACCCGGTCGCCCTGCACTCGGTTGTGTTCAGCGCCCAGACTGCCTCCGGTAGCAAGTCGGTCCATCTGCCCTTTTTCTCGTCGAGGAGCATCTTCTTGATGGCTGTGAAGATTTTCCCATTGGCACGCTCCACGACTCCGTTGGACTGCGGATGATAGACTGAAGCGAAGGCAAGCTTGGTGCCAATGGAAAAACAGAAATCCTTGAAATCTTGATTGTCAAACTGCTTGCCGTTGTCAACTGTTAGCTCGGACGGTACTCCGAAGCGGCAAACAATGTTCTGCCAAAAGAATTTTTGGGCAGTCTTTGATGTGATTGTGGACACAGCCCTCGCTTCAATCCACTTGGTGAAGTATTCGACGGCTACGAAGGCGAACTTGAGGTTCCCCTGAGCGGTGGGCAAGGGCCCGACGATGTCCAGGCCCCAGCGCTGAAGAGGCCATGTATGGGCGACCAGCTTTGTGTATTGCGAGGGGTTGCCTGACCGAGGAGAGAACTTCTGGCAGGCTTCGCAGGACCTTGCGACTCGATTTGCGGCGCAGATCATTGCAGGCCAGTAAAACCCTTGTCGGATCACCTTAGCAGCCAGGGCCCTTGGCCCCGCGTGCGAGCCGCAAGTTCCACTGTGGACCTCGCGCAAGATTTGGATGCCTTCGGTTTCGGTGACGCATTTAAGCATTGGCTGACTGACCCCCTTCTTGTATAATTGGCCCTCGATTAGCGCGAAGTCCCGGCTCCGATGCTCGAGGCGCTTCGCCTCACTGACGTCGGTTGGGTGATAGTATCCCTGAAGAAACAGGGTTATTGGGGCCCGCCAGTCCTCGGTCATGATTAGGTGGACTATACGGTGGCCTTCGCTATCATTTGTTATTTGGAGCCCTTCGGGGCTCCGGACGGCTGGCGTGCCGATGGTGTGAAAGAATACGTCGGAGGGCAGGGGCTCGCCCTTGGCGGCGGCCTTGGCTAATGCATCGGCCTCCTCATTCTTGGCCCTGTCCACATGCTGTAGGGTGAATCCCTTGAACTGCCTCTCGAGACTTCGGATAGCCGCGAGGTATTGCATGAGCGCGGGGTCTTTTGCTGCATAGTCTTTTTCGACCTGACCGGCGACTATCTTGGAGTCTGTTTTGATGATACAGGTGGTGACTCCGAGGGCCCTTAGCTTGCGGAGGCCGAGGATGACTGCTTCATACTCTGCTATGTTGTTTGTACATTTGTCGGATTCCAGAGCGAAGCTGAGGCGTGCTGCATATCTGTGTTTGACTCCGGCTGGTGAGGTGATGACTGCAGCGACGCCTGCCCCCGCATGACACCATGCACCGTCGCAATGGATAGTCCAGACCTTTTCTGTGGATGGGTCCGGCTGTGTTACTGGCCCAGTCCAGTCGACGACGAAGTCTGCCAGGACTTGCGATTTGATGGCTGTCCTGGGCTCGAAGCTGATATGGTAGCCGGAGAGCTCGGCTGCCCACTTGGCGATTCTCACTGATGCCTCCGGGTTCCTGAATAGTTCGCCGAGTCCCCTGTCCGAGGTGACTCGGACCTTGAATGCTTCAAAATAATGGCGCAGCTTGCGCGAGGACATAACAACTGCGTAAGCAACCTTCTCCAGCTCTGTCATGTTGCATTTGGATGGTGTCAGGACTTCGGAGACATAATAAACAGGGCACTGTCTGACTGCGCCTTCGACTGTCTGCTCCTGTACTAGTGCCGCGCTGACCGCGTGCGGCGAAGCCGCGACATAGAGCAATAGGGGGAGCGAGGAGTCTGGGCTTGTGAGGATGGCCAGCTCCGTCAGGTACTGTTTTAATGAGGCGAAGGCCGCTGCTTGCTCCGGTCCCCAAGCGAAGTCCTTCGCGCCGCGGAGGGTTTTGAGGAAGGGGAGACTTCGCTCGGCGGACCTGGAGATGAATCTATTGAGGGCGGCCATCCTGCCTGTCAGGCGCTGGACGTCCCTGGCGGACTGCGGAGGCGACATGTCGACGATGGCCTGGATCTTGGTTGGGTTGGCCTCGATGCCTCGGCGGGACACCAGGTAGCCCAATATCTTGCCCTGGCGGACACCGAAAACGCACTTTTCCGGGTTTAGGCGGAGTCGTGCATCTCGCATGCTCGCGAATGTTTCCGCCAGGTCGGCGAGGTGGTCCTCCTTATTTTTGCTGGCGACGACGATGTCGTCCACATATGTGAATACGTTTCTGCCGACCTGCCCTTCGAGCACCGTTTTGGTGAGTCTGGAGAAGGTGGACCCGGCATTCTTGAGACCCTCCGGCATTCTGACAAAGCAATAAGTGCCGAAGGGTGTTATAAAGCTGGTGCTGGCCTTGTCTTCCTCCTTCATGTATATCTGGTGGTAGCCGGAGAAGCAGTCGAGGAGGGACATGACCTCGCATCCGGCCGCGCTATCGACTATTTTGTCGATCCGTGGCAACGGGAAATTGTCCTTTGGGCAGGACTTATTGAGACTGGTGAAGTCTATGCACATGCGCCATTTTCCGCTTTTCTTCTGCACCATCACAACATTGGAGAGCCACGTGGGGTAAGCCACCGGCTCGATGAATTTAGCCTCCAGGAGGCGATGCACCTCCGCCTTGGCGGCTTCTGTCTTTTCATCTGACATCTTGCGAAGCTTCTGCTTTTTGGGTCGCACCGAAGGGTCAATCCCCAGGCTGTGTTCGATTATGGCTCGGCTGACTCCGACCAGATCGAGGGCAGACCAGGCGAAGACATCTTTATTCTTGGCCAGGCAGCAGAGAAGTTTCTCTTCTTCAAGTGACGTGAGGTCTTCGCTGATAGTTACAGTCTGCTTGGGCGTGGCCTGATCGAGGGGGACAGTCTTGGTCCCGTCTTGGCACTGCAACTGTGCCTTGTCGTGCTGCTTGTCGGTTGGGCTAGCCGGCGCGGGGACTTCGCGCTGGGTCGTGAGACAGTGTACATTTCTCTGACCGGGCACGAAGTCCCGCTCTATGTTGCGCGCCGTCTGCTGGTTGCCGTAGATTGTGATGGCGCCCAGCGGGCCTGGTATCTTCATACATAGGTACAACCCGTGGATGGCGGCTTCGAATTTGTTGATGGAGCCTCGGCCCATGATGGCGTTGTACGGATATACCATGTCGACAATGTCGAAGGTTATTTGCTCACTTCGGGCATTGGGTGCTACACCGAAGGAGAGGGGCAACTCTATCTTGCCAACTGGAAAGGTGCCCTTGCCGCCGAAACCATACAACGGGTTGTCCGAAGGCTTCAGCAAGCTGTGGCTTATGCCCATGCGGTCGAAGGCGTGGAGGAAGATGATGTCCGCCTGACTGCCGTTGTCGACGAGGACTTTGTGTAAGTCCCAACCTGCCACGCTGCAGTTGATGACCATTGCGTCGATGTGGGGGGCGCTGCGTAGGTCGACGTCCCGCGCGTCGAAGGTTAGCGGTATGTGGGACCACTTCGTCTGCACGACTGGGCCAGTGACGGCGACATGGTTGATGCTGCGGTAGTGGTCCCGCTTCTGCCGCTTGGTGTCGAAGTCGGTGCTTGACCCCCCTGTTATCATGTGAATGACTCCGCGATAAGGTTGATCGGCGAAGTCTTCTTGCTTTGGGGGATGGGGAATGTTTTGGTGTTGCTGGTGTGGTGGTGGGGGTGGAGGAGGTACGATTTGTACTTCCTGATGATGTTGGTAAGCGTGGTGCGGTGGATGCGGAGCGGGGGCGTGGACGTATGGTGGAGGGGGTGGCTGGTAGTTATGCGCGACAATTCTGGGAT